>NC_135377.1:37009644-37664644 GCF_049243985.1 Paroedura picta | reverse complement strand
AAGTACAACCAGAACCAGCCCTCAGTTCTCAAGGCAAGGCATGAAAAAGAGGATCAGATGTTGGGGAGAAACATAAGAATAGTTACTGGTCATATAACTCACCTTTTATGGCCAGTAATTGTTACAGATCTATCTTTTATTTATGTATTTATTTTCAAAGTTACCAAAGATAGTTTGCTGACATGATGGAAAATCTTTTGACATTCCACCACAACAGTTGAGATGAAAAGAACTACTGGTGCAAAAAAAGTTGGTAAAAAAAACCATCTAAGGCTGCACATCTTACATATGTATATTCAGAAGCATTACACATTAAACTAACTTTTTTCTTCTAGCAAAGAAGAAGAAGAAGAAGAAGAAGAGTTTGTTCTTATATGCCACTTTTCCCTACCCAAAGGAGGCTCAAAGCGGCTTACAGTCGCCTTCCCATTCCTCTCCCCACAACAGACACCCTGTGGGGTGGGTGAGGCTGAGAGAGCCCTGATATCACTGCCTGGTCAGAACAGTTTTATCAGTGCCATGGCGAGCCCAAGGTCACCCAGCTGGTTGCATGTGGGGGAGTGCAGAATCGAACCTGGCATGCCAGATTAGAAGTCCGCACTCCCAACCACTACACCAAACTGGCTCTCAAAGAGAAAAAACAGCTATTATTAAGGACATTTAAACAAATCAGTTTACTTTAGTACTGAAACCCATTTTAAAAGATCTACATGAAGAGACATTCTTGCCATACAAAGTCACTGGATATCAGTTTTCAGTTTAGTATCAGAAATAAAATCAGAATTATCTATGGCAATTTAGAATGCTCATCCCAATTAGCGGGAAAAAAAATAGTTTTTAGTTATTACTGTTTAAGTTCAAACTAATTGATCAGCAATGTAAAAGTTAAAAAATCAGTGCTTCTTTGTACCATTTAATCGTGCAATCCTAGGCCTATGGAAATCAATGGGCTTAGATTGGACGAAATCTCCACAGGATTATACTGAACATATTCCTAAAACTAGAGAGAAAGGAATATCTGAGATGCTTATCTTGGTTTATACAAATTAACAACACTATCTACTAAGAAATTCCCTTAGACGCTTCTAAAGGTCTCATTGTGGGTTTGACACTGCAATATTAAAGAGGAAACAAATTGGACTCAGCAGTTGAACTTAAATATTTTAGTGAGACAGACAACCAAATCCCAGTTATCTGTTGCATTTTAGGCCTTAAGTTTCAAAGGCCATCATTCTAATAGAGGTTTCAATATCCCTATCTTATCTAAACACAAATAGCCCTATGTAGCAAATAATATACATCATTAACGGCTTTTTAAACAGAAATTTCTGTTTTAACGACAGAGTTTGAGAAACATTCTAACAAAACTTCACCAAAACAGATGGTGAATACTATAAGTTTATTTCTGATCTTGTGGGCCTAGCAATCAGTGATCTACATGTAAAAAGTGATAGTCATTAGCAGTTCACAGGAACCAGTACCTATATAAATGGAAAAATATTAGTTTTATATCTCCAAGGCAGTATGCCACTGAGCATCTTTGTTCATTTTGATAGTCTTAAGGAATAATGGAATCAAGCATATAAAGTAAACAAAGCAGTAGGAATTTCTTCAGAACTAAGGACAAGAGAATAGTACACATGCTATAGAGCTGCACAATAAATTGTACAAATCAATGCAAGTTACATAAACTTTGTAAATTCTTGAGATAGGACACTTGTGTTACAAAACATCAGTTTCAGTATTAGCATTCAAGGGCCAATGCAGAAATAGTTTATACAACCAGGCTACCCACGCCAACTGTCATTTAGATATTACGTTATACATAGTATAAAGTGAAACTATTTGCCCTAACACACCAAAATGGTTCAATAGGAATATGCTGTTGTGAACACATTGTATAAGAAAGCATTTCAGCAGGATATGCCGCGTACCAAGACATACAACTCGTCGTTCACAGAGTTTAAAAAAAAGCAGTTACCCAAATGTCATTGATAAAAGTTTAATGGAGACTTGCTTATAAAAATGAAAAAAACCTTTTCTTTGAAATTACACCATACAAATGAGCATCCTGGCTCTGCTGACTATTCACTACAGAGATGGCAGCATCAAAACCAAAATCTAACTTTAAAGATGTCTGCTTAAAAGAAATGGGGAGAAAAGCCTTTTGCAGGAAACTAGATGTTCAACCTAGTTCTTAAAGCTAATTATAAAATCCTCTTTTCATACTGGTCCAGATGTCAACAATTTCGTCTTCTAGCAGAACTGTCAAAAGAAAAGAAATATTTATGAAATATGCATGCAGCAGAGTTCTAACTCCTTAATGATTAAAAGCAAATGAAAATGTCCAACTTTTTGTTATAATCCACATCCACTATAACAAAACAAATACACATAAAGGAGAGTCAGTGAGGGAATGCCAAACAAAGCAGAAAAAGTCTTCACCCCCAGAAACAAGGCAATGATAGAAGGGGATAACTGAATCTTCTCGGGATATCGTACCTCTGAACCTAGAGGCTCGCAGGAAGTAATGTCGAGGAAATCAAAATGCTTTAAACTAACAGAAATCCTGAAATCCAGCTGCCACACCACCAGTTGCCACCCTAAGGAGATAGTTATGTGGCAGCCAAAGGGGGAAAAGGGTGCCCCAACAGCGTTGCCATACACTGCTATGGCAGTGTCCATGGTGATTCCACCATTGCATTATGTTCTGTTGTTGTTGCTAGGTGGGGATGGCATGACAGACCATGTAGGACTACTGGGAGCCATGAATCAAAGAGACAGCGCCAAGTGTTCATCACTGGCAGGGGATGGAGAGGTGCAGGCCAGAGGAGTGATAATTCTCCTCTGCCGGACACCTCCTTCCTTTAAATAGACAAGCTCACAAACCGTGGAGAGGGAGCATCACCTGTCAGTCCTGCTGGCACCTCATGGTGGTAGCAAGGGTGCCTCTACCTGCCATGGGCAAGCATTTAGCTGCCATGGATGGCAGTGAGCAGGGGACACCCAGACATCCAACATTTTTGACCATCATCAGCTTCAGCCCTGAGTGTGGAGCTCCCCCTGCCAACCTGTGGGCCACTTGTGTTGGAGGCTCAGCAGGAGGAGGGGCAGGGAGTCCATCAGGGTCAGCTTGCTCCATATTCCAATTCACCCCTTCTCTCAGATTTGTTCTGTAAATCATGAGAGTGAGATCAAGATATGTTTAAGGGATATTTCCAACCCACTGCATTTTTGGGACTTAATCATCTGATGCAAAGTTCTGGTGCACCTGGATTCACTAATATTTAGTTGGTCCTATAAAAATTATTATATTTATTATGTTTTTCTCATGGACCATTACAACCACCTATTTTACTTCATGGGCATAATTCCATGTCAGAAACTCATTCTCTCATTCTTACCCAATACATACATACACCCCAGATGTGTCACCAAGGGCTGAATCCTCCTTCACCAGAGAAAAACTAGTACCAGTGATGAATGGCTGTTCCTAATGGAGAACACCTTCCACTGATGAAAAAAGAACTTTGTGGAAGTAATTCTTTGTTGGAAGATGACTTAGAAGGGAGTCACAGAATCCATCTTGGTGGAAGGGACTATTCTCAACAAATATGCCAGCAGTGCAACCCTATGTAAAGCTATTCTTGTCTAAGCCAACTGATTTCAGTGGGTTCAACATGGAACAGCTCTGCACAGGATTACACTATAATGCCTCATATTTCAAGATCACATACACTACAATTCTCATACTGCCACTATGGTACTTTCTAATTTTGCCACTACAAAGAAATCACTGAAATGTCTCCAGAAGCTGCCTTTCTAGGGTAAACATATCTCCTTAACTTGCAGCTAAGTAGAGCTATACTCCGAACACAATTACTTACTCCCTGCTGCTCCCTCGCATCTTCTTGCACAGCTATAAAATCTCATCTTTGTTATGGAAAATATAATTGGCATCTGGAAAGGGTTCATTAAATACAGGCAAGTCACTGAACAGGGCACGCTTCTGCTTAACAAGCTGTTAGTTCCTCTGCGACTTTATTATTATTACTTTTTATACTGTTTATGTGTTGCACTCTTATTTTTATTACTTAAAGGTAAAGGTATCCCCTGTGCAAGCACCATGTCATGTCTGACCCTTGGGGTGACGCCCTCTAGCATTTTCATGGCAGACTCAATACGGGGTGGTTTGCCAGTGCCTTCCCCAGTCATTACCGCTTACTCCCCAGCAAGCTGGGTACTCATTCTACCGACCTCGGAGGGATGGAAGGCTGAGTCAACCTTGAGCCGGCTGCTGGGATTGAACTCCCAGCCTCATGGGCAGAGCTTTCAGACTGCATGCCTGTTGCCTTACCATTCTGCGCCACAAGAGGCTCTTTTTATTACTTATTTTTTATTATTAGGCTAGCAAGAAAGCCTGCTTTAGTTTGGAATGCAGGGGGCAATAGTCGGGGGATGGGTGGGGTTGGAGGCATTGGGAGAGGCAGCTCGGGCCAGATGCTGAGCGCCTTCCCTTGCCTCCCCTCACCATCACTTCTCAAAGAGCCGGTGGATGTGAGCGCGCTCTTGGGTCAGGCTGGGCAGCTGCAGGGCTCTGGCTCCACTTTTGTCCTCATCTCCAGGGTGAGGGCAGCTGTCAGGGCTGAAGCAGGGAGGAGCGGGCAGGGAGGAGCGGCAGTGTTGGCAGAGCCCCCCGCCACCTCGGTGTCCGTGGAATGGCCGGCAAGGGTTACCTTGGCTCACAGTGACGTCTAGGAACGAAATGGAGTTGTTGTTGCCAGGTTTGTGGGGGGAGGGCGTGAGTGGGGATCGGCCAATCAGGCACATTTCCAAAATATTATAGGAGCAAAGTGTTAAAGATGTAAGGTCAAGTGGTGAAGAACAGAGGAAAGAAGTGGCACTGAAGGTGATAGTGTGCATGCAAGTGTCAGACAGACCTACAGATACCCCTCAGGGTATTAGTTTGGCAGGGACGCTTGCAAAATGTGGTTTTGTTAGGTTAGGCTGGTAAATATCAGGGGAAAAAATCTATCACTAATCCATATAATGGAGACAGTTCACAAATGAATTTGTACTTCTGAAGCATATATTTGGCAACAGAGCACAAACTAGCTTTTGATTTACAGGAAAGAATCATAGATTACTGTTGTTACTTGCCCTAAGACAACTGAGAAGGGTGGAATATAAACATAAAGTTATTATTATCATTTCTACAAAATGTCTTAAGAAATTGCAGTGTTGAGCATTGCTATACTATAATTCAATTTGAGATTAACAGTAAGAAAAACTGAACGAAAGGAGTTAGAATTAAGATCAGGAACATTGCTATTTTAACCCTAACCTGTGGGGCTCTGCAGGGAGCGATTCTCTCCCCACTGTCAGGAACCTGGTTGTGTTCCTGGATTCTCATTGTCAATGGAAGCCCAGGCCAGAATTGCTGCCTATCAGGTCTTCTTCCACCTTTGCTAGTCATGGCAGTTAGCATCTTACTTGTCGGTGCCTGACCTGGCAACTGATCCATGCAATTGTCACCTCCAGGCTAGACTACTGCAACTTGTTCTACGCAGGGCTACCCTTGTACCAGATCTGAAAACTTCCAACTGGTCCAGAATGCAGCTGTCCCGGTCCTTATAGGAACTAGGCGGAGAGAGCACATTCAACCAGTGATCTCCCACCTGCACTGGCTCCACACTGAGGACCAAATCAGGTTCAAGATTTGAGATCAAGCACACAAAATTTGCTCATGATTCCTAGAGAAGTTAAATTGGCCTTAACCAGAGCTTTCTCTGCTGTGATGCCAGCCTGGTGGAACGCTTTCCTGAATTAGATCAGGGCCCTGCGGGATTTAAGCCAGTTTGGTGTAGTGGTTAGGAGTGCAGACTTCTAATCTGGCATGCTGGGTTCGATTCCGCAGTCCCCCACATGCAACCAGCTGGGTGACCTTGGGCTCGCCACGGCGCTGATAAAACTGTTCTGACCGAGCAGTGATATCAGGGCTCTCTCAGCCTCACCCACCCCACAGGGTGTCTGTTGTGGGGAGACGAATGGGAAGGTGATTGTAAGCCACTTTGAGCCTCCTTCGGGTAGGGAAAAGCGGCATATAAGAACAAACTCTTCTTCTTAAAACAATTCTGCAAAACAGAGCTGTTCCACCAGGCCTACAGTTGAGGCCCACAGAATAATACCAATAGACTGCCCTCCCTACATAGCCAACAACATCTGCACACCACCCACCAAAACATTACAGTACTTTACACCCCCTTTCTTCCACTGGAGGTGATGCACACCCTGGTTTTAAATTGTAAAATATTTTAAATTCGTTTTACTGTATGGATGTGCTACGAGCTGCCC
Source organism: Paroedura picta (assembly GCF_049243985.1). Classification (NCBI taxonomy): domain Eukaryota; kingdom Metazoa; phylum Chordata; class Lepidosauria; order Squamata; family Gekkonidae; genus Paroedura; species Paroedura picta. The sequence goes on along the minus strand of NC_135377.1, from coordinate 37,658,290 downwards.
TGAGCCCTTGGAGAAGGATTGCATTAAAATATCACAAGTCCTTGAGAGATGGTGGGGTAGAAATCTAATATCTAATAATAAAAAAATAAAATGTGAAAATAAATCTCTCTGACCAAGGTGGCTGGTCATGGATCAGACAAACAGTTCTTTTTCAATTAGATACAAATCTAGTTTAAACCTCCATTTCTTTACAAGAATGGAATGCTTCTTGGCTTCTTGTAATTTGAGCAGCTGACTGCTTCCTTGCCATTATAGTTGTAAAGGATTCAATGGCAGATGTGACTCTTGGACATTTTTGACTGTTGCTATGGCAATTTAAGTGATAACTTGCTGCTTCTTGAAATGTATGTTCCCATACTGAGATGCCTTTATTTAAAGAACATGGCCAGCAGGAAAAGTGAGGACATGCAGGTTAATTAGGACTAGAAATAGTAGAAGCTCTCTGGAAAGAACTGCATGCAGGGGGGTGCCTAGTACGTGCGCAATCTTTTGCTGCAGAACTGGGAAGTATGAAATTATAACAGGACCCTATGATCTATGGCTACTAATTTTAAAACAGCTATTTTCATGGAATGTTTATAAACATCCAACTACTGTAAACTTCTGCCTAGTAAATTGCCTGAAATTTCTTTTTATAACTAGGCTGTAACAAATAACATATCCAAAGTTGTATTTTAAAAGAAGAATTTTTCTGCATATATGATATACAAAATCAAATTGTTTTTACCTTCCACCTGTTTCCACATTCATTACACACAACAAATGTTGTCATAGGCTCATCGGCACTTCGAGTTTGAACCTACAGAAATTAAGAGGAGAGCAGCTGTTAACTTTCCAAGAACATATTGTACCATTTGTCTATACCAGGCTTTCTCATGAAACCCTTGAATTTTTTGATGGCCCTGGAAGGGTTTCCTAAATGGGTGGGAGTTCATTAATTTTTAATATATTTTTAAAATTTGTTAAACATTTATCTGGTGATATGACCATATATGGTCATGTCAACCCCCTCCCACAATAACCAATGACGGGCCTGGAAGGGGTGGGAAGGGGAAGGGCCTCAGATGGGCATGTACACAGCTATGGTTCCAACCATATTCTGCATGATGGCACCACTTCTGGAGTTTCTTGAAGACCAAAATATGTTTCAGGGGTTCCTCAATGATAACAAAGTTGAGAAAGGCTGGTCTACACAAAACCATCATCCCTTAAACTATGCAAATTCAAAACTTAAACATGCTCTTTCCTTCATTTGCTTTTGCTTCCTCATTTGCCATCCCCTATTTAATTAGTTACTCTTCTTCTCTACTTCATCATTTTCTACTCAAATGTTTTTTTTTGGGGGGGGGATGGCATCTAAAATGTTACTGGTCTCTTGCAGGAACAGCTTTTCAGGATTTTTTAGAGTAGAATAACACAGAAAATGTGAAGGCAGTCCTAGCTATTTCTTTTGACAGCTCTGTACCAAAGCAACAAGGCTGAGGGAGCAAATTAGGATTGTATTGCTTTTATGCTCTCCAACCAGAAAGTGGGTCATTTCAAGCTGCCTGTGACTAATGAGCAGATTTTTAGCCTTCAGCATTTAAAAGACAATTGAGGTAACAAGAGGGACCTATACTGAACCTATGATGAGGACCCAAAGAACCCATACTCATAGTTATTTTTTTTTGTAGCAGCAACTTCCAACTTTTCTCCTAAATCATTCAATATATTTCTTTCCTGGAAGTCAGGTTCTGAGACAATACTGTCTCAGATCTATGAAGCATCCTAAGACAGGGTCCCTCCAATCTTACTCTCCAGAACAGCCTCTCTCAACTATTTGACCATTGAGAACCCCCTGGAACATTCTTCAGGCTTAAGAAACCCCAGAAGTGGTACAATTATGCAGAATATGGTTAGGAAGCCCACCATGTATACATGTCCACCTGGGGGCCCTCCCCTTCCCACTCCCTCCAGACCCATCATTGACCTTCTTTTGGGCGGTCAACATGATCATATATGGTCATATTACCCAATAAATGTTTAATTTTAAAACTATATTAAACATTAATTAATTCCCATTCATCCAGGGCAGTCAAGAAACCCCAGGCTTCACAAAACCCAGGTTGCAAAAGCCTGCTCCAGAGGTACAAACTATCCTGATTCAGAGAGTCTTGTTTTTTTTTATCATTTCCCCAGCCCCTCTGGCTCCAGAATTCCATGGGCCAGGATTGGCTGTTAGCTGCCAATAAATAAAGGGGAGTAGAGATTGAATAGTGGAGGACCTTTTCTTGTCTTGCCTGAATCCTGCTCATTTCAGTCCAGTTTATGTCCTTATCTATCTGCCCTAAAGATCCAGGAAACCCTCTATTAATACCCCATTTTAATAAAAATAGCATTTTATACTAAACTAAGGCAAGTAACTCCATTTAACAGTAACTTAGTATGTATAATTAATTACCAATTCAGGGCAAACAAACCTAGCTGAAAAGCCCTGCTATTCAGTTACTGAAACTAGAACAAAGTAAAATATCATAATATTTTCTAAGAGCCATAACTACACATTGTACAAATTATAAACATTATATACATCAAAAATATCTGGACATAATGACAATGTGTTCATTTTAGAAACATGGATGCAATGAAATATTTTCAAACTTTCTGAACTTCTGTGAGCAGTGATATGTGTCCGCTTCTACATAATTTTACCAACAAGACACTTATGCTGATATTCATTCAAAACATAAATGCATGCGGAGAGAGAGAGAGAAAGAGAGAGACAGACAGCCACCTGAAGCCATACTGGAATCATCATCAAGAAATACATAAAAGCTATTCAGATATTTCTAGTATGGAATCTTTTCAGAAGAGACATCAGGAGCCACATTGTTTGTACACATATTTAAGAACAACTTGACGTACCTGTGTGTAAGTACAGTTCTTCTTTTTACATTTACCACATGTAAATAGATCAGTCTGGGTGCCTCCTGTTTTGGCCATCTGATGCTCTCTTATGGCTTCTTTTGTTAGATTTTTCCGCATCTCTTTTAGCTCGTCACTTGCCATTTCCTGTGGTGCATGCAAAGATATAAGCTTACTGGTTTTAACTATTTTCAAGTTGGTCACAGCTTGCAGATATCAATTTATACAAAATAAGCACATGAATGGTTTAAAGCCACTTGCTAACCAATGGTTTCAATCACTTTAATATGGTCATTAACCAGCAAATTTCCAGCCCCACCATTTCAGTATTCAGCATGTAAGCACCGAGTCAAGTGAACACAACAGAGATGACATAAATTAGGTTTAGTTTTATTGACCACATTATTCCTTAGTAGGATTCATTTATAATTCCTCAAAAACTTCTCAATAGAAAATTCCCATAAGACAAACCAAGTTCAGGAATAGGCAGAATACATTATAGCATTTTTTAATCCTGTTGGAATAATACGAGTATTAAGTTACACCTGCTCAATCCCAAGATTTAACTCACAAAGTACTGTTCATCTCTGAATCAGATATAGCTACATACAAGCCAAGTGAGAGGGAGGGCAATGCATAGGTAATTAGTCATATGGATTACCTTAGCCAATCGGAAATCAGTGACAGGAATGTTATAATGATGTGGTTGGCTATAATGATTTGCCAGTCAGCTATGGCTATGTTTAGATGTCACAGAAATCACATAAATCGTATTCAATAAGCACTTGTTTTCAGTTAGAAATATTTGTTTAAAAAAGACTATTTTAACGTTTCATTATTCAGATGCTAAAAATTGCTGATTCTTATAGAGTTTTAAATACATATTACCTTGAAGAAAAATGTGTATCAAAAATGCCATTAGATAAGCACACAATAGTCATATTTTATAATACACATATAAGAAGCTGTGAACATATTCCTAGTCAATCCCTCTTAAGATTCAGATTTCAGTTTTGAGCTTCCATCATTCCAGATAGCTGATTAGGTTTTGGTGTACCACAATATTAGGATATTTCAAAAATATACTAATATGTTACACTTGCATCTTTGGTTTTAATGAAATTATAATTCCATAGCTACAGAGAAAACCAAGGATACAATATACTGAATAAATTACTTACCTCAGCTGTCATTTTGGCAAACCTGTCAGGAGGTATATTGCCACATAAAACATTTTTCCTTAGATTAGGGTTCTTTGAGTCTTTAAGATTTGCTATCCTGCTGCGCACCCTATTTTTGTATTTCATGTCAGTGTTCTTCAGTTCCTGAAATATAGGTGCTTAGGAGTTAAGGGTAACAAAGTATGGATGATTCACTTTTGCACCCTATTCTTTTACGGACAACTGAACAAAACTAGTATGTTTTACTGAGATGGACAACCAAGATTTTGCCTTCTACAGCTCTAGCCAATCACCTTTGAGTGGTGGTGGGAAGAAGAATGGCATGTTGACCACTCAGGGAGGTGACTAAGGGACAGGTTTTGAGGGACAGGGATTAGGTGGAAAGTCCAGTCAGTGAATCAGCAGATAGGCAGGGTTTGGTGTTGTTCCTCTCAAAACAGTCAAAAAGAAAAGTTTATCTATTGCTGTATTTGTGAACAATACAAAGATTTCAACGTGAAAAAGCGTACACTCTACAGACTCAGCTCACAGTTACTTTTATGCACTCAGCGATAATGGACAGAAACAGGATAAGGTATCCCGGTCAATAATAAATTTGTCTTGCAAAGATTTGCCTCAATAAATACACCTTCACTTGATATCTAAATATGAACAATGTGGATGCTGGAGCTGAAAATCTGCTCTGAGGAACTTGCCTTTTCTCCAGTCTTTTCCAAACCTGCTTTGCTGCCTGGATGGCTAGCATGTGGACAAGAAAGTTAGGATTCTCCCACACCCACCCACATGGCAACCATTCTCTGTGTCCCCTATGTCCATGGCATCCATTTAAAAAACAAAACAAAACCATCAATAATAGAATATAGTTGTAATGTCGCAACAATCTGTATAGCAAGGGAAAAGGGAATCTGTAAAATCTGTAAAAAAGGGAATCAGAGGCTTACTGGAATATAATGCTTACTAAACAAAAAGGAGTATGTATCACTAAAGCTCGAGATCAGCGACAGTATCACTATCTTTCAGTGAGAATTAACCGCTATTTTTGTGACATAATTAAGATGTAATAATGGCAAACCAGTTCTACAGGTTCAGTGACTGTTTTCTAATATTTCTAAGAGGATTATGTTAGGGCACTCCCTCTTGCAAGATTCATATGGGAGAACTTGTGCTAAATACTTTTAGGTTAACAGCACAAAAAACCCAGGCTTTTCTGTACACAGGCTTTCTCATGTACACAGGTTATTCTTAAGAGAGAGGCTCAATTCTATGGCAATTAAAGAATGATTTCAAGAACCTGTTGCTTCAGGTTTGGGAGAATTACATCATAACTTAATTTATTGCTGAATGTCTTTATTGGAGTTATATATTATTTCAATGTATTTAGTCCCATTCAGTCATATTTCATAGTTTGGGTGCAAGGTGCCTTGAGGAACTGGATAACTAAAATCTGTGTTATTAGTAAAATAAAGGAACTGGGGCATTGTGAAAGATGAAGCTTAGTCTAAATGTAGTAAAAGCTGGCAAAGAATAGAGTCTTCATTATTAAAAGAAGGAAAAGATCACATAGTTTAACTTTGGACAAAATTTAAGACAGTAATTATTCTACATGAAGCACCTAACCTGTCCAAGATCAACTTCACAAAGAAGCCCAGTAATTACTGAAGACAGTAATTATTCTACATGAAGCACCTAACCTGTCCAAGATCAACTTGACAAAGAAGCCCAACGCCATCAAAACTCTCCTCATAAGTGGGCTCATTTTTAGACAAGTGCTGAAGAATGGGCTGAATTCACTATTATGAAAGCTGTTTTGGGAACAATCACAAGATATTTTATTCAGATTTTAATTAGCAAAAGAGTTCTAGGTCATCATATCCTATTGGTGACTTTTCTGCTTCTTTTAATTACACCTAAACAAAAAGGTAGCTAACTTTACTCTCCAGCCCTCCCCCATAAAGCATCGTAAAGTTTGCATTCATACACAGTTCCTCAGAATAAACTAGCAGCAGTAAGTTCTGCTGATAAAAGATGTCTTCCCTCACAAGCACCCAATTCTAACAGCAGAAAACACTTGTACATTAATGAAAACTTCCCGCACCACAGGGCCATGATGCTGCTAGTGGAATGGTTAAGCTACAACCCCAAGTTCTTTAAGATGGAACATATACATAGAATCATACCAATTTTGATACAGTTATACTAACATCTTAGCACAAGAGCCCTACTAATTTAAAGCTATATTATTTTCCAGTTTCAAATCAATTCAAGAAAAATAGCAATTTAATACACTGTTAATAATAACTGGCCTTTGTGACATAACCGTTGTAAGGATTGTGAATCGCTATGCATACCTGAAGTGCTAAATATTATTTGGTGACCAACTAGGGATAGCTTTGGAGTATAAAAGATAACAGCATTGGGGCATAAAGGATAACTAATTCAAAAGGGAGCTAGAAATTAGCATCAACCAACAGTGGGTACGAAAGGATATCTTCTTCAATCTGAGAACCTAGCTCTTCGTCATCAGCACCAATTGCAATGTAATCATCTGAAATTGGAAAAGGCAGTTACATAAGTATTAACGCACTAGAAAGCAAAGGAGCCAAACGCAGCTTTTAGAACATTGTAATAATTACATTGAATAAAGTGCTATTTATTCAATATAATACTATTTATGAATCAGTATGAAAAAGTAGCAGTCTACAGCATTAGACTGAATTGGCAGTATCAGTGCTAATATTAAATATTTGAGTTACTTAAACATCAAAACTTCACTCTCTAATGTTCACAAATCATAGTCCAATTCAAAGGAAATGCATGCAGCTAGGAATTCTAGTTAGGAATCTTCTTGAGTAATAAGATGTATTATATTAAAGGAGGCACAGGTTCCTACCAGGTGGAACAAGCTCCCAGAGGAGCTCCGGGCCCTGGGAGAGCTTTTGGCTTTCCACAGGGCCTGCAAAACGCAGCTCTTCTGCCAGGTTGAGGTCAGGGCAAGTGCTAGTAGAAGATCAGGTGCCCCCCCTCCCAAAAGATATACTCCCATGCTGGCCTTTTGGTGTGGTTAGATGTCATACCCCTCTCCAGCCATCCTGGCTGTCAGTGGGGGCTGTTATATAACGTGTTGGGGTTTTTTGCCATTTGGTTTTTATATTTTTCTCTAATTTTATGGGTTCTTAATGGGGGTTTTAATTGGGGATTGAACTGTTTGCACTTTGTACCCGCCATGAGCCAGCTTGGGAGTGGTGGGTAATAAATAAATAAATAAATAAATAAACAAACAAATAAACAAATAAATAAATAAACAAACAAACAAACAAATAAATAAATAGCTCCTCCTGATTGATACATCCTGCTTTTCTCTCCAGTGGGGACCAAAATGAGAGGGAGTGGTTTTGAACAATATGCAAGCAAGTAAACAAAATGCTACCTTTTGAGCATACTGCCTTATAATTTATTCTGTGGGTATATGAGATGTTTTGACAGAATTTATCTTTGACAGGAATTAAAATTCATTATTCCAAAAAAGTTGTAATGGAGTATTTATCTTTTTAAAAAAATTACCACATTTTCTTCCTGCGAAGTAGGACTTAATGTAGGTTACAAAACAAAGAGATAAAAACTGAACAACAACCTAAAATGACAATACAATAATATAATAATAATAATAATAGCATGGAATGTTCTCCTTTGCCATCAGCAGGACAGCAGGATGAATGAATGCTTCCTTTGAAAGTCAGCAGGAAGATAAAGGGGCAATTATTAGTGTAGAACTGAACAGGACTTAATAAATCTCTCAAAGAGATGTTACATCACATCAATGTTTAAGAAAAAAACACTACCTATTTTCCAAAAGCACATTGTTGAATGCAAAATGGATAAAATTAATGCCCAAACCCCTACACTGATACTTCCTTGTGTTTTTATCATGGGATTAATGCATGTTTATAAAACTTAACACACATCAAAAAGATAGATTCAAGTGGGTAGCCGTGTTGGTCTGAAGCAGCACAACAAAATGAAATCGGAGTCCAGTGGCACCTTTAAGACCAACAAAGATTTATTCAAGGCATGAGCTTTTGAGTGCAGGAAGAGTACTTGCACTTGAAAGCTCACGCCTTGAATAAATCTTTGTTGGTCTTAAAGTTGCCACTGGACTCTGATTTTGTTTTATTACACATCAAAAAGGAACTGCATAACAGAATCAAATCTAACAGTGCCCACCTCCTGTTCGAAGAGCTGCAGCCAACATTTCTCTGCATTTCATTCGTACAGAATCCGATGTACTCGGAGCCCGCGGAAAAGAGGAGATGAAGGTTTCTGAGGAAGCATTAGCTTCCTCTCTCTTGCTGCTTGAATTACTACTGGAACTGCTGAATGGACAAAAGGATGAAAGTAATACCTGCTGTCCCATTAATCACTGCTCAAAGATAAACATCCTCTTTTGATAGGATATTTCAGTCACAAAGCAAAAATACTTGCAGTGCCTTCAACATCATCAACTATATTTACACTCATTGCGAATGGCAACAATAAATTTGAATCCACATTGTTTGAATCCACATAAAATTTCCAGTGACAAAATGAACGTTTCCTGCATCCCTACACCCCTATACTCCACTGATCTCCAAGAAACGCTACTCCTGAAGAACAATATAAAGAGGGTCTGCAGCAGAAAGGAGAAACCTATGGAAATTGCAAATTTAGCAGGGATTTAACCCACTATCAAGAAAAATCTTACTTTTTCAGCACCTGCCAATTTGTGGACTACTGAGACACAAGCTTAATTAGATACCATGAAGACTGAACAAAAACAATATGAAAATAAATTAACATATATAGTGCACTGAAAATACAGAGCCCTTGACTTTAACTTTTAGACAGAAAACCACTGGACTGAGTAGTCATAGAATCATAGAATAACAGAGTTGGAAGGGACCTCATGGGTCATGCACAACCTTTTTAAAGGATCTTCCTGGGCCATTCTATTACAGTAAAGCTCAATTAATCCTACAGGTGACTGTTTTCCCCTCTTTGTTACTCTAATTTTCAACAACCTGCGGATTGATTTAATTCTTATATTATTGGCCTGAGAGATTAAATACCTTTCTTCTCTTGCTTCAGGACTATTTTGTGATGAAGATGCCGTTTCCTTTTTCTTGTCTTCAGAATCTTTATCATTTGATGGACCATCTGAAACAGACATTTAAAAACTTTATATAGCAGCAAAATTTTGCATTTGTATATATCTAATGTTGAAGCACTATACATAGTTTCTCTCAGTAGTTCTCACAATATCTCTATAAAGGAGGTCAGTATTATCATTATCATACTGCAAACAGGAAGGCTGAAATTAGTAACTTGCCAAAGGCTATCTCATGAGTTACAGCTGAAATGAGATTTGAAGACTTTTCAGCTCACACTCTTAGTTCCTTCACACTTCACAGCAGCCAAGCGATGTTTCCCACTGAGTGTACACTAATGGGAAACTACAGCCAATCTGGAATTTTTGAGGAAATACACCCAACATAGAAGTTACATTACACTTCACATTTTAAGTATAAATTAAAATTTTGTGTAAAACAGCCATTAGCCCCATCACTTCAGATGAAATGACATCAAGACAAGAGCTAGCTCTTGTCTAAATATTTTAGCCCTGGCCTGGTAGAACACTGTCAAATGCAATCAGGTCTTTGTGGGACCTTAAATAGTGCCACAGGGCCTGCAAGAGTTGTGCCACTGGGCCCACAACTGAAGCTTAGAAACAATCTATAGCGTTGGCCTCCCTGTCTACAACCCACCAGAACAAATCTATTATTCCTCCCTCTTTTTAGTTGGGGAAGAAGGCAGTGGGAAATTAACCTAATTATTTTACATTGAATTATTAAAACTTAATTTAATGTCTTATTTATGCATTTAATCCTTTGTAAGCCACCTTAAGAGCCTCTTGTGGCACGGGATGGTAAGGCAGCTGACATGCTGTCTGAAGCTCTGACCATGAGGCTGGGAGTTCGATCCCAGCAGCCGGCTCAAGGTTGACTCAGCCTTCCATCCTTCCAGTTGGTAAAATGAGTATCCAGCTTGCTTGGGGGTAAAATGGTAATGACTGGGGAAGGGAATGGCAAACCACCCTGTGTTGAGTCTGCCAAGAAAACACTAGAGGGTGTCACCTCAAGGTTCAGACATGATTTGATGCTTGCACAGAGGATACCTTTACCCTTAAGCTACCTTGAGAAGGGCACGGTATAAATTTAATAAATAATAATAATAAAAAATATAAATATAGGTTAAAAGGTACACATTATTTACATATACAAGAATCAAATGTGTTTCAGCTAATAGCCTTCCTCAGTCATCAGTTAAACTGACCACTACATACATTAAACATATATAACTCATCACATATAGATTAGTCTAAAAACTCATAAAATGTAATATGAACCTTACTCAGAGATGTTCACCCATGGAGTAAGTGAAGGTAAATAATCTTAAAATACAACATGGGTAAATCATCAAGTTGTGGAATATTCCGTATCTGTTTAGGTCCAACCTGCTATGCTCAAAATTCAAACAGAGTGCTCAGATAGACTGAGAAACATCAGCAAATACTTCAATCGAGATATTAGTATAATATGAACAGACAAGTCAGATCTTTCTACAAACTTAACAGATGCCCTATTTCCAGAAAAACCTAACATTCTAAAAAAACAAAAAAGCACCTGTGAGGGACAGGCTAGATTCCACCTTGCCCTAAAAGTGGTTAGCTGTATCTAATGGAAGATTGGTGAAAGGGAAAACTGAAAAACACGTTAGTTTATTGGAGGGAAGTTTGGCTGAGTGAAGCTGTGGCAGAAAGGCAGCTTAACACTGAAAAAAGTAGATTTGACACAAGAATCTCAAACACCTAAGGAAACTGTTCAAAAGTTCAATTGAAAAGAAACTTTGTAACCTCTACCTGAATTATTCCAAAGTGACTTTCAAACATAAATAAAAGTTACCTCCTTGTTCACTGAACCTTGGGAATGGGTACATATGGTTGCCAAGAGAAAAATCATTCACACTAACACATGAGCTAAGATCTTGACTTATACATAAAGGAATAATAAATACAAGTGTTATATACTGTATTTGCCGGCGTATAAAGATGACTTTCCCCCCCTGAAAAAGCTGCCTCCAAGTGGGGAGGTCATCATATACGCCGGGTGCACTTCAGTTGGGATAGATATAGCTGCCCATAGTGGCCTCCCGATGCTCGCCCGGTGCCCATACTGTGAGGTGACCAGAATTAAGGGACGCCGAAGCGGAGGCGGCACCCCGGCATCCCCCCTGACTGGGCTCACCAATTCTGCTGCTGTCTTGTGAACTCCTCCCAGCTCGGAACTCGCTGGGCCCGCCAAACTTGTGCCTGCGTGCACGCCCCACCTCGCCACAGCAGCGACGGCCCTCTCTCCCACATAAGACTCTGAAGTGGGGGGGGGGGAGAGAGAGAGAGCTCCCGAAGGGCCGGGCGGGCAAGCAAGTGGCGAAAGAGTGGAGAAGGATGCTGGGGGGGGAGGTGCCAGCCTCTGCTCCCCCTCCCTTTCCCTTGGTGCACAGGGAACGCTACTCCTTGCTCTGCCCTCTGCTCACTTGCTCACTCCCTTTGTTTGCAGTTAAATAAGCAGAGGAAGCCGTATCAGTTCATTGCACAGAGGGGCCACCAAAAACTTGCAAGAGAGAAAGAGAGAAAGAGAGTTACCCCTCTACTCTCGCCTTTTTGGGGGGAAGGGAAGTAATCACTAATCCAAGCATACTTTTTTGCTTTCTTTTCTTTTTTTATGGCTCTCTCTCTTTCTCTCCCCCCTTCTGATGCTCTTTTACATTTTATTTGGTGTGTGGAAGGTGTGCAGAAGAGGGGCTAGTCTTATACGTCAAGTATATAACAAACTCTATATTTTGAGTGGAAATGTTGGGGGGGGGTCGTCTTATATGTCCAATCGTCTTATACGCTGGCAAATACGGTATGTTAGGGATGGGTCCAAAGTGAACCAAGGTACAAAATTCATAATGGATTTTGCCTTGTTTGTGGTTCGCAAACCCAACTTCAGGACAGGCATATTGGCATAAATTTCCAACAGACCGCTCCTTGCTGCTCAGCTGTTTTGAGGTGTCTTCTGCAAACTGTTTAACAGGACTGCAAAAGAAAGCCTTAAAACAACTACATGGTGGGATACATCTGCTCTTGATGTTCAGCTTTTCTTGTGCAACCCCATTAAACTCTGAAGAGACTACACAAGACATCCTGACACAACTTAGTAGTAGGGAGCAGGTGTTTCTGTTAAAGAGGCTGTGGCAAATAGGGTTTGCAGGGCCATGAACCAGTTTGTGTTCAACCACAAACCAACACCAACTGTATTTTTCCAATTCATGCCCACTCCTAATGTGGTGTAAAGGTAAAGAGCAGCGACCTCTAATTGGGAGAACTAGACTTGATTTGATTTTCCACTTCTCCACATATAGCCAGCTGGATGACCCTGGGCTATTCACAGTCCTTTTAAGAGCTGTTCTTGCAGAGCAGTTCTGTCAGAGCTCTCTCAGCCCCAGTTACCTCACAGGGTGTCTGTTGTGAGAAGAGGAAGGGGAGGTGATTGAAAGCCACTTGACACTACCTTGGCTACCAAGAGTGGGGTATAAAAAACAACTCTTCTTCTTCTACATGAATAAGGATATGAATAAATAATTCCAGTGTATGAATAAAGCAGTATTGAGTCACCAACTCCAATACCTCTGAAGTGTCTGAGTGAGAGGTGATAAGAAGAAGAAGAGTTTGTTCTTATATACTGCTTTTCTCTACCTGAAGGAATCTCAAAGCGACTTACATTCACCTTCCCTTTCTTCTCCCCACAAGAGACACCCTGTGAGCTAGGTGAGGCTGACAGTGCCCTGATATTACTTATCAGTCAGTAATATCATTAATTTGTGACAGTAATATTATTAAATGGATCTGGGCTACCCTGCTTGCTGGTGTCTCTTTGAGTGAGAGAGAGGGCTTGGCATGTGAACTGATTATGGCTCTCTCTATATTTCAAAAGAGGGAAGATTGGTGGTGAGCTGTGACTGCCTGACCTACCTGTAATCCTAAACCTGCATGTGGAGGGAGGGATACTGTGTGAGTGAAAAGGGGCATCACAACCCAAAAATAGAAGCAGCACCTGTAAGTTAAACAAATGAATACCCTCAGTGGCAGTTGCTAGGCAACTCACAAGTATTTGCTAGACTGTTCAAGCCTTTAGAGAAAGGCAGAGTATAAATGATGAAAATGAACACAACTGAAAATAGAGCACAGATACAAGGTGAGTGGGAAGGACAGAAACCTCAGAAGGGGTGATAAGTGGGTGCAGAATTAAGATGCAGGATCCAGCCAATCAATCATTACCATCTCCACTGTAGAGAAAAAAGGCTAGGCCTGTACAGCAACAGGACCAGTGGGCTCCAGTGACGTCTAGTGCTGTCAGCAGCCATTCAAACTTCTGGGAAAGGCCACATAACCTCTGGGGAGCTCTCATGTAACCCCTGGGTTCTCCAGAAGCCTTTCTGAGAATCTTTGTGTTATACACATATCAGTCAAGATTTATTTACCTTATAAATGTAACACTCCCTGGTTGATTTTGAGAAAATGTAATGACATAATATTAATGTCTTATATGTAAAATTCTAAAATTGTGTCATATTTTTCCATAACAGCCTTAATGCCCAGCTTGGCAAACTTTAGTTTTTTTAATTAAATAGGTTTTACATTGTAATGGATGAATAGTGGAGGAAGAACAACTGCCAAACACAAAGTTAGGACTCTGGGAAACATTCTCAACATGCCCAGTTTGCACAGAACCTCTCCAACACAAACCATACACCCCCTGCTCTTTACAGGTATTTTGTCTCTTTAAAAAGTGTTGTATGAATCAGAAACAACACTTCTGAGAGCTTCTGTTGCCCCACTGAGAAATATCTATACTGTAGTGAAAGCCAAACAAAAATTCAAGATGAAGTAATAAAATTTAATGGTTATCTAAGGCAGAGAGAAATGTGTAAAAGCCTGAAATACATTACTTCAACTGCAGAAGGGGGAAAAAGTATATTGGAGATATACCTAATAACTTCTTCCATGATTTAATAAGGGACTTTGCTAAAGATGTAACTTCTTCATCTGTGCTTTGTTTGCGTATCGCATTCACAGACATTCCAATTCTTGTAGACTGCAAAGACATGAAGCACAACTTATGAAACAGGTAGATACAAAAATTAGTTAATACCAGAGAAATAGCACGGAGCATACAAAATTTCACCTGTATGAAGACAGTAGAAAGCAATACAAAATTGCAAGCAGATTTCCAGCATACTTTTTTAAAAGCTACAACTACAACAAATTATTTTCATTCTTCTACTTATTAAGCCAACATGGTATGGCAGTTAAGAGAATCATATTAGGATCTGGGAGGCCTACGTTTGAACCCCAACTCTGCCATGGAATCTTGCAGGGAAACCACATATTACATACTCAGCCTAACCTATCTCACAGGGTTGTAGGAAGGCTAAAAGAGAGAAGGGGAGAATACTATAATCCACTTCAGGTTACCACAGGAGTAAGAACCTCCTCAAAAAATTATCTGGCTAATTGCAAACCATGTGTTAAAGAGTACCAAGAGTTTCAAGAGAGGGAGATGCCTGATTTAAGATCAATTCAATCTGAAGCTGCTTTTCAATTTGAAGATATTTAGAGAATGGAGGTGGGGAATACATTTTGTATAGTCCAGCTGACCTTTCAGACGTTGGGCTCTCTCAGTGGCAGCATTTCCCCTATTATGGAATTGCTTCTGTAAGACTATCTTCTAGGCCCCTTCCATTCTAGCCTTTCAAAAAGCTTATAAACCTGAATGTTTCACAGGATTTTTTGCTGATTCAGGTGGTCCTAAGAAACTCTTTAATATGGGATACATTTTTATTTTTCTTATTTTTGAACTGCAGGTATTGTTCGCGCCTTCTTAGTCACTCTGAATATCATTATTACAAGCATACATCTGGGCTGATCACAACAATATTTGACAGGTAAATTGCTTGGTTTAATGGTTAGGAGTGCTGACTTCCAATTGGGTGAGCTGGGTTTGATTCCCCACTCCTCCTCCACATGCAGCCAGCTGGGTGACTTTGTGCTCGCCACAGCATTGATAAAGCTGTTCTTACTGAACAGTAATATCAGGGCTCTCTCAGTCTCACCTACGTCACAGGGTGTCTATTGTGGGGAGAGGAAAGGGAAGGCGACTGTAAGCCACTCTGAGGCTCCTTCTGGTAAAGAAAACCGGCATTTAAGAACCAACTCTTCTTCTTTATTAATGCTATCTAATATCTTCAGTATTGAATGTTATATTTATGAATAAAATAAGAGTCCAGTAGCACCTTTAAGACCAACAAAGATTTATTCAAGGCATGAGCTTTCGAGTGCAAGCACCCTTCGTCAGACTATGATCTTACATGACAGGGAATATTTAAGAATGCGGTCCTAATCTGATGCCAGATAGCACCTTTGAAAAGCCATGATAATATTAATGGAAAAATTAAACCTGACTACACAGAGTTGTGTAAATTGCTTTATCTTTTATTATAAGTTATCACTAAATTGGGTTGGTTTAAGCCTAAGGAGGAACCATCAAGCAGACTATTAGAACTACTCTACTGCCATCTACTGTGCAAGAAAAATATTATATAACAAGCCGGCCATAATTTGCATTTCCTACAAGAATTTTCCTTTTCATTAACCCTTAATGGTTGTGAGCCTTACACAGATTGTTTGGGTTTGCAGCTTGTTTCAAACCTAATAGCCTCAATGGAATACTTCAGAGTAGAGCCAAATAGAATGCAGTATTGATCACACATGCTGTGCAATTCATATACAGATGATAGATGAAGCAGAGGTCTGTTAGTGACTTTTAGTCACAAGATATAGAGGGAACACTATGTCTGGGGTATTTCTAGTCATCAGAATATTTTGACCTGTATGTACATCAAATTTTAGCTTAATTTTAGCTTCATGGAGAAAGAACATATCAACATGGCCCAAGCCTCTTGTATTTACAATGGGTGAGCAATAATTAGTAGTGATTATATTATTATATTTATAAAGAAACATTACAGCATTGGAAAAAAAATACCTGTAATAACTCCAGTGTCATAGGCATATTCTTCAATTCTTTGAGTAAATCAAGAGCCCCAGCCTGTAAAAACATTGCAAAGGATTCAGAGGTGACTTGGCACATTTATGGTGGGGTTGCAGCTGACTCAAGTGAGCCAAATTCTAGAATATATAAAGATCACATTCTAATAGCTAAAAATCCAGAAACACCCAAATGAAAACATTGCAGAATCCAGCCCGTCCTACTCTTTGACACCTCTAAGCCTTCAGTCAGAATGTAATCTGCTTGAATTAGTCCTAGAGGTAGCTGGAAAGATGAAAAAATATAACTAGATAGAACAATGAACAATGTATGGCTTAGGGCCCTTATGCTGACTGAACCACCTCTTCCCAATATACTCTCAGATGCCAGATGTGTGTTCTTCAGCCTTCTCATTGTCGTGCCCTCTTTTAGGACTGCCTGTCCAGCTAGGTCACAGGCTTTCTCTAGCCTGGTATAGACTACAATCTCACAGGTTTCTAAATGTATGGTGAAGGACAAAAGACATAAATGTTCTGGCCTTGCCCCCTACCTTCGCATAATTGCTTGGTCATCTGCAAGGCACAATCAAGCGGAATACATAGCCAAAAAAAATCTCCCTACCCATTATCAGCAACACTTGAAAAACAACATCGCTGATCAAAAGAGAGGGGGGGCATATGCATGCCAGCTCCTCCTCCCTGGGCATTCAGCAAACGTGTGGAGCTGTCATCCATACTTGGCTCCTATGTCAAGGTAAAAATCTCTCAAAATGGTCTACAAGAGTGTGTAACAAGTGCTATAATTGGCTATATTGAAGAAGACATGCAAGACAGTTCTATTTCAGAAAACATTTCAAGGACGGTAAAATGCTTTGGATTTGGCTGCATTTTTAATCTACATGTTCTTAATTTGTTAGTGGACTCTTGTTTTAATGTGCTCTTGCAAATGCGAATAGATTTTGCATTATTAGTCTACAAAAACAGGGCACTATTTTTTTTAGTCATCATATATAATGATGATCAGCAAACAATCAGTGGAAGGTACTGGTAGCTGCCTGGGGAAGGCACTGGCAAACCACCCCGTATTGAGTCTGCCATGAAAACGCTGGAGGGCGTCACCCCAAGGGTCAGACATGACCCGGTGCTTGCACAGGGGATACCTTTACCTTTACCGGTAGCTGCAGATCATTCCAATGTCCTCCTTGCAACAGCAGTTCTTTTGGACGAGAGGAAAGATTATTTTCTCTTTTTGCCTGGATGAAAGGAGTGTCTTTGACCTCTTCCCCCACCTCACCTCCTTCAGGCATCCAACCTATGTGGTTTTCACTCATGTGTGCCCTTCAACCCCATTAATTAATTTTTCCAGGGTCAAAAAGGACAAGTGGGAGACAGAGAGCACAGGAAATGGCTGTGACTCTTGCATCCAGAGATGATAAAATCCAACTCAATGTTCTTCAACATAGTGAAGCAAAGCAAGCATATCACAAAGTATGAAGGAATATATTGCTGTCCAATGGAACAGAGTTTCAATCTTTTAAACCTGGATAGGTCCACCTGCTCGTGGATAAACTGAACTCACTTGATTTGGATTGTGACTCTCTTCTGGCCTTAGGAAAGACTGGTGCTTGTAGTTTGATTATTAGCCACCTTGTGGCAGAAGAATGGTGCAGTCTTCAAGAAGGGAAGTGGTGTGTATGTTTGCTCATATACTTTGGATATTCATACCTTAATCAATGCCAGTTACCATATTATTTCTATAGTATGGTGCCATGATACAGGAGATATGTTTTTCTTGGAAGAATTTTCATTTCCCCCCACTTAAAAGGCCATTTAAACCTAACAGCTAAGGAGGTCCACCAGTTAATTGTTATGTTTAAATGGCTGTCATTTAACACTTCAATTTTCTTTCCACATTTGAATCGGGGAGGAAACAATATCAAAGGGTTAAGTGGCTGCCAGCAAGCCATTTAAAATTAAAAGCTGACCCAACAGACCCCATGTCCCTTGGCTGTTAGGTTTAAATGACTGGCTCTGAACAGCCAAACTGAGCCGGCCTCAAATCTGGTAAATGTTCAAGGAAGACGCCTGCCCTGAACATTGGTTTGTGAACTCTGAACCAGCCCAAGTTCATAAACATGCCTATTTTTGAGCATTTCTTCTTTTTCTGTGTATTTTCTTTGGATCTGAAAAGAAAATTTCTGGATCCTCATCCGATTAACAAGCATGTTAACTCTTCTATCTATTATTTAATGGCTCTGCTAGCAGGCCTGGATTTTAATATAAAACAGTTCCACAGGGCATGCAAAAGGGAGCTCCTCTGCCAGGCATTTGGTTGAGGCCGACCCAAACCATTGCTTCCAATTGGCCCCCAAGCCCTCCCCCCACTACGACTGATACTAATCGGCCTTACCCACTGGGTCCCAGTAAGAGTTGAGCTGAGGCTCTTGCAATTTCGATTTTCTAATGTTATTGTTATGATCATGTAATTATTGTTATAATGTTATTACTGTTATCACCTGTTACTATATGTTATCTGTATCTTTTCCTGTTTCCTGTAAACTGCCCTGAGCCCTCGGGCAGGGCGGCAAATAAATAAATAAACAAACAAACAAATAAATATACTGCAATTAAACATCACTTGTTTTTAACGAACATTGAACAGCAATAACTTTTTTGATATATTGTTGCCTTTTTTTGTCCAATAAGTTTTAAGACCTAGGGGGGATATATTTAAAATATCCCCCAAATTTATAAACACACTATCTAACAACTAAAATTTCAGAAAGCAAATTATCCATCCAATTTGAAGATACTTAAGCAAATAATTATATTTATGAGCAAATTATGAAAGTAGCATCTCAAAATGCGGTCAGTCTCATCACAGAATAAGTTTTGATTAAACATAAACCATAAACTGAAGCACAAATTTATTGCTACTTTCCATATGCAACATTTACATATAAAACTGAGAACTCCTACAACAACAAATAGCTCCAGAAGATCACAGGATAACTGTTCTCTTTGCCTCTTTATGAAAAGTATTCCATTCTCAGGTGATGTAAAAGGCAGAAAGTGGGATTTAATTGACTTTTAATATACAGTATTTGCTGGTGTATAAGACTACTTTCCCCCCCTGAAAAACATGCCTCCAAGTGGGGGGGGGGGTCATCCTATACGCCAGGTGCACTTCAGTTGGGATAAACATAGCTGCCCATAGTGGCCCATAGTACTGTAATGTAATGTAACAAACTCTATATTTTGAGTGGAAATGTTGGGGGGTCGTCTTATACGACCAGTCGTCTTATACGCCAGCAAATACAGTATTGTAGGCCATTTCTGGCATTGGGGTGGGGAGGGGCAGGGGCATCAGAGTATAATGTCACAACTGGTGGGAGTGTCTAGGTGATGCCACTTCTAGTGACATGTGACTTCCGAGGCGTGGCGGAGAGGTGTGACCTGCTAGCATCACTTCTGGGGTTTCTCAAAGCCTGAAGAATGTTTCAGGGGTTTCTCAATGGTAAAATGGTCTAGTTCAGAGATATCCTCATTTATTTTAATGAGCTTAGAATGTAACTTGGCTTAAACTACACCATTAGTACCCCAAATCAAACTACTGTTTTGTTTAAAAAAATAAATGGAAAACTATCAATGCTGATTTGTGTAATACCTAGGAGAAACACAATGAGGCTACATAATATTAGAAAAGTTTAACATAAAGTGAAATGTCTGTAGGCCTAATGAGGGAGCACCAAAGTGTTCCTAAAATATTATATAGTTACAAAAATATATAAATACCAGTATGTATTAATAATACAATATACATTAAAACACCCAGAGGCTTTATACATAGCCACAGATAAAATCAAATACCATAAACATACTAGTGCCTCAGTGCCACTGACCAAACATATTTTGGCATTGATGCTTTTATCCGTGGTCTGACATATAAGTACAGCATATAAGAAATGTATAATGGATTTTGTAATGCTGGACAATGGACACTGTTCAGATAGTTGGTCACATGTATGGACTAGCAGCCCAATTAAAATAAATTGAGGACTCAGAATTCTGAAAAAGCAGGCCCTGGTCAAGGCAAGCATTAATCGTGTCCCAGCTTGCACTTTCAGCACCCACATCAGTGTCCTCCAATCAAATAGGAAACCATATACATGGAAACTATGCTGAGGTCCACTGAATTCTGTGAGTCTTTTTATAGATGATCTGCAGGGGAGAGGACACGCAGTAATGGGTTTAAACTACAAGTACAACGATATAGGCTAGATATCAGGAAAGAAAATATCACAGAGTAGTTCAGCAGTGGAATAGGCTGCCTAAGGAGGTGGTGAACTCCCCCTCACTGGCAGTCTTCAAGCAAAGGTTGGATACACACTTTTCTTGGATGCTTTAGGATGCTTAGGGCTGATCCTGCATTGAGCAGGGGGTTGGACTAGATGGCCTGTATGGCCCCTTCTAACTCTATGATTCTATGATTCTATTCTATAGACTGAACTACTACATCAATAGTTTTAAAAGGATAAACATTTCACCAAAGTAGGATCCAATTCTGGTCCAGCTGACTTATGAAAAACAGGCAATGCAACAAACCAGGCAGTATTAAACTTAAGCTGCCTATACATAGGATAAGTTGGTCTATATTTTGTAAATATTTAGAACTTATTTCAGTATTTAAGAATTGCCACTTAACCATAAAGAGGTAGTTAGTGAAAAAGTTATTTAGAAGTCTACTACACTTCACAGAATACTCCATATTTAGACTTGACACCACAGTATGGTAGCAATGCTTGTAATCTATATTAATGGAGAAGGAACAGTGCTTGCTGATACTCTCTTCCATTTACTAAACTGAAATTGTATCTAGTGAGAGGAAAAACTACTGCTTACCTTTTCTTCTCTAATCTTACTCAACTGCTCTTGATTTTTGAAAATCCACATGTGCAATATTACCTCTGCCAACTTGAACCTATTCATCACACAATAAGGTAATTTGTTACACTATTTATACTGCAGACCAAACATTTGATACTTGTAAATAAAGTATTTGCAAGCTCCATGCAATAATATATATGCAGTTCACTTGAACTTAAGTTCTGTTGAGCTACAACTGTTTTAGTGTACACTGGGCATGAACTAGCAGAAAACTCCCATGTGTAGAATAGCACCACGAGAAGGAGAAAGATAGGATGCGAAATGCCTAAAATTGGGCCTAAAATGTTTAGTTTTTCTTGCAAGTCCAAATTTTATCGCACTTTTGTTGCTATTACATCACTATGTTGTACAATTAAAAGTATTTACCTTCAACAAAGCTACTTTATAAATTCAACCATGGTAGTTAAAATCTTAGTAGAAAGTGTTGCAGAAGGTGTTTCATATATTTAATATACATAGTCAAAATATATGGATTTGTTATAAACTAAAAGTGTTATATATAAATAATAAGGTCAAATAAAGCTGCCAAGGGTCTGAAAGGAAGTTTCTGCAATGGTCATAGTCATCTCACCAAATCATCTTATTATGTAGCATAAAGATCTATTAAGATGCAAGAAGGAATCTTTTAGTGTTACCATTATATAGGTATTCCCTCCTGGGAGTCAGGCAATACTCATCAGGTATGTGTTGGTTCCAACAGATTTAAGTGCAGTTATGCAGGAAGAAGAGTAGCTTTGGATCCAACTAATTTTGAGTATATTACTGAGCATGACACCTGTCAGACCTTGATCATCACTTTCAGAAGACAGGTCAGAATCTCTCAAACACTACTTAAATAATCTAATAAGTCAGGGGTAGTCAAACCAAACTGCAGCCCTCCAGATGTCCACAGACTATAATTCCTATGAGCCCCTGCCAGCGTTTGCTGGCAGGGGCTCATGGGAATTGTAGTCCGTGGACATCTGGAGGGCCGCAGTTTGACTACCCCTGTAATAAGTCAACAGGCATATATGCACCTATAACTCTGAAAAACATGCAGGCTTAAATCCCACTAAACATTTTCACTGACAGAAGTATCCAAAGAAATATGGGGGTGTTCAGGGTGGTATGGCCATATCACACCTGCAGAATACAGCCCAGCAGCTGAACATGTTAGTTATACTAACAGATCATTTCTGACTTACATGGAATCTTACAAATGATGTGATCTTTCAAGAAAGCACTACTTTACACTGTATTGTTTTAATTATGCACACTTGGAAGGTACAGACTACTTGTCGATTGGCCTTTCTCTAGCCATTCCTTGACTTTTTAAAACTCTGTTTCATGTTTTTGGGCACATAAAATCATAGGCACGTCTCTTTAGAGACTTGCAGTTTCAAGAGTGATATGGAATGGGACAAGTCAGACACAGGTGCAAATGAGATCATGGGATCCAGGAACCAGGAAATTTTTGCCCTTGCAAGGAATCCCCAGGGTGGGAAGTTGCTTGATTATGAACATGTATACAGACGTACATGGTCATGCATGGTGGAAACACACCTGGTTGATCAACCAGAGTCTGGCCAACTACTGACATTTGGTATAAAGGAGAACCACTTATTCTGGTTTGTACATTATGGTCAGATCCTTCAGAAAACCTATGTTTTGGATCATTTTTTTGACTGAGTTGGGCATGGACTTTATGTGAAACTTTGAAACATTTCCTGGAGTCTGTGTTTCAGTCTGGTAATATAACCTCTGGATCAGAGGACCAAAAATCTGTCAGATGTTCTGACAAAAACATTGTCAGATGTTTAGATTGTATTACTTTCTTTCTTGCTTTGCATTGCTTTTATATTTGTATACTTTTTGCATATTTCTTTTAATAAACTTTATTCATTATATTTCTGTGGTGTTATCAGGGCGTTATTTGGCGCCAGTCTAAACCCAGTACCTTGGCTACAGCTACCAAGGTAATCTGGAATTCAGATTGCAAGTATCCTGCCTTGCAGGCCTGACTTCTTGATTAGTACCAGTTAGGGCTAGTGACTTAGTTTCTCAGCTGAGAGTTAGACAGAAGGACTGGTGGTGGCTTGTTACCCTGGGCAGTGAGGATTGTCTTTGCATTTGTGTTTTGTTCTTCCCTGATCAGACACTACACCTTGACAGTACTGCCTTATCAGCAGAGGAGCACATATGGGAAACATTTCTAGAACAGCCTGCAATGTGATCCCTCACCGTCATTGGCCATGTATAATCTTGTAGAACAAGCACTTATGTCCCTATTTGCAGAATAGATGTTCAAATCTAAACTAACCTTCAACCTCCTAAAGCAACCGAGAATACATATGCTCCAGTGATTATTTCCTCAGTTGCAAAATAAAAAATACGAGTCTATCAAAGACATTTTTAGGAGATGCTTTAGGACCATTCTATTTGCAAAGGCTTTTGATAGGGTTGAAGATGCAGGGGGCTTATTGTGTTTTGTGCATTTTTATTCCTCAACTTCAGGGAAAAGCAAGGTATAAATGTTTGGATAAATACATCCCCCCACCCAAACACACACAACTATAAAGCTAATCAGAACAATATCCCCCCTTCTCTGTTTTAAGAACATGTATTTCTTAATAACGATGTTTGCAACTCGAGAACCTACAGAAGGAATGAAAAAGGAAGACAGGGTAGGGGAAATAGTAATATTCTGAGGGCCAAATATGTTCGTTCACACTTGCTATAGCTATTAGTTGTGTTACAGAATGCCATAAAACCACTGTTGTTTATTTGATATTATTGAATTTTAACATACATATCATTATGTTCTATGTAAATCACCCTGAGCCACAAGGGAGCGCAGTATATCATAATATAAATATAAAAAACAAAATAAATGGGAAGCAACTAAGAAACTGAGATACTTCCCAGAAAAGCGCTGAACGTGATGACACACAGCCGCGTCCCCGACGCTACTGGCTCTTTAAGCCTCGGTTTCTACGTTCAGAAACTCGGCTGTTCAGCGGATCCATACTGCTGAAAGGGTTGACTCGAGAGTAACACCAGGCCCTCGGCCCATTCGTTGCCTCCAGCACCGGCTCAGGGCCCGCAGCTACGCCGGGCTCTCCCTCTCCCCTCCCGGCTCCAGACATGGTCGACCCTCAAAGCCCCACAAAAGGACCGCCGCGCGCGAATAGAGTCGCTCCCCCCCCCCCCCGGCCGCCCGTTGCTCCCCTTCGAGAAAAAGGCGGGCACCCAGCTGAGCTCGCGGCGTCGCTCATTGGCCGGCCGGCCGGCCGTTCAAGCCGAGCGCGCGAGGGGCCGCCGCGTCTCCCCCCCTCGCCGCCGGGCGCCTCTCACCGCGTTCTTCTTTTGCACCATCTTGTCCATTTTCTTCGCGATGCGAATGATGTCCTCTTCGGTGCTCATGGCGACTGAGGCGCCGGCCTCAGCGGCGGGGCGGGCAGAAACAAGCCTCTCGCCGGTATCGCCTGCCTCCGCCCACAGAAGCCGCGGAAGCGCCGGGACTCAAAGAGGGGGCGGAGGGCGTCCACAAGACCGCCGGGCCGCCGAACGACACGCGCGCACCCACCGGCCTGACCGCGGGGCGACAGCGGGGCTACAGCGGCGCCAGGCCGCGCTCATCGAGCCTCGGGAGCAAGGAGCGAGACCCTGCTTCGGCCTGCCGAGAACATCGATGCCGTGAAGAGGAAGGCGTCGGGAGGAGGTGGGGCGTCGGCAGGCCGCCCAGCGGAAATGGAGGACGCCTGCAATCAAGGGACTGCGGCCTCCTGCCTCGCTAGAAGCGCCCGGCAAAGAGCCCGCGCTTCTCTGAGCGCGCAACTGGGGAAGAGGGAGAAGTCGCGGAAGGGCGCCTTGGCCGCCGTGGAGCCCGCGCAGGGGTTTCTGCCGCCAGTCCCTGCAACAAGGCACAGGCGCGCTGGGGAGAATAGCTGGAGGAAATGGGACGCTTGTCCCCGTCTTGCCGTCACGAGGGGGTGGTGGTGATACTAGTAGGGATACTAGCCTCCGGGTGGGACCCCGCCTTTCCTGGAGTTCTTCAGATACAGTGAGCAGTAGCTCACAAAAGCCAAACATTCTGCTGGTCTTTATGGTGCAACTGGATTCTTGCTCTTTTTTACTGTTTTGAAGTAGGTTTAACACTCAGAAGCCTTAAACCTAATGAATCACAAGAGAATACAAAAATCGCATCAGCTTGGTGTAGTGGTTAGGGACAGAGACTTCTAAACTGGCGAGACAAGTTTGATTGCCCACTCCTCCCCTACGTGCAGCCAGCTGGGTGACCTTGGGCTCGCCATAGCACTGATAAAGCTGTTCTGACCCAGCAGTAATATCAGGGTGCTCTCAGCCTTACCTACCTCACAAGGTGTCTGTTGTGGGGAGAGGAAAGGTGATTGTAAGCCACTGACTCCTTCAGGTAGAGAAAAGGAGCGTATATGAACCAACTTTTTATTTCAGAGCAAGTTAGTGGTTATGGAAACCCTTCCTCTACTTCTCCACAAAAATCACTCCTGCCAGACTGTAACCTGCCTAAGATCAGTAGTTATTGGAACATTTGCAGCATTCTCTACATTATCTTTAACTGCTCCTGCAAAGCGGAATAAATAAAAGAGTAAGCCCTAAGGGGGAGGAGAAAGGACGGGCTCTGTCCGCGGGCCCAATCAGGAGCCGCAAAGTGGCTCCTGATTGGGCCCTCTGAGTGTCACTCCAGGGCCCAGCAGCCAACAGGGAGCTGCACAGAGCTCCCCATTGGCTGCTTGGCCCAGCCTCGCCTTGCCCACCCGGGGACTCACCACACACGAGAAGAGTTGGTTCTTATATGCCGCTTTTCCCTACCCAAAGGAGGCTCAAAGCGGCTTACAATCACCTTCCCATTCCTCTCCCCACAACAGACACCCTGTGGGGTGGGTGAGGCTGAGAGCCCTGATATCACTGCTCGGTCAGAACAGTTTTATCAGTGTCATGGCGATCCCAAGGTCACCCAGCTGGTTGCGTGTCGGGGAGTGCAGAATCGAACCTGGCATGCCAGATGAGAAGTCCACACTCCTGACCACTACACCAAACTGGAGAAGCTGCCTTCCCTGACAGTGATTACTCCCGGTGGCTTCCCCTCGCCCTCGCGAAAGGAGCAGGGACGCAGCATCGACAATGCCCTGTCCCTGCTCCTTTCCTGCCTGTGGTCCCTTCCCACTGGCCATTCCCCACCCCCAGACACACACACAGCCTCACCAGCCAACCCCCCCGGCCGCCCTCCCTCACCCCGCCGCTGCTTCCTCGCCCCCACAGACACGCACACACACAGCCACCCCACCCCACATCCATGCACACATTCCTCTCTACCCCCTCTTCCCTCGCCACCTCCCCCTCCCCATTCACCCCCCTGCGATTCCCCAACCCTCACCCCCTGGCCCCTCCCCTTTCACCTATCTCTGCCTGCCTTCCTTTCCTCCTCTCCCCCACCCCACATCCACGCACACTCCTCTCTACCCTTTCCTCCCCACCTTCCCCTCCCGATTTGCCCCCCAACCTACACCCCCCGTCCCCTCCCCTTTCACCTACCTCTCTGCCTGCCTGCCTTTCTTCCTTCATTTCTCCATCTCCTTCCTGTCTCTATCTTTCCCTCACTTGCTTCCTGTCTCTCTCCTTTACTTTCTTTCTCTCTTCTACCCATCCCTTCAACCACCCCTTGCCCTTTTTTCTCCTTCCTCTTCCTCCTTTCCTCTTCTTCCTCCTTCCCCACAGTCTGTTCTCCCCCTCTGCTATGGCCTGCTGTATTTCTTCGACAGCGGGCTTATTTTCTAGTACTGTAATATTATCACATAGCAACAGGTGCATAGGAAACAAAACAGGCACAAACTGTAAACAGCTCAAGTGAAAGCATGTAATTAACCTTTCAACAAGTAGAATATTCACCCATTTGTTATTAAAGTGTGTTTTTTAAACAAGCAGTAGTTCTGTACTTGGCAAAAACAATACATTCCTAGTATGCATCAGATTTGATAGAAATTTGTACAGGCCAGGTATACATAGGAATGTGTGAGCAGCAAGTTAAGAGCTACCACACATATTCTCTCATGCATTTCAAAGTAACTTCCACAGATTTTGATGTATACAGATCTTTAAATACATCTTTCCCCTTTGATCCATACCCTTTACCCTTTTATCTATGATTCATATTAGCAAAGATTTGCCATGTAAGATTAACTTCAAAAGATAAAAATATCCTTGCAACATTCCAACTCCCTTTTACCCATATTTTAGGGATGTGTTTAAGGTGGTGGCTTGTATTAAATTCAGACAGTGATTGTTCAGAATTTATTTCACAGTAACAGAAAGATTTACAATTGAACTACAAGAAAGCGATTTCAACAACAGATTTGCTACCATAAATGGTAAGGTAACATCTTGATTTTTTACATTATGTGTATTTCTACACCTTAGGATAAAGGAAAGCCAAATTAAAGATGTTTATAAAATATTCCAGCCTACACATATGGCTTCATTCACATCCTATTCAATACATCCTTAAAACTATATTCACTTTATTTTTCAATAGCACCTATTTATAAAAAAGATGCATTTGTAGTTTAATGAAGTACAGCACACTTCATTAAGGCAAATATTTAATTAACAGATCTAAAACTCAAGTTAAGAGTACTGTACTCCTTCAGCAATTCACTGCATTAACATTATACAACAATTAGAATGAAAGCTAATGGCTACATCCTATCAGGAATAAAGCTCCCAGTGAAGCCAGTAGCTTTGCCTATGGTGCAACAGCATTTGGGCTATGATAAAACTGCTTATCAGCTTGGCAGTTATTCACCAAATAACATTAACACTGAATATAATGTTTCAATTTTTAGATTTTGAAATTTTAGGCAAAGTATAGAAGACATGAGCATCTCTTGTAGGGTGAGGTACTATTTCAGATTCAGTAGTCCATATTCTTTAGGTTGCTAAAAGCAATAACTTTGTATAAAGCATTTCATCTATTGGCATGACTAATTTAAGAATCACCACTGATAAGTGAATAGTCCAAAAATACTTTTATGTATGCCAACCGCTCAAGAAAGTAAGGTCTTCCACATAACGGTAAAAGATTAATAAATAAGTAAATCAGATTGCCTTTTTCCTCTAGAAACTAATACTTAGATAGAAAAGTCATTAATCAGTAAACAAGACAAGCACTGAAGAAAGTCACATTGGTTCCATTTTCAAGTGTATGTCAACTCCTGCAGATGTCCAAATACTGTGATACTGGAGTGGGCTTTGATAGCAAAAGCATTTACTGCCTCTAAATAACAGCCATATATACATACACAGCAGGTTCATGAAGTCAAACAGTTCTGGCAAGTAGAGAAGGCGCATGGTACAATTCCCACGTCAACCCTTGACAGTGTCATTGTGTGTGCACAACAATGAAAAAGAAAAGGAAAGCAGAAATCAGAATCCCACATCTGAAATAAGTTGCTTCTGCTGATATGTCAGAGTGCCCTCTATTTGGAAGGCCACACAAACGCTAGCAAAATTCATAGAATGAAAGCAAAACCCATAGAGTAGATAGAAGTGCAAATATAGTGGCAAGATGAAGTCCTAGGGAGCACTTAGCCCCAGTGATTACTCTTACTAACAGCCCCAGTGTGATTGATTGTATATGAATAGGAAATAAAATCATATGCATTAATAAAACATGTAAAGAAAGAAAGAAACCTCCAGGAACAATAACTGTAACATCACTAAGGTAATGAGATATGCAACAGTAGCGTAATGCCAAGATGATCAGCAAAATGTGACCAGGATGCTGCCCTATAAAGCTGGATGTTCTTCCCCCCACACACTAAAATCCATATTGCCAAATCTGCCACACTGTTTGAATATCATTACCAGGAAAAAAATTTAAGTCTACTAAGGGAATGAATAACACAGGAAGAATCTATGGCATACATTTCAGCAGAATACTTTTGTCTGACATTTGCTAGTTTTTGTTTGGGACTGGAGTGAGGGAATTTAATACAAATGGCTTGTTCATTGATAAAACATCTCTAACATCAACTAAGAAGTTTACCAGAAAACTCTTGTGGATTGAAATGTTGCAAATGTTGAATAAGAATTCAAATGGGCATAGACCCTTCATTAAATCTATACCATTTCCATCTTTACTGAAGAAAGAACAAGACCTCCTTGACTTCCACTTCTATTGAGACCCAAAATGATATTGCAAATGGTAGTCATAGGAACAGCATGGCAAGGGCAATGCAGGTCTGCAGGTAAAGGGAGTTGTCGCACCCTTCTGTTAGAGAAAAATTTTCCAGGATCCAACTGACAATAAAGGATTTTAACATACTGAATTTCCTCTCCCATTTTTTGCCACAGATAATGTAACTCATTTTAAGGGCAGTTACATGTGATACTTCTCACTAGATGTTAGATACTGTTTTAAGTAGCTTGGTATACAGTAGGAAATGACACTGAATAACATTGCTGTAAAGGCTGGAAGTTGCCTGTTACACATGCAATAATATTGGTTAAACCTGACATTTGAGTTAATCCTGATTAAGAATACTTGTTCTACTACTACATGCTTACTGGTTTTACATACTGCATATGTGATAGATGAATATCAATTTAACAAGCAGTAATAAAACAAGTCTTGAACATATCAAATTGTTCTCAGTTAAACCATTCATTAAAACCCAAGATCTTCCATTATCAATGAGCAATTTTAAATTTGGAGCAATCAAGCATAGAAAAGTATGCTTAAATATATTCCAAAACGTATTTTCCGTACCTCACACCTATACCATGAAGTTTGGAAAAAGCATCATTCCTCATAAAGTTATGCTATCTAGTCGTTGTTGGTACATTTACAATATAATTAACACTGTAGGCACATAAATGCTTCATAACTGGCTGCATGAAAAGTAACAATCTAGTACAGATGATGCTGGTGCATTTAAAGTGAAGGCCCCTCAGGAAGTTTCAATCAACTGGAGGTAGATGCTTATCAATGAACTGCTTTGCATCCATCATTTCCTATTCAAGAATAAAAAACAACAATGTATGGTAAATTTGCAGAACTAAATATACAAGAATACAGAGCATCCCGTTTGGCAATTTACACTGTAGTTTTCACTCATTCAACTATTCTCCCCCCCACACACACACTAAAGTCCTATAAAAAAGTGGTCCCCAACCTTTTTCTCACCGGGGACCGCTCAAGTCTTGACAATTTTACTGAGGCCTGGGGGGGGGGAGGGGGATAGTCTTTTGCCGAAGGACATTGCCGCCACCTGAGCCCTTGCTCCACTTGCTTTCCCGCCAGCGCCCCTGACTTCCCACCACCCACTGGGTGGCACTGCCAGCAGCAGCTGTGCAATGCCACGCCGAGGGGGAGCCCCAGCCATGGCAGCCAAAGGTGAGCCAGCGGCAGAGTGGCAGGGCAGCCCCCGAGGCAGCAGACAGGGAGGAGGACAAGGAGGAGCCATGGCCCAGTACCGACTGATCAACGGACCAGTACTGGTCCCCGGCCCGGGAGTTGGGGACCACTGCTGTAAAACATCCTATTATTGGTATAGTATGACAGGCAATACCCTGACCTGGATATCTTGGCTAGCCTAATCTTGTTATGTTTCAGAAGCTAAGCAGGGTCAGCCCTGGCTAGTATCCAGATGGGAGAGTATCAAGAAATACCAGGGTTGTGATGTAGAGGCAGACAATGGCAAACTGCCTCTGAATATTCCTTCTCTTAAAGACCCTATGGGGTAGCAATATGTTAGCTGGAACTTGATGGCACTTACCACCACATAACATGCAGTCACAGCCTGTCATTATAACGTGGAGGTATAAAAATCCTTGGATTTCTAGGCTGCCCCTTTCCAAAAAGGTCTCAGGGCAACTTACAAGAGAAACAGCCTTGTACAATAAAACATTTTAAATCTTCAAATTAAAGTGCTAGTATAGTTGCCCTATCAGTTAAAACATCTCCCTGCACTTGATGTTACAACTGTTCAAGATATAAGATAACTGGCCCAGCTTTGATGAGAGAGGAATGGCTTAGGCAGAAGCCTGAGCTGGGAATTAGGCAGGGGGACCCTTTCAAGAGTTAAGAGTGCAACCTTGGCTTCAACCAAATGCCTGGTGAAGACTGCTGTCTTGCAGGCCCTTTGGAAATCTGTAAGGACCCAGATCTCTGCCAGCAGCTCATTTCACCAAGCTGAAGCCAGGGCTGAAAAGGGGGTGGGGATAATCAACATATTAGTAATTGCAGAGAGACAAGCTCTTTGTGGGGGTTATATAGAGAGATCGTCCCTCAGGTATGCAGGTCTCAGACTATGTAAGGCCTTAAACTTTAAAACGAACACCTCATACCTGATCAGGAATTCAACTGCCAGCCAGTTTTTGATATTGTTGTTGTTCAAGATAAGAAAAGAGGGGCTTAGCAAACTAAAGCTCCCACATGCTGGGGAGACGGGCAGTGATCTGCTCCAATAGAGGTGAACTTTCTTTACCAAAGTTTCCTGTGCTTTTTTCCTAGCTACACAGTTTCCTGTGCCTCTTCCCTAACTACACAGAAAGAGAATGATAAGAAGAAAACATTGTTGCAAAGGCCAACAAGCGAGCTTTTCCCATTCCAGTGGGGAGAAACAAATCAGTGTTACTTGGCCCATCACCTAACTTTACTGCTTGACCTACAAGTTTACTTCCTGTATTTGCTATCAAGTTTACAAAGGGGGGCGGGGGGAAACTGGTCCAGAACAAGGGCCAAAGCCACTCAGTAGTTAGTGCCAAAGTTCTGCTTCTGTGGTCATAGAATAGTTTAGAATGCCTCTAGTTGATGTATCAGTGGCACCTCTTCACTTTAAACCAGATATTTCATCAGAATTGGATCACTTTCTTGTGGTAAAGGATAGTTAGCTCTTGAAAGCAACTATATCTATGGCCTAAGCATGCTTTTTAGAGCAATCTACAGCTAATAATGGATCCTCAGCAGAAATGAATATCCCAGAAAGTATAAAGGCATAGAAACCTCAGCCAATTCTTGCCGTTTTGGTGCTTAATACAATCCACTGTTCAACTAGAGCAAAAGCCTCAAATGTAACAGCATCCAAGAATAATTGTCAGGTCTATAAAGCTTTCAAAGCCTCAAAATGCCATGGAATTTGTATCAATAGGGGATTAACTGACAGTATCCTGTCAAGTGACCACTGTCCCAGCTACCCAGTTTTTTAAGGAAAATAAAGGAGACACCTGTGGAGAATTTATATCAGAATCCTGTTGCTCCTTACAATGAACTTTGCACTGATTTCTACGTATACGTACATTATGCCACCGTATGTAGTGCTGATTGTAAAACAAAAACATGCCTCTACAGTAACACTCAAGAACATTATTTTCTGTGCCTGAACTAAGAATAATAAATTAAGCATAACTGTACAACCATTACCTCAATACATGAGCTATGCATCATGCCTGAATAAGTCTTGAAAGTTACATTGGCAGGATTTATCATGGTCTTTAGCCTCTCAGAGGTAAGAGATCCAAACATCAGTGGAACCAAGGGATCGCAGTCACCATGGCACTGGAGAATGGGAATATCTTTGTTGACACTATTAAAGGAACCCTAACAAAAAGTTACAAAATATTAGTACATTATAGAGGAAAAGCAAGATCTTTCATCCAATTAAAGTGTAAAGTATATTGTGTGAAAAAATGTAGACATCCATACTTATTTCAGGATATTAATGACACTTATTGTCAGCTACAGAAGAAAGTAATATTTTACAAGTAAATACTGTAGGATTGTACAGTATGAAGTATGGACAAGGCGTACCACATTGTATAGCAAACACTGGTAATGAAATAATAATCTGTGAGCTGGTACAAAATCAACTGCCAAAGCTATGCATTTAAATAAAAAAGAAATTCTTCTCACCCCTCAGTCTCTGGTCAGTTTACACAAAATAAAATAACATATATATAAAAATAGAAATACAAAAACAGAATTGAAGTTTTAAAACATTAAAAACAGGAAAGTTCTAAATGTGCCCAGCTCTCTCTGTCATATGAGAGGAGGGGGAAAGAATCATACAAATCCCTCTGAGTATAGTTCGGTGGATTCTGACAGGGAACTAAGAAGATTTTAGATGTTATTTCACGCCTAAATCATAGGTATGGCAGAACAAACTCTGCAGAACCATTTAAGATCCCACAGGGCTCTGATCTCACTTGACAAAGCATTCCACCAGGCCAGGGCCAAAAAAGCCCTGGCTATGGTCAGTTTAATTTCCTTAGGGCCAGGGATCCTGAGCAAATGTTGTTCACTTAAGACTCTTTGGGGAACCTACAGGGAGAGGTGGTCCCCCAGATATCTTGTAGTTTATGACTGCTTCATAATAACTTTTATTGTTTTTATTAACTCTTCCAAGGAGCTCAAAGTAACATAAAAGCCCCCACTTCATCTTTTTACCCTCACAATACATCTGAGAATATTTATTGAGATGGATAGTCTGCTCAAGACCACTGAGCGAGCTTGGTGGCAGAGTAAGGCATTCAGACTCAATTTTTCAAAACTTGATTAGCTATGTTATAATGACTCTTTGAAACTAGGTAGAAATATTTATTTGAATGCTGTATATGCCATCCTTCAAAAAAAAAAGGTTCTTGAGGACACTACAGACAAGATATAGTCCTGGAATTAAGGAAGTAGCCTTTTCTATATCCATAAACATGTTAAAATGTTATGATCACTCTAAAATCTTCACTTTTATATCAGTAAAAGGTAAAGGTATCCCCTGTGCAAGCACTGAGTCATGTCTGACCCTTGGGGTGACGCCCTCTAGCGTTTTCATGGCAGACTCAATACGGGGTGGTTTGCCAGTGCCTTCCCCAGTCATTATTGTTTACCCCCCAGCAAGCTGGGTACTCATTTTACCGCCCTCGGAAGGATGGAAGGCTGAGTCAACCTTGAGCTGGCTGCTGGGATTGAACTCCCAGCCTCATAGGCAGAGCTTTCAGACTGCATGTCTGCTGCCTTACCACTCTGCACCCCAAGAGGCTCATTTTATATCAATAGCAGCCTGTTATTTAAATTAAGAACTATTTGGTCTTCTCTGCATGCCTAGTC
Organism: Paroedura picta; assembly: GCF_049243985.1. Classification (NCBI taxonomy): domain Eukaryota; kingdom Metazoa; phylum Chordata; class Lepidosauria; order Squamata; family Gekkonidae; genus Paroedura; species Paroedura picta. The sequence continues at coordinate 37,623,957 of NC_135377.1, read as the reverse complement.
ATGCCTCATTGCACTGAATCATTGGATAAAGGATCTAATGGGAGATTCTCTAAATTATTGTAATGTGTGCTTAGGCTGCAAAAATTGTTCATCACTGATGCATACTGAATATTACTAGTAACAGGAAAACAATATCCAAATGTAATTCGGAACTTTAGGAAACCTTCAGTGCCAGGCACACTACCTGTGGAAATGAAGTCCGCAATGGAAGCCAACAGCTGAGCGCTAAAACACCTGCTAGTTTCTGTTGTGTGGTGAGAGCTGTGTACAGTGCTAGAGCTCCTCCCTAGTGAAAGCAAAAGTAATCATGTTACTATTGTAAAAATGACACGTTTTAACATTCATTAATTGAAAATGCTAAAAATGTCAATGAAACTTCAGAAACTGCTCAATTAACATTAATGCAAGTGGAACACTGTATACATAACTGACAGTTTTCTCTTTGAATCACTGGTTTGCAAAATGTGACGCAGCATGTTTTCTTATTTTTTCATGTGTGAACTCATTTGGGTCAATGTTAAACCCCTCTCATTTCCTGATCAGGGAAATCCCAACTCATTGCACATACTAACAGAACTGTTAATCTCTGATCCAGATCCTGCTCCCTCCCTTCCAAATGGTATAGCTGTTGAGAATACTACATTTGCATGCTAACAAGCCATACTTTGAAGTGGTGTGCGTTGAAAGTAATGAAAAATCCTTTTTTACTTTCTGGATAAGAATATTAAGATGGCTGTGGAATTGTTTATTGCAGACTTAATATTAGTCCTCCATTATTCCACCTATTTTACATACAAGGCTTAAAACTGTCATCATAATGTAAGAAGTCTCAGTTGACAGAGTTTGCTGTATAATTTTTCAGTTCTTTAAGAATATCCTTTGATGGCAGCTCCATCCCCAAGAGCTTATGATAGGTTATGTGAACCTATCATTAATAGGTTCACATAATGACTGGCTGTGAACCTATTAATGATACCTTCACAAAGGAAATACAAGTATTGAAAGTGTAGTAAGACATTCTCTCCACAGGGATTAAAGAGCTTTCTAGAGTTATGCCGATGCCAGATATTTTCAATAAATTACATGATATTAATTTGGAGAAACACTGAACTATCACCAAGTACATAAGGGCTTGGCTTATTTTTAGAATTTTCTTTTGGTTTTAAAATCCTTGTTCATGCTGAGCCTTGTGAAAAATGAAGGTTTCATCTTTAACAGTAATAAAGTAGTAATAAGGAGTTATTTTTACCTGAGAAAATCCTCCCAGGATTATTCGGTGTGAGGGAATTCCATTTTTTACTTCTTGCTCTACAAGCAATTTCACTGCAAAGGAAGCCTGGTGGTTAATAAGACTAAAAAGGTAGGAATGAATATTTAGATGCCTCTGCCTGCTTACAGCCTTGAGATTCAGAGAGACAGGAGTTGATCTGTCACTATCACTATTTGCTATCGGGGGGGGGGGGGCAACACCACATATTCAAAATTACCCCAGATATTTATTTCGAGTATCAACCAGAATACCCCATTTTCCAGCCAGTACCTCAAACTAAACAAATATACACATGCCCAGTCTTCCTTTGTCTTGAAATAATATCAGATTTCTAGACTAGGATCTCATTCCAAAATCCTGCAATCTTCATTTTTTCCAATGTAGTTTGGACCTCCACTACAGGTTCCAGTGCATTAAAAAGTCAGAAATTAAATAACAAATCAAGGATCTCTCTGAAAGAGGAATCTGAAACTAAAAAACAAAAATTGGAAGTATGATAAGATTGGTTAAATACGTTTAAAATCTACTTGCATTTCAGGAAAAAATATATTTGAGTCTTAATGAGATAACAACATGACAATGAAGGCGGCACAGGGAACACTGACTAACAATGACGACAGCAGACGCAGCAAGACTACAATGCTGCAATACTGACACGGTGGTAAAACTTATTCCATTCAGAATCTAGAAGCTGAATAAGGAGAAGCATAATTAGCCTCTGTACAGGACCATGAGAGACTATTGTGCAAGTATATTAGTATCATTACACAGAGAAACATGTGGATACCAGAAACCAGGTTCTCCAAACAGCAATTTAGGGTCATTTCTTTCTATCAATAGGCATATGCAAATTCAGATTTAGCAATACTGATTAAAATCCACATCTCAGATAGATCTGATCACTTCATGTAACAATTCTATAAAAATTATAAGTGTATTAGGTAAAAATCCCACTGCATGTAAATGCAGGCAAGCCTGTAGCCCTGGTGGATGCTGGGGTGACGTCTCCAGAGGCAGCTGGGCTGCCATGGCTGCTAGCAGGCATGGTGACCAAGGCAGAGAAGTGGAAGAGCGCTGTCCTCAGCGGCCAGGCAGCATCTGGCCCCCTACCTTGTGGCCGGTCTTGGAGTTAGGTGCTCCAGGGCCTGGCCCAATCCAGCTACCCCCAGCTTTGCTGGGTGTGGTTGGATTGGCCAGTGCGGGCTGAAGCACAGGTCAAACACTGGATGTGTCCCGGACAGCGCTCCAACCACAGGGGCTTTTCCAAAATATTAGAGGGAACAATGGTAAGATAGCATACTGGCAGTTTATTAAAACTTCATTGCTCTATGACATTAATGCAAACCATAGTTAATTTTACAGAATACAGCTATTATTTCAAATGAGAATGAACACTGGAAAATTCTCAAAAACAATTCATTCTTCTTTCCATTATTCAATACAAGGTTACTGAACATACCATTCTCTGCTGCTTGCTTGATACCAGCTTCATCTTCCTGTGCATCTGGAGAGAGTCCAATGATATCGAACCTTAAGAGAAACAATATATTTACCAAGCCTCTATACTCCCAGCAGACCAGGTATTAAATAAAGCAGTTCCGCAGTCCCGTTGTGACTGCAGGTCTTGCCCTCCAAAAATCAGCTGTTGCTGCTGCAGGACAGTGGGAAAGTAAGGTGGAACCTTAGTCTATTCTGGGCTTTGTCTCACCTATCTTTTCCTTTATGCACTTCAACATCCACCCAAATCACTGGGCCTCAGTACGAGTCAATCAATGTTCCTAGTATTCTACTGTTCTACAATGTTTATTACTATCACTATCTTGTTGTCGTTGTTACCACATCACTATAAACTGAGTTAATTGTACTGTTCCTGTTTTATGTAAACCACCCTGAGCCTTTGGGGAGGGTTGTATATAAATAATATAAATATTTTTGCCAAGCACCTAATTTTTTTCTCCCCTCCCCACCTGCCACCAACTCCCTTCAACATAAAGTGTTCAGCTTGTTAGGAAATTTATCCTTCTTCCTTTCTGGGAAGATGCACAGTGTTGAAGGTTACTTATTTTTAATTTCAGTTATTCCAGGCTCTAATCATGCAGTATCTTAAAAAATGCATAATACAGAAAAACCACATTTGCAGCCTAACCAACATACAATAGACTACACATATATATGGAACCCTAAGTCTTACCTTTATATACTATTTGGCAGTGCCACCCAGAGCTACATCCTTCTAAGCCAATTAACTTCAATGGATTTAGATGGGTGCTACTTCCCTTAGGACGGCACTGTTAAAACACTTTTCAAAATGATTGTCAATTCTAGTTGAATAAGCAAGGGAAGAACAAAAGCTCAGTAGCATCTTAAAGGTTAACCAATGCTGATTTCTCCACATCTACTACCCTCCGTATATCACATCTGCCATTGTCATTTGTCTACTGATGACATTTGGCATCTGAAATAACTTCACTTTTCAAAATATAGGACTGAATGACTCTCACTCCAGCTGTATCTGAAGAAGTGAGCAGCAGCTCATGAATGCTCATACCCTGCAACATATTTTGTCTTTTAAGGTGCTACTGGACACTTGGTCTTTTCTACTGATACAGACAAACATGGCTACCCATCACGATCCATCTCCAAGGGTAGAAAAGTGCATGCCCCAAACTCACAGGTAGTAGACATGAATACAGCACACTATAAATTGATCTGAACCCAAAATCCACCTCAGCCATGGGCACACTTGCCTTTTACATCCCTCAGAGATGTAAAAAAAGATGGTCAACTCTATTTCTAATTTGGGATAGGCAAGAATATAAGGCAAACAGCACAATTGTAAAAAGAATGTCCTAAGTAAATGAACATTGAAAAATGTAGCAGTTTAGGATTGTACTGCATGAGTACTAACTTCATAATTTCCAATTTATTACTTACCAAGACGGCATAGCCATGTTCATGTTTAGTGAAACTGGCATAACGGGTCTAGAAATTTAGGGAAGAAAGAAAAACTTTTAAAAAGCTATAATAACAGAGAATAGTATTTGAAATTACTACTTTACTTAGCTAGGTGCCAGATGGGTTTTTATATCAGAAAGACCTTCTTGAACAGAAGCTGAGCAGGTATCAGGGACAATATAAACTATTCTTAAATCCTTGTTCCTAATGCAGAATAATTTGCAAATGTCTTCAACCCCCCCCCCCCACACACACACACACACACACAATGCTCCCCTTTTCCACAGCTTTGTAAACCCGACTGACAATTCTGGGTGCTAGGTCACCACTTCAACCTGAAGTTTGTCCAGGTGCCTAGTATTCAGATCACCCTCAGCCTTACACAGTTTAAAAGGAAGGGGAAGCCAGCCCTTAAGATGAATGCCCTCCAGAACTGCTAGTACAAAACTCAATCCCTGCTGATGCTCCTAGACTGCTAAGCAGCAGCAACAGTAACATCACAGAAAGATGACTGTTGCCTTAATTGGGAACTCCTGCTCTCTTCTACCACCAGCCAACAGAAAGCTGAAAGCAGGTATCAACACTTGGTTGGGTAGGGAAGAGACTTTTCCCAAAGGGGAGACAGAGAAATTTAGTCTACAAACCAACCTTCTGTACTGCTGAAATAATTCAGAACTAGACTATGAGTTGCTTTATGCTCAGGTTTGGTGTATTACATGCACACGATTGTCATCCAGATTTGAATCATCATCCAGATTTACTGAATTATTGAAGCGGAGTCTACTGTTTGAAATCTATCCTCCGCACAAGGATTCCATGTATTAATTGAAAAGAGAATAATACTTGGGTATTTTTCCTTTACTTCTATTTTCATAGCAGCTGAGTTATGTCAGTTGGCCTATCTTACAATATCAACTTAAACAAAAGAACCCCGAGTTTGGAAATACTTATGTTGCAATTCATGTGTTTTAGGGGCCGCAGATTTCTTGGCTTTGTTGACATAAACTTAATATGGCTATCTCCACTGGAATCCATTTGTTTAGGCCCAGTTTGTTTACATGCAGATGGATCAAAATGGTGATGTTTTCATGACACAGAACAATCAGTAAGCATGATGCTTTATAGAACACAAGAACTCAAGCCCTTAACCCAAGGAATTTACTAATATTTTGTCATAAGATGATAAAGAGAAAGATGGAGAGCCAAAACTGAGGAAGACTGTATATCCATTCCAATAATATATACATAGGTTTAGTCCCTGCAGGGGAGGAAAACTAAGAAATTGTTCCAAAGTTTTTTCTTAGGCTTTGCCTCTTCAGAAAAACAACCTTACATGCATAACATTTTCCACCTCAGCTGAAAGAAGTGGAATAAGCAACTTATCCAAGAATGCATTTCAGAGACTTGGGATAACTGAAGTGAAGGCCTTGCTCTTCACAACTAACTGACATAGTGCTAGAGTATAATTTTTAGAACTGTCAACCATTGTGGAGAAAAATATTTTGCCCTTTTTTATCTACCAGAAGTAGAAATTTTAATGTTTTGAAAGGGACTGTTGGAAGCTTTATGTAGCATGAAGGCAAGTAACAACACCCCATTAATCTGCTCTTAAAGGGAAACTTCATAATGTAGAGGCAACATTAGTATGACAGAGAAAAAGAATTTATTTTATATGGATGGATGAGTTTGGGCTCCTAGGCCTAACGGAAATTTGGCAAGGCCTATTTTAACCAATGTAGTGTGAATCATGTGTACTATTGTGAATCATGTGTACTATTCAATCTGTGTTCATTAAGTGGAGGAGCTGTATCACAGGTTTGTACTTCCCTTCCACTTTGCCTTAAGTGGGACAGAGCACTTTTAGTTAAGACTTGGATTTTTTTTTCTTTTCCTGAATTATTTTGCCTGATTTTGGTTGCCTCAGAAGGGTAAGTATATGACAACTGATAATTTAATTTTTACCATAAAGATACTGTGTATGGGACCTCACCTTTCTGTCCCACACTATTACAATAACACTCTACTCCTTGAATTGTAGTTCTCCCAATTTCTAGTCCTCCTGGTACCCTAAACCACCACTTGAGAATCTGGCCAAAAACAGAAACCATATACACTTATAAGATACATATTCAGAGAAAGGTATATCAAGGTATTAATACGGAAAATCATAAACATAGCACATTACTGTATATTTCACTTTGACCTATGCAGTGATCATTCTACCGCAGCTTTAGGCTCCCAACTCCACCCATTTCACTATTCCCTGTCACTCCTGCAACACATTTGGCATGCTATTATAATGAAATATGAAAATAGGCGTCATTTAAATCAAGGACTACAAGCCACAGAGTACAGAACTCTACCTTGGCAGAACGTGAGACCATTCTGAACTTTGAAATTGTTAAGATCTTGTTTAATTTTCTGTGATCCAATATGGGCCTATGCCCCATATCCTTTTTATCTACCAGAAGAAATCATGAATATAAACCCTAAGAGCATCACTCACCTGGAATATGTTCTACTGCACCCTTTTGCAGAAATTCATGTTCTGGGTAGAGGTTATCCACCACGGTGGAAAGTGAGTGGCAAGGGGGTTGGAACAACAACTATGAGCTTCTTGAACTACAGATAAACCCAACTATCCAAAGTAATTTGGTACCTCTGCAAACTGTGGCAACCTATCTTTAAAACTGGAAACCTCTATGACTATTGGGACAGATAGTTAGAATTGGCTTTGGTCTCTCTTGGGGTTGTTAAGTAGACCTAGCCGTGGGGTAACCTTCCTTTTTGAAAAGGGGAATGACACAAACAATGGCCGGTTGTCTGTGGCTTCTGTAGAAATGGGTAGCAATGAAATGTTGCCTCCGAGTTGGAGCTGAGAAAACACACTTAAGTGAACTTATCTGTCAGCTTTTTTCCCCACAGTGGAGAGGAACCTGCCTATGGATTGTGAAAAGAGTTGATCCCTAAAAGGGATATCCTCAATTCTGTATGGAGCCTTCAGAGGAAGAACAGTGTTCATAGAATCATAGAGTTGGAAGGGGCCATACAGGCCATCTAGTCCAACCCCCTGCTCAACGCAGGATCAGCGTTACATAGCCAAGAGTACCTTCTGAGGATTATGGCAGAGGCTATTGATCTGCTGCTACCTCAGTAGCATGTCTGCCCACATTAATATTCTGTGTCAAGAGTTTTATAGCCATGGATTGGATCATTTTAGCCAGGGGCTTGAATTCATTGGACAATCTGTCCAGGTATCAGGAAAGTCTCTCCCAGAAGAAAACTTGGGAGCCACTCATAATTCACCTGATAATTTGCTACTCGAAAATTGAGAAGACCAAACAAAACTTTCTTCCAAAGTATCAAAACAGCTTTCCCTGTCAACCAGGGATGAATACTGGCCAGGCTATAGATATGCTTGCATGTTTTCCGTCATTAACAAATATGGTGGATGCAGACAGAAGCTCACAGGAGTCTTACTTTATTCTATCTAAGTTTCTGATCTTTCGGGGAACGGCTTGACTGGAGGTTGGTTTTTGCCAAATAGGAACTGTGAGATCAAGAGAGGCCCACCAGGATTGGAAAAGCAATGCTGGACTATCAGAAATTAGATGACTCAATATTCTGTCTTTCAACTGTTGTCCAAAGTGGAAACGTCAATGTCCAAGGCTTTCACCATCTTCATAGAGACAGAGGTCATCACTAGGAGATATTGAGATTTGGTTGCCTACAATATCATCAGGTGACAGGTTCAAAGCAGAGCTATAATGAGATGCTGCGGAGACCTCTTTTTCAGGTTTGTGGTACAGAAGCCAGAACAAAACCATTATGGCATGGGTATCCCTATATGCCCTAGCATTTGGATCATGCCCCTGAACAATTTGAGGGTGATGTTCCACCCACCGGTTTTAACAAGAATGCTGAGGGGGAGGTGCCAGTTACCAAGTTCTCGAGCAGGGATGCTAGGCTGCTCATCATCCACATTTCAAAAAGGAACAGGCTAAGGGGGTAAACATATGGTGATGGGCTGTGCAAGGGAACTAGGAAGATGTCCTGAATAGTCTACGGACATATAACAAGAATGCTGAAGGGGGAGCTGCTGGTTGCCAAGTTGTTTATCAGGGATGCTGGACTAGGAATAGGTTAAGGAAGCAAAGGACATGGTATGATGTCCGGATCAGTCTCTAGACCTTCGAAGTCTTGACACATTCTGACTTGGGAGCAGCCTCCATTTTGTCCTTATGTTTCAATTTTTGCTGCATTGTTGGAAGTTCCAACTGTGACCGGACCTTAATGCATAGTCCTGAAGAAGGTGAACGCGAATGTGGGTGCCTAAATCCTGCTTCTGGAGTGACCGAAGGATCTTTCTGTAAGGATCAAAGCCTTTGTGATAGCTAGGCCCTTAGGGACCAAACAGACAAATGGGAGTCCAGAAAGGGTTCAGTAGGAGCCAGAGTGAACTTAGGAAGACAAAGCTCTCTCTCACAGTGCAGCTTTCAGCCTGGAGTTCCTATCCGACCAGGACTTTGGAGTAAAGGGCTGGCCAACTGAACAAGTGCAGACATTATGGGCCTCTCCTAAGCACAGATGGCAGAGTTCATACTTATCACTGTGTGTCATTTTTGTTCCAAATTTCGAAAAAATATTAAACAGTCCCTTGGATGCCATGACAAGCAACAAGATAACTGAGGTGCATGTTTGTGTGTGTGTCCACAACAAAGGACTTGCTTTCTACAGAGTCAAACTCTTAAAGAAGTATAACAAGATAGTCCTCAATGGTCAGATGTTTCTCTCATCTACAAAGATGATGAAGTAGAAAAAATCAATGGAGCATGCTAGAAAACTTCTTCTCCTCACAGCAGTGAAAAATGAAATGAGGGAAAGAGGTGCCTGCCTACAGAACATGCAATGTGTTAGGGGGCAATCTCAGGCATGTATCAGCTAAAAAGGGGTGGGCACCCTTCTTTGGAGTTTTTTAGCTAAAAAGAAAATGCCTGCAGCTGGCCTGTACAGGCGCAGTACCAATTAACTGTGCAGTGCATGATGCACTGTGGACATGATTGTTGACTTTCTACATACTGTTAACTCTTGTTTGCAGAGGTCAGTGGGAAACCTTGGCATTTGCATCAAATGTTAGGTCCATGTAAGAATGATGGTGGTATCCCTTCCATGTCTGAATTATAGTCTTAGTTTTAATTTAACTGCACAGCCAGTCAGGTGAATATGTAACCTGATTTTTAAAATTTGGGTTACATATATATTTGTGGCTTTATCACTCCATAGCACGGTTGACCAATTACTAAAAAATAGATATACTGCCTCACACAATTCCTGATACTGTATTAGAAATGACATCCATACATTGTTCTTAACTTTATGGAACATCCGAAACTGAAAGCAGTAGAAAATATGAAAGACTAAACAAAAAGATTACCATACTTACGCATGTGGACAAATATACTTTACATGTGGGGTTCTGACGCCAGCAAATGCTTCAGCCCACCCATGCCTATTGGAACACAAAGAACATTTTTAACACTTTTTTCAAGAACCCTATCAATGACTAAATATACAGGGTTGTATGGAGCATTGGTCTGACTTGGTATAAAGAACCTTTTCTTTCTTTCTCTCTCTCTCTCTGTATTTATATACGGCCCTCCCTGAAGGCACAGGGCGGTTTACATGAAACAGGAATGATATAGATAACTCTGTTTGTAGTAACAATGTGATAACAATAAACAACATTATAGAATGGTGGAATACTGGGAAGAAGATTAAATCAACTTGTACTGAAGGCCAGTGGGTTGGGTGGATCTGTAGTGATTGCTGTAGGAGGGAGGCTCGGGGGCCAATGAAAAGCGGTGGTTCAGGTCTACTTCAACCAAATACCTGGTGGAGGAGCTCCCTTTTGCAGGCCCTGCGGAACCTAGAGAGTTCTGTCAGGGCCCTGATCAATTCTGGGAGCTCGTATTACCAGGTGGGGGCCAGTATGGAGAAAGCTCTGGCCCTGGTTGAGGTCAAGCAGGCTTCCTTGGAGCAAGGGACCACCAGGAGGTTGGAGGTGGTGCAGCACAAGGTTCCTTGAGGGGTGTAGGCAGAGAGGTGATCCCTTAGGTATACTGGGCCCAGACCACATGTGGCCTTAAAGGTGATAACCAGAACCTTAAGCCTGATCCGGAATTCGATAGGAAGCCAGAGCAGCTGCTGGACAATGGCCTGGATGTGGGATCTCTGAGGTACTGCTGTGAGGTTCCCAGATCAAGGATAAGGGCAGGCCAGTGTACAGTGAGTTGCAGAAGTCCAGCCTAGAGGTGACCATTGCGTGGATCACTGTGGCTGGGTGTTCCGGGGCCAAGTAGGGCACTAGTAGTATGGCTTGGCGAAAGTGATAAAATGGCAGCCGTGCTACCATCGTAAGCTAAGCCTTCATTGAAAGGCATCAAGACTCACCCCCAGGTTCCTGGCAGTGGGCCACTGATAGCTGCATTCCATCCAGGTTGGGGAGGCGCGCTTCCCTGCTTGGACCTTTCCCGCCCAGCGACAGGACCTTCGTCTTTTAAGGGTTGAGTTTCAGATAACTCTACTTAAGCCATCCCAACACTGCTTCCAGGCAGCTGGCTAATGTTTCTGGGGGAGAGTTAGGGTAGCCATCCATCAGGAGGAAGAGCTGAGTGTCATCAGCATATTGGTGGCAACTCAGCCCAATCCTCCATATCAGTTCATCAAAAAGGCGCATAAAGATGTTAAACAGAATTGGAGAGAGAACTGTGGGCTTCTATCTGAATGAGATAGAAACACTTTTGCCACAATATTTTGCTTTTGGTAAGCTATATTGAACCAGTTATAAAATATCCCCTTTGTACAGAAATTACTAGAAAGCTTGGGTTAAAAATGCTTTGAGAGAGTTCCTGTCTTTTACATACCTTATTGTAACCATTTCCAAATTAGTCAACAATATGCTCACATCATTAAAAAAGTTTCATGGGGCTCCTGGTACACTCCTGAACACTCTTAATGTGAATCAAGATCAAATATCAGTACTAATCCATTCCTATAACCAAATCCTTAAATTAATAATTCAGGAAATTTAGTTAACTTTAATCAACACGATGAATTGAGAATGACTGACATGCAGCAGAGCTCCTAACAAATAAGATAACTACAATTTTTCCTCATAATTCCTCAATAGCAAAAGGCACTTTAAATGGCTGATTACTTACCCTGTATCTCCCAGTCCATGAAGAAATATGACCTAAAACACAACAACACATGAATTAGAAGGTATCTTTTCAGAACTGCATGTGATAAGCTAATGGATGCAATGATATCCCAGACTCACTCCATATGCAAATATAAAATAACACAGCCAAGTTAAAGACCCAAGTCTATGAATGGAAATTCATGTAATCAGATTTGAAGATCATGATTACAAAACGACTTCAAGCTGAAGGGCCCTCTCACAAGTATTGCAATCCAACTACAGCTTCATCAATCATCAATATATCAGAAGTCATATACTTCTCTACATTACTGTACCACATTGGGGAACTTATAGCTTCTTCACTTTTGTTTATATTTGGAATAGTATGGAAGGTTATTATACACTTACTAAGGGCAAAGCCCGCTGCATTCAGGAATACAACGGGCACTAGATTAGGGGGGTGTAAGGACTCTGTGGATGCCCCCCCACTCCCCAGGACCTGGAAAGGCTTCAGGTTGCAAGGAACTCATCAGCAAGGGCAGCTCTCAGGCAGCAAGGATTTGTAGCCTCCAAACCTCAGAGGGAAGGAGAAGGGGGTGGTCAGGGGTCGGGGATGGAAGGTGATTGGCTGGCTGCTGGACAAACAGGCAAACCAGTTGGAGGAGGAGGCACACAAGGGCAGGACAGCAAACCTGAGTGGGTGTTAAGCACTGAGTGGCATTTAAGCCATGAGACCAGCTTTTCCTCCAAGCCCTTACCAGAAATATTAAGTGGAACAGATTATCTGTTAACAGCCCCTTTTAAAACTTATTTCGTCCATAACATAAGTTTCTTGTTACATCTATCTGTACTCTGAATTTTTAGTAACATTATTCATTATAAAGTGCTACTTGTTTTCTGTGTCTATTAATACTGCCCACACTTGAACATCAAACAATCCTAAAAATTCCCCTTTTCTATCTTTGCAGAATGCATCTATAAATATCATTCAAAACTGCTTCCACATCACACGAGCTCTGTGTATTTTCCTGGGGGCTGCAGCTCACTGCGTAGTTCAAGCTTAATTGCCTCGTTGCATCATCATTATCATCACCCCCTATAAAAATGTACCAACCATATTCAATGTCCATAGCAGAAGGAGGTTAAGACCACAATTCTATGTATTCTTACCTGGAAGCTAACTGCACTGAACTACTGCTTGTTTCCAAGGAAACATTAGCAGAGGATTGTGTTTCACATTTTAAAAATAGGATACCTTACATCAGGTTGGGGGGGGGTGTCTAATGCAGCAAACTAGCCTCTAATGGAGGCACTTTCAAGCAAGCTTCATATAGCAGCAGAATCACATGAAGTAATTATTACCCTATACTGGCTATGTCACAGTGGATCTCACAAACACATTTCTATGAAAAAGAGATGTAAAAGTTCTGGAAATTTTGTTGCTATGGGAAAAGCATTCCCCCCATGGAAATTTTGGGTAGAAATTGAAATACATGCAATACTTACTGTCCTATCAAACCTAAACTAATTTTACTGTTTTAACAATATAAAATTCATCGTAAGTCATGACTTCTTTGGGTAATTTTTACTCTTTTATTGTTTGTAAACCGCCCTCTAGTAGGAACCCAGAAACTATTAGAAGTAAAGCTAGAGTAATACTTCTGTCTTCTACCTTATGGGGCAAACTTGGAACAAGGGGGGGGGAACTCTTCAGCAGACTGCAGAGCCAAGTACCTGGGAGGGATGATTGTTAAAAAAATAATATTTCTGCTTGAATGAAGAGTAGAGGTTTTCAAGGGCCTACACAGCAATGCCAACCTTTGTTCAATGCCAACCTTAATTGTTCAAATTAATACAGAAAATAACTATAAAGTATTGCTGATGAGTAGATCTATATTCATAGCATTTATTCAAGATTATGTTATTCTTATCCTATTAAATCCCAATGAACATAACAGAGCCAAGTAACATGCTTCAGACTGTGCTGTTAGCAGATGAATTCCTGTTACTGTTTATTTGGGACATTCCTGCATGGTAACTGACACTAAAATAACTCTTAGTTGTCATTCACACTATTATTTTAATGCCTGTGCTCATCTTCAGATACTTATGAAGGAGGCAGCTAAAGGAAAAGTTGATGCAACAAGATCTACTTATAAAAACAAAAATGTTTGTCATTTCTCAAGTCTTTTCCACTCATTTCTTTAATTCCAGTAACACTGTTAATATGATAAACACAATGAATTTGGCAATAAGGTAGATATTTGCTTCTACTGGGGCCAAAAAAATATTTTTTATGTCTTGCCTACTGTTACTATCTCAACAACCACCACCACCTTTATTGGCATAAAAATTACTAAGTCATATATATAACACACACACACACACATACAGAGAGAGAGAGAGAGCATTGTATTATGAAAGTTCTAATGTAACTATCCTGAGGTGAAAGGAAGGGCGATTTCCCTAGAAGCGCTACAACAAATTGCTTTTCGCGGAACTGTTGCAGGAGTGTTGCAGATTGTGTGCGACGTCTTGCGGAACTGCAAATTAGTAGCGCTTACAATATGAAAGCCTTCTGCTACATTAAACTCGTGTGGAATGGCACACAGATATAATACATACATAAATATACCCAACTATAGGAAAAGACTGTGCACTCATTTCTAAAGATTAACCATTGTTCATATTCCTAAAAAAGGACGTTTACTAATTTGCTACTAATTTATTTTCTCCTTATATCTGAACTTTAATGATCCCTGTTCCATTGCCTGAGGAAGTGTGCATGCACAGAAAGCCTTGAATACATCTTTGCCGGTCTTAAAGGTGTCACTGGACTCAAATTAAATCATAAATAAATACATAAATAAATAAATCCTGTCCTGCTACTTCAGACCAACACAACTATCCACTTGAATCTATCATATTCCAAAAGTTTAAAACTGAACTGATTATAGGAATGAATGTATAAATGAAATCCAAATGGGGAAAATATGTTGACAGATTTTTTTTAGCATGCGGGTTAAATATTAGTTAATTTGGCAGGGAACATTTGAGCTCAATGTTACTTTGAAATGAAATACCATTGTGCTATCATGCAATCCTGCATGACCATAATCTATGCATAGCCATAACGCTGCAATCCGGGGCACGATTATACTGTTCGAATTGCACTGAAGTCAGCCCTCTTAGGACTGCACAATACAACAATTAAAAAGCTGGTGAAGTCAATAAAAACCCTCCAATAGCATGTTACCAATTAATGTAATAAGCATATATATTCAAACTTCTTTGCTTTAGGATGCTTTAGGCTGATCCTGCGTTGAGCAGGGGGTGGGACTAGATGGCCTGTATGGCCCCTTCCAACTTCTTCAGCATTTTAGGCACTGCACATTGGCACCCAGTCGCGCAGGTGTGTGGTTACCTGCACGTTGTCCATCCTACCAACTCCCCCCAATGCAACCCAGCGGTGTCTCTGCCCAGCGCGGAGGACGGCGTTCCTGCGGGCGCAGCAAGCAGCGGCAGAGTGTGGGAAGTTCGCCGGGCGCTTTTTCTCGCCACAAGCACTGAGGCAGCCAACCCCGTCCGCTCCCTTCCCATGAGCCAGGCGGCTGCAGAAGCAAAGGCGGCCAATCCCTTGGGAATCTTTCGCCCGAGTCCAGCGCTGGAGGGCTGCAGGCACAAACCACCAGAGCCGGGCAGATCGCAGGGCCTGCCGTGGCAAGAAGGGAGGGCGACGCGGCGCCTCGCGGCAGGCCAGCTGGGCGATCCGCCAGAGGGAGCGAGGCGTCCCGCTCGGAAGCCTGGCGGAGGGGCCTCATCGCCACCAGGGCGGCGCCAGACGCCCTCCCTCCCTCCCTCCCAGGGCGGGCGCCGCGCGGGGTTGCCGCGCTCCCTCTTACCGCGGCGGTGGCCTTCTTGGCGGCCGGGACGATGGCAGGGAGCGGGGCGGACATGTTGTTGCCGCACATGCACTGGGCTCTTCGCAGCGACCAGTGAGAAAGCGGCGGCGGCGGCGGCGAGGGAGGAAGGGCGGCCGGGGGAGGAGGAGGCAGGGGCGAAGTCGGGAAGGGATTGGAAGAAGGGGAAGAGGAGGAGGCTCCGCAAAGGCCGCCCCGCCCGGCCCTCTCCCCCTCTTCCGCCTGGCCTGCGCAAACTGCGCGCCACAAGAACCGTTGGTAGTGGCGCGGGAGACATTGGCGCGCGTGCGCGCTCTCCTGCCTCTGGCCGCGCGAGTGCCCGTCGCGCTTCCCATTGGCCGGGTCAAGCCCCCGCCGGGCAGCAGGAGCTGGCCTTGTGGCGGCTGGGGAGGAGGGCTTTTGTCCGTTGGGCGCCGTGTTCTGTTCCCGCTCGTCGGAAGGGGAAGCGGGCGGGATGCAAGAAGCGGTCTGACCGCTCGCTGTGATCGCAAAGCAAAGGCCTCCTCTCCTGCTCCCCCGCCCAGTCCAAGGCAACAGGGGCAATTCGGGCAGGTTTCAGCGGGCGTGTGAAGTCGGTGACCTTGTTTTTGCCAGTGTTGCGCAGCACAGACACAGGCATGTTGCACGCGACTGGGTGCCGTAATAGTTCACTACATTTCCCTCGTTGATTCATTTTGTTTTGTTCGTTTACACACACACACACCCTTTACGTTTCAAAGTGGAGCTGCGCTCGTTGCTGACAAATACTTCCTACCCAAGCGTTTAGGGGTTGTCTTCAACTCGTTTGTTCTTTGCGAAAGACACCGAAGCAGATGTGTGTCTTCATACGCCGTAGTACTCCTGTTTCATCAATACATCGATGGAGAATAGAAAGAATGAATATCCACCCAAATGTCATTAGCATCCATGCCTCGGTGCAATCCAGTGGGCTTAATATGAAGAGGAGTCGACGGACTATGTTTTGTGCGGGAATTTTTGAGACACTGATTGAAAATTACAGTGGATTTGGACAGAGCTAGATCTGCATAGGATCACAATGCACGCCATCCAAAATCATCATAGAGCCATGCGGAAAACACAATGCGGCAAGCGATCTTACATAAAGCAACGCTTGAACTGGCGTGTCTGTCAGCTCGCTCCTCCCAACCTAGAGCGCGGCTGCAGGCAGACGTGGTTTAAAGCCTATTCACTTGTCAGCCGATAAAGGGCTCTAATAAAAATATCAAATGAAAATCCCAAACTCCTCTGGTCTTTCTAGTACTTTAAAGACTACTAACTTAAACATCTATCATACACTTTCGTGGTCTTGGGCATATCTGCAATAGGCTTACAGCGGAGGGCGAGAAGAAAACCACCTGAGCCGAGGACGGTTTAGACTTCCTCTCCAAGGCAGGGGCCGCTCTGGGACATGTACTCGGTGGCTGAAGCAGGCTCGGCGCGTGCGCAGTGTGCGCTGCTTCGCCTTGCTTGGGATGGCGGCGGCGTCTGGCGCGGGGGGTGGCACGAGCAGAAGCAAGGCCTTAGAGCTGCTGCGTACTCTGCCCAGGGTCTCCCTCTCCAACTTGCGGCCCAATGACGGCGCCAGGCAACTGGTGAGTTAATCTCCGCGGCTCCAATGGCCTCTCCGTGGACGGCTCCGGAGGCACCTTGGTAGCTCGGAGCCATCTTTCGCAGTCTCGCTCCGACGGCTCAATAACGCCCCGTTCAGCTCCATTGGCGCGTGAGCGGCTTTTAAAGTCTTTGTCTGACCCTGGTGAAGAGGGGCGGCTTCTAATCTGGAGAGCCGGGTTTGGTTACCCGCTCCTCCTCCACATGCAGCTAGCTGGGTGACCTTGGGCGCGTCGCAGCCTGGATAGTACTGTTCTCGTAGAACTCTCGCAGCCTCACCTACCCCCAGGGTGTCTGTTGTGGGGAGAGGGAGGGGAAGGGGACTGTAAGCCACTTGGAGTCTCCTTCGAGTAGAGAAAAGCGGGTTATTTTATTTATATTCTTATATTTGTATACCACCCTCCCTTGCAGCTCAGGGCAGTTTATATAGAACAAAAGAGAATGTAAGGATGAGTCCATATAATTGAGTATCATCAAATAAACGGAAGCAGTAACAGTGGTTTTATAACAGTTCAGTAACTAGTGGTAGCAAATGAGTAACTGTGTTGGTCTGAAGTAGCACCTTTAAGACCAACAAAGATTTATTCAAAGCTCACGCCTTGAAGACCAACCTTTGGGGTCTTAGTTAATATCTTAAAGTTTCTACCACTATAAAATCAGAATTCAGTAGTACCTTTAAGACCACAGAGTGCTTGCACTTGAAAGCTCACGCCTTGAATAAATCTGTGTTAGTCTTAAAGATGCTACTGGACTCTGATGTTTATAGTGGTAGCAACTTTAACATATTAACTAAGACCCCAAAAATTGGTCAGTTCAGGATTCAATTTAGGGGGAGGGGTTCTGAGGGGGGGCAGTAGATGATGTCGGTTCGATGACCTCTCCCAAATGCCTGGCAGGAGGCCCTACTGACCTCTTCTGGGAGATAATTCCATCAGGTGGGGGCCAGGAGGTAGAAGGATCTGGCCCTGGTTGAGGTCAGATGTTCTTTGGGTATAAAATACCAACTCTTCGTTGTCTTTTATAGTTGTTAAAAGTGGAAAAGGAATAGTAGCAAAAATCCAGTCTTGTTTTGCACCAATTTGAATTCAATGAACTTCCCTCCTTTTAGTTCATAAATTGCTTGAGAGTAAATTATAAGACTTCAAGCATGCCTCAGCCTATCTTTAGCATTTGTATAATACTGTATAAATAGTATTGCTTCTTTTATTCAACTATGCTGATACAAAGAATTTTAGTTGTTCAAGTAAAAGGCCTTTCTCTGATGTGTAACCTCGGAAGTGGGGGGAGGCACATGTAGATAATTCTGTCTGAGTTGGAGTATAGTAGAGACATTAATTTGGAGATGTGCCTTAAGTTCTTTTTTGTAGTATAACTTTTCTCTTGTTCTCCCTGATTACTGTGCTTAGTGTTTAGATGTCTGTGCGGGTTCATGCGTGTCTGCATTTTTTGCCCCTGTCGGGGAAGGGGAGGTTCAGCATGTTCCTATATACTGCTTTTCTCATGCTATTAGTGGTGCTCATTTTGTTGTTTAGACATCTGTGTTCAGTTTAGTGTAGCGGTTAGGAGTGCAGACTTCTAATCTGGCAAGCTGGGTTCAATTCTGTACTCCCCCATATGCAGCCAGCTGGGTGACCTTGGGCCAGGGCACTGATAAAGCTGTTCTGACCGAGCAGTGATATCAAGGCTCTCTCAGCATTACCCACTTCATAGGGAGTCTGTTGTGTGGAGAGGAAAGGGAAGGTGACTGTAAGCTGCTTTGAGACTCCATCGGGTAGAGAAAAGTGGCATATAAGAACCAACTCTTCTTCTATAAAGAGAACTTCAGTGAAAAAGGAATTCAAAAAGATATTGAATAAGATGGGATATCCACCTGTTGCCAGTGTTTACAACAAGAGATATGTAGTTTTTCCAATAGGAAGCATGTGTTAATGACTAAATGGTATCTTGTCTAAAGAATGTTGATTTCCCCATTTTAGTGGGTCAGCTATCTGCCATAGGGAGGTTAGGCAAGGCATCCAGTGGACATCCTGAAGATGAGTATGACCTTATGTGTTGTATCTAGTGTGGCAGTGCTGAAGACCTATAGGCTAAATGAACATTAAAGTGTCAGGCTAGGCTGATCTTGGAGGTTAAGAAGGGTCAACTCTGGCTAGTATTTGGATGAGAGACTTCCAAGGAATAGTGGGATTGTTAAATGGAGGCAAGCAATGGCAAACCACCTCTGGAGGTCTCTTGCCTTGAAAATCCTACAGCATTGCCAGAAGTCAGCTGTGATTTAATAGCACTTCCATCCAAGTAACCCTGTGTAACAAACTGATGTAAGATTGTTTTTTAGGAAAGGAGACGTGGACATGGGAACACTCGAGGCAGAAAATGTGGCCGTGGTGACAAAGGACAAAGGCATCGAGGAACCCGGCCTCGGTTAGGCTTTGAAGGAGGTCAGACTCCATTTTATCTGGTCATTCCAAAATACGGCTACAATGAAAGACATAGGTAAGTTTATGATTATGCTGGGTGAAACTTTTTTTGCAGCTGGAATCTCCCTGAATTGAACCAGCTAGTTCAGACCCTACAGCCAGGAAAAAGGTGGGGGGATCACCCAGGAAGGGTGAAATGGCTGACAGCCATTTCACCGGTCCATTTTGCTTCCCTAAGCTTCAAAACGGGAAGCAAACAGCAAGTGAAATTAGCGCAAACCATTTCAGCCTAACAGTGGGGTGGATGCACCTGTCAGCTGTTAGGCCATTTCACTGGTCCATTTTGCTTCCTCTCACTTGTTTGCATTTGTTACAGAGCTGCGACTAGGTGGTTTAAAGGAAAATGTACTTTGGAACTGCTATAAAAAAATATTGCGGGTTAGATTCTGAGTAGTATCAACAGAAGCTGCTGGCTGAAATTATTCTTTCCCCTGTCACCTTCATCCAGCCACCCATTTGCCTAAAAGAGGCATTGAGGATTAGGGAGACCCACTAGAATAAAACAAGGGGGACGTGAATTAAATTGCTCTTCTCTGCCTCTTTCGCCAGTGTAGCCTGTTGCACCAATGGAGGTGCCTCTCATCAGAACAGGCAGGAGGGACAATTTCATCCACTTTTCCTATTCCATTGCCACCTACTGCAGCGCATGTTATCCATGTAGCTCCCCCCGACTTCTGGCGCCACTTTTCTGGTGCTCAATGTTTGCTCACAAATGAAGGAAGATGATACAGATTCTCTTCTTTCTATCTCTTTATGCTGCTAGTACTTTGGAGCCACGTCAGTATTTTCAGGAAGTAGTTCAGCGATTTAATTTGCTTAAACGTAAGCTATGCAGTTAGGTCTGAAATCTGTTCTGAGTGGGTCTGATTCCAGTAGAATTTAATTTCCTGCTCTGGACCTTCAGCATATCGTCTAGCAAGAGTGGTCTTGCCCAAATCCATTAGATGGCCATTCTGAAACCAATGTTCTCTTCTTTAATCTTCTCTCCAGCTTTAGGCGTCAGTATCCTCCCCTGAGTCTCAGAAGACTGCAGTACCTGATTGACCTGGGCAGAATTGATCCCACACAACCATTAGATTTGACCCAGCTTGTTAATGCCAGAGGTGTAACAATAAAGCCACTCAAAAGAGATTATGGTGTACAATTGGTGGAAGAGGTAAATTTTAGATATTCCTTGCTATGTTATGCAGGTGTGATTTAGTTTTGAGTGATTAAAGTTGTCATCATGTAATGGTGCAGTTTGTTTCAGAATTATGAAGCTTATTTTGCGAGTCCAGTAGAGGTCACTATAAACCAATTAAATTTGGGTGTGCTGGGCAAGATAGAACTCAAATATTAGAAGTAGTATATTATTGGCAACTACATGCAAAATAAATTATAAATAGAGGAAATGTTTAATTGTGTTCCAGTTTATGAGTGAAATTCTTGATATATAGGTGTCAGATAGCACCTATAGATTCCAAATGTGAACGCAATAAAGTGAATTCATAAGATCCAGTTGTTCAGAGAATAAAGGTCGTAAGCCTAACTTTACAGCTATTCTTAATGCAAACTAATACTGCACTCTGTCAGTCTGACAAGGTAGTTTAATGGAAATGTAAAATTTTGAGAAATTTTGAAACCACAGAACTTTCTCTGTTTTTAAGAAGAAAATATTTGGGGGTGGGAGGAACAACAATTGAAATAATTTCCTGTCAAATCTAAGCTTCTTGTATTGTCCAAACAACATAAAATCCATCATTTATAGATTAGTCAGCATATAAAATAATACTATTTGACATATTTAAGTAATTTCAAAGAATAAAACTGAGCAATTTCTTATCATAAAAAAAGAATGCATTGCAAAGAAAAAGAGTTGCAAAACTCTGCACTATATGTTAACGATATCTTTCATTTGTTACCTGAGAGGTAAGAAAAAATAAACTTTGTAGAAAACAGATTTTGTAGTAAACAAAAAGAGTACATTGTTTGGGCAGACCGTCTCAAACCACAGTGGGTAGGACTTCCCTGGCAGTGGAAGGTTACTCTGAGTGAGGTAAATAAAAGGGAGCATAGGCAAATAAAATGCAAATCAGTGATCATATAAAAGGGACTATGAGGAATGTATGGAAAAAATCAACAATAAAAATTTCTTCAAATATATTAAAAACAGAAAATCATCCAGGTAGCTACTGGGGCCATTAGATGACCAAAGGGTTACTAAGGGATGATAGGGAAATGGCAGACAAGCTGAATAAATTTTTTGTGTCTATCTTCGCTGTTGAAAATGGGAAGTGCTTGCCCATCCCAGAACCAAGAGGGGTGTTGAAGCACCAGAATCAAGTTGAGATGATAAGAGAAGAGATTCTACTACTGGTGGACGAATTAAAAACTAATATATATTCTTGGTTCTTGGTGGGCAACAGCGGGAGGGCTTCTGAGGTTGTGGCCCCACTGGTGGAATCCTGGTGTCATCTAGGTTGGCCACTGTGTGACACACAGTGTAGAACTTGGTATGACATTGGCCTGATCCAATATGGCTTGTCTTATATTCATATTTGGGTATTAATGTTATAAAAATACTGGATTATGGAATAATGCATTAACATGGAACATAGATTAATTCTTGCCAAATTATTACATTTGTATAAAAATTGTTAACATTGTTAAAATATATGCCTA
Organism: Paroedura picta; assembly: GCF_049243985.1. Classification (NCBI taxonomy): domain Eukaryota; kingdom Metazoa; phylum Chordata; class Lepidosauria; order Squamata; family Gekkonidae; genus Paroedura; species Paroedura picta. The sequence continues at coordinate 37,601,865 of NC_135377.1, read as the reverse complement.
AAGTAGTAGAGGGGTTTCCCCATGGCCAAGTGTTCCTCATAATTTCTCTCTCTTTTTCCCCACTGGAAAAATCGAAAGCTCATATTTTTTCAAACTGTATATTTCAAGTGTGAACAAAGAATTAAAAAATTTTTTTACTGTTTAAAAATATAATACATTAAGAATAATAAAAGAGAATGTATCTCTTTTTCTTCTTCTTTTAAACAGTACATTGTGCATTTTTCTGCCTTTTGATGCACGGTAATAGTTATTATTCATATGTCCTTTGAAAAACATTTGTACTGCACACTGCAGAGCATAATAGCTTAACAAGAAGTATCTTGGCAGGTGTTAATGTGTCCTAACTATTCAATTAACTTGCAGGGTGCTGATACCTTTGTAGCAAAAATAAATATTGAAGTACAGATGGCTTCTGAGCTTGCCATTGCCGCAGTAGAAAAAAATGGTGGTGTTATTACTACAGCCTTCTATGATCCAAGAAGTTTGGGTAAGAATTTTCTGTCCAAACTTACATTTACATCACATCCTTTTCATTAGTGTGTAAAGCCAAGCCTTGATGTCTCCTGAGGAAAAGAGTTTATTTTTCCAAAAGAAGAAAAGTTTTTTATCTTTTATGATTCACTCATGCACTCTTTGAAATCAAGTCAATAAATGTGTGTGCCGACAGCAGGTAATCATGTCATATTATTATTTTCCCATGGGCAGAAACACAGCTAGAAATCAAATTTCTCTTGCCCTTAGCCTTATCAACAAGTCTCTAAAGAAGTCATTTCATGACACACAGTGACAGTGGACCTTGTGTTGTTCTGTCACTTTCATTTTTTTACTCGCAAGAATACAGCTGAATATGTACCTATTATTATTTTTATTAAAACGTATCTCACCTTTTCTTGTGGTTCAAGATGGCCTTTACAATAATCGTTAGAAACAGTTTCTTGTTGTTATTCTGCTTCCGAATCAAGTTCAAGGTATTGGTTTTGACCTTTAAGGCTGTACGCGGTCTGGGTCCTACCTATCTGCTGTCTACTTATGCCTCCTGCAGGGCACTTTGCTCTGTGGGTATGAATCTGTTGAAAGTTTTGGGCCCCCAGGAAATAGGCCTGGCCTCAACCAGGGCCAGGACCTTTTTCAGTCCTGGCCCCTACCTGGTGGAATGAGCTCCCGGAAGAGCTGAGGGCCCTGTTGGAGCTCTGTGGGTTCTGTAGGGCCTGCAAGATGGAGCTCTTCCACCAGGCTTTTGGTTGAGGCTGGGATGAATACCAGTGGTAAGAGCAGGTTCTTCCCCATCCTTGTATAATTGAGACCCCCCTCCCGTCAGAGGGCGTACCATCGCCCTCAGTTTACATCCAATCTTCTTGATTGACATAGCCAGGAACAGATGAATTGAGGGGAAATTGGCCTAATGAAGGGATTGTATGATCACCATCTAGCTATTTTTTGCTGTTCTTATATATTTAGATTGCATTTTATAGAGGGGGTGTTGATGTTTTTACTATGTGATGAGCTGCCACGAGCCAGCTTGTCTGAGAGTGGCAGGATAAAAATCTAATAATAAATTAATAAATATAATAATAAATCCCAAACCTTCCCCCCCACCAATATGCCTGCTGTTTAAAGCCTTTCAAAAGCCCTGGCAAACAAGACAGATCCCTCAGTGTCTCCTGAAGTTCTCAAAGGAGTCTGCCACCCCTCCCCTTTCTGGGAGCTCATTCCAAGGAGCTGGAGCCTCGATGAATAAGGCATGGGCTTGATCAGTGCTAGATGGTTGGATAGCCACTTGATAACTGTAGTTGACGCACAGTGATACAAGAAGATACAATCCTTCAAATACTGAATTAACCTGCAGGAACCAGGACACATTCCCTCATATTTTAGCTTTTTATTATTATGCAATTATGCAACCAGCACTATCACTGAAAATCCACAAGAACCTGTACCACCGAAGCTTGCATGTTTGAAACTGTATAGCCTCAGTTTATTCACTCTTGCCTATTCAGTATCTCCCTTGTTTTGTTTGTTTTTGTTGTTTTGTGTCCAGGTGTTCTTTGCAAACCAGTACCATTTTTTCTGCGAGGCCAGCCTATTCCAAGGCGTATGCTTCCTCCTGAAGATCTTGTCAGTTACTATACAGATCCAGTGAATCGTGGGTACTTGGCGGATCCTTCAAAGATTCCAGAAGCCAGGCTGGAACTTGCCAAAAAATATGGTTATGTCCTACCAGATATTACAAAAGATGAACTCTTCCAAATGCTGAGCACACGCAAGGACCCTAGACAGATTTTCTTTGGCCTTGCTCCAGGTTGGGTAGTCAACCTGTCAGAAAAGAAAATTCTGAAACCAACAGATGAAAACTTGCTGAAATACTACAGCTCATGAATGTAGCATTGGAAATTGGGGGAAATGCTAGCCTTGTAGGAATTCACAGACTATTAAATAAACAGAAGTTGTATCTCTGATTTCTAATTAGCCAATACAAATAAAATGGTAAGACATCAGATATAATCGCTCTTCATTTTAATTGTTTATTAAGTAGTACTCTTAGCTCTTTCTTATGCAGAATGCATTTATATGTGTAGCTTAGTCTCATTGTTCAGATTTTTTGGGTAGTGATGACATCTGCAATTTTTTCCTCTTTCTTACTATAGAGGCAGCTTGGTGTAGTGGTTAGGAGTGCGGGTTTGATTCTGCGCTCCCCCACATGCAGCCAGCTGGGGGACCTTGGCCTCGCCATAATGCTGATAAAGCAGTACTGACCAAGCAGTGATATCAGGGCTCTCTCAGCCTCCCCTCCTTCACAGGGTGTCTGTTGTGGGGAGAGGAAAGGGAAGGCGACTGTAAACTGCTTTGAGACTCCTTCGGATAGAGAAAAGCAGCATATAAGAACAAACTCTTCTCCTCCTTCTCCATGTCCTATAGTATATGTAAAGCAGTTATCTATCCTTGCAGAAGAACAAATTTAGAGTCCATTGGCACCTTTACAGACCAACAAAGTTTTATTCAAGGTATGAGATTTTGTGTGCATGCACTCTCCCTCAGATACAATATCATGGAATGAAAATAATTAGCTTAGACGTATAGATAGTGTGATAAGCATAATGAAATTGTCCAGGTTCCAAATACAGCAATTGGGATTTTTTTTTCATTCACCTGAGATTGAATTGCATGGGAAACATTTGGCCACAGGAAAAAAAAATGCAAATATCTTCTTAACCACATTTAGCTGCATGGAATGGAAAATAAAACCTTGGTTTGAAAGGTTCCCCTGGACTCAAAATGTGTTTGCTTCAAACCAACATGGCTAACCCACTGGAATCCTTGCAGACTCCAGAAGATAACTAATAAAGTAGCCACATTTTGCCTTTGAGCATGTGGGATATGTAAGTGGTTGGTTGATCCTGCTTACTCTGCAGCTGATTTTATATTGGAATAAAAGTTTGAATTTAACTCAGGGTGTGCTCGCTGTGTATGGATGCTTGGATCCAAGAGTTTTATGTCTCCAATAACTACATGAAAATAGCTGAGCTCTACGTGTGAGGGGTAGTTTACTCGTACTTCTTTTAGACATGATAGTAATAAATGGGTTTCAACAGCATAATAAGCTATCTACTTTGTGAATTGAATCTGCCAGAATCAAATGCCAGAATTCAAGAGTGTATGGCATACATTCAGGAAATTCATGAAAAGCAGTTAAATGTTACTTCTATCCACCACATTACTTACGAATTATTGTATATACTCTCATATAAGCTGAGGCACTTAATTTTACCACAAAATCTAGATAACTGACTCGCATATAAGCCGATGATAAGAAGTGCAGCAGCTACTGGTAAATGTACATTAATTGAGGCATCGGTAGGTTAAATGTTTTTGAATATTTAAAAGAAAAACAATAAACTAGCTCTGTAAGTGCAAAAGAGGGCCAGCAAACCAGAGCAGAACAACAGTACCCGAAGTTGGCAACCTACTACAACAAGTACAACAGCTACCAAAGTACAATTCCCAAGAACAAAACACTGAAAGAAAGAACTGTAAAAATCAACCCCAAGAAGAAAATGCAAACAGTGCTGACCCTCAGATAAAAGAAGAAGGAAACAGTAAATCCCAAAGCACCACGAGAACCCACCCCACCGCCAGAAGCCAAAAGAATACTTTGAAAGAAGTAAAGTGAAGGCAAAAGGGGAAAAAAATCCCTCAGTCAAACCGCGGATGTCCTACAAGCTGCCAGGGCAAGTTCAGCTTTGCAAACACATTTGCAGAAGGCAATTCAACGATTGGCTGGCTGCCTTCCACAGCCGGAGAAGGCTGTTATTTCAATTACCATATATACCCGCATATAAGCCAAGGAGGGCTTTTTCAATGTGAAAAGGAGTGCTGAAAAACTCTGCTTATACATGAGTATATACAGCATGTCTTTGTTCATGCAAGTGAATCCCCAGCATAAAGGGCCACTTCACTCTTGATTACTTTCTTATTGATCAGTTTGAATCTGTTCATGGTTCCTGGGGAGGAAAGCTATGGCAAATCTAGACAGCATTCTAAAAAGCAGAGACATCACCCTGCCAACAAAAGTGCGTTTAGTCAAGGCTATGGTATTCCCAGTTGCAATGTATGGCTGCAAAAGTTGGAGCATAAGGAAGGCCGAGGCTTTTGTTGCTGGAGAAGACTCTTTCGAGTCCCTTGGACTGCAAGGCGAACAAACCGGTCAGTCCTAGAGGAGATCAGCCCTGACTGCTCCTTAGAAGGCCAGATCCCGAAGATGAAACTCAGATACTTTGGCCACCTCATGAGAAGGAAGGACTCCCTGGAGAAGAGCTAATGCTGGGGGCGATTGAGGGCAAAAGAAGAAGGAGGCGACAGAGAATGAGGTGGTTGGATGGAGTCACTGAAGCAGTAGGTATAAACTTAAATGGACTCTGGGGAATGGTAGAGGACAGGAAGGCCTGGAGGATCATTGTCCATGGGATCATGATGGGTCGGACACGACTTCGCACCTAACAACAACAAATATTGCCCATCCAGAAACGGTAACTGACCTTCCAAGGTCCTGACATGCAGCTTTCAAAATATGTGTGCCTAATCTAACACTTTCTTTAAGGCAGTGAATTTTAACAGCAGCCTATTTTTAACCAAGCACGTATTTACATGTTTTGATATATTATGTACATATTTTGCTTCAGAGAATCTTATTCTGTATCCAAGGAAATATTGGGTTAATAAGGGACACTTGTGTAAGTGTTACTTGCTTAATTTTGGGGATGTGGGGGTGATTTTATTGCTTTCCCTTATTTGTGCTACAGTGTTTCTGGTTTTTTGTTTTTTTTAATGAATCCATTCACAATTGTATTCTGGATAGGGAGACACACAACAGGAAAGCTACTTAACTGGCAACAGAAGAGGAAATTAGTCATCTTAATGAGGAGAAGACAAAAGTGTTTTATATTTGTATATTCCAACCCAAGACTTATTTCCATTCAATTTTTCTTAATGGGATGAACAATTTGGTTTCACTGTGTGTGTACATATAATATCCTTAAAAGCAGAACAGTATACTCGGTCAATGTTGCATTCTAAATAAACCTCAGGTGAAAGGGAAACTCAGACTAAGTGATAACTGGGAAAGAATGAAAACAGGAAACAGATGCCTAGTGACGTGTGCTGATTGGATGGCCCTTATTTATCAATCACCATCTTAGTCACAAGGCAGCTGTATCCTGACAGCAATATTATAATAGTGTCAATAGTTTGGAGCCAAAACAGCCACGTTCCACAAAATCCGGTCATTTTATTTTAATCCTATGATCAGTTGTAATTGGAGGGCACAGCAATGCCTGTAGATGATTTGGCTTAAAGGGCAATCCTTCTGCCTTTCCTACCCACCCCTTTTAGCACTTTCCAGTATTGAGACTAGCTACTGTTTTATTGAGTTTGTTAAGGTTAGAAAGGATTTCCTACTTGTCTCATACAAAATCTCAACCGGCAGAATAGAGAAAGACACAAGGGAGTCACATCTGTACAGGATCCCTGTTCCTAGGAACTGTTCTAATGGACTGGAGTTTGTACAGGTGCTCAAAATTTTAATCAGAATGTATTCTGAAATGAGAGCATTGGAGATGGGGGGGGGAACACTCCTTTCAAACTGAAGCCTAATGACTAGCTTAAATCCCTCACCTGAAAAGTGAAAATCAAATTCATTCAGAGATGTAGGGGAAGTAATAAAACGTGTCCTCCAATCTGTTACAACTTTGTTATGTATATTCATCAAACCTAAAAAGGCTGGTTGCATTGGGGTGATATTTCATGGTCTTCCTGTCTGTGTTTTGGAATCATTTTTTATTTCCAGTTGCATTGCAAATGGGGAACTGAAATTAACATATGGGGGTGAAATTGACAAAATTTAGTTTTCTTATATTTTCTTCTTGATGTCTTCCTTGGTGTCCTTTACTGTCAAATGGAAATATCTACTACTGGTATTCTTGGTATCTGGTATCATACTTAGTGCAACTCCTAAACGTTGGTTTTTCTAATTCCCTCTCCATCACCATCTATCATGGCTCAAAAAACAGTGTTAACTAAGCACTGTTCAGAACAATAAAACCATAGAAATAAAAATGGAAGACTTAAATGAACAAGCCTCCCAATTCCACAGAATACCTACAATTGAAACAGCAGCAGGGGAAAAAAAAGACTTTTGCCCTCAACTGAATGTGTGTAATGGGAGACCTTGGGCCAGTCACAGTTCTCTCAGAGTTCTCTCAGCCTCACTTACCTCACAGGGTTTCTGTTTTGCAGAGAGGAAGGGAAAGGTATTTTTAAGCCTGTTTGAGACTCTTTTGGGATAGTAAAAAGTGGGGTACAAAAGAAACAGCTCCTCTTTTAAACAGAAAGGCTTTATAGAGCCTGCAAAACTTTGTGTGTTTATTTTGGGTTCCTAACCACTTGTAGAAACTTTCTCCATAGGGATGACTCTACAGGGTTTTTTTAAAGGCTATAGCTAATTTAATAAATGTAAAGGAAGTTGCAGCCAGCAGAGAATTCCAAGAGGATTGGAAGTGGCACACAGGTTTATACCAGCAGACATGCATCTTCAGCTCTATGCACCCCCAGGTGGTTTGGGACTATTTGACCCCCCACATCAGGTAAGTCAAGGATAGTTGCTATTGTTCAGGCAATAGCTACATTTGGAAGGCCTGACAAGCAAACATGCCATGTCAGAGCTTGGGACCTGAAGGGCCTGTCACTGCAAGATATGTCAGTATCAGCTTTCCCCAATTTGATGAGGAAAATGCATTCTTTTCATTTATATGAAATTCTTATGGCTTTCTTTGTAATCGGAGGAGTGAAAAGAAAAGGCAGATTCATCAGATACTACTTGGTTGAAATTCAGGGTCTGTCTGAGTGCAAGAACAGGTTTGGAACACCCCCCACCCAGTACTTGTAGAAGAGAGCTATCATTATTAAGCAGAGGTTGTAAGTTGCTGGTGATATGTTGAACTATTTTGAGTTGAGAGTAAGGTGACCAGATTGTCCCACTTTTGGAGGGACATCTGGGGGTACCTGGCAAATTGTACTTATGTTGAAATTTAAAAATATATATTACAATACTATTTTTGCATTCTATGCGTTCTATGAAACTTTTTGTTGCTCCATATAGACCACTTTTTAAATCAAGAACCTCCCCCCCCCTGGTCAATGGTGTCCCGCTTTACCAATGTTGGGAGCTGAATGTGATCACTAGTTCTGTTCTGTTATTGTCTCTGTGGGAGTTGTCTTGCAACAGGTTTTCTCTGGGTATCATTCTGGCTTTATTAATGTGATTCTTGGCTTTATCAGGTGGGTACTTTAGTACCAAAAAGGTTTGTTGTAGATCCTTTAGGTGAGAATCTCTTTCTATAGAGAGCATTGTGAACCTCCAGTTTTTTTTTAAAAAAGAACCTTGGACATTTGCTAAATGTTCTGTGAAAATAATTTTAAGCTTTATGTGGGGGTCATTGCTTTGCTATCTGCACAAGTGAGAGGTTGAATGTTGAAAAGATATGTAGTCATGATGACCACAAGGGGGAGATATTACACTAAAAACAGTTGTTGCTTTACTGGTGTACTCTACCAAGTCTCAGTATTTTAAAAAAAATTGTCACAATTTAAGAATATATTTATTATAGGTTGCTGGTTTAATTAAGATCCAATAAGATCCAGGGGTTAAAATATTTAGCTAAGTTCAGGAAGAGCATGGTTTGAATCTTCACCCTGTCACAGAAGCAAGCCAGGTGACCCTTTGGCTAGTCACACATTCTGCCTCACAGGGTTGTGAGCATAGCATGGAAAGGGAGATAATGTTGTAAGAGGCTTTGTGTCCCCAATGCAAATAAAGTAGATTTTTGCATCCCAGAATGATTTGAAGAATTATATTTAAGAAAACTTTCCTCCAAGACTCTCAAAAAGGTACTTATTCTGAAAACACAAAATCCTTCTTCAAATTAGCTCAATTGACCAACCATTGAATGAAATGTTTGGTGTTTCCTCAAGAACATTTGTCTGGCACCCTTCTGAGGAGCTCGGGGTGTCTTACTTTGTACCTCGCTTCAACCTGTGAGGCAAGTTATGCTAAGTCCCAGGTCACAAAAGTGAACTTCATTGACTGAACAAGGGTTCACTTTAGATATTCTTAGATCCATACACTAATGAGCAACCCTCACTTCCAGCACCAGAGGTTCTGTTGATGGGGTGATATTTCAGTTCCAACCCATTGTTTCTGTGCTCCAAACTATTCCCTGTATAAGCAACTGTCTGGTTTTTTATACAGGGATTTAGATATACTCTTTTGCACATAATGTTTATTCAAGCCATAAGTGTCTCCCAAATAACTGAAAATTTGACCTTCAGTTAGTTCTATAAATGAACAGGGTAAACGTATGAAGGATCATACTAATGGCCTTCTGGTACGGTGAACAATGTTCCTGCTGTAAGGTCTAGCATTTTTCTTCATGTCACATTTAGATGTCTGAGAGTTCAGGCACAGGTTTTGATATTGCGGGCATGCTACGAAGTGGAAATAATTTAATTTTGCTTCAACATTCAGCACACATATCAGTGTGGAAGTCTGTCAAAAATGGCCAACAATAAAGTCAAAATAACTTTCCCTTCAAGAGATCAGGACCTCTGTATAGGAAATGTTTTTCCAGAACATCATGGACTGATCAGAATATGGAAGTATATAAGGGAAGCAAGTAATCTCCTTTGCAAATCAATGAGATACCTATTTTTAAAATAGTAGGCATCCTGCAATTACTTCTAGCAGAGGCACACTATGGCCTGGATTTACTGGAACAATTCTGTGGACAGGATGATTTCTGCCCAGGGAGAATACCTTTCTCACTATTCCCTCTCCCCACCCCCCACCCCCCACACACACTAAACATCCCATCAAATTCTGGTCTTTGGGTCCCACTTGGAGACATTCTGTGTTACTGCAGGAGATGGAAGGTGAGCAAGTTGAATTCCATGGACAGAAAGCCTCCCATCTGCAGGAAAAAGAACATCAGAAACCCCCTGCTGAATCAAACCAGCATTGTGTCTCACACAGTGGCCAACCGATTCTTCTGGAAAGCCGACATCAGGTCATAAAGGCAAAGGCCTTCCCTGATGTTGCCTCCTGGCACTGGGATTCAGAGGCTGGCTGCCTTTGAATGTGGAGGTCCTGGTGGTGGAACCAAACCCATTGTTTTCTCTGTCTGGAAAATAAATTTGATTGCATGTGCAGAAGGCCAATCTCAGATTTTAACAGCAAGACTTCTAGCAATCCTTTCGAATGCATACATGTTAGCTACTGATACAGATACCAAAATAAATAAAAGGGACTCTGCCTTCTGAAAAGCAGTTTGTCTTTCCCCAGAGCAATTGGTGTCTAGATGGCAAGCTGGGTTTTGCTGTCAAGTGTGTGGAGGAAATCTACACAGCAACAGTGAGAATGTTTATTGTCGCAGGGGAACTTTTGCCCTGTGAAGTCACCTCCTACGGCTCACCAGTCAATTTCTGATATTCTATCACAGGAAATTCCTGGTGGTCCACAAAAGCAGTCCCCTGAGTGCAGCTGCTAGCAAGAAAAGTGCTGCTCTGAAAGCCCTACTGTGGAGGCTCCATGTTCACAGTGGAAGAGAGCACCTGTGCCTTGCACAATCCAAAGGGTATCTTTTCACAAACAATGTTAAAATGAACTGTAGAAGGGACAAAGGTCAAGTGAGTCTTTATTGTACTAAGGTTTGTGGGGGGGGGGGAGAAAGAAAATAAATGTATCAGAGGATATGCTTTGTCTCCTACAAGGTACTTTGGGATTATATTTAGGCTTCATGTCTTTGAAGAATCTGGTAACTTGACCACATAATCACTGTTCTCGATGCTAGGCAGGAAGTTGTAGGTCAGTGACACCAGAGCAGGAAAACACAACAGTTTATAAAGATGCTTGTTCTTAATTATCAATGGAGTACTTTATTAATCTTTATTTTATATATCCTGTGAGGTGGGGTGTAATAATTCTAATTCTGAATGCAAGGAACTAAGGTCAAAGAACTGGTATGTGCCTGAGTACACGGTGAAGTACAAGGGGACCAAGGATTGAATGAATTCTCTTAGGCCCAAGTCTACAAACCTTGACTACCAAAACCAACGGGCTGAAGAGAGATCTTGTTCATTTCAGCAACTAAAATGTTAGATATGTTTCATTGTGGGAATAGTAGTATCCTTCTCCATGAGCCTGGTGTCCTTTACTCCTCCCCTATTTGAGGACAAACCACAAACTGCAATGGTTAAGTGTACTTATGGGTATTTCCTCGGAATGCCAAAGGTATTAGGCTTAGGCTCTGAAATTTCTATTAAAGCATCTCAAATACCAGGAGTGGGGAAAGACTACGCTGGAGAGCCATAGGTAGTTCAAATATCCAACACTAAGCTAAATGGATCAGTCTTTGGTTGTAAAAACTGAATGTTTGGCTGGGTTTCTGATTTAAACCAATATCCTTGTTGAATATAAGAATAAATGTATGTGACAGATGAGTTAACATACAGCCTTTCTACTTTTGCAGTTTTAATTTACATGACTCTCAAAACATCTCTATCAGTCAAACTTTTGATCAGGGCTCCTCTTGCCTGTCCTGTCTACTGATCCCCATCATCCTGTCCTGTCTACTCCCCATCAGGAGTGTCTAACAGCATGCCACAGTCCCATCTCCAGCAGGTGACTTCTCATTCTCTCCTTTCAGATCAGGTAGTTGCATTCAGTAAGCCTATCCGGTAGGTAGTTATGCTGAGTGTTGAAGGAAACTGCCTTTTTCTGTTTCTTCTCTTTACTATTGAAAACTATCTATTGTTTTGCAGTCTGAATGCTCACACTGGGCCCAGAATCCTGTAGTCAGAGTTTAAATATGCAAAAGATGTCAAGCACCAGTCAGCTTAAAATAACAGTAAAGTTTTATTAGGAAGAGAAACAACTTTGTTTCTCTGGCAATATTCCTATGGTTGCAAAGCAACTTCCAAAATAGCTGCTGAGAGGGCACATGTTCTTTAAAGCTGCTTCTATTTGGGAACTTTTACTCCCTTCTCTAATTTTTTTTTTTAAGATTTCAGATTTTTCTGAAAACCTGGGTATTTTTTCAGGTTTGTAAAAATATCTGTTTTATATATTCACAGCTCTGATCTTGGGATTTAATATCCACAGATTTGGCCCCATCTGTTCTATGATTATAAATGCAAATTGTATAAAAATAAATAAAAGTTCAAATAAGAATATTTGGTTCACATCCTGTTATAACGGGGGAGGGGGGAATGATTGTAATCACAACATGCCCACAGGCGTCTCTTTTTGCAGCTTGTCAGCTTCATCTGGTGACTATACAGCTCCTTCCATTGGCAACAATTCATGGAAATTAATAAACATTTATTGGGAAAGGTCACTGGCAAATCAGGACAATTAAACTCCTAACTTCCAAGGACACCACTCAGAAACAAGTGCTTGTCCTGGTGCTTGTCATAGTATCTGTATTTATGGTATTTTTGCTAAGCGAAAGTAGTCCTGCCTTAGCTTATAGCTTGCCTATGAATTCCCATGCTTTTAACATTTGGTGGCTATTAAAGAAAATGGTAGCACAAAAGTCTGAACAGGAGCATCTCAGGATAGTTCCTGTGACCACCTTTCCTCCAACTATCCTATAGTATAAGGTGACCAGATTGTCCCACTTTTGGAAGGACATCTGGGGGCACCTGGCAAATTGTACTTAGGTTGCAAGTAAAAATTATATTACAATATTATTTTTGCGTTTTATGCGTTCTATGAAAATTTTTGTTGCTCCATATTTTGTTGCTCTATATAGACCAAATTTTTAATCAAGAACCCCCTCGGTCAATGGTGTCCCGCTTTACCAATGTTAAAATCTGGTCACCTTACTATAGTATGAGAGGTATCTGACCTAAGCAAGACCATTTTTGTTAATATCTAGGAACCCTGATTCAGTGTTTTGGAACTAAGTTGCTCCTCTTGCTCTGTTGGTTCTGCAAGTGATGATCCTTGACCACCATACATTTTGTGACCGTGCAGAATTACCATCAAGATGACATGGGAAAGTCCTTAAGAGTCTAGGATGTTTGTAAGTCTAGGGGCAGCCTCCTTTCTCTACAGTCAGTGAGGAAAGCAGTATATTCAAGGTAAAGAAAGAGGCTACTTTTAATAAACAAATTATAAATAAACAATTATAAATAACAATTGCAACATCCTCTCCCCCAAGAAGTATGATGGTGAAAAGCATTTCAAAAACTCCAGAAAGGTGAAGGTTTGTATCCTGCTCAGGCCCCGAAGGTGGCTCTCTGCAGGAAGGATGGAGTAGATCTGGAATGTAACTAAGAGGATAGGCATGTGGAGAATGCCCATGTGACTCAGCGTTACCCAAAGCGTATTTGCTATGAAGAAACTGAAAATTAGGTATGTGCTTTGTTCTTCAGGTTAGCATTTAAGAAAATACTCGTACAGAGAGCACTCAAATCCCATCAGCCTAACCCTAATCTCATGAGTGTGCGGTATGCACCAAGAGAGGCATGCACGCATTGCAGTAGCAAAAAAATCCCATTCATCTTAAAAGGAAAGTTATACCTGTTGCAAATGCCATAGTTATTGTATGTAAGTCTCAGCTTGCAAATCATGTAAGCCGTATGGATGCAGTTACATCTGACTCTAGCTTCCACTCAGGACTCCCAGACTTCACCTTGGTCCTTCATCCTCTTTCTCTGCATGTTGGGAGCAATTCTAAAACGGAAGACGGTTGTATTCTACCTCATTTATATGCTTGATGTGATGCTTTTGTAAATGTTGTATCTGGGTCAGGGAAAATGCCCCAAGGGGTGTACCTGAGGTGAACAGAGCTGATACAGAGAAGAAAGCACAGCTGGGGGCAGGCAGGGACCGGGGCAATCGGCTGTATTTCATGAAGTGTGTTGTGACGGGCAGAGTGTTAGGCTAGGACTAGAGAGATGAGCAGCGATCACTTAGGCATGAAGCAAAATGTGCTGGTTACTCTCTCCATGCCTAACTTCCTTCACAGGGTTATTGTCAAGATAAAATAAAGAAGCAAGCCATGTGTGCTCCCCTCAGTGTGCTGAAAAGGTGGAATTAAAACGTAGCAGATGGATAGATGGGCTTTGTGAATGCCAACAGAATGTATTTCCAAACTGACATTACTCTTATATGCATTTTGCCAGTCAGCATTTCATGCCATTCTTTTCAGTGTGGCCAAATTTTTATAGCCCAAGCTTCCCTGGTGCCCTCTAAGTGCCCTCCATATGTGAGTGCTAAACCGAGTTGGGGCACAATTGTGTGCTGTCTGGGGTCCATCACTGTTCAGGTCCACACTTTGGAAACCGGACACGTGTGGAAAGAGACAGAAGCAAACAGAGAGCAAATGGGGACCTGATTAAAAGTGGAGCACTCAAGGACTCTTTCTTCCCCTTTCCTCTCTCTCAGAGGATGGGAAGGAAATATGTTGCCCTAGAAGAGTGCCTTCACCTATGCTCTTCTTGTAAGTAAAGCAAATATTACAAAAATGCCATAAATCTTTGGTGCTGTCTCCTCCAAGCCAACCAAACCCAGTAGCCCTGCCCCTGGAATTCTTTACCATAGTGCGGACAAAAATATCTGTTTCAATAGGGAAGGCGTGTAGGATGACATTCTGCTCTAAGACCTCTTGATAGGGAATCACATACTCTGCTTTGATTAGGAACAGCAAACAAGCCTTTATTGCCACTATATTGATTACAAAAAAGAAGGATAAATAAAGTTGAGAACTCTTAAAAACTTTCTTTCTTTTAGTACTGAGCTATTTAAGGGTATGGATGAAAATGGAATTCTCCACAAGTTTGCATATTGATGATTAACCTAAGGAATGCAGATAGTTAGGATATAAGACATACATTAGTCTATGTTAGGTTTACAAATTATATCATTTTTTCTGATGATTTTTTAGATGTCAGCTATTGTCACAAAAAAACCAAAACCTACTATTTCAATCATGTCCCCTCTATTTTAATCCCCCCAATAAAATGAGCTACTACAGAAAGAATGTGAATGGTGAACATAACCTGTGAGCAAAGAGAGAGGATTGATATTTGGCTTATATGAGCAAAATATGAGAATCCAGTAGATCAGGGCTACTTTCAGACTCTTGACTAGATCCAGAAAAATAACTGAAATGCTATGCTGTTTTTTTTTCCCTGTTTTGTGAGCCGTAAACTTTACAACAGGATCTCATCCTGAGATGATGCCCACCAGCTGAGAACAAAAGTGCTGCTTAAATCCCTTTGGATTGCAGAGCTAAACATTGTGCAGGAGAAGTGGATTTATTCTAGTGTGTTTGATTAATTTCTCTTCTACCCTAAAGGTTAGTGGACACTTGACAGAAGGATATTCTTCAATACATGTTATCCTGAAGGAGCTAAAAAAATTGGGCACCTGTTAGATGTAGACTTGATTGGCAGGCAGGAGACAGAAGCAGCAGTAAAAGTAAATGGTGGGAGAGATACTGAGACTTGAAAAAGAATGGCCTAGCTACTTACATATTTATGTGTGGTCAAGTCACTGTTGTGTATGTGGACACATGGGCGATCCTTCAAAGGACCAAGCACATAGTCCACGGTAGGCTTGGGTAGACCTGGAGTCTAACTGTTGTGGCCATAGCAACAGCCAATCTGTTAAAATTAATCGAGAGGTCCGGGCCAATGGCTCCCCACCATGGTCACCCCCATTGTTGTCTGCATGTATATATGTTGGGGTCTTAGGGGGATTTCCAGAGTGAAGTCTTGGTGCTTTTTGTATAATGTACTCTCACAATTAAAAGTGCCACAATGATTCCAGTGTCATGCGGTTATTGAACCCACATATTTTACAGTCACAACTGACTTATGGTAACCCCACATAGGCCTTTCCAGGCAAGTGAGAAGCAGAGGTGGCTAGCCATTGCCTGCCTCTGCAGAGCCTTCTTGGTGGTCTCCCATCCAAGCATCAACCTCTTAACATACGGCCATTTTCTCCAAGTAAACTGATCTCAGTTGTCTGAAAATCACTGTTTTGGAGGTGGACTCTATGACATTACACCCTAGTTGAGGTCCCTCCCTTTCCCAAACCCCATTCTCCTCAGAAGCCTCCCCAAAACTCCAGGAATTTCCCAACTGAGACCTGGCAGCCCTCGTGTAAGGGCAGATACTAGAAACTTTAGGAAGGGCCACTAAATGGCAAAGCTGCCATTTTCCCCACAATTGCTCTTTGGAATTTTTGTGGATTTCTAGGGGAATTAATTCCAGAGGGATGCCCCTGTTACATCATTGCTGCATAAATATTTTTTAGCATAAATGTTTGTCAACTAGAGCCCATGTATAGCATCTGAAGGTCATGTTCATGTAAACTTAAGTTGGAACCCAGTTTTATTCATACTTAAGATGCCATGGAGCCTCTTGTGGCGCAGAGTGGTAAGGCAGCCATCTGAAAGCTTTGTCCATGAGGCTGGGAGTTCAATCCCAGCAGCCAGCTCAAGGTTGACTCAGCCTTCCATCCTTCCGAGGTCGGTAAAATGAGTACCCAGCTTGCTGGGGGGTAAACGGTAATGACTGGGGAAGGCACTGGCAAACCACCCCATATTGAGTCTGCCAAGAAAACGCTAGAGGGCGTCACCCCAAGGGTCAGACATGACTCGGTGCTTGCACAGGGGATACCTTTACCTTTAAGATGCCATGGGACTCTGGTTTAGTTGTGGAATATACTCTTAAGAGGAACAGAGAGCCAACATTTCAAAAGCTGATTATCACTGACTCTGATTTCCCTATCAAACTGTAGCAGCAGCTATGATATCACTAAGTCTTTTCTTGCTGAGTTTACAAACTAGTCAAGAGGTCATTGCGTGTCGGAGGGAACCTCTCACTACAAAACCAGTCATTTCCACACATCCGACAGCACTGTTCATGAGGCATCGAAACATGGACCATGGCAGATGCATTGTGGACAGTTGCCCCTTTGCCCTAATGCCTCACTAGGGGCTCGCAAGATTCATGATGCCCGGTCTCTCCCCAGTTCAAGTTCACAGTGATAAATCTCGCTTTTAAGGCCATTTACAAAGGTGGGTGTGGTGTGTTGATAGCATTCATGATTAAGTGTTTTCCTGTGTCAAATATAGCCTGTAATATACTACAAACAGGGCCTTGATTTTTTTTAATACAAACTGATCTGGCTGCTATCAGACTCTGTGATATTTTATACTAATACTTAAAATAAATCTTGAAACAGGAAAGAAAGTACAGAATTATTGTTCTAAGCAAACGGAGAGAGCTTATCTTCAAAGTGGCAGGGTTTCCATTGTATTTCAGAAACTGCTTGCTGCCCTGGCTATAGGGGCTGGGCAACTTGTCAGAGACTGGAAATTCCCAACACAGATTCCATCTACTGCAGCGGTGTCTCTTAAAGTATATATTATGCAGAATTCAAGACATTCTTTATGTAAAGCTGATCATTTTTAAATTAAATCTTATTTTTGTCAAAATCAGTGAGCAGCATTAGCTATTGCTTACACTGAAAATGGGATTTCCCGAACAGCTTGTAAGTTTGTATGAGTTAGGAAACTATTTCCTCTCCTCATAAAAGATATTGATAATATTGTTTTCGAAGCAGCTGTTATAACAAACAAAGGACTGCTTTAGAAAATTGCAGCCCAGTGTCAGACTAACATTTTATATGCATTATAAGTTTAACACAATTTATCCTATATCCTGACATCATTTTACATCCCTGGTTGCTTCAGCCTGATCCAGCATTGGGCAGGGGGTTTGACTAGATGGCCTGCATGAGCCCTTCCATCTCTATGATTCTATGACTTGTAGACAGAAAAGTTCAGTCCCAAGCAGCTCCAATGAGTGGATTTCATGTACCAGATGACCTGAAAATCTAGACGTCTGCTGCCTGTCAAATAGTAATGCCAACCTCCAGGTATAGCCTGGAGTTCTCCAGAGGTCAGCTCTCCTGAAGAAAGCTTGTGCTTTGGAGGGTGAATTGTACAGCATTACACCCTGTTGAAGCCCCTCCTTAAACCATCCCCAAATCTCCAAGGATTTCTCAACCAGGAATAGGCAACCCTACTGTCAGAGAGCACTGACCTCAGTGTCAGAGGAGGCACAATGCAGCTTCATATATTCAAAGGTCCAGCTACCAGCAGGCCAGAACATTCCAAGATCATGTGGGAGGGCAGTTAATATTGTCAACTTCAGCTTGGGAGACACCCTCAGATTCAGGGATAGTGATGGAGTATTGCAGAGTCTGGGAAAGGAGGTAGCCTAGCAGAGATGTAATGGCATGGAACCTGCCTTGTGAAGCAGCCATTTTATCCAGGGAAACTGTTCTCTGTAGATTGGGTATCAGTTGCCATTCTGGAACCATAGCATTAGTACATATGATTATGATATGATACAGTTTACTGGAGTCAAGGTGACCATAGGTGCAAGCCCAATATCACCATATAGTGCAATTTCAAAAACAAGATAAAGATGTTTCATACATTAATTATAAGACTGCCTACAATGAACTGGATGATGTGGGGATGTCGCAGATCTGTGCCAGGTCCAGAGATATTGGTCCCCTAGTGACAGTGATGAGCATGTTATTGATATACATCCTCTCTTACCAAAAACATTCTCCCAAGCATTGTTTCATCATTAACACATTATAAAAAACAGATTCCTCCTGAGCCTCTATATCTAAACAGCAAGAGAGTAAAGCAGCACTTAGTTCTTTCTCATATTGAAAAGAGCAACCATTGAATGGTGGAAGCGTGAGGCCACTAAATGTTTACTTGATGAGGAAAGACATCTTGTGGGGGGAAATCTTTTTTTTTTTTTTTGAAGATAGGGGGAGAGACAGGACAGCATCTTGTGTAAATAGTATCAGTAGATCACAGAGTTATCATCAAGGGTGCAAATTTAAACTAGTGTGGCTCCAGAGATCAGGATGAAATGTGGTAGACTGACCTGGCCATATGATTTACCTAGACCCAATCTTGAAAGTGGACAGTAAAAGAGGAGGTAAGATTGTCCAAGCAAAAGAGTTTTCTAATATCTTCACCATCTCACTTTTCCTTCATTGAATGTTCTTCTTAATTATTTTCTTAGGAAAATTCATGAGTAATGAAATCTTTGCTAATCACAACAATCCCAAGCAGTATATAAGTAACCAAGACAAATAAGACAGAAAAAGTTATGAATCTAGCAGAAGCTATCATTTGTGCATAAAGTAAGGGAGAGACTGCAGAATCCATGTCTGTCCACGTGAAATTGGCTGTTTTGTAAATGAAGCTTAGTGGGTAACTGTCATAGTTATTCAGCCACGGTATGTCTTATATTCCTAGCCTCATTAGTTAGGACTATCCTAGAGTGTGGGGTGGATTTTGATGGCCACTTCATTATGCTGGGTCTCAGCTAAAGGAGGATATGAGAAAAATAACCTCCCCGAGCTTTTAACAATGGCAGTCCATTACCAAATCCAAAGGCATCAAAGCCTTATTTGACTTCTCCAGCTGGGTCACAAGTTGGAGAGAGGTTCTCATTTCAGCTCAGCAATCCTTGTGTAGCTACAAAGCCAACCAGACAATGAGTCTGAAAGCTTGATGGCAAGTTCTAGTAAGTCCTCTGCAAATTTATTTCCACTCCCTGTTAATTAGTAAGTCAACTGCCAGCAGGAGATGGGAAGAGCTGAAGAGCAATCCTAAACAGAGTTGTATTCTTCCAAGTCTCTTGACATCAATGGACTTGGAAGGATATAACTATTATTACGATGACTCTGCCAGGGTCCCTGAGGCCGCAAGTGATGGAGTCACAACCTGCAGTGCCAGGACAATGCTTCATCAGGTTTAGGTGTCCAACCTAAGACTGTCTTCCCTGGGGACAACAACAGCAAATCCTCTGCCCTGATTCACACATTACCTGAAACAATCCCCCAACACAACTCCAGATTAGAAAATGGTAATTACACTGATAAATAGTTTACTAAGAAATGGTTTGAAGTCCCCCCCCCCAAAAAAAGTTTTGTTTGCAGTCAAGCCAGTATCATTCCCATTGTTCCCTGTGTTCTTTTGCTGATAATGATGCGGACTCCAGGAAAATGACCCTCTCCTCAAAGCATCTAAGTTTTGAAATGTTTATTACACAGCCCAGAGTCACATGCAACTTGTCAGATTACAATAAAACTTAAATCCTGTTAAAACATTGCTGATTAGGTTGGAGCTTAAAAATGAGTGCTTATATGGGATTTAGGCCAAATCCTTTACTCACCAGAAATTTTGCCACCACTTCTGGATTCAACAGGAGTAAGTCTTCATAGCTATTCTTGCAACATTTCATCACTGAGAGAAAATACTAGAAACTGAGCAACATGAGAATGTCAGTGCGAGATCAGTCAATTGTGCACAGTTTAGCTCTGTGCATAGTACCTGTGACTAGTTAATGAGTGTGCTCCTATGCACTTTGAAGAGAAGCAGCAAAGTTTAGCTATAAAACTAAACTAGTAAGCACACCAGTACTGAAAAGTGCCCTGCACAAATATAGAATCATTGAAATAACTTTTGACATTGAGCAGCTTCCAGCAGAAAAATGATGAAGTAGAAATCAATATAAGAAACGGAAAAGTGGTCTGACATAATCCATTCACATATGAACTTGCCTTCCTGTATCATGACTTCTGTCCGGATGAATTCACGCAAACAATTTCTCCTACCATAGGACCTATCTATCAATCATTCTATCACTGCATATAAAGAATTGACACATGCATATATTTGTAATGGCTCATGTAGAATTTGTTCTGGTTCAGGGGATAAGAACAATGAGATGCACTTACAAATGATAAACCATTTATTAATGCAGACCAAAGAAAGAGTCCTCCCTAGGGCTCATGATACTTTTCAAAGACAGACTTACAAAATTAATTATGATTAACATTAGCTAGTTTATGGGGCAGTTCTTGTCAATGTCCGTAAGATCTTAATTCAAAGAACTTGCTACCTGCCAACATTTGCAACCTGCTCTTCGGAAGAGGCTCCAGGCATCTGAAGGCACTCACCACTAAGTTTTGCCAGATCCTGCCAGCCACTGGCAGGGAACGGAGGGGTAAGGCTGCCAGATTCAGGGTGGGAAATTCCTACAGATTTGGGGATGGAACCTGAGTTGGACAGAGACGTAGGAGGGATACAAGACCACAGAGTCTACCCTCTAAAACATCTGTGTAGTTTGAAAATGAACTATAATTCCAGAGGATCCCCAGGTCCCACCTGGAGACTGGATCCCTCCTCACCACACATATATGGTGACTCACCAAAGGCTTCGCAACCATTCTTGTTTTGCTATTTTGCCCTGCACTGAAAGAACAAGGGGGACATTAAATGCTCAGCAAGCCACAATGTATTGCTACTGGGGCTACAATTACACCAAAAATTATAGACCATCAGTAGTTCAGTTTTAATAACTTACATTTATGTTATGGGTGGCTTCCTAGGACAGTATAGACGCATACATAAATCAGCACATGGACTGAAATGCAGATTAAGAGGGAACATTCAAAAGATATAGAGTATTACCATTATGTATGCAAAACAGCACAGAAGCCACACTTCCATTTATAAAACAACCCCTTCTTCAAAATGTTCCTGCAGTGTCAGGCTACCTTCCTGCTGAAAGGGCAGGACACAGGGCTTGCTCCCAGCCACCCTGCAAAGGGCAAGCCCAACTTGGGATGGAGTGGTTGGTTCCAGTGAAGGGTCAAACCTGGAAAAGAACTTTTTTCATCATAATCACCCAGAAGATTGCAAAAACCAACTTGAAGTAGAAGGCAGCAGTCAAATGGATGCCACTCTGGTGCAATTTGCAGAGAATTCTGTATGGAAAATTCAGGGGAAATAGGAAACTTTTGATTCTGTTTGAATTGAAATGTGTTCTTATAAAACCACAGTTTACACAAGTCTCTGATTACTCCTGGGTCTGTAAAACTCTAACTGTGAAAAACAGGCCATTACTAGATCTCTCCTGATCCCCTTCCTTTTAATCATATGAGCCCGATCTGACGGATTATGGCCATGATAGATGGCAATGAAGACAGTGGCCTAAATGCTGCCGCTTGTTTCAAGCCTTCTTCTAGCCTAATGAGCCATCCGTGCTGTCAAGGGCTCATAGTAATTGTGGTCCATGGACATCTGGAGAGCCACAGTTTGGCCATCCACGGTGTAGTGGTTAGAGCGGTTAGACTAGGTTTGAATGCTGCCATAGAAGCTGGCTGAGTTCGCAGCTAACCTACCTTACAATGTTGTCGTTTTGAAGATAATCTGGAAGGCATGAAAGGAGAATGATGTTGTTTGTTGGTTTTGGTTCCCAATGGGCAAAAAAAGGTGAACATAAATATATAAACAAAACTGATACAGCCCAAACACAGGTTTAATAGCTCAGTGAGCAGTAGGCCTGTGCTATTTTAAAGGCGATATTCCTTATTTCCTCAGATTCAGACCACACAAAAAATGGGGCCCTTATTAGGAGAACTGGGTCA
The DNA here is from genome assembly GCF_049243985.1 of Paroedura picta. NCBI lineage: Eukaryota > Metazoa > Chordata > Lepidosauria > Squamata > Gekkonidae > Paroedura > Paroedura picta. The sequence goes on along the minus strand of NC_135377.1, from coordinate 37,579,769 downwards.
GGAAAATTTAATCTGGGCTGATAAAATATACAGTCTTGGGAGTTATCACACAGTGTGTGCGTGTTTTCAGCTCTATCGACAGAAAGCCAACACCAAAGATAACATTTATCAGTCATTTACTATCTCAGACCTGCCCTGTTTTTATCCCATGCCATAGGTATCTAATTTTCAGGAGATCAAAAGTCCGCTGCAACTCTTTCTCTTGGTAGTATCTCTCACCTTCTCAGTGGCAGGTGAAACCAGCTGATCACTCCAGTCTTTAAACACCGTCCTTTTGTGATGGATCCTTCAGATTTTACACATTTCTAGTTCAGTAGCATCTCTTGATGTCAGAACTGGGTCAAGTGAAATACACCAGTTTCATCCCCTTGGAATCTTTCTAAGTAGCCTGTTGCTGCATTGCTGCTTAAAATGGTACTGCATTCTCAGAAATTGAGCATCTTATATGCTTGTTCATCAGTCATCGTAGGCAAAGCTGCATTCATGTCAGTTTTCATAGTAACTACGTAAAACAGGTAACTCCAAAAGCTACACCCAAGATGTGCACGAACTTCTCAGAAGAGATTCCTCCTCTTTGGTATCCAATGGAACTGAACTGATGGAGTGAGAAAGCCAGCGGTGGGAGTTCTTGTCCCCTCTTGAGTTTCATCCATAATGAGCTATCCTTTCAATGGAGTCTTGTTATCCAAGTCTGCCCAGTAGATGAGTCTTAGTCTGTGTAGCACAAGAGGACACTGAAAATGTGAAGGGGGTCTGAAACACGGGTATTTAATGCACCGATCTCTGTTGCCATAACAATGAGCCATTGTTGGTCATAGGATCTGCTAAACAATGAGTCCTTGATAGGACATAATACCTATTCAGCTTTCCACACTTGCCTTTAAAAAACATCCTCAGTTCAAATTTACCTTTGTTGTACTCAATGCAACAAAGTGATAGACGGCTGCACTCATGCCTCTTATTTTACTTAGGCCTCAAATGGGCTTACCTGCCTTTGGCTTTAAAAAGCAGCCTGAACAGGCCCAGGGATCAATGAATGCTGCTAATCCTTTGTTTTACAAATCGTCACCATTGGTCAGAATGCACAGTTAGAAAAAAGTACTCGGAGGTCATGAGATGCAGAAGATTATATGATCTGCAGACCACAACATCTTGTCCCGAAGCACTTAACTAGCAGGGTTCAGAATGCATTTGCTCCTTGTGTTAATTTGTGTTAATTTTAACACAAGGAGTGTCAGCTAATTTACTATGATACTTAAATATTTCCTGCCTGGTTCTCGCTTCTACTGCCCTTGGCACCACAGCAGAATGGGAAAGCCTTCTTTATGGAACGATAGTTCCATAGCATTAAGCCGTTAACATTCATTTCACCAGCCTTTTATGTTAAAAAAATGAAGGCGAGGGTGAGCTAACCAACCTTATATGTACCCTCTCTCCAAATCTCTCTGGACATCAACGTGTTTTAAATTTACGAAAAAAGAATGCTGTCCAAGACTCTTGTCATAGGGAACAAGTAATAATATGCTTATACACAGAATATGTGTTTTGCTGTATTTGATAGGTCCATCCAGTCAAGCCTTGTCTGCAAGAATACCAGCAACCCACAGGTGCCTGGGTGCACACCAACCATCAGCCGGGGGCTGTTCATTAAACTGAGCCCTATCTTCTGTCCCTACACCCCCCCCCCCAGAGGATCACAGTGCAGAAGCTAGCCTTGACTATTAACAGAAGTGTAAAACCAGACCCCAGGCGACAGTCTAATGATCCAAGTGATAGGGTGTGGACAGACACACTTCAGAGTGGTTGCAGATAATCTTTGCCACACGTTTCGTGACAATTTTCAGAGTTAGTTGGGGGGTTGTTTGGGTTCAAATGCTAGAGGAGCTCATGATGTATATTGCATTGAGGTCCTTGGAGGAAGGATGGAATAAAAATGTACACAAATAAAATAAATTAGTCAACCTCTGTAGCTAGCTAGTATGTGCCCAAATTCTCCTTCACTCTTGTTGGGATTGTACAGATCACTTAAACTACTATGCGGTGCAGTATTGTTACTTGGGGTCATTTTAGCCACTGCAGAAACTTCCAGTATCTTTTACATTCAGGAGGCATAGTTTTTATGTTCTATTTTGCAGTCAGGCATATAGAATATCTCAGAATACATAATAGGTCATTGTATATTGTGCCTGCATATAAAAACAGAAACCCAGTGTGGTGCAACTAAAGTGTTGGTCTTAGAGCTGGAAGACTTTGTCATGGGAGTCTGTCTGGAGATCTTGGGCCTATCAGCTTTTTCTACCTTACAAGGTTGTTGCAGTGAAGATCAAACATAGAAGATAATGATGTAAAGCTACTTGAGTTCCCCACCGGGGAGAAAAGCTGTGTACAAATTTCTAAATAAGTAAATCAGTGTGCCATTGCAATATTTAAAAACAAACCTTAGGGGATATAACTGGATACATGTGTGTGAAATACAATTTAAGAAAATTCTTGACAATGAACACAAACAGGAGGTCTCCTCAGCAGGGAAATGTTGCTGTAAGTACTGCAGAAAAAGCTGTCAGTGACTGTTAATCAGCAACTCTGCATCTTCCACAGTGTTTGTGTGTATCAGCTCTCTCATTCATACAAATTCACTGGAATATCGGCACTGAGATTTAATGTTAGTCAGGAGCCTACCCACAAGTTAGGCTCAAGGCACAACCAAAAACCTCATGTATTGAAGAGACACGAAGTCACATCAAAGGAAGAGTGCCTCAAAATTGTCTTGCTGAAGCTCGCAGGCTGGGTCTGGTCAGAGTCTGGATCACGGTAAGACCTCTTGTGAAGTCTAGCAACATAACCCCAAACACCCTTCTAAACTGCATTTAAAAGGGGGTAATTCTGTTTACCTAATGCTGGGAGCGATTGCGGGCAAAAGAAGAAGGGGACGACAGAGAATGAGGTGGCTGGATGGAGTCACTGATGCAGTCGGTGCAAACTTAAATGGACTCCGGGGATATGGTAGAGGACAGGAAGGCCTGGAGGATCATTGTCCATGGGGTTGCGATGGGTTGGACATGACTTTGCACCTAACAACAACAACAATAACAACAACAATTCAGTTTAAGATTGCACTACATATACTGTCTTGAGTTTCATGCTGGAAGAGAAGCAGGAGAGCAATGGAATTGATCAGTACCTCTCTTGTGCCGTGATACCTTTGCTGCATTGTCAGTAGCCTTACACTGGGGAAGTGTCACCCAGGCATATGGGAAAATAGGTAAAGTTTGGGATGTCATGTTGAAGTAGTGAACCTGAGTTACAATTCTCTAGTTCTTCATGAATTCCCTTGCTTCCGACGTTGGCCTAGTATTATACCTTAAAAGAGGTTGCCTAGTATTATACCTTAAAAGAGGTAAGGTAAATCAAATATATTCCTGATAGAATCACACAGACCAGCCCCCATTCTCAAGAAAACAAGGTTTACCAGGAAAATAATCTGTGATCAATGACATTTAACTCGGTGGCTATAGATTGAGATGCAAGCAGATGAGATAAAGAGGGCAGCAAGAAACTAGACAGCTTGGAGACTCTGAAGGAATCAGACAGATCCCTGAGAGATGGAACTGGCCCACAGGGTGGGCTATACTGATATACCCAAAAGAGGTATTTGTTTTTTTGATGCAACTGTCACCTTTGAATCTTCAGGGACAGCACTGCAGGTGTTAGTTTTGAAAATACCTGGCCCAGCAGTGCAGATGGGGTATGCACTGTGAAAGAGCACAGAGACATGGAGGCCTTCTGCAATGTCAGTTTGGCATTTCTGCCATTGCTGTGCATCAACCAGGAATGGGATCTTCTGTGCGTGGCTAAAGAGGGGGTCATCCTAAACAGGAGCCCATAGTGACGGAGTTGCAAGAGACTCTGAGGGAGAGCCAGCATGGTGTCATGGTTAAAAATGGTGGCCTTAATCTGGAGACCCAGGTTTGATTCCCCATTCCTCTACATGCAACCACCTGAGTGTCCTTGGGCCACTCACAGTTCCTTCCCCCAGCCCCACCTACCTCACAGGGTGTCTTTTGTGAGCAGAGAAAGAGAAGGCAATTGTAAGCCACTTTGAGACTCCTTTGGGTAGTGAACTGTGGGGTATAAAGGCCAACTCTCCTTCTTCTTCTGTTATAATATTCATTTCAACTGCAATGTTTGCGTTTTCTACTTTGCTGCTGGTGGGGCAACAGGGGAGGTGTAGGATCCTGACTGTACTACACCAGCGGAAGGCCTGGCATAGCAATGGCCTGATGATTGCCCGGCCTGTCAGTCTGCCTCAGTTCTAGCATCCTGAAAGGAACTGCATGCTGAAAAGAGACATAAATATAGCCACCTTGTTTTGCTTCTAAAAAAAGGAAAAATTTCACTAGCTTAAAACTGACTGTCGAAACATCTGCTTTTTCTATCCCTCTTATGCTAGAAAACAGCTTTAATTGTTTGAGGTTAAAAGGTAACATTTTATTATTTTTATTTTTGCTCCTTAGCCTTCGCCTGACTCTCTATTGAAGCCTCTTTGTGAGAAACATCCCTTACCTTATTTGTCCCTCGAGCATATTGTGTGCCAAAAGATCCTTCCTTATGTCTTGGTAAATATGTGCTATCAGAGAAACCACGTCTTGGGTTGTTGACAACTGTTTCTAGAACTACAAAAATAGTTGAAATATGAAATATCAATTTCCCACAAGGCACCTGCACGTCCCCACCATTCCCATTTGGTGTAGCTGTCACCATTGGGCTGCCATATTCTTCTCAGGGTTATTTACGCTGTGGCATTTTGAAATGACGTCAATTCTTTTCCTGCCTGACCTAGAAGACTGCTGTGACTAAGACCTGGTGCTAAACCTTAAAAGATTAAACAGAAGTCACCAGTGTAATTGCTTTAACAGTTACACTAAAGGATTTCCCAAGCAAGAGCACTGAAACAAATTGTAGCTCAAGGGATTTCATTCATTCCTGAAATGAATGATGTAAGCCACAAAAGATTTCAGCTTTACAAAACTGATTTTGACTTTAAAAAATATATTCATAGAACAGCTTCATTTGTTACAAAATTCCTTGAAATATTTTCCTCCACATCCTTAAGGAGGAAATAACAAGCAACCTGTACATAAATCATTCTGTGTGACAATGGTACAGTGTGTAGAAGCTGAGAAAAAACTGTGCGTACAGAATGAAAACTGTCCGCTGGATTTCTTTGTTTCTCATTGTTACATTTGTGCCTCAGCTTAGCTCTCCCTCCCTGGGAGAAAGGGGCAAGAACATCCACTAGGCTACAGGGATTAAAGTAATGGCAATAGATGAGCCAAGGGAAGAAAGTGTTAGCATATTTTATAGGGTGTTGTAATCTTCTTTGATGAGTTTATAATTGAAAAGAAGGATGTAAATATTTAGATGCCACTAAATAAATACTAACCTATTTTCTACTAATGTAATTTATTCTGATCCCAATCTGATTGCTTTCCAGGGAATTTTTTATCTTCATCAGGAATTTAGTACCTATAGAAACTCATTTTATTTATTTACTTCATGTATTTCTCTGCAATGAAGACTCAAAGCAGCTCACATTATCTTGAACTACGCCATTTTATCATAACAACAACCCTCTGAGGTAGGTTAGATAAAGACTGTGTGACCAGGCCAAGGATTTGAACCTGCTTCTTCCAGATCCTACTTTAACAGTGTAACCACTACAGTACACTGGCTTTTCTTCCAGTTTTCCTACTAGACACCTGCTTAACACACCAATAGCCAATGGCCTTGTAGTCATGTGCTAAAGAAGAGGAGCTTTTTTGGCTGCCTGCTTTTTATTGTTTGAAGGAATGTCAAAGTAGCTTACAATTGTCTTCCCTTCATACACTTAAATCTGACCCCACCTGTAGTCTACTATCAGATACCTATTTACTTAACATAGTTAACTTTGTGATCATGATCCAGAAAGGAGTTCTGTGCTTCCCATTAGCAGATATACCATGGTAAAGACATGGACATGAATACCTGTTGGCCTGCAATGACAAAATCCATCATTATTTGAGTTTGTCTTGAAATAATTATGTGAAACATTATTTTGTGCTGGAAAAGACTTGTGAAGGCCACCCCATCTTCAAGCAGAACAACAGGTAAGCTTAGGAACTGGATCTATCAATATGGTTGCTTGTTCATAATTCATTAACTCGCATTTGATCCGCTATAATTGATGTCAGCCCGAGTGTCTCATGTAGACCTTAAATAGGGATGCCAGCCTCCAGGTGATCCCCTGGAATTACAGCTCATCTCCAGGCAACAGAGAGCAGTTCCCCTTGAGAAAATGCCACTTAGACATTGGGCTATATGGTATTCTACCCCACTGAAGTCCTTCCCCACCCCAAACCTTGATCTCTGTGGGCTCCTCCTCATCAAAGTTTTTTACAACCTGGAGATGGCAACCTTACCTTAAAGGCTCATGGGCTGTTGTTAACAGGGCTGAGAGAAAGCACTAGATCTAAGGCTGAGGCTGGGCCCCACTTCCAATGAAAGGCAACATGTGTTCCCCTTGCATTGAAATGGGGATCATTACACAAGAGCCCATGGCCTGGTTTATATGGCCATGCTGATTATGTGGCATCTTATACACCTGAATGGACTTTCACTGATATAACACTCCCAATACAATTTTGGTATTGCTTCATACCCTGTATCCAAAGAACCATGAGTAGATGGAACAACTAGCACTGTTCCTCAAACACTTGTGACAAAGCTATCACAGGTACACTCTACAGCGGTTCTGTCCCACTTTTATTAGAGGCTACATCAACTCTTGTACAAGCTGAATATCACTAGATTTAATTCCACACTTCTAGCATAATATTCTAGCACAGGGTATAAAACACACCAGGATATTAAACAGCTTTATCCCCCTGGTCCCTCTCTAGCCACCAATAGTTCTCCATTCTCTCAGGCAGAGAAAGATTTTTCCTCAGTAGCTGCCTGCTGTCATCTCCGTGCAATTCTAAGGACACTTTGCTTAGACTTCAGTAGGATTCTAAGAAGACCAGTTTAGAAAGGTCCTTGAGTGGAGATCTCATGGCTTGAGCCAATGACCTTCAGCACGCAGGTCACATGTGCAAATTCCAAGATCCAATCCCATGCTTTCCCACAGGGTCATTTCACACGTTCAAGCTGCCATAACTCAAATACAATCAAGTGAGGCATGTCCCTGTGTGAGCTAGCTCTGAGTCACAGCACAGCTGCTCATTTATTTGGAGCCAATAGAAAGAAGACATTTTAAACCTCAAACATCAGAAGGAGCCATTTAAACAGACTCTTATCCATTCACTGATCCCTTCATAGAAGTAATGAGTAATGATCTCAATGAAAACTCTCTGAAGTTAGTGGAAAGACTCCTGTTAACATCAAAGGGCTTTCAGTGTTGTCTTCAGAGGACCCTTTTAGAAAGACCACAGAAGTTCAGAATGCTAAACCTATTTACCTTTGATAAGAACAAGGAGAAATGCAAATAGAATAATTTGCTTAGGGTGATAGCTAGAGCTTGGTGGTTTTCAGCAAGCTAGAGGGTACAACACGTCTGACATCCCAGTTCATCACAGCAAAGATATCAGATGCATCCTGGTGGCACCGACTTACCTTTATGATGAGTGCTGGCTGCTTCGCTTCGGCTGACTATAGTTGCACTAACATAGATAGGGTCAAGCAATTGAGGGGGGGGGCAAAATGGGACTTCAAAAAAGGCATTTTATAAACTTTATAATCCCTTTATGCTATCCAAATAGCCTGCAAGAAATTAAATGCAGTAGGATTTGTTGTTTGGAGTGGGCTAAGTGGGGACAGTTTTGCCCTAGAGCGGAGTTATTGTTGAATGTGCACAACACAGTAGCCAGAACTTATGTCTACTGGCCCCAGCCTAACAAACTGAACTGAAAAATGAGAGAAGGTAGATAAGTGGCTTCATTTGTTCTGAGGATAGTTGTAAATGCCATTCTCTTCCTGAGACCCTGGAGAGCCAATCACAGCAGATATTAGCAAACTCAGGCAGCAATAGTGGTGGGTTAAAATCTTGAACGTAGTACACCCTGTTCTTTTATACTGTTATAACCAACACAATAGTGGTGAAATATTCCTTTAAATTAATGGTGCTGTGACATTTTAGCCATGGGAAACCTAGGTTTGAATCCATATTCTGCCATGGAAGCTTGTTGGGGACCTTGGGCCAATCTTACACAATCATACAGGTAGGGATATCAGCCCACAGGTGGGACCTGGGGATCCCCCATTTTTACAGCTCATCTGCAGGTGACATAGATTATTCTTCAGGTGAAAATGGCAGCTTCAAAAGGTGGACTCCATAGTATTATACTCTGAGGTCCTTTGGTGCCCCAAACCCTGCCAACTCCTGGCTCCACCCCCGAAGTCTCCGGGTATTTCCCAACCCAGCCCAGAGCTGGCAACCCTACTTACAGGGTTGTTGTGAGGATGAATAGGAGGACAGGGGAGCACCAAAGTAAAGTCAATAAACATGCGGAGCCAATGTTGATTTAAGTTGATGGACAATTAATCTCTCTGCAGTGTGCCTCACTTGAAGGCTTCCAGAGTCACCCAGTGCTGAAGCTGCAACACTGAGTATCCTTAACCACAAGACCATCATCATCATTCATTTGGATCAGAAAAATCTGTTCCATAACATGCCAACATTTAAGAGTATACAACTTATTTCAGTATGTCATTGTACAAACAAGCCCAGCCTAGACTATCTTTTTCATTCTTTGCCAAAGAGAAGGGGATGTTGTTAGTGTCTCATACAGAGAAATGATTTTAGGTAAGGCTTCCCGAGAGATGGGGGGTTCTCCTTCTTTTGAAGTTTTTAAGCAGAGGCTAGATAGACAGCAGAGAGAAATGCTGATTTTATTAACTTAGGCAGATTGTGAATGGGTGGGCAGGAAAGGATGTGCCAGTGTATGCCTTGTGTTGCCCTTCCTTGCATACCCAGGGAATTGCTGATTGCCACTTTGGGATAGTAGGGGAATTTCCTCCAGGTGCGATTCTGGAGACTTTTTTTTTGGGGGGGGGATCATATGGGCATGAAATTGGAGTCACTGTGGGAGTGCTTGAATTGTGCAGGGGGTTCGACTAGATGACCCTGGAGGTCCCTTCCAACTCTATGATTCTAAGCATTATTTTTGAAAGATCAATGGTTAAGAGTTATTCAGTTGATAGATATCCGTACGTTTGTTTCTCCACACAGGCCCAAACAGTCCCCTTCCTCTGCAATGTATATAGTTCACATTCTCCTTGAGTCTCCATACTAATCAGAGGAATTGAGAAACAGAAATCATTAAGAACTAACATCAGGAAGAAATTGATAGATGGCTCCTCACAAAATGCTCGTATCTTCACAGCTATTGTGTATTTTATCTAATTTTCATAGCTATCTGATCAGCCCTGTTTATTTCATAGCTGAATTATTGCTGAAGTCGAAGAGGGCACTGCTGAAAACAATGGAGTGTTAGTAATGTTAGCAATTCATTTCCACAAATTCCAGCCCTGTTCAGTATGCCTTGGCCTTGGCACTTACTGGAATCGCTTAACAGGGTTTTTGGTCACACAGAATAGAGTGGGATGAACGTAGATTAGAATGCTGAGTCTTAGTAACCCAGTTTATTGATGGAAAGCCTTATCTTTTCTGCTCTGTACAAAGAAGGAGAAGGATAGTCACATATGACCAGGTTAGGGTTGCCAGTCTTCAGTCTGAGGATCTACCAGAATGATAACTAACTCTAGACTGGAGCTCCTCTGGAGAAAATGGCTGCTTTAGAGCAGGGGTAGTCAACCTGTGGTCCTCCAGATGTCCATGGACTACATTTCCCATGACCCCCTGTGTTTGCTGGCAGGGGCTCATGGAAATTGTAGGCCATGAACATCTGGAGGACCATAGGTTCACTACCCCTGCTTTAGAGGATGGCCTCTCTGATATCCCTCCCTTCATCAAACCCTGCTGGCCCCAGGTAGCATCTCCAAATCTTCAGGAATTTCTTGTTGGCAATCTTATAATCTCATTTTGAAAAAGCCTTGTTAGGTAACAGCCCAGTCCCATGCTCTTGCTGTGCTGGTGGCTACTGTGGCCCCATAATGCCATTGTGATCCTGTGCTATACCAGAAGCCGAGTCGAAAACTGAACAACATTGATGGGGTAATGCCACCACACGAACAGCCATTGCCTCAGTATCCCATTCTGGCACATGCCAAACAATACTACCAGTGGCACTTCTACATTAGACACACCTGGGATTTTATCAGTCCAGAAGGTTAGCTGTGATGATGCTATAGCAATATGTCAATTCCTGATCCTTTTTAAATGCCAGGGAGGCATCCAAGGGTGGGAGGGTGGAGGATGCTGGCAAGGAAAGGGCAGGGGGAGGCTGCGGTATGGATGCTCTATTGCCACTGTGAATGCCCTAGAACTAGACAGAAAGTCATCACTGTGTGAAACACCCTGGAGACTGGCCATGATTGTCTACGGAGCCTGTTGTGCTGGCGATGTATGTAAGGGAGGGGGGCTGTCTCTAGTGTGGAATTAGAGTGCTTTACTTTACTCTGCTTTTTTTTTTTGGTAACATTACACCACAGCTGATATAGGACCTCCCTCTGGGCAAGCACACAATCCCAGGCAGGTTCCACTTGTTCCCCGCCACATTCCAGCTCTGCCAACTGAACACAACCCTGGGACAGCATTACCACCCTGCCAGTACAAGTTCGCTACCCTGGCGTAACATTTTGTCCTGCCAGGGTCAGGGATTTAGTAGTGATTCTATCTGCACCCAGCAGGTGTAACTTGAAGATAGGATCGCACTGTCAAGACTTTCTTTAAACTGGATCTGAGAACTCGGTGAGGTCGGCTTGAGCCTTTGGCAACCAAGACCATTCTCACCTCTGCAGCTCTTGCACACATGAGGTACAAGTTTAATCATTCTTCCTGTTCTTTGCAAACAACCCTGAAAGCACAGTACAAGTAAATTGTTCTAATTACGCATATACAAGAACAAAATGTGCTCCTCTGTACTTGTCATTAGAAAGTCTTCAGCAACACCTTAAATGTCAGCCTGCCAGATCAGCATTTGAATGCATTCTACAAATGAAGCCAGAACTTTCCCATGGAGTGGACCACAGTCACTATTCTTTGTTCTCCAGATCCAACAATGGGACCTGGAAGCCTGTGTGAGTCTCCTATTTGGCATTACCAGGAATCCTTTTCTAGAACATCGCTGGAGATCAAGGGGTCTAACATATGGTCCATCCACAATGCTCTCTGGAAGGAAAATACAGAGTTAAGGACAAACCTATATTATAGTTTCTCTCACAGGGTACAAGTATTTACTTGTTTTATATCTCACTTTTTATTTATTTGATTTATTTATGTTACTAAATTTATACCCCACCTTTCTGTCCTTGTAAGGGACACCAAGGCGGTTTTTCTCCTCAGTGGAGACTCCAAGTAATTTACAAAATTGTTCTCTCATCTTCCATTTATCTTCCTAACAACCCTGTCAGGTAGCTCAGAGGCTAATAGAAAATGACTTGTCCAAGGTTACCAACAGAACTGCCATTTCTGAGATCTTAGTGCTTCATTCAAGGAGATCAGGGTGGAATAAATACATCTCCCCATGCCCTTCCCCCCCCCATCTTAGCACATTGTGTTCAAATGCACATTGTCCCACATTTGTTCTACATTAGTAAGCCTTTAAAAGTTCTGATTTCAAAAGTCCATAGAGATACTTTGCAAACAGAAGAACTACAAAAGGTCACAATGACAAGAGATTCTTCAGGAACTATACTTCCCCAATTGGTCATGTTCAAATGTGACCCCAGAAAAACAAAATGTATCCTGTATATCATTCCTATCTACATAAATGTCAGCCAATTTATACATAATGTGATCAGGGCACAGAATGGCATCTTCAGGGTGGGTGTTTTAATCTTGAGCACTATATAGTACTAATAAGAAATGAAATATTTTTGGCAACGGTAATTATCCTTGCTTCTGTGTTGGTAGGGAATTCTGCTGTTATCTCTGATCACTTCAACTGGAACTTGGGTTTTGCCAGGTCTCCCACCAGCAAGCCCTGCTTCCCACAACCACTTGGTCAACCAAAAGGAGAGATGAATGGTATGACAGCACAGTGTCACCCAGAAGTGGTCACCCCATTCTAGGAATCACTAGCAATTCCTAGAGCAGTAGGCAATCACTTCTGGATTTCCCCTGAAAGTGATGACCCACCAACAGTACTCCCATGTTTCCACCCTGTCTGTCTTGCTTATTGTCATCCATTAGCTGGCAACCCTACCCGGACTTTACCCTGCTGAATTTTATTCTATCAGTACAAGCAGACTGGCCTCATAGAAGTAATTGTGTTTGATCCTATGATTCTGCTTTGTTAATAGTGGATTCGGTTCAATGAGCCTTCAGCCAAACATACCTTTCCTGCTGTTGAAAGGTTTATAGAATCTAATTCATTTTGTATCTGTCTTGTGTGTGACTACAAATGTATTCTCTCTCTTATGCATTTTTTTATCCCACCCTTCCTTATAGTGGCATAGTTGGTTCTCCCTTCCCCATTTTATCCTTTCAGCAATCTGATCAGATAAATTAGATTAAGAGCATCTAAATATCCCAAGGACAGTCAGTGAGATTCCTGGAAATTGTGGAGATATGAATCCCAATGGTACAAGTCCTAGTACTATATGTTGGCCAATATACTATTCCACCTTTCCTTTTCAATGCTTATTACAGTATTGTCCCACCTATATATCCTACCAGTTTTTGTGAGCAGGATGGGTCAGGAGGACTGCTGGTGGGTTGCTGTTTTTGTCCTCTCATTCACTAGCTTCTTCCAGGTCCAAAACGGGGGACAATTTTTTTGCACACTGCTATGGATAAACTTTGTGAGTCAAAGAATTTTATATTAGCATAGAAATGAAATATGGTAAGGACCTCACAGAAGCAGAAGAGATTTTTAAAAGGTGGCAAAATTATACAGAAGAACTATACAAGAGCAAGCTTAACATCCCTGATGACCACAATGGGGTAGTTACTGACCTGGAGCCAGACATCCTGGAATGTGAAGACAAATGGGCCTTAGGAAGTCTGAGAAACAATAAAGCTAGTGGTGGTGACAGCATTCCAGTTGAACTATTCAAAATCTTAAAAGATGATGCAGTAAAAGTGCTACACTCAATATGCCAGCAAATTTGGAAAACTCAACAATGGCCATAGGATTGGAAAAGGTCAGTTTACATTCCAATCCCAAAGAAAGGCAATGCCAAAGAATGTTCAAACTACCGCACCATTGCACTCATTTCTCATGCTAGCAAAGTTATGCTCAAAATCCTACAAGCTAGGCTCCAGCAATATGTGGACCGAGAACCTCCAGAAGTACAGGCAGGATTTCAAAGAGGCAGAGGAACTAGAGATCAAATTGCCAACATACGCTGGATCATGGAGAAAGCTAGGGAGTTCCAGAAGAACATCTACTTCTGCTTCATTGACTATGCTAAAGCCTTTGATTGTGTGGAGCACAACAAATTGTGGCAAGTTCTTAAAGAGATGGGAATACCAGAGCATCTTGTTTCTTGAGAAATTTATATGCAGGTCAAGAAGCAACAGTGAGAACTGAACATGGAATCACTGATTGGTTCAAAATTGAGAAAGGAGTTTGGCAAGGCTGTATACTGTCACCTTGCCTATTTAACTTGTATGCGGAGCACATCATGAGAAAGGCGGGATTAGAGGAGTCACAAATTGGGATCAAGATTGCAGGGAGAAATATCAACAACCTCAGATATGCAGATGATACCACTCTAATGGCAGAAAGTGAAGAGGAACTAAAGAGCCTGTTGATGCGGGTTAAGGAGGAGAATGCAAAAGTTGGCTTGAAACTCAACATCAAGAAAACAAAGATCATGGCATCTGGCCCTCTCAATTCCTGGCAAATAGATGGGGAAGAAATGGAGCTAGTAACAGATTTTATTTTCCTGGGCTCCAAGATTACTGCAGATGGGGACTGCAGCAAAGAAATTAAAAGACGCTTGCTCCTGGGGAGAAAAGCTATGGCAAATCTAGCCAGCATCCTAAAAAGCAGAGACATCACCCTGCCAACAAAAGTGCATTTAGTCAAGGCTATGGTCTTCCCAGTTGCAATGTATGGCTGCGAAAGTTGGACCATAAGGAAGGCCGAGCGTCAAAGAATTGAGGCTTTTGAACTCTGGTGCTGGAGAAGACTCTTGCGAGTCCCTTGGACTGCAAGGCAAACAAACCGGTCAGTCCTAGAGGAGATCATCCCTGACTGCTCCTTAGAAGGCCAAATCATGAAGATGAAACTCAAATACTTTGGCCACCTCATGAGAAGGAAGGACTCCCTGGAGAAGAGCCTAATGCTGGGAGTGATCGAGGGCAAAAGAAGAAGGGGATGACAGAGAATGAGGTGGCTGGATGGAGTCACTGAAGCAGTAGGTACAAACTTAAATGGACTCTGGGGAATGGTAGAGGACAGGAAGGCCTGGAGGATCATTGTCCATGGGGTCGCGATGGGTCGGACATGACTTCGCACCTAACAACAACAAGAAATGAAATGATGCTATTGTTTTTGCATACTTTTCAATACATGTTATCTTGGAGGCCTGAAATATTCTGTCTATTGTTTCTGTTTACAATATGCAAGGCATAAATCTGGAAATAGCTAATTTGTGTGTGAGTGTGTGTGTTTAAAAGGATTACCTTTGCCATACATTATTTCCTTGTATGTAAATCTCTCCTACAAACTGCTTATGTAGGATAAATTCTGGATGGCAGATTATCTAACAGTCTCTCTAGTCCAGGGGTAGTCAAACTGCGGCCCTTCAGATGTCCATGAACTACAATTCCCATGAGCCCCTGACAGCAAACGCTGGTAAGGGCTCATTGGAATTGTAGCCCATGGACATCTGGAGGGCCGCAACATATCTAGCGGCCTGTGGTTTCATGCTTGATAGAAACCTTGACAATGTATTGTGTGTGTTCAGGGCAATGTGATTGCAGCCTAGCAGGATAAGTGTGGTAACAGAGCACTTCCAGGCATTGATGTGAATGCTGTGAGATATTGGGCATATTCCAGGACTGTGCTTATTGTCTTTAGACAACCATAAAACTAATTCATATTAGCATTTTAGCCTTATAGGAAGGTTTGGTTTAAGGAAGAGTGAAGTCAGAGGGAGAAAATAGAAGCCTGAGCTACAGAGAATGTTGTAACCTTCTGTAGAAAGCTGGGCCTTCATAACAAGTTTTATGGGTACAGTGTGCAAAAGCCTTTCTGAGATGCACAAGCTCCAGGCAGTCTTCAAATAAGCAACTTTAAGGATATGATATACAACATATATAGTTCCAACATATAGAACTACAACAGGGTTGTCAAATTGGACCTGGGAAATTCCTGGTGATTTGGGGGTGAAGTCTGGGGAAGGAGGAGTTTGGGGAAGGAGGAACCTCAGCAGAGATCTCTGTAGCTTGCAGATCAGTTGTAATTCTAGGAGAATTCCAAGTCCCACCTGGAGGCTGACACCCCTAAATCTATCATATAACACCATTGTAAATAATAGTCCTACTGGCATCAAATGAAGTAGCTTCATAGATTTAAAAAAAAAACTATGGAGATAAACTTCATAGATTTTTTTTTAAGTTTAAAATGCAACTGGTTTTTCTCAGTATTCATTTCTCTAAGGACTAACATACCCACAGTGGAGTTATTATCATACCTAATAATGTCTGGCATTATAATTGGGCATTTCTGCACATCAGTAAAAATAACGTTTTGCCAGCTGAAAGAGCCTCAGGGGGGGTATATAAATATAATAAACAAACAAATAAATAAAGTGCTAAATGTTATCTCGCTTCCCAGCAATTCCTCACCTTTTCTGCTGTCTCGTCTTGTCTGCCACCGTTTCATGTTCCTTACCCTTGACATGTGCTGCTGGAAATGGTGGAAGAGAGCCACAGGCCTTATACACGACTCTCTTCCGGCTGTCGATCAATCCAGGCAGCCAATCCCCCTCCTCCATATTCTATAATGGGAATTTCAGCATTCCTGCATTTCCCAGGACAATTACCCCCACAGACTCCTCTGCATTGTTCTCAGAAAAGCCTCCCTCCCCTCAGTCAGGGGCTGCCAGAGGCTCCTTCACAGCAGGTCTGAAGGGAGGGGGGAGGGAGCACACTCATCAGCCACCTGCCAGCTCCCTCAGCAGTCTGAGGCAAAGTGTGGGAAGTTGTTGGATTTGACAGTTAGGACAGCCCTGAGGCAAAAGAGCTGGCACGTCCTGTCCAAGCCTCCATTCTCATCCCCCTTGGCAGCCCTACTGACCTCCTCTCCCTGCGGCGGTCAGGGGCAGACTGGCAGTGATGTCACCAGATTGCCCCTGGTCAGGCAGGGGGGCAGGCTGTGTCGTTTCCCTATTGGTCCCAAGTCTGGGACTTCCAATTGGTCCAAAAATCGGACTGGCCCCGTCCACTCTCCACTCACCTAGGCCTTAGCTTTTTATTATACATTAAAGCCGTTCCAGATTGTGTTAGCCAACTTGGGTGGGTTCCTGGAGACAGAGTGTGAAATTTTCTACATTAAATAAAGTTTCTGTTCTCAACCACCTGCTAGGACTTCCCCTGGCCTGGCTCCAACCTCTCGCCCTGTGCAATTGCCATTCTAGATGAATGTATCCGAGTTCATGGCCATATCACCATCCCACTTTTCCCTTTCAGTGGGGTCATAACCAGGTTGCCAGCTCTGGGTTGAAAAACTGCCAGAAATTTGGAGGTGGACCTTGGGGAAAGCACAGTTAGGGAAGATAGGGAACACAGCAAGGATGTGCTGTCTGCCTTCTGAAGCTGCTATTTGCTCTGGGGGAACAGACCTCTGCAGCCACCACCTGGAGGTTAGGAACCCTACAGTATCATGTAGACTTGTGGGAATTCTAAGCTTAGACTTCTACATCTCTGTTACCAGTAACACACACACACATACACACGCACACATGATTAAAATTGTTACTGCCTTCAACCTTACTTAGAGGAAAAAATACATATTGGAACAACAGCATTAGGAGGTGCTTTCATATAAATCAGCAAGTAAATCAGTACATCTACTTAGTCTAAGATTATCAAAATTAGCTAGTGGCATTCACCTAGTTTTCTAGGCTCTTTTTGAATCCAGTAAATCCCAAAAGTAAGATGTCTGTTACCACTTCCGGGTAAGCAGACTATGACACCCATTCCTTGAGCTTAGCATTTCTAGGAAATAATGAACATTGATGACTAGCCAGGAGGAAAATATCTTGTCACTTCAGTACACTGCGGGGAAATGGACAACTGAAGCTTTTCATTACATGGCAATAACTAGTATGGCAATTACTAATATCTGGCAAATAACTTCCCAGTAGGCCCCGTATAAAAGGAACAAGTAATCCCCCCCTGACTGTTGGCAATGCTGAGTGAATTTAATTGTTTGCTTCTTTTGCCAAATGATACCTATACAGGAAGAATACAGTCTTAATCACATTGTGTGAGCTATGGGCTAATATCATGAAAAGCATTTGTGATGTAAACATATTATGGATTATATTATCAACATATTATAGATTTCCGTCATCTCGGCACTCACCAAGGTCCTAGTTAGTATCCTTCAAAGCTGTTCTGAGGACCTGCAGGTTTACCACTGTAGGACTTTTACCAGGGAGCTGCAAATAGTCCTGGCTCTCTGACAACTGTGATACACGTTTGTAAGTACCTAGTTGTTGCATTTACAATATATTTTTAGAGGAAGTATAAAACAAACATATTTCTTGAAGTATGTAAACAAATGTAGGAGGCATGATATTTTTCACTTTGAACTTGGTGGTTTGAGCCTGCCCTCAAACTCATGTTGCTTTGAAACTGCTGTGTTTTAAAAGCTGCTTATTTGGATTTTTAACGAGCGTTCAATCAAATGTTTTGGGGCCTTCAAGATAGGACCGTAACATTTGGGAGTATTCCTGGCTTCTGGGTGTGTTCTCACTACACCACAGGCTCTCAGAATGCAGGTTCCTGAAAGAATGGAGAAAAATAGCCAATTGTGTGACATTGTCGTCAGGACTCCCTTGGGAGAAAGATCATTTGGGAGGAGGGGGGAGAGGCTGACTCAGATTCAGATCTCTCCCGTGTTGGTGCAGCTGGGCCTCACCCACTTTTCGCCTTGAAACTGTCAGCAAGCCAGTGTCAAGCTCCACAGCCAAGGGACTGGTGATGACATCTGAGCTGTATTCTTTCCAGACTGGCCTTCCTGCCTTCCAGCAAGAAAAATAGATGCAAGCTGTAACCCAACAAACATAACAGGAAAAACAACACTAGCATGGGGCCAGTACCAGATCTGGACCTTTCTAGCTTCTCTGACACTTTCCAGTTGTTCACTCTTTCTCTTGAGCAGCTCAGATGTGGGTGACTAAAAATCTGGTTCCCTCCAAAGATCACCATCTCTTAGCCAAAAGAGAAGTCCAGCATCAGAAATACTGTTAAAAATGCTATTCTGATAGGATACAGAACAAAAACCTTGCCACAATTGTAATAATTAAAAAGGCAGGGGGAGGGAAAGCCCTCAAAAACCCTTGGTTCAGTCTCTTGGACTTCAAGCTTACAGAGTTGCAGACCTGCAAGTAACTTGTGTAACTTGAGATTGTACGAGGGTTGCCAGCCGTCCTGGGCACCAATAAAGATGGGGTGGATGGGGTTGCCAGATCCAAGCTAGGGAAGTCCTAGAGATTTGGTAATGGATAGGGATCTCGGTGGGGAACAATGCCACACAGTCCTCCCTCCAAAGCAGCCATGTTCCCCAGGGGAACAGCAAATGTGGCATAATTCCTGGGCATCCCCAGGTCCCACTCAGAGATTGGCATCCCTAGATGGTACACACTGACACCTCCATGTCCCAACTGTGCGAATCACAGCATCTATCTTTCCTCAAACTGCCACGTGGAGAGAGGTTCCAGTTCATATAACCAGAGTCTCCCATGGGACCCTGGCAAGATTGCAAACACACCGGCAACACCACAGTCTTCCCCCCCCCCAGGTAAATATGTAGTGCCCAAGAAGGATATTAACTGGCCTGAAATCTGGCTGACATGTTCCTTCCAGTCATTTTCTTCATTCATGGAACACTCATTCAACATAGCATTGAGCCAGAATTTCATGGGACTGACCTCTAGTACTTTACCCTGTCTCCAAAATATGTATTCCAAAGATTCCAGTGAGGTCTCATTGTTGAGACCTGTGTGGCTCCCACATGAACTCCTGCAAATAAAGCAAGTTGCCCAACCTACTGTATTGAAACAGTGTCATAATGGACGATCATTTGCTCACAACTCAGCTTGGTGTAAGCAGGCTCAAAATTAGAGCTGGAATTGTGCTGCCGGTATAACGGTTATGTTGGCCGTGTACAATGGGGCCACAAGTTACTTCAGTTCCATTGTAAATCTACTCTTTAGTATAACTTTTGCTTTTTCATGATCCTATACTTGGGATTTTCTATCCTATGGGATTTTCATGATCCTATACTTACCCTTGGGCAGCACTCAAATCTTCTTGCTAATGTTTCTTTAAATAAGTAGAAATCTTACAGCATTTACAGGGAAGACATTTTTTTAATAGAGGCCTGGTCAAAATTAGAGATCCTGGTTCACACTAGAGTATGCTCCACCTTTCTGCATCTCCTATCTATGTGTTGAGATAATCGGCTTTAAATGTCAGCAGGAATGATTGCTCTTAATGTCTCTCATCAACTAGACGTGATATCAAACACTTAACGTTAGTAGAAGCCGTTATTTTATTTATTTAAACATTCCCCCCACAGTTCTTGCCATGTTGGACTTAGTAGCCACCCCCAGCCAGCTGCAAGACACCGAAGCTAGAAGTTACACCAAACTGCAGACATCACTGGTATTTAGGAATGGGACTATCGATTGTTGTTTTTCTCACTTTCTTCTCTGTTTACCTGCTGCACAATGTTGATTCTGCAGAAACTATCCTTTGGCTTTTCTTGCTATACCACTGAATCTAAACCAATTATCCAAGCTTTCCTTCCTGTCCTGATCTTTTGTGTATTGCTGATCTGTGTTGCTGTCGCCTTCCAGATGAGGCAGGCCTGAATGAAGGAATCTTTACGAATAATTTACTCCCCCTTTGTTGCACTGCATATGTAAAGCAGAGAGGTTTAAGAAAAAACTGAACATCTGTGTTACTAAAAGTGAGCTGATTTATTGCCATGTGTTACTGTGGCACTGAAAAACAAATGAACTGTCTTATTTCTCTCTTGTCTTTCTCGTGATTAAATTTCAAATTAACATAATTACATTCTAATTTGCACTTTTCTTCAGCTCATTGTTCCATGATCTGGCTGTTCATTTATTTATTTAGTCATTCACACCTCTTAGGGGTTGCCAGCAGTCCTGAAGAAAACTGTCCTGTCTCTTTAATACAGGATTAATGTATCAAAATGGGCACTTATTTACTTATCCTATGGCATGTGTCTAATATAACCAGGATATCTTAAGACTGTCTGGCTGCAAGGCAAAAGACATTCAGAGGCATTTTGCCTGCTTGCCTGCCTGCCTGCCTTCCCTCCTTCCTTCCTTATCCATCCATCCATCCATTTTATAGATCGTCACTCTCAACCAGCTGGCTTGTGGTGGTTTACATTAAAACATGAAATACTAAAATACAATCTCCGTACAACTTATATAATAGATGGCAGCAACAGTGTCTATCCCCTGACTGCTCAACACCTCAACCCTTCTGTTCCTAGTTGTGATGTTCCAGTCGATTTCACCAGGTGATGTTGGCCCCCGGGGGGGGGGACAGTTTCAACTAGATTCAGTCTTATTACCCCAGTTTCCAACCTAGCCTCAACCAAATTCCTGGCAGAAGAGCTGCATCTTGCAGGCCTTCAGAATCCAGAGAGCCGCCAGGGCCCTCGGCTCTTCTGGAAGCTCATTCCTCCAGGAAGGGGCCAGGACCAAAAAAGTCCTTGCAAAGAGCTCTGCAGGGGGCATAAGGAGATAAGGGGTCCTGCAGGTAGGTAGGACCCAGGCCGCATATAACCTTAAAGGTCAAAACCTTGAACTAGATCCAGAAGCTAACTGGCAACCAATGTAGCTGCCTCAGTAACGACTGGGCATCGGCCTTCCAAGATGACCCGTGCAGCCGCATTTTGTACGAATTGTAATTTCCAGGTATGTCTGCACAGAGCGAGTTACAGAAGTCTAAACTGGAAGCGACCATTGCATGGATCACTGTGGCTAAGTGTTCTGTGGACAGGTTGGGTGCTAGTAGCTTGTCTCCACATCATAACCCTACTATTCCTTGGAGGTAGTTAAACACTTAGCGGTAAATAACACCTGTTAAATAGCATCCTACCATACCTCAGACATTTTAACTCCAGACAATGGGCAACCATGTACCACCTCTGTACCAGCTCTCCCTAGCAATACCATAATGCCTTCCCTCCCTGATCAGAGGTAGATGAAAGAAGAAAACAAATTCCAAATTTCTCAACTGAGTGACACACAGAGACACAGACTGGGGGCATGCAGGGGTTTCATAGGATCATGTTACACATTCAGTACAAAGTAAAGTTAATAATGAAAGCAACTAATACCCCATTTTCACTTACTTGGTTGATTGCCATGGCTTGTTGTAACTTTTCCAGAGTGGCTGAACAGGGACTTAAATTTAGATTTCCACAGTCCCAAGGCAGATCTACGTATGATGCTCAGGATCCCATGAACAGAATTCCCAATCTGAAAATGGCCACAGGAAGCTGGTGTTTGCCTTGATGGATCAGATATGCAGGTTCCTACCGCAATCCCTATATTCTTGCCTCAGCTAGGCAAACAGCAGTGCTCAGGACTGTTTAAAGCAGGAAAACAGCATTGAGGGAAGGAGGTTAAGGCTTAGGACTCTTCTTGGCATGGGCCCTCCCCCATATGATTTTTAAAAAGTGCCTGGAAGGAACTTCATTTATGGATCAATTTCGGATCATTTACGGATCCCTTGAACCATTATACTCTACTGGCTGTCATTCCTCTCTACCAGTGGTCACCATAATAAACAGATTGTAAAAAAAATGTGCCAGACATGCACAGTTGGATCAGGACCACTATCAGGAGGGAGACCAGTTGTTGAAAGGCATACATGCTCCATGAGAGAGAGAAGACCTGCCTAGGATTTTGCTGACTGGTTTTGGACAGTCCTGATCAGCTCTTGGGCTCTTTAACACAGGGGTAGTCAACCTGTGGTCCTCCAGATGTTCATGGACTACATTTCCCATGAGCCCCTGCCAGCATTTGCTGGCAGGGGCTCATGGGAATTGTAGTCCATGAACATCTGGAGGTCCACAGGTTGACTACCCCTGGCAGGCTCTTTGTTCATAATATTAGCACAGAAGGAAAAGAATTCTTCACTAACATAGCAGGAAGGACCACAAGGCAGGGCAGCATTTCTTGCAAATGTGCTCTCAAAAAGTGCTGGCGTTTCTTAGTCCCATCAGCGTGTGAGCACAATTGAATCTGAGAACAACAGAGAGCCTTAGCTATTTGCTGCTTTCCAAACAAAAGGGGAGAGTTTTGGCACCTGATAGGGCGGCTTTAATTGGGCTTGATAAGTCCAGCCTGAAACAATCCACGTCTCTCTCTTAGAACGCCAAACTCGCATTACCTCTAATTGTGTGGCTGATGGACTTATAAACAGTGGGGAAACTTTTAATAGTGGATTAGCTTTTCTTTCATCTTTTCTGCTTGCTTTCAAACAGGTATTATGCAAAACAATTAAAGGGAGCTTTGAAGCGCTTCTCCACAAACCAAGGCTGGTTTTTGTCCTTCACTTGAAATAAACATGAGCTTTGAAAATCATTCTTTTCTTTCTTAAAACCAACGAATGATGAAAAACCAATATATTTTTTTTAAAGAAAAGCTCTAGAAAATAATAAAGTTTAGTTCTACTTTATTCATACTACTGCTATTGGCATCTGACATTCAAGATGTTTGTGGATTGCATTGCTCAGCTTTCTTCTTCTGAGTCAGATGTAGCCACTTTATCTTAATTTTATCCCCATGTATTATGCTTCACATTATGTAATCCCTTGGTCATGTCTACAAACTGAGGTTAAAATGTTGCAGCACATGAAAGGTATGAATGCTATCTGTGGGGTCTGGCAATATCTACTTTCATTTGACACAGCAAGCTACAAGTCCTCCTATTCAAATTCCAGGGGGCTGTGTTGTCTGTTGCAGCAAAAATGAGAACATTGATGCACCTTCAAGACTAACAGATGGGCTGTTGTGGGTGAGAGGAAGGGAGAGCAAATGTGTGATAGGGAGGGTGGATGGGAAGGGGAGATAGAGCCAACGAGAGGGGGGTGACAGTGAGCATGGGGAGACAGAGAAAGAGGAGGTAGAGGAGGTGAACTTTCTTCATTGCCAGCTTCCACTTCAGTGGGATTTCTCCCAATGGGTAACTGGGGAGATGACAGGAACGCTTTCTGTGAATGCGTAGCTGGGTGTTCTCCCAATCTGTGTCTTTCCCCTCCATTCTTGGCGAAAGCTGCTTCTCAGTCATTATTTCCCCATGGCCTTGGACATGCATCTTTGAATAGGAGAGGTCATGAACTTAATCTTCTGAGAGAGCTGTGGTGGAAAGTAACTGAATGACATGGCTGACGAACTGCTGACCATTATAGCAGACCATCCTGGACTAGATGGACCAGTAGGCTGATGATGAGTCTTCATACATTTCAAATGGCAACATAAAAAAATAGCTTTTCAAAAAGTGTAGAACTGGATCCTGCTCATTAACTGTGTTTTAAAATTCTTACATAGGCCTTGATTCTTTGAATATTAATATGTCCTTTTAAGTAAACTTGTCCATGATCCCCCCACAAAATTCTTAATTAAAAACCAAGAGACAAAATACAATATAGTGTGTAAACAAACTAGAGGAACATACTCTCAATGGCTTGAACTAACACACTAGTGTCTTGCTTTAGAGTCAGGATCTGCAAGACATTATTTTTAACATCATAGACTACCCAAGAAGAGTTAGAGGAAGACAATTTTAACCAGCTTCTGAAGACAATTTTAACCAGGTTATAACAGGGTGGGGGTTACACAATAATGAAATATCAAGCAAAGGTAGGTTTATAATATCCCTCTTCTGAAGTCTGGAGCTCCTTGACAGTCCTCTCAAAATGTTACTCTGCAGGGCAAACTGGTGGTCTGCATGTCTAGTGAGACGTTGCACCTTGCTTAGCTTTAAAAGGTTGCTGTGGCTTAATTGTAAACTTCATCACCTCTCCATGGGATATTTTCTTTCAGGGAGGCTGCTTATTGACTTCATCGCTTTAACTATGCACCAATTGACCTGGAATTGTCAGCGCAGGCCTGAAATCGGTGATAGAATGAAAGACAGCAAATAGAGGGAATTAATGGGGTTGTGTAAAGATTCATTGTCTCATCACCATACAATGGCTGTCTGTATGTAAACTAACTGGCCAGATCCTGATCAGGAAACTCCAGGGGATGGAGCCTCAGGAAGATATCCTTCACATTGGGTTGCTGGACTTCCTGGTAGAGGTAGGAGGCTCCTGGTGCCAGGCCCTGATTCCTGCTGTTAGCTGACTGGCAGGGAAACTTACCAGGAGAAAGTGGAAGACTCAGGCACCATGGCCAGCGATATGGTTATGCCACTTCTGACATGCACTGAATGACACCATCACATCAGGGACATCTAGACAGCTCTCTGGTATTTGAGGGGGAACTCTATGGCCATTTTTTCCATAGAGATTTTGGCCAGAGTGTTGCTCTGACATTACAATGGATTGATATCACTTCCTATGTATACTAGAGGTGACATACAACTGGACCTCCCTCCCTCTCTTGGTAAGTCCTTCCCATTGCTGACAGTTGCCAGGAGGAGCCATTTTCTCCAGAGGAACTGATCTCTATAATCTGCAAGGTATCTCCAGGTCATGCTTAGAGTTGGCATCCCTAGTATAAAACCACTACAATAAGTTTGCAAGGTGCAATATAGATAAATCTGCCATCACAGTGTTATTTTGGGGCTATTACTGATTTCTTAGTATTCCTGTTACCCCTTTACTTTGGGCTTTCAAATGGAGATGACTTCATTTTCCTCTTAAATGCAGCCATCCATGGAGTGGCTCATACGTAGTCACTTGGCAATCCTGTTCATGATGCACAATGAAAAATAACTTATTCAATTGTTAGTTAAAAGGTAATTTCAAAGAGACAGAGTGTAACTGAGTGATACGTAAAAGGCAGCCAGCATGCAAAATTAACAACTTTGCACTTCTGAAAGTTGCTGCGGAATCCTTAAGGGTTTTAGTCAGAAGTAATCAGGATCTTTCTCAGGACATACTTGATTGAGAAGTGCTATCCTTCTTGGGGAGGAAGGTTAGCATGGTACAGTCTGATCTCATCAGATCTCAAATGCTAAGCAGGGTCAGTACTTGGAAGGGTGACCACCAAAACAGACTCTGCAGAGGAAGGCAATACCAAGCCACCTTGACTTCTTGTTTGCTTTGAAAACCCCAAACTGGGATAGCCATAAGTTGGCTGCAATTCGACAGCACTATAGACATACTTCCTTCATAAAGCAAACAGAAGTAAACCAAAGGAAACTGAAAATCAGCTTTGTCGCTTGCAAAGTTTTGATTCAGTATCTTGCATTGTTATAAAGGTAAAGGTATCCTCTGTGCACTGAGTCATGTCTGCCCCTTGGGGTGATGCCCTCTAGTGTTTTCTTAGCAGACTCAATACAGGGTGGTTTCCTATTCCCTTCCCCAGTCATTACCGTTTTACCCTCCAACAAGCTGGGTACTCATTTTACCAACTTCGGAAGGATGGAAGGCTTAGTCAACCTTGATCTGGCTGCTGGGATCGAACTCCCAGCCTCAGGGTCAGAGCTTCAGATAGCATGTTGGCTGCCTTACTACCCTGCACCACAAGAGGCTCTTGCATTGTTATAGGGAAGGGAATCACTTTTCTGAGACGAGAACACCAAGAACTAGGGACATATTAGGGAAAGGAGTGGGTAACAGGAGAGTTAAGGCTACAATAGGATTAATTTTAGGTTTATATTATATAAGGGTTAGTGTTTGGGCTAGTGGTGAGGTTATAGTTAGCTTAGGTATGGTTAGGGTTGGGGAAGGGTTAGTGTTAGGATGAATTAGGGTGAGGGAAGAGTTACAGTCAGAGTTAGAAAGGATCAGGAGTAGGTATAAATATTTTAAATTATTAAATTATAAATAATATTTTAATGTATTCATCCCACAAAAATAAGAGGTACATTACATTTTCCTAGAAAATAAATAGAGAACTGGTCAAAGTCAGCTTTAGGATGGGTTAGCAGTAGCTATAAATATTTTAAAGCAAAAATTACATAGAAATAATGTCTGTCTGTCTGTCTGTCTGTCTGTCTGTCTGTCTGTCTGTCTGTCTGTCTATCTATCTATCTATCTATCTATCTATCTATCTATCTATCTATCTATCTATCTATCTATCTATCTATCTATTTAAAAATTCATCCTACATACTTAAGATTTACATTACATTTTCCCAGAAAATAAACTTACTAAGTAAGAGACACTGTGTAGACACTAAGAACTAGTGACTGATTATAGTTATGGTTAGGGTAGGGTAGAGTTATGGTAAAATGGTATTAGGCAAGGGTTAGGTTTGGGTTAGAGTTAGGGTTAAAGTTAGCTTAGGTATGTTCATGGTTGGGAAAATGTTTGAGTTAATGTAAGCATTCAGCTGTGGGTAGAGTTAAAGTCAAGGTTAGGAAGCGTTATGGTAGGTATAAATATATATTTTTAATTGTTTTGCTTCACTAAGTTTAAAGCCTTATATGTTGTGGTAGATTCGCGGATCTTGATTTTTTAAATTAAAAATTATTTTTCTATTTTTGGGGGTGTCGTGGAGGCTGCTAGAGCACAAGAATGTGGTGCTGAAAGGTGATTGGTGGCTGAAGCCACATCACAGTGATTGACAAGCCAAATTTGGGTGGGGGATAGTGGATTGTTCTGACTTCTGCTCAGCCACCTGACTTGTCAGGAAGCAAAAACCCAGGACAAGGCAATTGGCAAACGCGGGAGAAGACTTCTGTCTGGTCAGGAGCAACCACATGTTAGCCACTAACAGTTAGCGGGAGGCGGCACACCTTAGACGCCTCCATGTGGAAATGCTCTCAGAGTCAGGGGTAGGAAGGGTCAGGGTTAGGTATATAATTTCTGGGTTTTTCCAGAAATAGTGTGCAAATGGTAGACACCAAAAATTATGTTTTAAAATATTGATTTCTCTTTCATTTCCTTTTGAAGAGAAATCAATGCCCCCTTTGGGAACGTATGTCCTTGCAGTTGTTTTACATCACATATCACAGGTTAGAGCCTTAACAGGTGGGCAGGGATGTTAGGGAAGACATTGTCTGCCTCTAAGCAAA
This sequence comes from Paroedura picta, assembly GCF_049243985.1. Lineage (NCBI taxonomy): Eukaryota > Metazoa > Chordata > Lepidosauria > Squamata > Gekkonidae > Paroedura > Paroedura picta. Next base: position 37,552,189 of record NC_135377.1, on the reverse strand, counting down.
GGAGAAAAACCTCCCTTCCTACCCTTTCTCTCCTCTGATTGAATGGAATTGACTAGAAATGGACTCCAAATTCATAAGAAGAGGAAAAGAAACAGAGTATTGGATTTCCGGGAGAAACTGGGTAGAAAGAAATGACAAACCGCTTAACAAGTTGTAGTGCTGTGCAGAGTTATGTACACAGAAGACTAGTTCTTTTCAATATGTCTCTAAATTAGAGCATTCTTTGTCATGTCATGCATTTCGGGATGCTTCTCAAATGTTTTCTGTTCATAAAAGGTTGTTGTACTTTCCTTTTTACTTTCTGCCTAATACTTTGAGCCTCATGAAACCTTCCTGTGCAACCTTGGTGCCCCTTCTTTCCCAGTTCCTTACATGGGCTCTGGGCCTTGTTTCTGCTGCTCTTGATCCTATTCTATTGGCTTCTGTAACACAGAAGTAAGCAATTCATTTAAATTAGACACACAAATCCAATCATGAAACCAGTTTGGTCACATTAGGAAGAACATAGTGGCCTTATCTGCAACAAAGCATGAGATGAAGGGCTCCATGACTTTAATCTTTAGAAGCCAAGCCTTTCAAACATTGAAGTTTACACAGAAGTGTTATCTTTCTAATGCTCATCCCCAGCTGATAAATCCATGCACCCATAAAGTAGATTTGTTTCAGTTCAAACAGAATTCGAGTATACATTGTATACCCACAGTATATTGAAGTCATCGGTTATAAATAACCCCCACCAATGGAGATGTTGGGGGGGGGGAATAACCCAAATGCTTTATGTTCTAGGTGAGCGCTGGAAGCTTGTCACCAAGGATACCAGTTTCAGTGGCTTCCACACAGTGAGAATAATTGATGGATCAGATGTAATACTCTAGGAGTGGAGAGGAAAGTGACTGAATGGTGAGACCTCCTGAAACACAGGCACCAGCCTTCTTTCTTTAGCATGGAAGTTTAATCATTCCTGCTAACAACTAATAGTGGCAGCGGCTTGGCCCAGCTGCTGTTGACGTCGCGGGGGCGCTCGGAGATGACGTGGCTCCCAGCGGTGTCATCGGGCCGCGCCAATGCGCGGACAGAGACGGGTGGGGCGCCCAGCCTTAAAGAGGCCGGGTGCACACCGGGGAACTCTCTTTGTGTCATCCGCTGTGGGAACAGACACCCTCCCACCCTCCCTGTTCTGTTAAGGAGTTCTATTGTTGCAGCTCAGTTATGCTTGGTAGGGAGCCTGTTGGCAGGGAGCCCCGTCTGCGTGAGGTACTCCCTGAGGAGGGGGTCTCAATAGGAGACCGGCAATTACCCGGGCGTGGCCTACCTGGCTGGGAGGCCAGGGGCCCGGGGGGCCAAGCGGCAAGGGGATACCAATGGAGGCGGATGCCCTTTGGGTCCCTTGCAGCCACTTCCCTGGGGATTCTGCGGTGGAAGGCGTCCCATCCTCCCAGCTGGGAGCGAGGCGTAGAGCCGGAGCGCCTCGGATTGTATCATGCAGACGGACGGCTGATGCGGGTCAGGCTCCCTTACCAGCATAGGGCCAACCCTCTGTTGGGGGTTGTTTGTTTGTTAATAAACGGCTGTGGCCAATTATTTGCCAAAAAACTGGAGTCGCGTTTTCGCTGGGTTAGTCGCCACCTGCTAGTCAATAAAACTAAACAGGTGCAATGCACAAGCAGAAGGATCTGTATACAGTTCTACCTTGGCCTTCCCTACTGAGTCAGCATAAGAATATACATAAAGAAATGCCTCCCACGGTTTCCTAAAATGACTCTCTCATAGATCACGCTCCAAGTGAAACATACCTCAACATTTTTTAAAAGAAACAAGTACATTTTGGCCCAGTAAGATTATCTTTTTGAACTGCTTTTGTTGATCAGAATTTTGAATAGTAAATAAAATTTTCAGTTAAAAATGTTCAGTGTTAAATAACCGTGAGGAAAGCTTTGTTTATTTTCAGATTGGTTTGCTCCACTTTAATTTTGACAGACCTATAGTTATAGGGGGTATATGGAGGCATTATCATTTTTAAAAATCCTCTGCCCAACTACTTTCTAAACAATACGGATTTGATGATGAGGCTAAACTAATTTTCTTATTGGGACATAAAAACTCTCTAGTAATTGAATTGGTTGCCCAGTTGTAACAGCTATCTATGAGGTCTTGTAATTGTAGAACAATCAATGCTTTATAGTGTATTTTTCCAGTTTTCTTTTTTGTATGTTAATAAAGGCCTTCTGATCTAGCACATACTACATTTCCAAATGTTTAAGTCATCTCTTCAATGCCATATGCTTGTAAGTACTGATGTTCATACACAATAGGTGATCCAATATCTAGTGTGGTTTGAAAGTACTGGCCCACATCATGGCATCATCAGGATCCATTAAATGAGTCCCAGGATTTGGGATGATAGAGATCTTACCCCATCAGCATATTCATGCAGTCTCATCATAAAATCTCTGGCCATAGGTCTGATAGTCACCAGAACATGTATTAGAAAAACAGAAATGAGAATGATGAATATATACAAAGGGTGATGGTTGCAGTCTTAAAAAAATTAGAGTAATTACCAGCCGGGACTCACTTTGGCCGCCATTGGTGATGCAGAGGGGGTGGCCAATTGAAGAGGCAACAGAGGGAGCACAGAGACGCATGAGGCTCTGCGGCATGCATGGGAGGCAGGGCATGGGTGCCTGTATAGGCACCACTAGGGCCCACCTCACTCTCTCCATGCCTCAGCAGTTGGGACAGCTTCCCTCCCTCCTACCCTGTGCTCTTATGTTTGGTTCATATTAATGTTTTGTGGTTTGGCGTGATTTGTCACAGCTGCAGTTTAGGCACAGTAGAAGCCTGTTGGAAGGGAGTCCAGTTTGTGCACTGGACTCCCCGGAAGGTTGGGGGGTCTCCTTAAAGAGACCAGCAGATAACAAGCACGGCCTACCTGGCTGGGAGGCCAGGGGCTCATAGCCAAGCAACCCAGGGGTACCAAATTGAGGTGGATGCTGCTGGGGCCCCCAATGGTCAGTTCTCTGGTGAGGGATTTTGGAGGCAAGGACCGACTGGGATGGAGCAGGCCTCATGGCATCCAGGGTGAAGCAGCTGGATGGCCGACGAGTCAGGCTTCCTTACTGTGCTGGGCCAACCCTTTCGGGGGGGGGGCATAATAAACGGCTTTTTAGTCTCTCTGAAGTCATATTGTACCAGTTTTTTTTCTAACTCTTTCGTATAAGAAAATACCAAAAAAACTTTCCCTTTCTCCTTTGGCCTTGCTTTTGGGACAAGCAGGTGGCATAATGGAGCAATTTTGATATTAAATTCATTTCCTTCAATGTGTTCAAGGTCAGTCTGAATTGCCATAAACAAGCTGCCTTGCTTCCTAGGGCCAATGCGGGGAGAACTGTTTTTCCTTTTCCCTCTTTACAGTCCTGGCAGAGCTCACAGAGGCACAACAGCAAGTGTAGCAAGGAGGAATAATTTCGGCAGCAGTGAGTGACAGCTGTGCAGATTTTATACTTGTAACTTTATTTATCTTTGAAAAATAGTGCAGTTGTTATGCAGCCTGAATCCAAGGGCTTGTGCTGCTCTCTTTACTTTTCAGTCCCTCTCTCCGGCCTGATAGTACTTCCTTCCTGACCTCTCATGGCTTCCTGCTTCAAGTCTTATCGCGGCAAAAAACTTGACACTATCCTGGCTGTGCCACTTGGAATGCACTTTTGCATTCCATAAATGGAAATGGTTTGCTTTTTACATATTGCAAAAAAGCTATTCTCTATAGAGATCACTTTGTTATTTCCTACCAATGTTCAGATTCTTGTTGTTCAGTGAAAAATCTGTGTTAAGTGGCAAATCTGCATAAACTTTACTATCACAGTTGTCATGGTAGAAAACCTGTCTTTTATAAGCTTTGGACTGTTGTTTGGCAGCACCAGTATAAACCAGTTTGGGAAATGGTTGTGCAAATCTTAATTCTTTAACAGGAGGGGGAAAGTAGAAATAATACTTGACCTCTGTAAGTGCAAATTGTTGATATAGTACAATAACACATTCTTTGATCAAGACTGAAAACTGGAGAGGACAGTAGCTTACATTTCTTACCAGCACTACTTCTTAGGGAGCTTGAGGATGATGAGCAGAAGATGGAATGCCAGCTCTGGCTTGGGACCTCAGTGGAGTATAATGCTATGCAGTCCACCCTCCAAAGCAGCCATCTCTGCTGCTTGGAGACAGAATAACAGAGTTGGAAGGGACCTCCCAAGTAATCTAGTCCAACCCTGCAGATGAGTTGTAAAACCTTTTTTAATGGCACTCCATGCTTTCCTGTACCAGCTTACTCTTGCTATGACCGTTTATGCACTGGGAACTTCACTGCCCCAGCTCTCATGCAGGAGTACAACTCGGAGGCGGATGAGGTGCACTGGGCCAAATGTTCCTCTATGTGGGTGCAGGAAGAGGTGGGGAAACCTGCCACAACTAATACTCCAGCCTGCAGCCCGGCATGAAACCTCCAGTGCATAAACGGTCAATGAATATCTCACAATCACAGATGCCAGAGCCACAGTTTCATATCCTAGCAAGACATAGGAAAAGTAGTTTCAGTGGTATGCAGGTGATAAGATCTAAACTAACTATAAAATAAAGAGCTGTATGATTTAATATATGCATTGGGCTACTTTTTATATTCCACATCATCTATTGTTGCATATTCCATATTAAGCTATCAATACTTATGTATTTTCTTAGTAAGAAAAGAGATTTGGGCCCAATGATGGAAGGGTGTAATTAATACAGTTTGCCAGCTTGTAAGAGTGATGTGGGTATCCTGTCTGGGCTGAGCTTCAGCCCTAGGTAGCTATAAAGTTTCATGTCAAAGGAATGTATTGCATAGTGTTTTCTTTCCTTAACTTGGTAGAACAGCACTTCTATGGTGGAGGAGGGCAGCATTTGCTGATGTCCCCTGAAAAAGTCAATACCTCCCCTCATTGTCCTCCGAATGTCCACATCATTGTTTCTGAGACACGGAGGCATACGATGGGAGAGGGAGCTATAGAAATCTCTACCACGAGTAAAGTTCCAGAAGCAGCTAGTTGGATACAACCAAATTCTCCTGGAAGAATTTAACACTCCAGGGCAACAACTGACTTGGGCATTTGTTTTGTTATTATTAATTACAATAAATACAAAAATGGGGTATTTGACAATTATAGCAATTAATATGAAAACAAAATGAATCCCGCATTTGAACAGCCTATAATGGGAGGGGGGAACCCCTTTTTATTTTCCATAGTTTTATTCTGGCTTCTTTCATTGTCGCAATCTCTGCCTCAATCGGTTCCATTTTTGCAAGGCTGGCAGAATTTCCCTAATAAGGGCAAAGAGAGCACGTGGAGTTTCTGAAGCAGAGGGAGAAGAAAGGCTCTGGGCTTTGTTGAATGTGGGCAAGCTACAGCTACTAGAGCTACATATGTGTGGGAGGTATTCCAGTCCTGAAGGATATGGAGTGGCACCTTGCCTTAATCTTACTTTGCCTTAATAGTGCAGTCCATCTCCCCTGAATTCTGTACAGTTTAGATGGATGACCATGAAGGCCCAGGCCTGAGCAAAGACGGCAGGGAGGAGGGGGTCTCCAATACGTCTAGACAACTAGGGAATTGTCTGGTCGATGCAGCTGGCTATATGATGCTGGATCCTTTGGCATGTGTAGGCTTCCATTTTGGTTGTTACAGTGCTAGTGGGGGCTGAAAGCGCAGCTGCACAATGAGGCAGGGCACAGGATCCATCTGCTCATAGAATATTCTTTCTGACTTTTTTTGCGTGGAGAAGTTTGTTTCCTTTGACTCCATCTTAACACACTTGAAACCTTACTGATGCTCTGTGCCAGTTTCCTTTGGGTTTATTAATATTCCCTTTGCTTTGTGTGTGCTTCTGTGTCTTAGTGCAATTGCCAGGCGATGGTCTGTCTGTGCTTGATAGTGGTGGTGTTTGTGTATGAGCACGGGGTTATCTGATAAGGATTTGTAGCACTGAGTGATAAGCCCTGTTGAAAATGGGCACAAGCCAGAATTGTGTAGCTTCCAGTATAATTTTAGAAAGCCTCATCAACAAAAGAAACAGTTCAAGGTATTCTGAAAGAGGTCACTGAATATAACTAAGAAATTACGGTCTCAGGGGAGGTAATTTCTACAGAAACATACATCAGTTTGGTTCATTTATTGATTAGGATGTTATCCCCCCTGTTCCCCAAGGTGCTCAGGACAGAGTACATGGTCTCATAGCCCTGTTTTATTTGCAGCAGCCCTGTGAAATAGGGCAGGGTGGGAAAGAATCACTGGCCCCTTCCTGTCCTCACCTCCTCAATAAAAGGTCTCTGCATGAGTGGCCCCAAACCGGTGATGCCTTGCCTTGTTTCCTAAGAGTGCAGGACACTTAATGTCATGGTAGCACAATAATTAAAAAAGTTATTAAACAACAGAAAAACTAGCTTCAAAAATCAAATATATAAAATTAAATACAATAGTAATCCAAGGATCCAGAACACATTTTAAGTACCTTATGAAATGAATAAGCCTTACATGCCCCCCCAAAGGCCTCAGCTGCTGACTATACATTGATTTTCACTGAGCTATGACTCTGTAGTGGGAACTATAGCCATGCCAGCCTCCAGGTGGGACCTGGAGATCATCTGGAATTACAGCTGATCTCTAGACCACAAGGATCAGTTCCCCTGGAGGTCACAGATAATTTAGAGGGCATTTTCTATTACATGCTCTGCTGCGGTTCATCCCCTCCACAAGCCCTGCTCTCCTAGGCTCTGTCCCCAAATCTCCAGAAATTTCCCAACCCAGAGCTTGCAACCTTAGCTACATTGGAGGAAAGCCCCCAGTCTTTCTTGTAGATGTTCAAGTTCCCCCCCCCCCATGAATTACCATACAGCAAGCAACCTTAATAAGATCCAAAAGTGTGGAGAGAGCTGCTATCGAAGTTACTCTTATATGTGGCCTTCTGTTCCTTCCTTACAGAGCTAATTAATGTTGGGCTTTGGTTCTTGTACCCCACACATCCCCCCCCCCAACCACACAGTAGCTGTGGAGAACAGTTTATTAGAAATCTGTGGGGGATGGGGCTTGATTCAACTCAGGACTGTGGTACAGGAGAGAAAGGCCTCCTGCCCCCCTTTTCCTGAGCCAAAATGGCCCTAGAGGAGTTCTTACTATCTCTCTCATATTTGAATATAAAACCCAATACTGTTTGCCAATCTACTGGCCTCAAATTTCCCTGTTCTTCTAACTTTGCATAGATCATCATCAAGATCATCATCAACAAGGTGATTATCTTGTCAAATGTGTTAGATCAGTGGTCCCCAACCTTTTTTCGGCTGGGGACCAGCAGGGCAACTGCCCCGTCTGCGCCGCGCGCTTGCTGATTCCCTCTCCCCCCCCTCCCACAGTAAGAAGCTTCCCGGGCCACAAGCTTGCGGCCTGGGAAGTTTTTTACTGCGGGGGGGGGGGGCGGGGAGAGGGAGCCGCAGCCCGGCACCCTGGCCTTCGCGGCCCGGCACCCTGGCCTTCGCGGCCCGGCACCAGGCCGCGGACCGCAGGTCGGGGACCACTGTGTTAGATTATTAATCATATGATTTTTAATGGATTAACTGATTAATTAGTAATTGGGTTTTTTTCAGAAAAACTCTCTAAGTAGGTGTCTTGTTGAGGATATTACATGAAGGGTCTAAGAGTGTGAAATAATTGACAATGGAAAGTACAAAAATAGTTTAACCTCATTCCCACGTATTATGTGGGGTAATATTCTTGAATTCATATTCTCAATTTCAGTACAATATCAGAAAAAAAGTCTTTAAAATGAACCAGTTTAAATCATATACCAGTTTAAATCAAGTACTGCAAAATCTTAAAGAGACACCTACTTAATCTGTTGGCTTTCTTGATAGTATCTCTTCCATTTCAGCCCATTTGTTTGCTCACTGAGACAAATTAAACTGTCATTAAAACATTTACTTTCATTCTAGCAATTAAATTAACAGTTCAATCCTATGCAGAATTGCTGCACTCTGAAATCAGTCTATGAGAGGGCTAAGATTTAAAGGTGGAGGCTGAAGTAGGTGGGGAGAGAAGGTGTTATATCCCTCGCCCCTCATGTCATTTCCCTGCTAAAAATTGCAATGCAAAGCTCTCCGCAAACAACCACCCTCTTGCTTTAAAAATGTACAGGCGCTTGTATTTTTTTTCTTCCAGGAGTTTGAGGGTTATTGTTTTACTGGAAGAAAGGCACAAAGAAAAAGAGATGAATCATTCCCCGATCGAGTTCTTTATCCCAGATTATTGATATTTCATCCTAGTGCCTGGGAGAATCATAGACTCATAAAATCATAGAATGGGAAGGACCATCTAGTCCAACCCCCTGCTCAATGCAGGATCAGCCTAATACGATAAAACATCTACTGTGTTTATCTACTTATAGCTACTTAGGGTTTCATGGACGTATTTTAGCAGAGTAGCAAAGGAAACAGTCCAGCTACATGTTCATATGCTCCTTGAAAACCCCCTGGGAATAGTCTTTATCTCTGTCACTCGTAGCACGTATGCTTTGTAAATAAATCCAAGATGTTCATTTCCCTGCTTTGTTGGCAAGTGCTGCTGAACTTAAGAGTGGAGCTATGCTGTCTTTTCGGTTAAGCCGTTTGTTTATGTGTTGTCTAGAAAAGTAGAGAATGTGTCAACTCAGCACAAAAAAAAAATAGGTTGGATTCAACCAGCATTTTCATGGCTGAAAAAGGGAAGAGGGCATCTCCCTGACCACCAAAAAAGTGCTATGCTGAGGATTATGGGACCAGCATGAAAAAGCCATGTGGAACCAGGACTGAAGCATAGAGAAATTAAGTGGAAAAGCTGGCTGGTTCCAACTCATTGCCCACATCCTTTCTAGTTGGTCAGCAGGGTGGAAGGAGCATTTAGGCTTCTGAGAAAGCCCTGGGAACAGATGGCCTTTTGAACATGCGTCCCACAGGGGCCATCCTGATCCTATGATGGCCTCTTTTGAGATGGGTATCAATCAATCAATCACTTTTGAGATGGGTAGAAGCTGCCACCACTGTGAGCTGGCAGCCCTGCCCTATATGAAGTAGGCAGGAGCTACCACTGTGAGCTAGTGACCCCTGCCCCATACAAGGTAGGCAAGTGAAGCTAGGTGGCAGCTGCAGTGAGCCTTATTCCTTCCCGACCTCCTCTGTTAACTGAGATGAGCCCTCTTCCTCTTTTCCTCCCCCTCCCATTAGAAGTCAGTACAGGGCCCTCTTCTAGCCCTCCCATATGGCTTCTACTGGTCAATGTAACTAATAATGTTTGCCATTATAACAAATCAAAATGAATAAATATGACTTGAAACTAAGTGAGGATGAGAAAGGAGGTGAAATAACATCTGTGTCCTTCATCCAGCAGACTTCCACTGAGTGAAGAGTCCACCGCTGGAAAAGGAAGGAAGAATCTATCCCCTTCGTCCTCATCATAGCCCATCACACTACATGGCTCTTTTTCCATGTGAGTCACTAACTCTGGGAATCAACTTTCCTAGTGTGAAAAAATGGTGAGAGGAGGGGAAAGTGAACAAGGGCCATGCCTGCCTTCCATTGACAGATAGTTAGTGCCAACCCAACCCCCTTTATGACTGTACCATCCCACAGAATTGTAAGGTTGTCTTTTCAACCCAGATCCGGGCCTTTTAATTTATTGGTATGTTAAGTAACTTGGAAAAGATTCCTCGAAGAAATCTAGTGACCATTCTCCTTTTGATTTTTAGCAGCTTTCTTTCAGGAGGCTTTTTGTAAGTAGCATCAGTGCTTTTTTGTTTTATAAAAGTGCCAATACTAATATGTAAGTTTGTCCAAATTTCTACCAATTCCACTCTCAGGTCTTGGTACAACCACATAAAAAGGTGTTGAAATTCAATACTGGGGAGTACCATCAAGAAAGAAAGAAAGAAAGAAAGAAAGAAAGAAAGAAAGAAAGAAAGAAAGAAAGAAAGAAAGAAAGAAAGAAAGAAAGAAAGAAAGAAAGAAAGAAAGAAAGATTGCTGAGTAGCATATTTGTATTCCGATAGGAGCTTTAGAGTTTAGGATGGCTATTTATTTAATTTTGCTGTTTGTCTCCAGTGAGGACACAAAGCAGCTTCCAAAATTTAACTCTCCTTGATTTTATCCTGTCTTCTGTGAAATAAATTAAGCTGTGTGACGGGCCCAAAGTCACTGCGTAGGCTTCCATGACAGAATGTGGAGATGAGCCTGAATCTCCCAACTCTGATTTGATACTTTGAATGCTATGCCATCTCCCCACCACCACCACCACCACCACTCACACACACACTTCATAAGTCACTATTGACTGTTTTTTTTTAATTAAAATGTTTACTGAGCTATTCTATGAACATACATTCATTTCCCCAATTATGCGGGAAAAGGCAGGATTTAAATGTGTACAAAAGATCTTTTTTCACTTAGCAATGGTTTTCCAACATTTTTCATCTAAATCATAAGCCCTATTTCACTACAGCAAACAATAGACAAACAGGTCTGTTCACTGGAACTATATTATTCTTAAATATGAAGCCATCAGTTACCATCTTTGTTTAAAAAAAACAAGCATATGGCATCTGAGCTCTCCCCAGGGCAAAGAAGGCTGTTATTGTGTTGTCTTATGCCAGAAAACGATAGGAATTCTATTTATCAGTGTGCAATACTATTAATGTTTCTGTGTTTATGATGCAGAAGAATAGTATATCATTATGCTTTCAGATGAGACAAAAGCTAACTGACCTGTGTCTTATGAAAACAGAGAATGCCCTTAGATTCACTTCTACAGATGTGACGAATAATTGCATCTTCATTGGCAGCTATGAGATGGTGCCTGCTTGGCCCTGCTGAAGTCTGGAGGTATTTTTTATTTTGGGTTGAGATTGTTTTGAATGCTGTTAGGTGTGTTGATGAAATACTGTGTAATTACAGGATGAGAGGTGACATTTTACACCACAGTTACAAGCAAAGCCAGGACAAAGTTACCATCCATAACCAGGGAGTGGCTTTTACATTTCTACCGTTGCATGTTTAGCAACATTTCATGTGTGCTCCCTGTTACTGACACAGAGAGCTCAAAAGTTGGTTTCACAAAAACCGTAGACATTTATTACAGCTTTGGAGAGGCTGTAAGGCTTTAAATTCTGTCTTTTTTCTGATCATCCCTGTTACCACTGGCAAAAAACACAGCCGCAAGCTTCTAAGCCAGATGAAGAAACGTATAGTTGGGCTAGGCCTCACAAGATTATGCTTTCATGCCTCCGTCCTAATGAGTGAATCTCTCATCAAGCCCTTAACGAGGCAAAATGGCAGTCAAATCAATGTAATAAAATTGACAATCAAAAACAGAATGCTGACAAGACAGAAGTATAGCAAAGCTTGTTGCAAGAGAAATGTTGAAGCACAAGACAACTGTACTTGGAGAAATTAATCAGGTGTTTTTTTTTTTGTATGAAGGTTATTCAATTATAAGCTTATGCACAAAATAAAATTATCCCCACCCCCACAGAAAACAACAAAAGCAGCATTGTTTGTGTTTCCTTTTCTTAAATATAGTTTTTTTTCCTGCATAGGAATGCTAATAAAAAGGCTGCAGTACAATTGATTTTGGCATACTGGACAGAGGGTTTAGACAGGACCATGACAACAGTCAGAGAGGAGAAGGCTGCAGCACTTAAGATGTGAAATGAATAATGTAACTAGCAAAATATTTTTATGGAAAAGCAGAAGTTCATATTTTTGCAATGTTTTGCAAGCAGGTGGGCCTGGGGGGGGGAGGGACTGAAATGTAAGAAGCTGATCTTGGACCTGACAAGAAACCATCCAGGTAGAAACATCAAAGAAGATTCTAGAAATTTGGAATGCTCAAGCACTGTCAGATCAGGCATGACCTGGTCAACAGGCACAAAGAAGGAGCTGATTTTTCAATGTGGTTCAACTATTTACTAACCTGTTTTTGGCTGTTTGGCAGCTTGGTTAGCTATATTCTTTCCTAACAGTACAAATGGCTGTTGCCCTGTTGCCCTGTTGCCCTGATGTTGTTGCCCTGTTTTCTCTGCCATGCCACCGAGCTTTTAAAACAAACAAAATTACTGTACAGGGGTCTGAGCACCTTGTTTTAAAGGCAACCATTTACACAAAAATTTTGGGCTTCAGTTACCTGCCCAGCCTTCTAACCTTTTCTGGAGGTGGGAAATGAGCTGGGAAGTGGGGAAGGGCAGGCGATCTGGCTGCCTTCTCCCGGTCATACAGGGGCCTGAGCATCTTGTTTTAAAGCCAACCATTAGCACAACATGTCTTTTTGAGCTCCAGTTATCGTGTTCATGGTCTTAGAAATAAACTGCAAAAGAACATGAATTTCAAAAGGGGGGGAATGCTGCATTGTTCTGGCATTGTTGATTTCCATTACAAATGCATCTGTGTTGTGACATTACCACATAGCAAAGTGGAAGTGGGGTGGGGAGAAAGTTTCAGTTCAGGAGATAACTGCTGTGCTTTGATTGGTGGTTTGCTGTGATTGACAGGCCAAGGAGCAGAGGGAGAAGTTCATGATGCTTTCCCTTGCAGCCTCCCCAGTAGGCAAAAAGCCACAATGGGGCAGAGGGAAAACACAAGAGGGGTCTCCCTGTGAGAAGGGCTGCAAATGTAAGATTTACCATATCAATTTTTAAGCAGGAAGCTACTCACGTTTTACCCCTCCATGTGGAAATGACCTCTGGATTCCCAAAATCGTGAGTTACAAATGGCCAAATTGTGACCCGGCTACTGGACAGCCTTGGAATGTTGGTGATGTCATGTGGAGGGGGCTGTCCAAGAACATTTTCCTCATGTGGAAATGGCTGGTAAGTTAAACCTGTTGAACAAGTTTAATGTAAAGTTTGTGGTATCCCTACTGGAGATGCAAGACTGGATGAAGGGAGAAACTTGAGGGTTGACAGCTGGATGTCACCAGAGTATATAGGGGATACTGAAAGGCCATAGTACTTGATAAAGTAATGCTTGTATCAAGCAACTGAGTTACAAATTCCAAAATAGATTTATTTTGTAAATTTAAACAGGCACAGCTGTTGCATTACCCAACAAAGCAAACTGCCAAATCTTGCCAGATCTCCCCCCTTCTAATTCCTGTTTCCTGTTCTCTCAGACTAAAGTGTGCAGAGACAGAATAACAGAGGGAAGAACAGATCCCTGAAGGACCCAGACTGAGAACTGCAAAGCACAGGAAGAGTGTTCCCTTGTGGAAACACTGAATGGATGTTTATGGGGGTTGGGAGAGAACAAGCAGATGACAGGGTCATAGAAACCTAGGAGATGAAGTATGTCAGGTGACTTATTAGAGAGGTCAAGGACACTGTAATCATTGTAGTCCTTTGGATTCAGATAAAGAGATTGTTAGTGGGTTTAGTTAGGGTAGTTTTGAAGAACTGCAGAGATAGAATCCATATGATAGGTGGTCAAGGAGAGAAATGAGAAAAGGGAAATAGCATTAAAAAGCAGCATGATCCAAGAGATTGTGTGCTAAAGGAAGAAGAAAAACAGACTACATGCATGTGGAATGATTCATTATCTTAGAATAGTGCTTCACAGCAACTGCTGATTTAAATTCTTTTTAAAGTTCACAATACCCTAGTCAGCAACTAGGTTTTCTGACCACTTTCAGAGAAGTGGTATCTATTAATTCTCTTGATCTCATTGCCTAAAGCAACCTTCTACTAAGACTATCACAAGGACAGCAGACATCACTTTCCCATATCTCTTTATCTTCTAAGCTGGGATTTTGGAGTCTGACACCACCACCCGCATCCCTCAGAGAGTCAAGTTGAGCCCATGTGTCCCTGTTTGATTACCTTTCTCTTAGAGTCTTCTCATATATTAATAAGGTTGTGTTAGAAAAATGTAGAAAGTGTATTTTGTAAATACATGTGCATGTGTAGATGAACACACATGGAGCATGGGCATTTCTACAATGTATTGTCCATGATGTCCAGGTATTAAACTTCTTGCTGGAATAAGTAAGATATGAAGAGGTTCTTAGTGTATCTTTAACGAACCAGTCGATACGTTTCAACTATGGATAAACCACCTCATTGGATTTCTATTGTCAGTTGTAGACACACACACACACACACACACACACCCCTTTGTGTGTATTTTTACAAGCAAGGAACAGGCATCTGACGGTACTTCTGAGTTTCTGGAACCTCAGTTTGAAAAAATAGCAACAGTTACAAACTAAGGGCCAAACTCCTGCCTTCCACAAAATGGACCTGTGATAAATGAAGGTCTTACTGACCGAATAAAAAGCTTCAGATTAATATTCCTTTTGTTAAACAGCCTGCAGTTTCATTAATTTTATAGACAGTAATTATAACAAGCTGAATTTATGGACTCCATGAAGAAAAATTAGTGAACCACATCAGAATGTCAGCATGCCCAGCTTCCTATGATCCAATCTTAGGATTTTGCTTTTTCATGAAACTGGCAGTGCTGCTGATAATTTATAACTGGATTTGTACACCAGAATTAATCAATGACAATGCAGGTTTAAAAATAAACTGAACTAGGTGTGCCCTATTTTCACAACCATACAGTGATCCCTTGCTGCTGGCTGCTGCTATATCATCCCTCTTGGTCTCCATGCATGAGCTAGATGCTATATTCATTTTTCTGATCTATTTTTTTTCTTGCATTCTTGGATAACACCACTGAAGCCATTGCCCCCCCTGCCCTTTTCCCAAGCTCTATTGAGAAAGCAATGCTCACTTTGCACAGGCTTGTACCCCCCTGGCTCAAAATGAACTCATGTGAATCTTTTCTTTTACTGTATTATTTATTGCCATATGATAAATTTAGTCCCCAACAGACTGGCTGCCCTTATCAAAACAGTGTTGAAATTTGCCCATTAAATACTGATAAAAAGCTCAAAGTGTTCTAAACCAAAGACTGCTTTTGGAGCCAAAAGCAAGCGCCTATCCCAGTCTTTCTCAATCAGGCTTTTGTGAAACTAGGGGTTTCTTGACAGTCTTGGAAGAGTTTCCCAAATGGGTGCTGGTTAATTAATTTTTTAATATATTTAAAAATGGTTAAACATGTATCAAATGATATGACCATATATGGTCATGTTGACTGCCCCCCTCCCTCCTAAACTGGCTAATGATGTGCCTGGAGGGGGTGGGAATGGGAGGGGCTCCATGGGGGCATGTACACAGCTTCCCAACAATATTCTGCTTGATTGCACTTCTCAAAGTCTGAAGAATGTTTCAGGGGTTTCTCATCAGTACAAACGTTGAGGAAGGCTAAATTCTAACCGTAAGGATACCACAACAATTCACAAGAAGGAAGCAATCAGCAGAGCCTGAATCCATGAGTAAATAAGTCCCCTTATTTCAGCAATAAAACAAAATGCTCAATAGCCTAAGAGGAGTCCTGCTGGGGTATCTAGTCTAGCATCAACATCTTCAGCAATGGTCAGCCACATGCTTCTGAGAAATCACCAAGCAGGCTACAGAGGCCGCAGCTGTCCTTTATTCCCTCCTCCCGCCACACACTGACATTCAAAGCTATTATGCAAGAATGAAAGAAAAGAAATTGAAATAACAGAAATCTGGATATATGGTGGCTTGGGGAAACCACACTGAGGGAGCCAAGGAGCCAGGTAGACAGAAAGCGACAGCAACAATTACTACGCACCACTGCATAGTCCCTTTTCATGTGCGAGAAGTTTTTATGCAGAGGCCAGATAGTCATCTGACAGAAATGCTGATTTTATGAACTTAGGCAGATTGTGAGTGGTTGGCCAGGAAGGCATGTGTCAGTGTTTGTCTCTTGGGTCCCTTCCTTGCATACCCTGGGAACTGCTTACTGCCACTGTGGTATGGTAGGTGAATTTCTTCCAGGCCAGGCTGGATTCTGGAGATTTTTTTTTGGCAGGGGTGGGGGGGAATCACTTGGGCATGAAATTGGGGTCACTGTGTGTGGGCAGGTAGTTGTGAGTTCTTGCATTGTGCTGGGGGTTGGACTAGAGGACCCTGGAGATCCCTTCCAACTCTATTGGTTCTATGATCAATCTAGAGTAATATGCATGTGCTTTCAAGATAGCCATAATTTTGATAGAAATGTTAAACATTTTTCCAACAGCTGTGTTCCATGAGTAACGGTGCATTAATGGCAATGCATTTATTAATATAGTCAAGGAAGACTATGTTTCAGTAATGTAGCTGAATGGGCAAGAGTACAGATATATTTTGGACACACTGTGGGATGATTACTAGTGGGTACCATGACTGGATTCCTATTAATTCTTCTCAGTGCACATCTGGAAATGGTTGGCCCTTTAGATAGTGGGCCTTTAAGTAAAGCAACTGGTTGCATTTCCATGCAGCATGTTTAGGACGTGTTATTTTTTCCATTCCTGGCCTCCTAAGTAATACTGATATGCCTGCAATGGTTTCATTTGGACTCTGCATTCTCATTCAATAGTGATTTCTTTGGGAGCCCATGGACCTATTTTTTTCTGAAATTTTGCAGGGAATTTTCCAAGTACCTGCTTCTTATGATTTTGGTGATAATTCAGTCAAAATGAATTAATGATACATTCTGACTTCTCATAATTTTTTCATGAATAATTCCTAAATCCCTTGGATCTGCAGTGATCTGCAGTAAAATGGATCTCTGCCACCAGGCCTTGGGTTGAGGCTACGTTATTTAAGAGTGTTGCCCCGCCACCCAGGTTTTTTGTTCCATCATCTATTGAACTTTTTGTGGATGTTATGGAGGGGTGGATGACTGCTATCTGTAGGTGGGTGTTTTTCTGCTATCTGTAGGTGGGTGTTTTTAAAGTTTGGGGATTTTAAAATACTGTCCAAATTTATTGATTTGGTACATTATGTATTTCATGGAATAATTAGAATTGATTATCGAGATGACCACATCATCAGCATAAATTTTTATCTTATTTTTCCTTTATTTATTTATTTAGATTTTTATACCGCTCTGCCATACAGCTCTGGGCAGTTTACATAAGACGTCATACGGTAGTTACATAGAACATAATAAGAAATATAACAATCATAATGTAACATATCAACTATAACAATATTTCAATATTAAAACAGCGGGGCCGGGGCTGGAAGCGGCCTACCTGCCTTCGCCGCTGGCGGCTCCTCAGCGGCCGGGAGCTGCGGGGATGCAGTTTGACGGGCAGTCCTTAGGCGAGTGGGCACGTGGTGCCCCGCGGGGGTGGCGGGCCAGCTGCGGCGGTGGTGGGGCTGTTAAAGTGTCGGCAGTTGCGGCGGCGTTCGAGGGGCAGCGAGGGCAGCGGTGTTCCAGTTGCGGCGAGGGCAGCGGCGGGGCGGCGGCGGTGCAGGCCGCGGCGGCCCATGCTTCTAATGGCCAGCGGCGGGGCAGACAGGGCGGTGGCGGCAGAGCGGCTCAGTTTCGGTATCGACAGGCCCACGGCGGCAGGCAGGTTTGTCGGGGAAGGACGGCGACGCTGGGAAAGCCGCATCTGGGAGCGACAGCAGCCGGGAAGCGGCATTGGCGATGGGGAAGCTCTGGCGAGCAGCGGCGAGGGGCGGCGGTGAAGGGGCACGGTGTCCCAGGCCCTTTGGTGGCAAGTTGGGAGGTTGTGCGGCTGGAAAGGAGCAGGGCCGGCGCATCGAAGACACGGTTGCCCTGCTCCTTTCCCCGCAGCGATGTGTAGTCTATGGTGGCCAAGGAGGCAATGGGGAGGCGCGCTTTGCGGCTCCTGATTTGCCCCTCAGAGTTTTTATCCTGGACAGAGCCCACCCTAACTCCTCCCAACTTGCCCTTACTCTTTTATTTAATAACCGCGAAGCGGTTTACAGATGGGCAGGGCTGGGTAAGGGATATAAAAATGGAAAATTTATTTTGGCAGGCAAATATGTTTTTAAATTATGGTTGTTTTGCTTAAGATAGGAGGGAGACATCAGTGCAGAAACTGTACTTCCATTCAAAGACCCCTTTTGTGGTCATCTGCTGCAAAGCGGTGAAGCTGCCAGTGAGAAGATGCCTTTAGCAGGGATCATACCTTTCCTCTAGCAGGATCTGTTGCACTGCCAAATATTTCTCAAACTAGCTTTCAAGAACTCTTATCTTCCAGTATATTCAGGCTTTGCTGCCTTCACTTCATACCATCAACATTCCCTCAACCATCTTCTTTTCCAAATGTAGTGCTTGGGGTCTGTGATGAAAGGCAAAACCATCCCTATCTCTTGCAGACCACTATTGATTTCTACACCTCCCTCTGGCATCTTCTGAAAAAACTGTGGCTGCCAACCACCATGGTCTATTGATCTTCAAAGTCGTGTCGCCAGCTGAATGTACACTTACCATGCAGGGTGTCTCACCATACACCCTGAGATACAACACAGAGGCTCACTTGGAGGGAAAGGTCATAGATGAAAGGATTCTATCTACCAATGATTAATATATAAGCTCAACATGGAATTGAAACATCTTTCTTATCTTACAATATTTTTTTTCTGTCTCTTGATATTCAGCTAGTTACTTTGTGTCAAGAGACGGTCACAAACCACCACCACCCCAATCTTGCTGACTGTTTTTGATGATATCCATTGTAGGAGGATGTATATTGTTAAACAAATGTGACTCATTGGTTCACTTAGCCCAGTGTTGCCTATTCTGACTGGTTACAGTTCTTCAGAGCCAGCTTAGTATAGTGGTTAAGAGCAGCAGTTTCTAATCTGGCAATTTGAGTTTGATTCACCACATGCAGCCAGCTGGGTGACCTTGGGCTTGCCATAGCCAAGCAGTAATATCGGAGCTTTCTCAGCCTCACCTACCTCATAGGTATCTGTTGTGTGGAGCGGAAAGGGAAGGCAATTGTAAGTTGCTTTGAGACACGTGGTAGAGAAAAGTGGCATATAAAACCCAACTCTTCTTCAAGTGGAGAAGATATTTCTAAACATCTGTTTGAGATCCTTTAACTATAAGTAGAACCTATAATCTTCCACAAGCACAGCAGATGCTCTGCCTATGAGCCATGGCCCTTCTCTGATTTTCAGATGCCTTCTGAATGAAAACTATGTGCTGTGTGTTATCATCAAGCCTCTCAGTCCAAAGGCTTTAGCGATGTCACCAGTTTAAACAATTGCCACTATAATAAAACACACACACATCCTTGTCCTTTTGGCTACAGTCTTAGACAAAGTGAAAGGGGATAGTGGAGGGAAGACATACATATGAACTGGAAGGTGTTTTGGAAGTTCATGCTACTGTTGATCACCAGGTGAAGGGGACAGGTGTCTTTCTTTTTAAAACTGGCTTGCCTCTTCAGCCAGATGACCAAGGTAATAGAAAGTTTCAGCTCCAGCTGTGCTGAACACAAGTCTTAGCTCATGAGATGTTCCCCTAGGATTATGGCCTTTGCAGGATTTTCTACAGATTCCATAATGTCAAAAAATTCCCTGCCATTTTCAAACTTGGGCTGAAATTAGAAGGAACTTGGATTGGTTTAAGGAAGAAACAATGCAAACAAAAATTGAGTTAGGGCTGCTAAAAGATTAAAGACATCTTTTGGTTAATTGTGCGAGTTAGTCAATTAATTGATAATTTGATCACTGTAAATGTGCATGAAACAATGGTTCGGAAAGAAGTTCCTACTTGCTTTGTTTTCTGAGTAGTGAATGCTCCTATCCCAGCAGGCCCCAAGTTCAAAGAGGCTTTTCCTGCTGTGTGAGAGAGAAGGACAAAGCCTCTTCTGGGATGATGCCACCCACAGTTTCTGTTAGAACTTTGTATTAAAATAATTAACAGACTCTAATTAATTGAGGAACAGGTTTAATTACAAACTTTTTAAATGAGCCTGATCAACTAAATGTGGAAAGCCAACTTTTGAGGGAACACATCCAAACTTTAGCCTTAAAAAAGGTAATCCATTAATAACATCAAAGAGCTATCAGCCTTGCTATTTCCCCATTAGATTCCCTTCTTTCCTATTCAGGTTCCATTATCTTCTGTATCCTGCCCTCACTTCAGCACTCTTCCCCCAGGACAATTTCATCAGCTATTGATTCAAGTGCACGATCAAGGATACAAACCAAAAGTAACATTGTTTTGGCATGTATTTCTGTGAAAATAAAATCAAATTAACAGATTTTTTTAGAAAAGTAAGAATTTTTTAATGCCATGCAATAAATAAAAGAAAGCTAACAGATCTGAAAGTGGGAAGCTCAGTAAATTAAATTAGGTATTGGTTTAGTGATAAAGTCCTTGCATATTATAGAAACGCTCCCCCCACACATACACTTCTCCTGCCAAGTTCCTTGACACAGTCCTAGCTTTCACAATGCAGATTGAACAGTGATAAAGTGTGTAGGTCACGGTCATGAGTAACTCTGTGCACCTTGTCACATGAATGCTTATGTTCACCCTTAACAGCTATTGTTTATTTTGCAGTGTTGACACAGAGAGCTGAGAAGTTGTGTCTTGTTACCAATTCCCTGCAGAAAATGCAATTTCCTTACTCTGTATAGGCAAATATTTGTATGGACAACCAGGTGGATCGGTGCTAAAGAGGTTACAATCAGTAAATTACAACAAGGTCATTTAAGGGTCACTGCACAGACAGCTACCAAGAGCCTATTCACACAACCACTTTGGTACACGTTAGCCAGAGGGGAAACCCTTGTACATGACAGCCACCAACTCTTTGGTTATATGTCTGCTGTCATGAGTAGAAATGAGCTTTTAGCAAACTGAAAGAAATGATATTGCTGATGGTGGCCTGTATATTGATACATGTACACAAGTAGCTGGCCAGGATCTTGGACTGAGCACTTTTATGGAGGCTCCCAAAAACCTAACTGCTGTGTTAGTTAACCAAGGTTAATTTGAATTACATTATAGTATTTGACACAGCTGACATTCATCCCAACATTATATCAATTTCATTCATTAGAAAGACAATTTATACACTAGTAGCATAAAAAATGTAAGACTGTGTCACTAGCAGCCAAGATTGTTAATTCATGTCATGGTGTTCTTAATTACTATGTATAGGTATGACAGAGGCACATGGCTAAGACTTTCCTATAGAATCGCCGAGGCTTGGACATGACTGAATAGATAATATCATCAGGTATAAAAGTGGGATGATGACAGAAGCTCACAGGAAGAAAGTTGATTTGTTGAAAATGTGGTGTTGGTGGAGAATGTTACTGTTACCATGGACCACCAAAAAGACGAATATGTGGGTTCCAAACCCAATCAAGCCTGAAATCTCACTAGAGGCTAAAATTACTAAACTGAGGTTCTAGTGCTTTGATCACATTATAAGAAGACAAGAGTCACTGGAAAAAAGCAATAATGCTAAGGAATGTTGAAGGTAGCAGGAAAAAATGGAAAGCCAACATGGGATGGATTGATGGTATAATGCAGAGGTAGTCAACCTATAGTCCTCCAGATGTTCATGGATTGTAGTCCATGGACATCTGGAGGACCACAGGTTGACTACCCCTGGTATAAAGGATGCCATAACCCTCAGTTTCCAAAAATCTGAGCAAGGCTCTTGATGACAGGACTTCATAAGGTTACCACCAGTCAGAAGATGGCACTTAACGTATGCACAAACACACACACACAAACAGGAAAATAATCTGCAAATGACTGAAAAATACAGGTTCCTTGAAACATTATGGCAGGAAGAAAGAATTACAGTCATTCCCAGCTAATTTGTATGGGTGTCCTTTGACATAGCAATTGTCCATGACTTTTGAAACTGAGTAGTGTGTGGGAAGTGGGCAGGTAAAGGTAGGTTGGCCAGTAGGTGTAAACAGGAAAAGGAGAGAGACTGTGGGGGCTTTCAGAGAAGGAAAAGAGGAAACAGTAGGAGAGGGAAAATCAGATGCCTCTTACAAGTCATTCTGGGTCGCCCATTTATGCATTCTTAATAGCGAAGTGCATTTGAATTGCAGGAGTAGTTCGTTACGCATTGTGGGAGGCTAGCTTGAAAGAAACTCTTCATGCCTAGTCTTTTGGGTGTACTTAAAAGTGCTCACTGGATTGTGACCTCTATCTGAAGTTTTATTCCCTTGAATGCTTGGAAATGCAGAAGTTACCATCCTGGACTATTTTTATATATTGAAAACTCTACCAGTTTTATTACTGAAACTGGCAACAGATAAATGATCCAAATAACAGAGACATATTTTTAAGCTTAGGAAAACTGGCATTTAGAAATGATTGGGGGGGACAGTATTGATAGCAGTGCCTTATTGTTCCTAAAATGTGACTGCGTAATAGCACAGCTCAAGTGCCTTCAGGAATCCTGTCATTGGATTCTTCCCCACCCCACCCCGCTTACTGGCTTTAAATAGTTCCCTCATATTCCAGGGAGAACACCAAATTCCAGTGAAGGCAGGGCACTGGTTGTGGGGGGGGGAGAGAAGCCCTCATAAAGTAGAAGTCATGAAGTCTGGAGCTGCAGCCAGATTTCCTTTGCAAGGTGAGGTGTGGCCAGCTTTTTTGTGGGGAGCTGCCTGGGAGGGTTCCACACCCTCCCCCCAGACCGGGGAACCCAAGACTGGCCATGTGCCAAGCAGCCAGACGCCAGGCTCTCGGCTCTCAGCACTGGGAGAGGTCGCTCAGCCTGCCTATACAATGGCATTATCTCAGGCTAACCACCGCTGCAGAAACTCTCGATGTTTCCTGTCCTTCTGGTCATAGCACAAACTGTCCGCTTTCCAACCACTTTCTTACACACTCACCAGCACTCGGTCGCCAGACAAGCTGAACAAATGTCTAAAGTTACTTTCCCTCTCGGGATCTGCTGCCTCGGCAAGCTGTAACTTACTGTATTTTTATCCCCCTCTGTCATGATCGACATGGCAATGAGTCACATGAGAAAAGGGTGTAGCTCCCAGAGTGGTTTCTCAAATGCCAAGCAAACCTTTTGTTACAGTAAAATGATTTCAGCTGTACGAACCAAACATTTCTAGCTGCAAGGATGGCTACTACACACTAGTCACCGTCACTTTGTGCCCTCCACAGGCTTATTCTGAAACTGTCAATCATCTGTTCAGGTGATCAAAACTGGTACCCACTTGAATCTAAAAGGGCTTTTTAATTATTGCAAACGTGTCTTGTTCTTCCACAGAATGTTGCAAAAATAGACAGAGCTATAGAGCTTTGTTCAGTACAAAGAAGTGATAACAAACAACTGGATTTAGCATTGGGGGTGACAATGTTGTAGCTTGTTAGCTACATACGGTTCTGCTCATGTGCACAAATATGTTAAGTCCAAAAAAATATTACCATTGAATTGAGTACATTTATTCAAAAGCTATTCCATTTGCCTGTAAAAGAGCCAGCACTCATGATGACAAATTATTTCAACCATTACAAGTCCCTACCCCAAATATTTCTAGTGAGACTTTAATAATTAAAACATTACAAATTAATGTAAACGGTAATGAAAGAGAGAAAGAAAAATTGCAATTACTTATTAAAACGATATTCCCAGATTGTTCTGGCTTTTCATTTGACTGGAAATGTTAACCTCAATAAGAAAATCCACATGCAAAGAAAGCTACTGATGTCCATTTTTGTAGCCTGGTCCAAAATTCAGATGCACTGGTCTGGCATCCCTCGGTATGTCCCATACTAGTCACCTAAGTGTTCTTATGGGACTGGGCAGTCAGAGACCTGCTGTGGCCAGCCCCCAAGACTCACCCATTTGCAGATGAATCGTGGGATTCAAACAGCTGTTGAAACTTTTCAGAAATTCAGCCATGTCAGTCATCTCTCACTGCAAAAGGATGCTGCATCTTAACCTGTCAGTCTTGGGCATCCTTAAGTCCTTTTGGCTTCAGCCTCTAGTCATTTATTAGCAATCAGTGCAATCAAAGAGATCCTTTAGCCAACCATATGCCAAGTTCTTTGGGACGAGGGTCCGAGGCACATTGAAATAGTCATGCTTTGGCTTTATACGGCAAAATGTCTTGTGAATAAACCCCCAAATGAGAAGAGCCCATATTCCTCATGCGCTGAGACAAAACTGAGAACAAATCAGCTTTTCTTCACAGTCTCTGTGCCTGCAGAGCTTTCATCTGAGGGTGCTTGTTGCTCCCTTTTCAGGGAGAGGTACTGCAGCTTTGCACATAGCCTAAGAGAAGGAGATAACTGTTTCTGCTTGGTTCTCCTCTAACAATCACTGTAGCAGTTGTCAATGGGACATATTCTGAGGGAGGTAACATAGCCATAAGGATGCCAGTTTCCAGGTGGGACTTGAGGATCTCTTGGAATTACAGCTTATCTCCAGATCACACAGGTCATTTCCCGTGGAGAAACTGGATGGTCTGGAGCAGGGGTAGTCAAACTGCGGTCCTCCAGATGTCTGGAGGGTGAACTCCATGGCACTGTATCCCTGTCTCCCCCCTCCCATCTCCATTCCCAAATCTTTAGGGGTTTCCTAGCTTGGAGCTGGAAACCTTCCTCCCTCATCCCCTGGTTTGGGAAGGGGGAAACCTGGCAACCCTGCATAGCCATACTTGTCGAAGAAGAAGAAGAGCGTTTTTTATATCCTGCTTTCCTCTACCCCGAGGAGTCTCAAGGTGGCTTACAACAGTCACCTTGTGAGACAGGTGGGGCTGAGAAAGTTTGGAGAGTGCTAAGGATTGAGGTCTCCTTTATTTTTTTATGTCTGCTTTATGTTTTCTTTCTCTGTGTTTGCTGTTTCATTCAGAACATTGTTTCTTCTCTTTTCTTTTGTTGATTTTTGTCCCTCCCCTTTCCTAGTCCCGGTGAAGTGTAGCTGGTCACAGCCGGAGAGTGTTAGTCTTGCAGATGCAAACTCCCAACCATGAATGGTCACAACAGCTGTCTTCTGTGTTTGGGAAAGTAGCATGAGGTGTATTTCTGCCCTCCCTGACAGCAATGCATTACGTAGCGAAGTAGGGTTGCCAGTCTCCAGGTAGAACCTGGAGATCTCCCATTATTGTAACTGATCTCCAGATCAGTGGCATACCAAGTATAGGGCAAGGAATGCACTGCACATGAGGTGCAGTTGAGGAAGGCCCTTGAAGGAGGGCCATTGAAGCTAGCATCATGTTGCATCCAGTAGAGCATCTTTCCTTTTATTTTAAAAGTGCAGCTTTGGATGCAAGCACTAGGGGTGCAGGGAAGTCTGAGCATAAAATAAAAGCCCCCTGAGATCAGCTGGACCTCCCTTTCTCCAGGACTGAAGCAAACTTGCTTAGCAGATCATACAACCAAGCTGACAGATGGATAGCTGTCACAGCTCTTGCCAGCCTGCAGGTCATTTTCTTCAACAATCTAGCCATTCTCTCTCCCTTTCCTTACACCCAGCTCAGCCAGACCTTGCAAAGCAATAGTTAGGGTGTTGCAACAAGATAAAACAACCATTCCCTCTCTTTTTCTCTCAAGCTTTCCCACACATTTTTCACTCATTTCTGTCTTCCTTCACCTAAGTTTTTTGTGCTTCCTCCACCCCTTTATTTTTACTTCTCGATCTCAAGACTTTGCTTACTCTGCTTGGTGACAGAATGTATTTATGAGTAGTATAGTAACAAACCTTTGTTAATATTATGAACAGGAGGCACTGGGTTTACTGGTTCTGCTAGACTTCAAGCCTCACCTTCCTTATACAGTGATTTTGTGCTTGACATTGGCTGGCATTGCACTGGGTTCTGCAGGGCACTCTGTGACTGTATTGATGATGTATTTCTTGGAGTGGTGAGGTGTGCTGCTCAGTGCAGTGCAGTGCTGGATCAGGAGGGAAGCCAAGAGCAGGAACCACTGCTGGGCCCCATCTTAACTGGGGCTGGAGCTTCCTGTAGCTATGGAGGCTAACAGCAGATGGACAACCAATTTCAATTATCAATTTCACTCCTTCCTGCTTAGAAGTCCTTTTGTGTCTACCATATTCCAAAGGCAATTGAGGTGGGAAGAAAGAAGCCATAGACCATAGGTACAAACATATTCTCATCTAAACCCTTGGCTCATGACTGGATGTCACCAGCAAACTAAGCTCATATATGGCAGTCCAACAACAGGACTGGCTCCAGTATGAGAGTGATGCTGCTTCAGATGAATCATTTACTGATGCAGTAAAAGAAGAAGAAGAGTTGGTTGCTTTTCCCTACCCGAAGGAGGCTCAAAGCAGCTTACGTACGCCTTCCCATTCCTCTCCGCACAACAGACACCCTGTGAGGAGGGTGAGGCTGAGAGAGCCCTGATATCACTGCTCAGTCAAAACAGCTTTATCAGAGCCGTGGCGAGCCCAAGGTCACCCAGCTGGTTGCATGTGGGGGAGAGCAGAATCGAACCCGACTCGTCAGATTAGAAGTCTGCACTCCTAACCACTACACCAAAAGGGACATATGATTCAGCCATTTTGTCATGTTGATCTATTGACACTAAATTATTTCAATAAGGAAAATTTCTTGAAAGAAGTACTTTCTGTGGCTTTCCAGTGGGTAATAATTATGTACATCCCATTTTTAAATGGAGTGTGAAGTTTCTGTTGGACCATAGGCTATAGCTATTCATCCTCATGGAGACCAACCAGTGGAAGACTTTGAAGTTCTGCTCAGAGCAGGCATTTAGCCACACTCTGATTCACCAAGCCACTATTTTGAGTAATGTGGGATTAGTCCAAGGTTGCCAATCTCCAGGCTTTGCCTGGAGTTTTCCCAGAATTGCACCTGATATCCAGACTTCAGAGATCTGCTCTCCTGGAGAAAATGGCTGCCTTGTAGGGTAGAATTTTTCTTTACTCCCTTTTGCCTGGAATGAGACTCCCAGTAGACCACAAATCTCCACCATATGGCCTTTTTATGGAGCTATGTAGTTAGAAGGTTGACCCACAGTATAGAAGTCAGAGTTCTGCTGTCTCATTCTTTTTACCTCTGCAATAATTGCTGTCACATCATCACAAAGAACACTTTGATTTGTTGAACCTGAGGTCTCTCCTTCTTTTACTCTTGCTTTTGATTGCAGCAGGTTTCC
Organism: Paroedura picta; assembly: GCF_049243985.1. Taxonomy (NCBI): domain Eukaryota; kingdom Metazoa; phylum Chordata; class Lepidosauria; order Squamata; family Gekkonidae; genus Paroedura; species Paroedura picta. Next base: position 37,525,113 of record NC_135377.1, on the reverse strand, counting down.
CCCACTTATTGATGCATCTTACAGGAATGATTATAGCTTCTTTGCTTAAGCAGACCCCAAGAAAAGAAGTATGTTGCCCTCTCATGAATACTGTCTGGAGTGTTCTGATGCTATTTCTGAACCATCTCACAAACTTTTTCCTGGGAAGATCTCTTTGGTTATACCTATATGCCTTTTATCATGTGCCTCAGGGACTCTCCTTGACAAAAGGTAGCTGTTTGAGACTTGGTCAATTTTCTGTTACCAAGGGATCCAGACTCCGCTTGGGTAAGTCTGTGGCTTCAGGCCACAGCTGCTGCCTAGCAATGGCCATCAAAGCTGAACCACAGAGTGTCCTGCTTGAGATTCATAGATGTATTTCACATGTTCTGAGACAGTGAGATCAGCAGACATAAAAATCTAGTATCCAAAGTGGAGAAGGAGTGTTGTTTGGCTTTGCCGGGGGGTGGGGGGGCACTAAGATATTTCTGATGTATTAGATAGGGTTCTTGTTAACCTTATTCACTTGAAACAAAACTCTGGGTGTGTTCTTGGTTGGGCTGAAATCAACAACGCTATACATAGCTCAGTCTGATTTAATTACCAGCTGATATTTCTCCACACACATTTTAGCTGAAGCAAGGAAATTCGGCAGCTCTTTGTTATTCCAACTCGTTGAGCCTGCTTGTCAAGGCCTTTCTGGCATTCTTATTTTCCTCTCTCTTTTTTAAAAAATAAACTGAGCACAATGTAACTGTGGTCATGGAAATCTTGAGAGCACTATGGGTGATTTATATCAAGCTCCCCATTGAGTAATCAGACCTTTGGAGCGACATCATACCACTTGGCCGGTATGAAATTATTTAAGTGGTTTGCTTCAGGATATCACGTGTCTTGTTTTCTGTTCAAGAAACTACTCTTTTAATACTTGTTTAGATACAATTGTCATGGTACACTCTCATACATATGAGGATTTACTTTATGTTACCTGTGCATTTCTACTAGTATTGTCCTGACTACATGTAATATTTACCCCAAGAATATTCTTGGGTTGTGACAGAGGTGTGCTCTGACATTCTGTACTTCCTAGGCACACAGTGGACTGATTCAGATTGGGATCATGATGCACATGAAGAGGACACTTAGATATTCCCTCCTGTACTATTGTTGCGACCTGAAATGGCCCAGGGGCACATCATGAAAATATAAAGTGTGCCTCATCAGTACCTGTGGGGAAAATAGCAGCCTGTAAGGTTGTTGTTAATTGCAGAAATGATGCAGGGAGGAAGACCTAAGCATCCTTTCTGCACATGTCATAGGACCAAATGAAATTGGACTGTGCAGGCCTGGGAAATGTGACTTTCATAAAGTGCCTTTCCCTCAACCTGTGGAGGTTCTCAAGGGAAACAATGTGTAGTTAGGTCCTTAAAAGAAGTGGTGGTGCCAGGCTAGCGCTGGCATCCCTGGGAGCTTTTGAGGTGGAACAAAGGGTGGAAATTATGGCATTTGATATGTGACATCACATCTAGCCCAACATTCACATGTGATGCAATTGCATTTGATGCTCTGGCTGTTCCTAAACATTCCATGTTATGTACTGAGAGCATCACCTGGTACGCTTATATCACATTCACATTTTTGGCTGTTATTTCTGTACCCAGACCTTTGTGCCACCAGTCCAAGGAATAAGGGCAGCACCAACAGGAGCCCTCTCACCATAAGTTGGCATCTGGTGACTCAATTCAGTGTCCTCAAAAAAATTAGGGATTAAGCATGGGTCAGTTACTCTAGGCTAGACCTTTTTAGGACAACTACTCATTGATGTAAAAGGACCACAATGTACACCAAAATATTAGTGGATAAAGGTAGGGATAAGTAACCTTTGGTTTAATTTGAATTATGGAATAATGAATTTCTGGCAGAAGCAAGAATAAAAATTGGGATTTCCTGGCGAGTAAATCATTTTCTTTACCAGTACAGTTCCCAAACTCTCATAAAGAGTAACTGTGGTAATCCTGATGTATTTACAAGAGCCACATCCTGAAGATTGTGGGCAGACATCTGCACCTCTTCTGTGATGTGAACTGGCATGAAAAAGACAGGATCAGAGAAGTACTAGAATCTTTGGGACTGTACTGTGAAACTCTTAGGGAACATCCACACAGATGCATGGCACCTAGTTCTGATACTCTTGGTCATATATTCTTGTTTTCTTTATTGTTCCACCATTTCATGTATTTTTGATTTGTAAGTACTTCTTTCCAGAATCACAAGTTTCAAGGCTTTATTATATTTGCACAATTGTGTCCTACAAATCCCAGTAAGATCAAGATGGGTTGCTATGTTAGTCTGTCTGTAGCAGTAGAAAAAAGTCCAGTAGATTTTGTGAGTGCATACCCTGCACAAGTTTTGATAGACTTTAAAATCCCAATAAATTAATGTACCAAAAGGTTCCCACTCCTATAATGAAAAATAGAAATAAGCACTTGAGTATGCAAAAGACAAGGGATTAGGTGACTGAGTGGAAAATCAGAAGGAAAGAAATACATGGGAAATGCAGGTAATAAAGAATAGAGGCATATGTTGGCAGACTGGCCCTTAAATGTTTGAGGACCATTTGTGGGTCCTCAACACAAGTCCACTTGTGTTATGTATGATGGAACCCTCATAGCTGGACTGGCACATGTGCCCAATGCCCCCCGGCATCCACCACCAGTCTAAGCTTATGCCAAAGCCAGACTCCAGGTTCCCTAGTCAGTCAGGACTCAGGCCTGACCAGACCCCATTTTCAACTTGACTAAAGCCACTGGTCTGACCTGACAGCTGTGACCCTCCTGCTCTGCATTCATTCCTCCCCCACACCATTGTATTGCTAATCCAGTGGCCAACAGAGTCCTTGCACCTGAGGGCTCTTGCCCAACCTCTGTCTTCACACCTGTGACTCATCCTAAGCCATTCTGTCCAGAGGGAATTTCCCTCCACCCTGCTTGCTAGTCTCTTAAGGGCCCTGGAACATTCCCATTGTACTACGATGGTTTCCTTTCTTCAGAGCCATCAAGCCCCACCCATCTCCTGAGCCATCAGCACCCATTTTACCCATTGTCACAACCCCAAGACAGCTCACCCAGTGTACCTGCAATCTTCAGCATACACCACCCTCCAACAGAGTCTAAAAGTCCCTGTTCTGGCAAGCCACTTTGGCAACTCTGGAACCTTGGATCCATCCAGAGAGCCCTACATGCTGCTGGAGTCCATGCAGTCTCTGTCCTCACCTCTTCAGGAACTGGTAATTATCCTTCCATTGACCCTCTATCCCAGACTCTTTTCCTTTCAGTCCTTTATCTCACCATTTGCTGGACTGATAGTGTACTTGTTACATGTTTATCTATGTCTTATTTTACTTTCTATTAAATAAAGACTGCTTATTTTATCCTTTATCCGAGGGCAAAAGAAGAAGGGGACGACAGAGAATGAGGTGGCTGGATGGAGTCACTGAAGCAGTAGGTGCAAACTTAAATGGACTCCGGGGAATGGTAGAGGACAGGAAGGCCTGGAGGATCATTGTCCATGGGGTCGCGATGGGTCGGACACGACTTCGCACATAACAACAACAACAACAATTTTATCCTTATTTATCCTGTTGTCTGCCTCAAGTTCATAGGGTACAATTACCTGGTATTCATAGGCTTGCTGATCTTTTAAAGTTACCTGACTGCTCATAAGCCATTCCCCAAACTTGGCCCCTGTCTCCTGACACACCCAATTCAGGTAACACTTGAGGCTGTGAAAACATGGAGCTGAGTAGCCCCTGGTAGCATTGCAGGGTCTGCTTAGCCCTCTGGCCCAGCCTGTGGCCACAATGACATCAGGTGGAAGAAAGCAATCCCTGTGGCATGACCAGCTCCATGGGAGCCATAGCTTCACCTTCTATTGGATAGCCACAGCCACCACGGGTGGGATGGGATGGAAAAACAGCATGAGACGAATGAAAACGCAAATCCCCCTATATCAAGGGCAATGAGATTATTTTCTGAACCCGCATATGGCATTTTCCTTATAAGAAACCCCAGAAAGGATAGGAATGAAAATGGCAGGTTATGAATGAAGGGTGTTTCTAGTTTGCAATTTTTCTGTGCAACAAAATAAGTGTGTACTTCTGTCACACTCACAGAGCAATCCTAAATATAATTCTACCCTTATAAGCCAATTTTGAATTGCATTGTTTGTGACATCTCCATGGTAATGTCACACAAAAATGATCATCTAAGTCATCTAAGGAATCTGTCTGCTTTTGCAGCAAGTTGGAGAAAGTTGCTCCAAAAAAAGGCAGTTTCCAACTCTTTGGTTTCCTTAAAGTCACATTAGGAAATTCTATGGAAATGAGTTGGAAATTTAGGAATGACAAGGTTTCCCCCCCTTTTCTTTAGTAACCGGGAGAAATATGCCATGTACTTTAATGGCTTGAAAACAAACATGCAGAATTCATATCCACATCCTATAATTGTTGGAGAAATAAAACTAATTCTTTACAAAGGGCAGAACAAAAGGATTTTGGCTGATCATTTAGGCCTTAGCATTGTAACTTTATTTTCATTTTCTTTGGCTACTTTGCTCTCCCGCTTCAAATAAAACATTCCTTTATCATTGTGTAAGGCAGGTGAGCCACAATAATATGTTTTGCTATTATTAATACAGATGCTCCAAAATCAACAGCTTATCTTCTCCAATCGGAAGTCTTTCGGAATTCTTTCTGGTGCATTCCATGGCTGGATAAAAGAATGTTTGCTTAGACCAACTTATCTTTTATGCAGCACTGACTGGTTGGATCTGCCTGCAGAGTCTGTGCCAGGGATTATGCAAATAGGCCCAGCTATAGCATGCTGTTCTTCTTACTTGAAGCCCACAGTCATTCATTTAGAAAAGTCTAATAGAAATGGTGTTTGGAAATGGAACCATACCCATAACTTTTCTCAAAACGCTGTTTTGCACACAGTGGCAGCCCCAGAAGGGCACTAACTGAGTCAGGCAGCCCAACCAAAAACTGTGGGGAAAAGAACAGGGTGGGGCCAAGCCTGGAAATGTGCCAGTGGCAGCCACAGAGCCAACATATGTCTCAGAGGAGGGGTGGGGCTCAAGTGGCAGGTCCTACCCAGGAATAGGATGGAGGCGGAGCATCCTGGGAGCTATGCAGGCTGACAAAGCTCTTCAAAATCTCATGGCAGGGGAGGGGAGGGGGAGGCTCATCCAGGGAGGCCATTGGCACAGAATCTCTTTGCTCACTGCAGCCTGCATTGGGGGTACTGTCTGATTCTAAATAACATGTGCACATCAGTTTCCAGTACTGAAATCCAAGCTTCTTGGGTTTCAGTACAAACATCAAATATTCAGTAGATGGTCACATGCCTGGAGAACACCTGAAGAATATGCAACATCAACAGTTGCAAACTTTGCAAACTTTGACTACTACTTTGGAATCATATTCACTCCCCCCCCCCCACTGTTCCCATGAGTCAATTTCCTTGCCACTCACCTGAAAGGATTTGAGAGAGGAATCCAGAGATTGACAACAGATTAATAAGAATCACATTGTCAGTAACTCAGTATGGGCATTCACACATAGATATTCACCACTGACTCCAGAGCAAGTGGTTGCATGTGGAATGTCTGAATGAGCTAATCAAAACTCATTGCCATGAAAGAACTTTCAGATCCCCCAGTTAAACACAATATTTTTGGTAGAGACAATAACTGCATTCATATGAAAGATATCAATCCAACCCTAGTTAAACAAATTAGCAGAAATCATTCTGTTAAGTTAATCTAGCCACTGATTGCCATTTTTAAATATAGTTGTACAATCAATTTATTTTCAATTTACATTGTGGACAGTGCTTTTTAACACCCTGAAGTCTCTTCATCCCTGGGTCTTGTTTTTATCTTCTTTCTCTCAGTGTTTGCTTGCGGATTCTGAAGGTATTAAACTGATAAAAGCTGGGCTTGGGTAGCCTTCTTGGGACATTTTAACTCCAGTTCAAAGCAGTTCTTACAATTCACTTCTCTGGGCAGAGCTTTGATGTTCTTATTCTCATCCACGCATAATTTGCTATTGTCCCTTCTATTTATTTTGGTGGATCCTGTTTGCAGGAATCCTAAAACCCTGAAGAATAACTGAAGCACAATCCCCTTCCCTAGCCCCATGCCAAAGTTAAGTACCTGGGAACACGTGCATACCTAAGCAAAGGCTTCCAAGTACAAATAGTACCATTCCAACTTGTTATAACCTATACTCAAACCAGTATCACAACCTGATGGTCTGTTTTAGAAAATCAGTCATCATGGGAATCAAGCTGGAATAATTTGCACTATTTCAAATTAGAAAAACATCACATTAGGAAAATGAGCTATAGGTTAACTTTAACATTCTTTTGTAGCATCACCTACAACAACTGTCTTAAATTATAGACAAATATTAAAAAAAGAACATTCAGGTTTGCCTGGAGGCTCTTGGGCTGCTCATGAACTTTCAGAGGTGAAGAAAGGGCATTCTACACATGGCCAGAAGTAGTTATCTTTATTACTCAATTCAGTTTGCATGGATATAAGGCCTGTTTCAAAAGAACACTTGTAGCCAGACCAAAGTATAAAGTTTGAAGGGAGTGAATCTTAGTGAACTGAACAGGCTGAGAATTTACAAAGATTGCATTTGCCTGGTTCAAACCGCAGCATGCAAGTGTGAAAAGTATGCCTTATTCTGCTTCAGTTTTACCAGAGCTGTACATGCATGCATGTAGAGATTATTTTGTATTGTGCACATAGAAAATTAATATGCTATTTCTGCACTTTGTATAGTCATACAAAATATGTTGAAAATACAGCTGACAACCCAAAATATACTCCAGGAATGATATACACGTGTACGCATACCAATGTTATAATGGTTACGTATGTTCCACTTTTTTCTGTAAGGAGAACTCCAGAGTATCATATCATTTTCCTCTCTTCCACCTTATCCTCACAGTGAGGTAGGTTAGGCTGAGACACTATGACTGGCCCAGGGTCACCCAGGCTAGCTTCCATCCTGGTCTGCCACACCCACCAGTACATCACTCTGTCAATGGTGAGGCGGTGCTCTCAACCCTTTGGTGTTGCCGCCTTGCAGGCAACCCACCTGCATAGAAGCTCCTCCTGAACAAACATCTCCCTCCAAATAGGGCACTGTCAGCAAAGTACGGTCAGATGTGCAGTGGAATTCTGGTGTTACCTTGTGATGGTAGATGTGCAACTACTTCTTTCTGGGTGACTGTGGAGGTCAAAGAGCAGATGCTATTACACTTTCCCTTTCTCAGCCCTCCTGGTCTTCTTCTCACCATTACTCTCTCTGCCATTCTTCCTGTCAGCTCTCTCAGCTGCAGGACAAATAATCTCTCACCAGAAATGGGCTACTTAGTTTGCACAAGGTCACCTGATGTTATCTTGGTTTTATTTATGTTAAAATGTGTTGCCTGCTTTTCTCAACAAGATGACAGCCAATGGGTGTTACCATAGGTCACAATATATCCCATCATTATCTAGCCTATACAAATGACATTATCTGCAAAATTTAATAACACCTCACTCAAACACATTGCAAAACCAAAAATTGAGGAGTCCTTAATTGTAATATGGCATTATAAATTGTTTAGCCCCTCCCCCTCAAATCAGGTTTATACAATTCCATGAGAAATTATAAGGATTTATTATAGCGATTTCTGAAGTTTTGAGCCAGGAATCCACTGTTTTAGTCTCACTGAAGTGTTTTATCCATTTGGTTGACCCTACGAATAATCAAGAGCCTCTTGTGGCGCAGAGTGGTAAGGCAGCAGACATGCAGTCTGAAAGCTCTGCCCATGAGGCTGGGAGTTCAATCCCAGCAGCCGGCTCAAGGTTGACTCAGCCTTCCATCCTTCCGAGGTCGGTAAAATGAGTACCCAGCTTGCTGCTGGGGGGTAAACGGTAATGACTGGGGAAGGCACTGGCAAACCACCCCGTATTGAGTCTGCCATGAAAACGCTAGAGGGCGTCACCCCAAGGGTCAGACATGACCTGGTGCTTGCACAGGGGATACCTTTACCTTTACGAATAATCATCACTTATAATAACTGAGCTTTGTTCTGCAAATTCCTGGTCAAGAGCAAAACAGCACAAAATGACTTGTGAGCAGTCACAAATATATATATATATAAGTAAACTTGAATTCCTGTGAGTTTTAAGAGATCCCATTATAAATAAAACATTTTGATTGCAAACTTCATGACAGCAGTTGGGTTTTCTTTTAACCAAGAGTGTAATAAAACATAACCAGCTTAAGAAAATGTTTTCAGGGAAGCACATCTGGGGAAAAGTGAGAGATACCATTTTGAATATTGTAGTGAATCCAGCTTCAGGGAGGATGTGATTCTCCACACATGTCTTGTCAGTGGTGTCTGCCATGCTTTGCATCTGTGTAAGGGCTAATTTGAATCTGAAGAATTTGTTCAAAGCAGTTTACAAAGTCAACCCCCTCCCCCCTGTACGTGCAAACAACTCTCAATCACTGCAGCAGCAATAACCCCACACACAACTGCATAAACTTCATTGTAATTAAAATTATAACCCTCAAAAAATGAAGAGCCTCGGTGAATAAGAAGTTACAAAGTGATCTCTGCCTGGAAAGTGTGGCATCTTCATCGAAAAGGCTTTACTTCAACACCCATAGATATTATTCATCCACAATTCAAACAGAATATATGCAGACTAGAGATGGCAGGAAAGCTATTGGCACTCCCAAGGTCACCACCACCGGGCAGAAATGGACCTGGTGGCCAATCAAAATATTGCAGACTAGAAATTGTGAGGTTATGCAACTTATCTGGGTCCACCATCAAAATCAACCCATGGTTCTTCTAGCTGTGGGCAGGATTGCTTGAAGAAATTGGAAAGTCAGGGTGTGTGGAAAGAATGGAAGCCATCACTCTTTAGGAACTGCATGTGTGTTATCAGTTGCTCTGAGGAAGACAGAAGCTGGAATATGGCATGATATAGGCAAGACACCTGGCTTTATCTTATCTTTATGGGGTTATTTGACAGACATTTTGGAATAGCAGCAGATTTGTGAGAAAACTGGAAGAATAAGTGGCTCTCAGCTCTGCTTGTGACATTTCCAGTGTAATGTTTAAACAAAATTTTACTCTGTCTCTCTTAGATAAAATATGCAACCTTGATTTAGGCGCTGCATGCTTTCCCTTGCTTAGCATTACTAGTGAACACTACTGATATTTACCACTAGCTCTTCTCTATTTTTGAATCATAATGCATCCTGTAAACAAAACAAAAAATAAGTTAGGGAATTTTATGTTTGTAGTTGCTAGAATTATTATTGCTAATAGTTGGGAAAATGCCGAACATCTGGTAATAGAAAAATGGTGTGGTTGGGGGGGAGGGGGGATTAAGCCATTTATGTTTCTAGATTTTAAAAAAACTAATAACATGAAGGTGATCCAGGGAATTTGTAAAAGGAAGGAATTTAATTCAGTCTGGAAAAATGTAGTAAAATATATGAAGAAATTTCCAGATAGTACTATATGGCAGTGGTCCCCAACCTTTATTAGGCTGGGGACCGGCAGGGCATCGGGTAGCGCCCGCAGGGACCGCGCCCGCGCGGGCCACGCCCATGCTTCGGGCCGCGCCCGCGAGCCGCGCCCGGCCGCGCCCGCGAGCCGCGCCCGGCCGCGCCCGCGGGCCGCACCCGCGGATCGGGCCGCGCCCACGAGCCGCGCCCGGCCGCGCCCGCGAGCCGCGCCCGGCCGCACCCGCGGGCCGCGCCTGCGGATCGGGCCGAGCGGGCGCGGCCTGCACGGGCGCGGCCCGGCCCTGATTCCCTCTCCCCGCCCTCCCGCAGTAAGTAGCTTCCCGGGCCGCAAGCTTGCGGCCCGGGAAGTTTTTTACTGCGCGGGGGGGGGGGGGGGGCGGGGAGAGGGAGCCGCGGCCCGGCGCCATGGCCTTTGCGGCCCGGCGCCGGGCTGCGGCCCGCAGGTTGGGGACCACTGCTATATGGGATATAACTATGTAATCTATGTATTAAGTAATTGTTTCTTGATTGATGTAATCAATGTTAGTCATATTACCTTTTTTGTCAATAATTATTTTAAAGGATGAACTTTGAGAGCTATTGTCTGTGCCAAAGTTAATCCCTAGAACATGCTCATCCCTAGAAAGTAGTATTTCAGCTTATTCCAATTTCTTCTACAGCAACTGTGATCAGCATGCCAGTGTACGGGGCAGAAAATCTCCCAAAGTTCCTGTCCATATTCTTGTAAAACTGAATCAGTTCTGTTTTCATATGTGGAAAGGATTTGCATTGATGAAAGACTTCCCTTCTCCCAGTTATATATTACTTAATGCTATGGTACAAGTCATTCTGCAGTTTATTGACTCACACTTCTTCTAGTCTATATGGAATTCACCAAACATGGAATTACAGGCTCCAAGGATTATTGACAGCAATGAGATGTGATATGCTATGTTGGTTATCTGCACCTTTTTGCACCTTTTTTTGATTCTCAGACCTATAACCTGATTAAAATGAAATGCCAGGATATAAATGGATAGTCATAAAAATTGTGAATTCCATTAAAATTAACAGGATTTACTTCCAATTATCTTTGAAAATCAGAAGTTACCTTTGAAAACAAAGTGTGTCTAGTAGCAAATTCCACTCAATCTAGTAATTGAGCAGAGCCTGTAAAATGAAGGCAAAAGTTCATTCCCAAGTATTATTTTTGTAGGACCCGATCTCTACAGGATGAATGAATTTTAAAAATCAGATTAAAGCAGAGAAGATGTTTGTGCTGTTGCTAATTCTACCAAGATATTGTATACACTGCTCTTCCTTCTAAGACCACCAGTTTTTTTTAAGTTATTCCTCAGTAATCCCCAAGCCTTCATCCCTCCATCTAGTTGGTGTTTTACCTTCCAATCTCACAGCGAATAGAATTAAAATTATTAATACATTCCTATTGACCACCTCACCTCTCTTTAATGACATCCCAATGTCTTGTTGATTCACATTTGATTTGGTATTTATATTTTTGACCTATCCAAAATTTAATTAATGGGTCAAAATATTTTTTAAAATACAGCCAAGTAGAATAATTATGTCATTTGACTTGAGGGAGAACAACAGAGAGGTCTTGCATCTTTTGGGAGAGTAACTAATAGGATCGAGCTAATTGTTTATTAGGAGTTGTGCAAAATCCTGACTGGTGGGGCAACTTTAACGAGCGATTGCTCTCCTCAATATTCACCTCTAAGCCATCATTAGTTTCCAGGTTTTGTGAACACAGACTAGTTCAAACAGAATTTCACAGCAGTGACTAAATCCAGGTAGGGATCCCACTGGGACTAACAGTGCAAGCCTAGGCAAAATTATTCCAGTTTAAACCCACTGATTGCAGCCAATGTAGACTGGCATAACTTTGCATTGGGCCCCACTGTTAGGCATCCAGGAGAGAGCCTGTGGGTAGCATCCCTGTATGGAGGCTGGGCATTTTTCAGAGCCCTTGCTTTGGGTGGATGAGAGCCAAGCATAGGATAATCCAAGCATAGTCCCCACCTCCCATCCTGCCTCTACCTTTTATTTGTTTTTTGTTTTTTTGGGGGAGGGGAAAGTAAAGTGGGGCAGGCTCTAGCTGTCTTGTTAGTTCTATGGTCCGCACCTCACTTGTTTTGGCTTTCCTCAGTCTGGTGAGAATCCCCAACTGACAGGAGTGATCCGTGCAAAATTTAGTTTCCAGCTCCATGGAAAGGAACGGCGTCCTCACCCCACTGGCTTCCCTGCCCGTGACCCAAACTGCTTTAGGAACAAGGAGTAAGATGTCCTACGCAGGGGCAGCATTGGGGATATGACCAAGAAGGCATTTGATTACAGCCAAATTCCAAAAAGGGAACTCTACAATGTCAGACGTCCTTTCAAAGCAGGCCAGGCACCAGTTTATTCACAACAACGTAAAGTCTCATCAAGTCGAGCCTCTTAAGTGGAACCCTTGGAGATCATGAAAAGAAGAGCATCCATTGATGTTTGGAGAAGCAAGAGAGGGGCGGGGGGGAGGGGCGTGTTGCAAAATTCCCTGTACTCAAAAGCCAGTTTGGGGGCTCAAGAACAAAGGCCATTGTCACCCAGTTCGCAGCGGGGTCTTTTCCTGGGTTGCCTGTTGCTTTTTCTGATATCCTACAAGCCCAAGTTCAGCTCGAGGGAAGCGGGTGCAATAAACGGAACTGGTTGAACTGAAGCCTGAACAAAGTCCGAGCCTGGGGACACCTTTAGGACTGACGGCGTTTGATTCAAGATAGCCATTTTCGTGTGCAAGCACACTTCGTCAGATATGCGCACACGATATCGTGAAACGAACTTGGTTGGTCTTAAAGGTGCTCCAGGGCTCGAGTTTTGTTCTGTTGCTTCAGGCCAACACGTCTGCCTACCTACGGGGATCTATCTAAATTCAGGGCTGAAATCCTGTTCCGAAGTACCGCCCGAGGCATTTCTTCCCGACTGTGGCGGGCAATCTGTGGGGGTGGGGGATGGTTTTAACGCGCTTTCCCTTGTCCGGGTCGCGCCCCACAACCAGGCTCGAGCGGGCCATTAAGCGGGTCAGTCGGTGGTTTCTTCAGGCTTTTCCTTCGGAGATCCATTGAGGGGAATCCAATCGCCCTCCAAGCCACGTCCAAGGCCGAGGGCCCAAACGGGTCCGAAGCCTCTTTCGAAACAGTGGGCGCTGCCCGCCTGCCAGGCCGGAGAGGAGGGCAAAGAAATGTCATCGGACAAGATCCGAGCCCTAACGGCCAGCGAACTGGTTGCCAAAGTGGCGTCCTTCTCGCCTGGTGGCCAAAGTGGGGCTCTGCGCGGACTACATCTGCCACCAGCTCCTGCCAACAGGGACACTTGGGCCGCCCCCGGACTCTGCGGCTGTCACTGCTGGGTGGCCTGGAGGCCTCCTCTTCTGGGCAGGTTAGCGGCCGCGTCTCTCCCTGGGCCTGTGAGCCGGGCGGCCGCTGAATTCCGTTTCACGGAAGGGAAACTGAGCGGGGGTGTGGGGGGGATAGTCCCAACTCGCCGGTTTCCATCCTTGCAGAGCCGTCCCCTGAACAAGGTGGGCCGCCTTAGAGGAAACCAACGTGCCTCGCGGCGCCTACAGACTCGGCGGGGGGGGCGGGGGCGGGCAGGGGCGCGTGCTGCACCCGGAGCTCGGGACTGGAAGGCTTGCCAGGAGACGGCACAAGGGGCTCGGCCGGGGCGGCAGGGCTGGGGCCGGCGGAGCTCCTGGCCTCGCTTCCTTCACAGCCCACGGGGCCAGCCTGAAGCCACCACGTGTGCCTGTGTGTGTGGGGGTACAGCTCCCCCCCCCAGCCCTCCTGCTGGCCTTCTCGAGCCCCGGCGCGGCTGGCAGGAAGCGCTCCGGATGTTTGCTGCGTTTCATGTGGCATTCGTGGCTGCCCCTGATAACCCGGCCCGCCCTCAGGCCCAGCCCCCCCCCCCGTCCGGCCGTCGGTCCGTCCAGCGCCAGGCGTGGAGAAGGGCTCGTCGCAGGGGCCGGCCGCCGCCCTCGCAGCGGCTGCTCCGGGCCGGCTGGAAAGGTCACCGGCTCCCTGACGTGATCGCTCCGGGCCCTCGCCAGCCGCTTGACGTGCGACGCGCTTTCGCCCTGGCGGGGCTGGCTCCCTCCGTGGCGGGCGGGCGGGCGGGCCAAAGGAGCCCGGCAGAAAGGGAGCCGGAGGGCAAAGCGGCGCCTGCAGGGTGGCCGGGAGGGGGAGGGGGGCAAGGCGCTCCCCAAGCAAAGAGGGGCGCGGTCAGACCCCAACCCCACCCATGTTAATGGAAGCGTTTAGAGCTCCCGATCCTCAGTGTGCATCTAGTTGGGAATGAACCCGACGGATGTGACCCTCTAGGAATCACAGAATCGCAAAGATATTTGCTGGCTGAATCGCGCCCATCCGACGCTTAACTCCCTTGTCAAACTCCCATGCAGCGGAATCTGCGGTCTCCGCCTGGGGATTTCTGGATGGAAAACCTACGGACCGCAATCCCCTCCCCCATCCTGCCCGAGGGGCTGAGGCGTTGCCAAGGTTGTGCTTTAGATATCAGCCAGCCGCCTTTCAAACAAACAAACAACCAAACAACTTTCTGGGCTCGGGTTCAGCACACCTTCCTTCCCTATCCAGCCCGGACTAGTGATCTGTAGAAAATGTGCATCTAAGCACTCAAGGGCGGCCGGGGAGCGGGACTTTGGCTTTTTTCTTGCGGTCTGATCCGTTCCTTATCGAAACCCCACCAAAGCCAGGGCGCCCCCAGCCCCAGCCCCAGGCGCGAGGGCCACAGAATTCCCCTTGGGTTAGGCCCACGCGCGCGAGTTTCCTCCCAGGGACAGTGGCGAAGCACCGCGCGGCCGGTGACCGTCGAGCGCGACTGGCTTCTAGCAAGGCACAGCGGCCATCTGGCCGTGCAAACGGGATCCGGCTCAGTCGTCGCCTCCCACCGGCAAACCCGGCTTCATGGGCTGTGGATCGCAGCCGTCCCAGGCTGTCCAAAGGATGGGGTTGGGCGGGCGGCTGGGTAAAAGCAGCAGGGTCAAAGATGCTTCCAAAGCTGATATTATATATATAACACAGAATAAATATTTCTGTCAAGACAGTAAAAGGAATGGCGAAGCCTTCCCTTTCTGCGTCGTTTCCACCGTTTCACAATTTTTAAAATGCTTTTGTTGCTGCCACAGATTATCGGGACTTGCTACATAAACAGATACATGCATTTAAAAAATCCTCCAAGGATCTCCCTGGTGGCTTCATCCACAAACGAATCCTGCATCATAACGAAGCAAAGGCCTTTCTTTTGTAACCAACCGGCTTGCAGCTCGCAGCCAGTTCCCCGGATATTCCAACGCTAAACACTTCTGAGTCTGGGATAACAGCTAGCAAATGTTCGAAGACGAACATTGTCAATGTAAGTATTCTGTCAGAGCCCTCATTCAGGAAACTCAGGCAAAGAAAGTAGATCTCACTTTTTGGGCTGGAAGCTCTCAGTCCCAAGACATCAAGCTGGCACCCCAGATGGTATTTTACAGTGCAAAGAATTTATCTAAACCTCAGGGAAATCAGTGGATTCAGAGAGCGATCCTAAACAGGTCTACCTCAAATCATATTCCTAGGTAAATTCAATTGGGGTTTACTATAGGAGGAAAATTGTTCTTAGAATTGCTTTGTTATACTGGTAAAGACTGAACAGTCTGACTGCCAGTCAGCTCCACCGATTTAAGCAAGGCTGAGTCCTCTTCTCACCAAATACCAGAAACAAAATCCACTTGATTCTACTTATGGATAGATCCTGCTGTAAAAGTAGGAAACTAACCTAGTTGAAGTGCAAATTATGAAGTTGACAGACTGCAGAATCCTACTATATTAGAGCATATAAGAAGTCAAATAGTGTGTTTCCTAATAATATTAATAATACTATACTACTACTAATAATAATAATAGTAATAATAATAATAAGCAATGCTTATTCTCCAGTTCCTTTCAAATGGAAATACTTCTTAAAGCTACATGTAATCCATAAGGTGTTTTCTTACATTCAAGGGCACAAAAAATTGAGACAAATTAAGCAACATCTGAAAGCAGAAGCTGCTACAGACACATTTTCCTGGCCAATGTAAAAATAGCATTTCTTAGATAGGGTTTACTATGACACTTCCGGTATAGGAAACGCTCCCAGCAGACAGGAAACAGACAAAACAGGTCTAAGATGCTTTATTTTCCCAAGTGCTCATAAAAACAAAGCACCTCAGTGGGGTCCTCCCTTGCCTCACTGCTCTCTGTCCCGTGCAGCGGACTGGCCTGTTGCTTTCTCACTAGGAGCCTGATCGCACTTACTTGAAAGTAGATCCCATTGGTCTCAATGGAATTTACTTCCACGTAGCCTCAAGTCATGGAAAAATCCACTCCTTTCCGGAAAGGTGACTCCTGGCTGGCTCCTGTGCAGGTGAATTGCAGATGAAACTGGCCCTCTGCTCGCCCGCGGCGATTGTCCCGGGCCCCGCCCACCCAGCCCGATTGGCCCTTGTCCAGTTTAAACCCAGCCGCGCGGTGACAGCCGCAGCGATTCAGGACTTATCGCCGCCCGGCCCGGGTTTCACATGCGGAGCCGCTTCCCCTCCCGGGAGGACGAGGAGCGGCGGCCCGGCCCGGCAGAGCGCCGTGGACATGAGCAGCCCCGATGCTGGATACGCCAGCAGCGACGACCAGGCTCCAGGACCGCCGCGCTCGCTCCCTCCGCTCCTGATGCAGTGCCCCTGGGCAGAGTCGCTGAGCCCCCTGGCAGAGGGCAAGGGCAAAGGCGAGGCGGCAGCCGACCCGGCGCAGCAGGGGCCCTCCGGGCGGGCCAAGGGCGAAGCCCGCATCCGCCGCCCCATGAACGCCTTCATGGTGTGGGCCAAGGACGAGCGCAAGCGGCTGGCGCAGCAGAACCCGGATCTGCACAACGCCGAACTGAGCAAGATGCTTGGTAAGTCCGGCCCCGGAGGCAGGGGCAGCCCCGCGCCCACTCGGGAGAGGAGTTTTCACCACGGCGCTGGAACAGTGCTCGGAATATGCCGGGGTTCTGGGAAACCCACCATTCCCCCCAGTGGTGCCTACTGAGGCTGCGATTAGGCGCTCCCCGGTAATTTCGGTCGTGGGTTCGCCTCGGCGGAGATCCACTTAAATCCGCAGCCCCACGGAGCCATACAGCGACCACCAGGGGGGGAGTGATTTATCGGGTAGAGGGGCCTGAAGTGGGGCTGGGAGCAAGGGGGGCGGGAGGGCCGCCGGGCGGGGTGATCCCATAAGGGAAGCCGTTTGCTTGGAGTCCAGGCCCGCTTGAAAAGCCTCGGGGAGCCAGAGCGTCTTCTCCCAGAGGAAGGGGCTTGGGCCCTCCGAAGCTCGTCCCCCTGGACCTGCTTGGCCTGGGAGGTGCTTCTAGACGCGACTCTGGCTGCCTCTGAGGCCGGCAGCGCCCGTGGCCCCGCTGTCAAGCTCCTCCGCCCCCCTCGCCTTGTCCGGCAGGCGGCCCCGAAACTGTCCTGGCGGGCCGCCGCGTAACCGCCGCTTTGCTCTCCCCGCAGGCCAGTCGTGGCGGGCGCTGTCGCTGGTGGAGAAGCGGCCCTTCGTGGATGAGGCGGAGCGGCTGCGCCTGCAGCACATGCGCGACCACCCCAACTACAAGTACCGGCCGCGGCGCAGGAAGCAGGTGAAGCGGCTCAAGCGCGGCGACGGCGGCGTGGCCGAGGCCGGGGGCGCCTTCCTGCCGCCGCCCCACCACCAGCAACACTCGCTGGGGCTGCCCGTCGAGGGCGGCGGCGGGGGCTGCGACGGCCTGGGCCTGCCCTACGCCGAGCAGGCCGCCTTCCCCGGCGGGAGCTTCCACTACCGGGACTGCGCGCCGCTGCCGCTGCCCACCTTCGGGGCGCACTTCGGCGGCTACAACCTGCCCACCCCGGAGCCGGAGTCGCAGGGCGGCGCGTGCGCAGAGCCCGCCTTCTTCCCGCCCGCGGAGGACGGCGCCTGCCTGCTGGGCGCCTACGGCTACCCGACGCCGCCCGGGGCCGAGTACCCCTGCAACGGCGCCCCCGCCGGCGGCCAGGCCGGCCTCTTCCGCGGCCGCTTCCCGGCCCCTCTGGCCGCCTTCTCCAGCCCCTCGCCGGCGCACGAGGCCGCGCAGCAGCAGCAGCCGCCGCCCTGCAGGCGCGGAGAGGCCGCGGCCGCCCTGGAGCCCCTCCCGCCGCCCGACGTGGAGCTGCTGGCCGACGTGGACCGCGCCGAGTTCGAGCAGTACTTGTCCTTCGGCTGCCGGCCGGCGGAGCTCACGCTCGGCTACCCGAGCCACGAGGCTGCGGCCGACGCCGGGCCCGCCGCCGCCTACTACTGTGCGGCCGCCGGCGGGGGCGGGGCCTACCCGGAGCTGTGACGCTCCCGCGGACCCAGGGAGGGCGAGACGGACTGACGGACCCCTCGGGCTCTATTTATTGTAATTTATTATTGCCTGGCCGCAGCTGGGAGAGACCTTGGAGGACCTTCCAGGGAGTGGGGGCGGGGTGGAGGTGCCTGCTTTCGGCTGCAACCCCCACCGGTGGCGGGGAGGGGGTTGGGGGTTTCGCGTAAGGAGCAAGGGCGGGGGAGGGGACTGCTCAAAGCGTTCAGGGTTTGCCTTTGCCTGAAGCGCGACCAAAGAGCGACTGTTTCGAACCTCTGCCTTTTATACAAGTCTGCTTCTTTTTATGTGTTGGTGGGGGAGGGGGCGTTGTACAGAATGATTTCGGACTTCTCGGCATCAGCACCCCAGTAAAGTTGGAAGGGACTCGCCAATAAAACTCAGGTGATTGTGTAAACTATTTGGCGTCCAGCTGCTGTGATTTCATGCTTTTTAAAATGTGTCTTGCGAGAAATTCTGAAATCCTAAGGGTAAAACTGGATGTTCTTACCTATAGGTTCCGGCTAGCCGTATTGGTTCACAGGAAAAATAAAAAGTTATACCTTTCTGTTGTGATTTAATGTTGTGCTCTTTTTAGGTACCCTTCAGAATTCTCCATTAAACTGGGTATTAAAGAGGAGTGTCTTCTCGCCTCCCCCTTTAAACTGAGGGAGAGTACTGGAGAACTAGAATACTTGCCATTTGTTTTGTATCATTTTGGTTAACCCAAAATGGCATATGGCTTTGGTTTTTGAACTACTGAAACAGAACTGAAGAATCAAATTTGCACCCCACCCCCAGCTACTAGATGGGGATCCTTAGGTGACTTCCCAGCCAAGTACGTTTTTGGGAACAATTCAGAATAGCCAAGACTACCTCAAATTTTGAAGTTTGATCCCTAAGGAATGTGAGAGGTGAACTTCTGATCTCAGTAACAAATAGTGTTAGTGAGGCATTTCTCTGGAAAAGTATACCTCTGGGTAATAATGAATACATTTTAGAACTAACTAGTGTTCACGAGATTTTTTTTCCTGCAGTGTTGTCACACAATCCCCCCACCCCAGCATGAAAGAAGGGGAGGGGAGAGAGAGAGAAATAAAATCGTGCACCCTAGAGCAGACCTGCACGATTTTATTTTCTTTTGCAAAACAGGCCGTGGGCTACTTAGCAGGGGGAAGGTTGGCTGGTTGGTTTTTAAAACAACTCCACTTGTTGGGCCAGGCTTCTATTGCAGAAGCAATATCGAAAGAGCAGGCTTACTCCGAAATCCCACCCAATCCCTGCGCTGTATTGGCCGGGCCGGAGCCAGCCTGTGGGAGACGCGAAGGCCTGGCAGGGCTTCTGCCCCGGGGCTGTTTCTGCCGCGCCTGCTCTAGGAGAGGCGGGATGCCTGGACCAGACCCAGCCTTAGCTCAGTCCCAGAGACTTGCAGGGCAGACGGGCGGAAGTAGAGGCGGCGCGGCGGCAATGTCGCCCTCGCCCGCCTTAGACGCCCGCGCCGAGCTCGGCGTCTCTCTCCTGCCCGGGCCCTGATCTGGTCCCCCCCCCCTTCTGCTCCAGCCGGGCCCGCCTTGAGAAGCGGGGGAGGGGGCGGGGTGCCAGAGCTGAGTTGGCCGGACGATGACGGCCACTTGGCTCGTTTCCAACGCGGGTTCCGGAGCTTCTGCTCTCGCGGCGCTTTCGCTGCGCTCTCCGCGCTCGGCTTCCCAGTATGCCCGTCCTGAAGCAAGGCGATCGCGAAACGGAAAAAAGCAAACGCCCGGCATCGGCAAACCGATCGCCCCGAAGGTCCCCTGAAAACAATATTGGCTTCCTGCGATCCCGAGGGGGAAGCTCCAGTCGCTTTCCATCCACGTGCCCTTTGAACCACCGAGCCCAAATGTTGGCCGCTTTTTACTGCGACTAAAAACATGAAAGAGTGTGCTTTTTAAGGGGTCCTTCAGAATTCTTCCTGAAACGGGACGAAGATGATCTGGGGCCAAGGGACCAAGCCCTATGAAGATAGGTTGAGGGACTTGGGAATGTTCAGCCTGGAGAAAAGGAGGTTGAGAGGGGACATGATAGCCCTCTTTAAGTATTTGAAAGGTTGTCACTTGGAGGAGGGCAGGATGCTGTTTCCGTTGGCTGCAGAGGAGAGGACACGCAGTAATGGGTTTAAACTACAAGTACAATGATATAGGCTAGATATCAGGAAAAAATTTTTCACAGTCAGAGTAGTTCAGCAGTGGAATAGGCTGCCTAAGGAGGTGGTGAGCTCCCCCTTACTGGCAGTCTTCAAGCAAAGGTTGGATACACACTTTTCTTGGATGCTTACGGCTGATCCTGCGTTGAGCCTGTATGGCCCCTTCCAACTCTATGATTCTATGTTAACGAGGAGGGCCTTCTCCCCCCATTCCTGGGAGGTATGCTGAATTCAGCGCCACCCCGTCCCTCCTCCAGACTCCCTCTCCCTTTTCGGTCTAAAGATCAGCGAAGTGATAAAATCGATCAGAGACGATGAGACCAGTTTCGCTGAACCCCCAAATGCGGAGAACACTTCGCGAGGAGTCTTGCGACACCCCGGAAAGCCGGTTACTGCCCCAGGAAACTCTTCTGGATTGGCTTAAAGGAGAAAGCCTCGCCTTGGCGTTCAAATGAAAGGCTTACGGCTCACTGTAAAGGGAGGTGCTTTGGGGACAAATAAATGCAAGTTTTGGTCGTAGTAGAGGCCCTTTCCCTTTTAATGGGTTGGATCTGACAATACCCAAAGGGGATTTGCATGTGCAAAAGGCCACTAAGTGGGAACGCGTAGTAAGGCGAAGAACCGGATCAGATTGAGCAGGAAACGTTGGGAGAATTCAACCCGATGACCCTTCTAAATGCACGGGGGGGGGGGGGCTGGCATGTAACCCAGATGTAAGGGTTCCCTATAAGGGAAGGAAAGGGGCGGGGGACAGGACGAAAACGATTACTCGCGAGTCGGTGCCCGCAGCCGGCTGGTTAGTGCTCTTACTCATCCAAAGAGACCCTCTTCGACCCTGCCAATTTCCTCCGAAAGCTGCGACCCGCGATAAACTCGACGGGGAGGGCTTTCGTTTGGATACCCCGGCCACCCGTCCACTTCGAAAGCGTTTGGCCTCCGAAATAGGGTTCCTTACCTTTACTTTTCAGGAAAAGGAGATGAGAAAGAGAGGGGGCTGAAAGAAAGGGCTTGGTGGCGGGGACCCGACACCCGTCCTTGGACTAGCCGTTTCGCAGTATAGGGGCGTTTTGCTTGGTGAAGGGCGGGGTGGAGATCTAGCCGTCGGAGGGAGTTCTTGCTTATCCATTCCTTGGGGGGGGGGGGGAATGCCTACAGCTCTTTCTGCTTTGTAGCCCACATGGCTACCAAGGGCCGGAAGGGCCCGACGCATTAATAAAGGGCTCTGGGTCTCTGTCCGGCTTCCCCAGAAATATTACAACCCCCCGCCTACCAGATGTGCAGACGCTTGCCAGGCGCTTGCTTTGAAAAGGCGCCCCCATTCTGAACTATAAAACGGTCTGGGAATAAGAGGATTCTTGGCCAGCGAGCGGGTAAGAAAGGAGACGAACGAGAAGCGCTGTCCCCTGCAGCACACGGAAGGCCCTCGGCGTCCTACTGGCCGGCAGCGTGTTTCTTTGACCTGAACGTAAGACTCAGTGCAGTTCGACGGGGCATCCTTCCAGGCAAGAGTTAAGTGGAAGTTCTGTTGGCTTCTGCAGTCCACTCTCTCTCTCTCACACACACACACAGAGCGAGAGAGACCCCAACATCGTGCACACCAAGGAAACAAATAGACCGGAGACCTCGAAGATGTTCGCATTTAAGGGATGCCCGAAACCCATGATTTGTACGTTCCCCGATTTAACTCCTGGTAGACTCAAGGTGGCCTTCGGTCTGTTCATCACATTGGCCGAGGTCCTAAATTCGTCTCAAGAGCTTTGGAAGGCAGCTTTACTCAGAAGTAAGCCCCCTATTACTGAATGGGGCTTACTTCCAGGAAAGCGTTCTGAGGAATGCAGCCACCAAAACCTAATAGTTTTAAACCTCAGACTTCTTAAACATACACATTTAACGGATTTTGTTTATGGACAAGGTCATTTAAAAGAGAGAGAGAAAAAAATGCATTCTCTCTGAGGAATTTGCACTCAGACGTGTTTCCCGGCCTTTCTCCCGTACTGTCCCTTTCACAGCGGCAAGACAGGCAGAGGTTCGACAGGTAAGGCTGCTATATTCTTGCTGCGGGAAAATTTCACTTCAGATAGCCGAACGCGGCCCGAACCAGAAGTTCATTCCAGTAATCTGATCTGTTTATGTGATTTCAGAAACAAAATATAATTTTCTATCAAGCCTGCAGACGAACGGGGATCCTGTCCCAGCAGGCCATCCCCTTGGCGCCTCCGTCTGCTGCTTGAGCCTTTCCCAAGAGGAGACCGAGGCGTTAGCAACGTCCAGGCAGACGGTGCGCCAGCCCTGGACACGGGTGGTGGCTGGGACCGCAACAGACTAGTTGCCAAGTGCCGGGGCGGACGCGGACGGAATCTTCCCCCTTTGGTAGAGGCTTAAACCTTAAAGGGCTGCAATTGACGAGGCGATGCCAGCCCTCCTCTCCCCCCCCCCCCATGAAAAGTTCACCAGCTGCTCAGGACGTCCTAAAGTCAGCCTCTCTGAAGGGGGCGGGACGCAGGACTGTCGGGAATCTCTCCGGTCTCAGGCACAGTGGAAGTGCGCCAGCCATGCAGCCTCCGGGAGGGGTGGGGGGAGGGAAAGTATCTTAAGCGGAACGAGGCCCCGTGGAAAGGCACTGAAGGGACAAACCCGGATTCCCAACGCGGTGACCTTTGTCCGCCTTCAACTGGCCCCAAAGCGCTCTGTTTCCCCCCCCCCCCCCAGCATCTGCTGAAGGCGCCTCTGCCTTCGAAGCGCCCTTTCCAGCCTCAGCGCGCCCAGTCAGAGATCGCGGGCGGGGCGGGGCGGGGCGGGGCGGGGCGGGGGAGCCAATTAAGGAGCCGATAGGCGGGAGACGCCCTCCGAAGAAGGCCGGCGGGGCGCGCTTTGCGTAAAGGGCCCGGCCCTTGTCAAGAGCCGGAAGGCTGCAGAAACAGCAGCAGCTCCTCCGTCTCCGAGGAAGCGCCTGGGCACCACTGGGATATTTGGAGAACGAGGACTTCATTCCTCCATCCGGGGGGGAGGGGAATCCAAGCCGTCCACCCCTGTAGGCATCAGCACAAAAATGCTGCTCAGAAGAGTCGGTCGTTGGCCTTGAACAACCCGCGGTGGGAAGGAACACATGGCTCCACTCCGGCAGACCAGCCCCTGAGACTCCCAGGATGCAGTCCCTGGTCACATTTTTTGGCCATCCCAGCAGCCCCGCAGGCACATTTACACCCTCCCTTGAGTTCTTTTGCTGGCAGGGGCTCATGGGAATTGTAGTCTGAACATCTGGAGGACCACAGGTTGACTACCCCTGCCAGAAAGCAGCTGAGCTTTGTCCTGCCTGCTCAAATCATGGGGTCTGCTTCCAGCCCCACTGGGAAACATTTCTACACCCTCCCCAATGACCCCTGCGTGTGGCAATTGCCAAGTGTGCCATGCCCATGTCTGCAGGGGCAAGAACACCCAACATCCATCTTCCTCCATTATTCACACAGACATGGGGAGGGTGTCCACCATTCCTTCTCTCTGTGTGATCTGGCATGTGGCCCATGGGTGGTGCCCTTGGTGCTTAGATGGCAGGATGGCCACCTCTGCCAGGTTGTGGCTGACTTGCTCCACAGGTAATCCAAACAACATCAAGAAGAAAAATAGTTTTGTCTACCCAAAGAAGTGTAAAATCGACTTACATTCGCCTTCCCTTTCCTCTCCCCACAACAGACACCCTGTGAGGGAGGTGAGTCTAAGAGAGCCCTGAGATTACTGCTCAGTTCAGAAGATCTACCTCCTGAGTAACCCTTACCTCATGAACCAACCAACATCCACCTCATAGCACAACACCTACCTCATGGAATGACATCCGCCTCAGCAAACATCCACCTCTGCAAATATCTGCCTATACAAGCAAGCCCCTGTTTGACTAATCTTTTCTATTGCCATTTTGCAATCCACAATCAAAACAGATGATCTCTTATCTGTACAATGTGTTCTGCTAATGGTGAAGAAGCATCCAGGAATTTCTCCAAGGGGTGAGCCTCTTTGTGTTTGGGCCTGGGAGACCTGGGAGTGTTTCCTTGGTGTAGTGGTTAAGAGTTGCAGCTTCTAATCTGGAGAGCTAGGGTTGATTCTCCTCTCCTCCAAATGCAGCCAGCTGGGTGACCTTGAGCTAGTCACAGACCTGTTAGAGCTGCTCTCTGAGAGCAGTGGTCTGCCCTAGCTAGTGGGTGCTTCAGCTGAGTACCCACAGTCATTACACCCTCCCTGCTGCCATGGGGCTACTTTGGTGGACTCCCACTGGAAGTCTGGGGGTGCTCATCTTTCTGTCTCTCTTTTGGGTACTGGCTGCATGTTTCAGCCCTGGCTGGGGATGATGATGCTTTGGGGGTTGGGTGACAGGAAAGGACTCATCTTTTTCCAGCTACCATATCTATTTCCTTCTCAGGACTTCTGTCTACCACATTTAACCACTTCTCAGGGCTTTTGACCCACCATGTTTACTACTTTCTCAAGACTTCAAGCCAACTCATCTACTTTTTTCTCAGAGCTTGGAGCCACCATGTTTACATGCATTTCAGGGCTTTGAATATGTCATTGTATGCTGGTTCAAGTTAGAGTCCCAGGTGGTCTCCAGGCATATTGCCCTGGTTTTGCTGGGTTGGCAAAAATGTTCCCCTCAGTTTTACTAGAGAGATTCTCGGGAACTTTGATCCTATTTCTGTTCTGCCCTAGCTTTTTTGACTGTTTGGGAACACCTTTGGGGAGGGGGGGTATAACTCTGATCCCATAAATCTAATTCTCACCAAAACTGGATAGGAGAGTCAGCTGAAGATGTGCTCTAGGCTGGCTCCTCTGGCATGTTGGAGGGGTGTGTGTGTTCAATGCACTCCTTAACCTGCCCCTCATTTCCTCAGAAGGCACTTTCTTGGGGGCACCCAAGGAAATGGTGTTCTCTAAAATTCATATAAATCCAATCCTCACCAAACGTGGTAGGCAGGTAGAGGAGAGTCAGCTAGAGATTCAACGTGAGTATCACGTCTCTAGTCTACTGGGAGGAAATTTGACTGCATCATGAACTGGTTCGGTTCATATGAGCGTGTTTTTGCATGCAAACATCTGCGGTTTGGCTCATGAGACCACCACAAACCATGAACCAAACCAAACCACATTTCCTGGCCCATGCCTGCCCCCTAGCTACAACTAGTGCAGAAGTAATTTGTCCCACTATTAACAGGTGCTAGCCACCAGGACAATATGTTGCCCATTTTAAAGCACCAGTCTTGGCTGCCAGTTTGTTTCTGAGTTCAGTTCAAAATCCTTTGCAGCCATCTCCTTCCATATGTTCCTATGTACCAACTACAGTCGTCAGGAGGCCATGTGTTGGCTGTCTCACCGCTCAGGATGGTCCATCTAGCATTAACCAGAGTCCAGGCCTTTCCCATCATGGCTCCAGCTCTGTGGGATGGACTCCGTGAAGAGGAGGGGAGGGGTTCTTGATGGTTTCAGGAGGTGCTTCAAAGCCTTAGTTGATATGAATAGGAAACAAGAAACAATTAAGAGTAGAACAACCTCATTATAGTTACAAGCAAGGTACCTGTAGTGATTTTAATGCAGTTATTTTTTCCATTCCTTTTATTAATCGAATGAAGACTTGTTTTATGGTCTGTTCCTTGGAACTTGCTTGTTTATTGACAGAGTGTTAGTTTCAATTTATCTCCAGGGAATATATTTTGGATCCAAGGAGTATTTGTGTTCTCTCCCCCCCCCCCCGGCACAACATATTGTGCAATTACTTTATGCTGTCCAATTTACTTCAGAGCTTCATATTGTTGCAATTTAGAAGCACAATTTATTCATCACACATCCTGTTTAAAGCAATTGTTTTCCTGTGTTAAACAATGAACACATTAGAATATGTTTTGGCAGTGGAAGGTTGCATCCTGAATAGCAAAAATGTAAGATTGTATTCACATATTTGTAAACTTCTTTCTTTGTTAAGGAACATATTAAGCCTTGCTGAGTTGACCAATGAAGTATGGAAACACTAGAACATTTTAACACAAACTGCTTCACATTTATATAATGAATTCTGTTCAGTGCAAGGACTGAATACGTTGTGTGTGTTTCTAGTGAGCCTGTGATTTATCATCCCCCTCCATATGATTAGCAGTTTACATTATCTTTTAAAAGATACTCAATATTTCCAAATCTCTCTTTTGCCAAATAATGTTTTAGCCCACACTTGCATAAGTGACAATGTTCTTGTGCAACTAGGAAATTTTCTGGTATTGTTCCCTCCAAATTTGAAATATCCTGTTCACTACAGCTAGTGAAGAGGAGGGGAGGGGTTCTTGTTGGTTAGGAGTGCGGACTTTTAATTTGGCATGCTGGGTTTGATTCTGCACTCTCCCACATGCAACCAGCTGGGTGACCTTGGGCTCTCCACGGCACTGATAAAACTGTTTTGACCGAGCAGTGATATCAGGGCTCTCTCAGCCTCACTTCCCTTACAGGGTGTCTGTTGTGGGGAGAGGAAAGGGAAGGAGACTGTAAGCCACATTTGGACTCCTTCGGGTAGAGAAAAGTGGCATATAAGAACCATGCATGTGCATGCTTATAATATAAATAAATCTTATACGCAGCTTTTAGTATTTGATATTTTATCAAACACTGGTCAAGATAAGTCTATAAATATAATACATCTGTCACTAGGGTTCATTTCAGGTTGACATTATATTATTTTGACTGTATTACAAAATCAGGCTATTGGCTGAAGAGGATACCAGCTTCAGGTACAGTTTTATTCTCCAAGGTTCTTATTAGTGCCTGTTGTTGTCATCTCTTTTACTGGTTCTTGGCAGTTGTTTCAGAGCTTATACGCTTGCTCTCTCTCTTTACTATGAACACACACAGTATCTATATGAGCTGAAGGGGGAGAACGTCTACAGTTCACAGATTTCCCACCTGAGACGTTGGGGCTGCAACCCTCAGGGTCCCTGAAGGTTCCCTAATTCCCAGCAATAGAGTTGTAGGTGGTGCAAGAAGCCGCAGAGAGAGGACAAATAATTACTTTTATTTGAGTTGTGAACCACCTGATTTGGTAATGAAAGAAAGACAATCATCTTTGAAATAAAGAAAATTATTTTTTTAATGTGTGAGGTGGAAAGCTATCCAATGAAAATGCTATGGATGTGTTGATCATTCCTACCTTCCAGAGCCCAGTAATTAAAGTTTGTAAAATAAGATTTTCTGTGGTTCTGTTGGGTAAAAAAGTATAGTGCTGAGAAGTTGGCCTTTTTTCTTACATCCCAGAAGAGGGGTGCCATACACTTAATCCTATGGTATATAGACATAGCCCTGCTAACTCCCTTGCCTCTCAAAGTAGGAACGTGGATCTTACCTAATTGGTGAGAAAGAACACAAACCTTTTAAAAAGGTTTCCCCCACTCCAAGATGTACAACTTTTGTTTTCACAACTCAAAGCTCATTTGGCAATTGTGTTATATAGTCAATTGCTCATTAGGCAACATTATATAGTTAAGCTTTGTGACCACTGATTGCAGCAGTGAGCAAATCCTCAGATGCTAACAGATGTACATTAAAAAATGAACTAGGCAGCACATGCTAGGATGTATTTAGCTGTATGGTTCAATCACTATGAAATATAACTTCATGGTTCTTTTGATTCTTTAAATGTCATGATCCCCACATTTCAAAATTAAAAACCCCATTAATTCAGCTGACACATAAAGAACTCTTATTTCATGAAAAAGCCACCTGACTGAACTTTTCCCAATAAGATGAGCCTTTTCTTTCCTACCTTCCTTTTACCACTCATGGTTTATGCAGAACAAATAGAACAGTTTTACACCATGGCACCCCCAAAGTATTTTATCTACTTAGCAGCCACAGCAAATGGAACTGGGGCTACCATTTATGAATAATCTTGATGGCTTTTTTCTCTTCCCTTCACAGACATGATATCTTTAGAGCTCTCTTTCATAAATAAGTAAAAATATATTAAAGGCAATTTACATATTATTGGGCAGAAAAGCTTTACCAGCTTACTGAGGCCACCCATGGTGACTTTTGTGCCATGAAATGGAAGCAACTTTAGCCTATTATCCCAGTAGAATCTTTATCCAAACTGAAGTTAGTTGATCCCATCTCAGCAGGTGTAAATTGAGCAACCAGTAGAGTTGCTGATAGCTCAGGGGCTGGCAGGAAGGATCCAGAGCTAAAATACTCCTCAAGATTATGATAGAGAGAATTATGTCCTCCTTAGGGCATAGTTAGTGACAAATTGTAATTAAAAAAACAAACATTGCTATAGGAGGAACAATAGAATAAGCAAGTTGTAAGGGAAATGCCTCGTACAGAAAACTAAAGGAAGATAAAAGTTCATAAAACCAATGAAGCAAATGTTCTTACATGAACATTAGAATAGAGGGGAGTTCTTGGCTTTTCTTGAAATCTGAATGCAAGGCAGCCTGAACTCCAGATATTTATCTTGTGCTCAAATAAATGTTTTTGTCATCAAAGTCAATGTCTATCCTTGAGGACCCACCCATTCCTTTCTGTCTTCAGCAAATAACACTTAAAAAGCAGAATCACAAACAGACTTCAGTTCCACTGAGGTCCTGGAACTTTACTTTAAGTAAATTAATTAAGAATTAGAAATAATTAATTATACTTTTTATCACATAAACTATCCACCAGTTATAATCAAAGAGTCTCACACATTCTATTAGAAAAGGAGAAGCCTTCCAAATTCTGCTTGATCTATAAATGAGTTACACAGAGCAATAAGATCTGAGTAGCTTTATTCACATTAGAATCAATATTGCTAAATTAGCCTATTTAAGTGGTTTGTGGATCAAACCATAGAGATGTTTAGGATTATGACATCAGGTATTAGGTTGAGGCCAGGGCAAGGAACACTGTGGCCGGGACATTAGCCACCCCCAATTATAATGTCCGAGACATTATTAACCACCCCCAATTATAATGTCCGGGACATTAGCCACCCCCAATTACATCAACACCCCATAATGCCAGACAGTCGAGGTCTGATGAGTCAGGCTGGGGGATGGTGGTGGTGGTGCTTGCTTATTGCCTGTGATTCATGTGTATGACTGCAAATTAATTGTTTTAAGTTGGGATTTTATTGTGGGATCTTATTCTGTAACTCATCACAAGCCAGCTTTTCTGGAAGTGGTGGAGAACAACAACAAAAGAACAAAAAAATAATGGGTTCATTTAAGTTTTCAGGAATAGCATTACATAATATACATTTAACATAGACAATGTTTAAAAATGATTTCTTGATATTAAAATGCACAGGTCCCTTATTTTCCAATGCTTGGGTAGCACATAAATAGCCAATAAGTGTTCTTGATTTCAATTCCACTTGATTCAAATCAGTGGGAGTTTTGCCATTATGCTCGGCTGGATCCCAAACTGTCTTCCAGTAATGGAAAAGATGGATCTTTGCAGATTCTGCAGACCTTCCTCATATCACCCCATATGCTCTTCCTGAGAGTCAGTCCCCAGGAGAAGCATTTGGGGAGAGCAGTGAGATAACAGGAAAAATGAGAAAGCTGTGATCTTTCGAGTGCAAGCACTCCTCAGACTAAATGGAACAAGGATCATAAGAGTACAGATAAAAGGCAAAAGTTTACTTTTTGCTGGTCTTAAAGGTGCTACTGGACGCAATTTTTGTTGTGCTACTTCAGACCAACACGGCTACCCACTTGAATCTACCCCTGAATATGTCTTGCCTTGACAACCTTACGGGAGTCACCATAATTCAACCATGACTTGACAACCAAACAACAACGACAACAAAAACCTGTAACAACTTTACTTTTTTTTTTAAGGGAACCTTTTTTTATAGAATGAAAATTTAATTGCAGGGACCTATGTATATTCTTCTCATTTAATATACTTTTCAATGTTAAAGTCAGTAGACTAGGGAATTTTAAATGATAAGCTCTGGTACAATGAAAACCCACACTCCAGACTTCTGTCGGCCCACCTGTCTTGGCTTCCTAGCCTTATGACCCCCGTCTGCCCCTGAGATGACTGATAAGCTGTGAACATCCTTTATAAAAGGAAATGGTATTCTCTAAAATTCACACCATGGTTCTAAATTAGCATCAGACTTGGGACATTTCTAAAATAAAAAAATGTGTTAAAAATAGATGGGTGTATGGGGGAATTTGAACTGTCAGCATTGAAAGAAAACAATTAATCTATTCCAAGTTCCCTTAATCTGTGAGAAAAATGCATTTAAGGAGGTTTCACTGTTGTGTGTTTTGCTGACAGGAAGTAGAGCAAAACAACAACAACGTGTTCTGTGAATCATGTGCCATAAAGATAGGAGCCATTGTATAAGAAAATAAGACAATTTAAGAAGATCCAACAGGATTAATTTAGGGTAGTGGAAATCTCTTATAATCGTGAGGTTGAGTGTCCCATCCCCTCCCCCCCAACATGTCTTCATCAGCAAGGTGCCCCTGGCACTAGAATGGGATGAAACTTTTCCATGTAACCATCTTATCAAAGGTCTGGGAAACATGCTGTTGTCTTGTAATGTTTCGGGGAGATTCTCCACAGAGGTGGCTAAGCCAATTAGTTTAACGACACCCTTATTGCTCCTTGCAACCCACATACATAATGACAGGCAATGGTTCCCTTGGTACAAGTCTTGCTTTGACTACCCAGTGCTGTAGAACAAAGTTTGAGTCCGGTGGCACCAACGGCTACCCACCTGAACCTGTCCACTGCTGGTGTTGCTATATTGGCAGCAATACTAGAAACAGGGTTGTGGTGTGTTGGCAAAGCTGTGAAAGTTGTTTTGCATTCCTTGCGACTTGTGCTGGCATGTGTTTTTGTCTCTCTAGGCACTTTCATGGCAGCTCCCCATGAAGGGATGCACCACATTCATAGTGGTGCCAGGTGTGTGCTGAGCCTACAGCCTGACCAGCAGCTGCAACCAGGGACCAGTAAAGTGCCACCAGTAAAGTGGCATAAGTGTAGCCTGACACCTACACTCTTCCAGGCTGTTGCTTAGCCAGCACACTGGTTCCTCTCATGGGCAAGCAGGGATAGTGACAGCTCTACCTGTGATTCTGCTGTCTGTCAGTGCCGTTTTCAAAGACCTTCCTCAGTCCTTCCCAAGGTTTTCTTTTTTTTTTGGGTGGGAATACTTACCTTATAGATGGACAGATTGAAGAACCAGAGGTATGCTTCACCTATGTGCTGTTGCAGAAGACTGGTCCAGGCAGTCTTTTCTATGGCAAGTGGAAAATTGTCCTGTATGCCTAGTTGACTAAGCGGTTAGAAAAGTGCCCTGCAGTGTTTTGTAAAATATGGGTTCTAGTCCTGCCTTCTCTTCCTTTTTCTGCTCCTAAGCTTGTTAGGAGCTTAGCCTTTCTCCCCAGTTTCACTGAGGGTGGAATTAAAGCACTTTCACCTGTGATCAGGTTTTCTCAGCGAGCTATTGGACAGGTGATAAAAACTGCCTCTGTGAATATGCAGCTCTGTATTTTCTTGTTGCTGCTATTCAGAATATTATAACTCCTTCAGGGACACAAACCCTTGTACTTTCCACTGCCAAGCGAGCTGTGGCTCTATCCATGCCACTCTCTGGGTAAGTCTGCTGCTAAAACGGCATGCGCTTGTAAGGGAAGATTTGAAAACACATCTGCAGAATTCCCTGATTAGTCATCACTGTCAGGCTCTTCTGGCTACTCTAGAGGGTGCCTTTGTTCCTTCCCTTGTTCTGTTCTCTGTGTGGCTGGAAGCAGATGATTGGCTGCTTTCATATAACTTCTTTATCTGGTCATCAGGGATCACTGAGGCAACATAATAATACCACATCATTGCACAGCTTTGGGCACCTGATTTGGCCAAAAAGCTGAATATGATAGGCCAGGGCAGTAAGCAAAGTCTGCATTCTGAAAAAAATTCCTTACTCAGGATAAAGAAGATAAGTTGGTTCTTATATGCTGCTTTTTTCTACCAGAAGAAGTCTCAAAGTGGCTTATTCGCCCTTCCTTTCTTCTCCTCATAACACTCTGTGAGGTGGGTGAGGCTGAGAGAGCCCTGATATTACTGCTCAGTCAGAACAGCTTTATCAGAGCTGTGTCGAGCCCAAGGTCACCCAGCTGGATACACATGGGGGAGCGTGGAATCAAACCTGGCTCGCCAGATTAGAAGCCGCCACTTTTAACCACTATACCAACCGCTACACCAAGGTGGGCATATACATGTTTTAAACTGAATAAGCAAACAATAGCTATAAACAATAGCCATACAGACATTCGGATTTGTCTGTCATTTATTTTAAATACTAAGTAGACTCCAGTCTGAGCACAAACCAAGTGCTGCAATGTACTGAATATCCCATCTCAGACCCAGATCAAGTGCATGTAGACCAAATGGTTTCTATTTATGATATATTTCTGTGCTGCCAATTGTGGCTCTTGGTCGGGCTCCAGAAATCTGGAGGTGTTTTTAATGCTATCATTTTTGTGTTTTGATCCTCCCCCAAACACTGGTTTGCGAAAATTGTGGGATAAATTCTTGTAACAAAGTCTTAGGGACGTCGAACACTTGTGATGAATGTGCAGCCTTCTCATACCCTCTTAATCAAGTGGTTGCATGCCCTCACTTTATTTATTTACTTAGCAGCAGATCCAGACAGGGAGGCTTTGATTTCCCTTTTTTGTTCTGTCATTGTGTAGATGGTAGAGAGATCCTGGCTACATCTGTTTCCTGTGAAGGAAGTTCGCCGCTGTTTTTCTCCAGCAGGTGGGGTACTCGCTTCTGTTTTGAGTCAGCCGGGCAGGAATCCTCTTGCAGGGGTTTAAAAAGCAGTACCAGGGAGCAAGGCTTTTAGGCAGCTATGAGGAAAAAAGTATGTCATTTGCACAGATTATGTGTCTCTAGAAAATGTAATATAATCATGACAGATGATGGAGTTTGCACTTGTCATTGTGTGCCTTATATCTGGGTTTTAAAAATATGCCTTTCTTTACTCAAGAATTTCAAGATGTCAAGCAATATTGAAAACCATTCGGTAATAAAACAATTTGAAATATTTCTGTGGGGTTCTATTAAAAGTGTCATTAAAAAAAGTGGCTTTTTGAATGGAAACCCACAAAATATGACCACATTGGTGGCAGAGCTACACATAAGTCTCTATAGGAGGTTCAGCTCAGCTCAGAAACTTTTATGGGCCTAATAAACCACCATACAGAGAACACAAAGGATAAGTTATACAAAGCTACACTTCTGCATTAACAAATAGTGACTATTTACTTGAACCATATTCCCAAGAGTGTCAATGACCCTAGCAAGCTCTATAAGAGGTTTCTGAATAACTAAAAATACAAGCAATGCCATTTTGAGAGGAAAAGTTTAAAAACCTCATTTGAATGCTGTGTAAAATTTCCATAAGGCTAAAACCAACATTTGTACATTTTCCCATTCTTTGAATCTGTTGTTGCCCCACAAATTTGTCTGACAAAATTGTTTCCCCAGGTGACCTCAGAAACTGTGACTGTTCAGATGTAAAGGATACTAAGCCTCTGGAGATACGGTTTGCATTGACAGTCTTACTTTCAGCCATTTATAGTATAAGGGGGGGCATCCTATGAAGTAGTACTCTAAGGGAGGGCTTCTGGCTCAGTAGCAGAAGGTCTCGGGTTTAGTCCCCAACTCTCCAGTTAAAAGAATCAGGCTGTTCATGATATGGAAGACCCTAAAAGCCTCGACAGCCCCTGGACAGCCCCCTACCAGTTAGGATGGATAATACTGACCTTGATAGATCAAAATAGGTTCATGCACATTCAATATTCCTTCTTTTCAAGAGACAGAAAGAGACAATAGAAATAGGAACCTAGCTTTATAGGATCACGAATAATATGGGGAACATGTGGAAATGGCTCCAGCAGACAAATTGTTAACTCTTCTTTTAGAACTTGAATAAATTAGTCGCTATTACAGGGAAAGCTGCAAGGCATTGGTGATGGTTTTTTTCCTGCCTAGCTCACAAGCTAAGCTTTTGAAGAAGAGTTGGTTCTTATATGCCACTTTTCTCCACCTGAAGGAGTCTCAAAGCGGCTTTTGTCTCCCCACAACAGGCACCTTGTGAGGTAGATGAGGCTGAGGGAGCCATGATATTACTGCTCAGTCAGAATAGCTTTATTATTATTATTATTACTTTATTTTATTTTATTTCCCCCCACTTCCGAAGCCAGTTCATGGCAGGTTACAATGTCCAATAAAACCCATTAAACCCCCCAATAAAAGACATAAAATCACAGAACATGGCAGAAACCTCCCCCCCCATCCCTACTACCAGAGGGGTGAGGAAGAAGGTTAAGATGATTCAGTATACTGCTCGCACCTGGGGGGGGGGTATCGATCTTCCTCACCAACCGTAGCATCAAAACATTGGCCTGGTGGAAGAGCTCCATTTTGCAGGCCCTGCAGAAAGCTGACAAATCCCGCAGGGCACGCAGCTCACCTGGAACTTCATTCCACCAGGTTGGGGCCAGGACCGAAAAAAACTTGGCCCTTGTCAAGGCTAGGCGTGCTTCCCTGGGGCCGGGAACAACCAGTAAATTATCACCCACAGAGCGTAAGGCCCTGTGCTGTGGCAAACCCAAGGTCACCTAGCTGGCTGCATGTGGGGGAGTGGGGAATCAAAGCCAGCTGGCCAGATTAGAAGTCTGCACTCCTAACCACTCCACCAAGCTGGTATATATTGTGTTTGTCCATCTTGTTTGTGTTTGCCCAGCTGCTCTTTGGGAGCAAGAGGCCTTTTAACCTGGGTTCATCTTCATCCCCTTCCCAAACTGATGCGGAAGAGACTCCTGGAAAATCCTGTTGGTGCTTTGATGCTGAGATCTTTGCAAGCTATTTTGATCAATCGAGCTCCTGGTTTACTCTTCTGTAACAGAGACTGTTAGGCCTCAATTAGGTCTCTTTCTCACCTTTACTTGCTGAGAACAGACTCTCCCAGGTGAAAAACACGGTATGCCTTTTGAATATATGACTACATGAATAGGTCTAAAGAATTGAGTTGGCGGTAACGTGTGATGAAAAGAATGCAATGAAACTGGCTGTTAATTATGCACAGCTGAAGCGACACCTAATTCTAGGGCCTTTATTGATGTACGCTACAAAAAGCACGATGCCCAAATTAGCAGTGTTTATTATGCATCATTTCCAAGTGCAGGTGGAGAACTGAAGATGGCTGAAACAGATGTCTGCTGAAAAATGAGAATCTTAGTAATTATTTCTATTTTAAGTCTGATTTAATTGGATACATCCTTAGGAAGTCAAATATATTGTTCAAGCAAAGTTTTTTTCCTTGTGAATATCAGCACATATTTAATAAGGATCACGTGATGTACATGACATATGGGGAGGTGGTGGTGCTGGTAGAAAGTGCTGTCAAGCTCCAGTTGATTTATGGAGAACCCCCTAGGGTTTTCAAGGCAAGAGACATTCAGAGGTGGTTGGCCGTTGCCTCTCTTTGTGTAGCAGCCTGGACTTCATTGGTGGTCTTCCATCCAAATATTAATCAGGGCTGACTCTGCTTTTCTTCTGAGATCTGACAAGATCCGGCTAGCCGGCGTCATCCAGTTCAGGCTTTATAATGTACTCTATTCTCATGCACCTTCTTCCAAGTGAGAAGGAAAATAAACATCTAAATTAAATCCATTGACTGGTTGTACTGTCCTTCCGGGCTGCACACCAGTTACTGGTTAAATACATCCTTGGCCAGGAAGCCGAGACTGAATCAAAAGGCAAGTTCCAGTCAAAGTCCAGTCCAAGGACTCCAGAGCCAAGGGACATAGTTCACCAAGGGTGGAGCGGGGAGCAGAGTCAAAGCTAGGCCAGGGTCATTTGCCAGAGAAAGTGTCAAAGCCATGCCAGGTTTGAGTAGCCAAGAGCAGAGTTGAAAGCCAGACCAGAGTCGAGAGCCAGGAATGGAGTCAAGGAGCAGGCTGAGGTCAGGAGACGGGAACACAGCCAGAAGCCAAAGCATGAAGTCAGCTTCGCCACAGTTAATCGGAAAACCGCTGTTGCTTTTGCTGCTTTTGCTGCTGCACTGGCAAGCCCTTTGGTCTGGGTGGGGTCTTGTCCCATGGTTTCACATATGCTGGCATGTAGAGCTGGAACCAGGTTGCTTGTCCTCTGGGGCATCAGGCTGGCCCCAGTTCCCAACATGTTTTTTGCTGGCTTGATGTCCAGGCAGTGCCTAGAGAGTGCCGAGTCCGGACAACACATGTGGATCAGCTACAGCCTCTGGAGTGTCCTCTGGGGGTTCAGCAAGAGGTGCAGCAGGTGTGGGCATACCTGATCATGGATCTTTCCTGTATGGTTCAGGTCTCAGGTACCTTTTACCATATGAACAGCTAAAAATGTAGCATATCATAGTCACATAAAAGCAGTCCTGTGGTTCTTTTCCCATCTGTTTCTAGCACTGACTGGGACATAATTGATAAAAGTTCACAAGTGGGAGTATCAGTGCCCTTTGTTTTATTCAGGCATCTGGTGATAGAATACAGCCTTGAACTTGGAGGAACTTCCATTCATGAATAGATGAATTTGTGAAGGAAAAATAGTTAGACTGGAATGAAGCTTGTCATGCAATGTTCTGCAGCGTTAACTCCAGTCAAAGCTTGTTGACCTCAGCCAGTTCAGATTGGAGAAACTCTGCACAGGATTGCATTTAATATAATCTGATCCTATATGAAGTTCTATTTATATTTGTCTAAACATCCATAGAATTGGACTGAAAGAACAGCTGATTGTAAGTATACTCAACTGAAATAATTTGGGTCTGCTAAATTTATTTAGGTTTGACAGTACATATACAATAATGATCTTTCTGCGGCTTGATTCGTATAGTGTAGTAAGAATAATGATGTCAATCATGATCAGGGAAGAATTTACATTTCCTCTGTTGTTAAATGCTCATTTGCTGTTGCTAGAGGTAATGAGGGCATTACCATTAAATCAACATTAACATACTCCAAGAGATCATGTTGACTGTGTATCATAGCAGCACAGATAAACTAAGCTGAAAGAAGCAGTTCTAACAAACTTACCTTGATTTTTAAAAAATATTCTTACAGTTTTGCTCTACTGCATCAAAGTGGCTTGAACCAGCAAGCAGTTCATAAATTCAAGCGCATCCGGGGAATGTCAGGTAAAGACTTTTATCTTCATGCATTTCCTATGGCCAGGGTTTGATGTTCAGGGGGCCAAGTTGTCTGGTGTTGAGTTCCGGTTGTAATGGCCTTGCGACAGATATTGTTGTGTTGTTCTTTGTCTGGCATATGTTTAGGAGGCATGGAGACTGGCACTTTCCAGATTTGAAAGTTTAAAATGAGACCAATAGCTCCTGATACTGCAGATAGTGAATGAGAACCAGTGACCTGCATGTGCTATTGGGCCGTTCTGTGTCCTGCACAGCGCAAGGATCCATAAATGTGAGGCATTCTGTTCTGTTGGTACCTTTGCAGCCTATGGCTCTAAGTGGTAATGCTTGAGTAATTGAGGAAATTTGTTTTCATCGTAAGGTCAGAATTGGGATGTGAATTCTTATTTGAACTATGGGTTTGGTTTTGTGATCTTCATGTTGCTACAATGTAGTCCGCTGGAAGTCTGTTTGGACAGGGGCGCTTCCTGCCAAAGCGTCCCTTGACGAGTACTGAAGGTCTTTTCTGGCTAGTTTAGGCTTCATTGGACACTGGACAGGGACTCATAACATTCTGCTACCTTTGAAAGGCCATAGGCTATTACTGTCCTTTCTGACCTCTAAATCTATGAAGTTTGATAGGTTTGGAACTAATATAATAATATGAGGTGTTTTTTAAAATTGTAAATAGTATAAATAGTGTAAAAATGATTTTTTTCACTTATGTCAAATTGTCAGCTTGGTGTAGTGGTTAGGAGTGCAGACTTCTAATCTGGCGAGCCAGGTTTGATTACCTGCTCCTCCACATGCAGCCAGCTGGGTGACCTTGCTTTCGCCATAGCACTGATAAAGCTTTTCTGGCCAACTAGTATTATCAGGGCTCTCTCAGCCTCACCCACCTCACAGGGTATCTGTTGTAAGGAGAGGAAAGGGAAGGCAAATGTAAGCCACTTTGAGACTACTTTGGATAGAGAAAAGTGGCATATAAGAACCAACTCTTCTTCTTCTAGATTTTCTCATTAAACAAAAGTCATCTGCATATGGAAGAAAAAGTCTATGTGTAGATGCCTTGATGGATGCAAGCATGCACAGAAGGGTGTGTTTGTGTATAGCAACAAAAAAAAATCACAAATGCAGGACATTTTGTTATAGGACCAGGACCATTTGCATACCAGCTGAATGACTACCCTTTGTCATGTGCTGAGGTTTACTCTATGAACGGATCATGTGCAGGTGGTGGCATGTGTGTCAGGGTTCCATGCTCGCTGGCTCTGCTTTCAACTTACTTGTATGCAAACAAGTGGGTGTGGGTGCTTTATGTGCAATCTGTATAATCAGTTTTTCTGGGTACAGACTGCATTATCAGAGCCAAGGCCCCCGTGTAGATGAGACCTTGTACGTGCTGGCCTTGGGAGGTAAACTCAGCAAATATGACCCTCCATGTATTCCTCTGCTTGATGAATGTATTCATCACCCAATAGAGGAGGGGGAAATGAATCCAGGGATCTCTTCCCAATAGGTAAGCTGAAGACACAATTATTTGTTTAGAAGGCAGAACATGATCCCACAGCATCATACAAGGACCTGGCCAGTTACCACCCTTCCTCGCTTCTTGTATTTCTGGGGGAAGTAATTGAAGGAGCTGCCATGGACCAGCTCCTGGTGTTCTTGTATGAAACTTGGGTGCTTGACCCATTCCAGTTTGACTTTTATCTTGGCCACAGGGTGGAGACACTGCTAGTCACCCTAATGTAGCGATCCCCAACCTGTGGGCCATGGACCACATGTGGTCCATCATTCCCCCCCCCCAGCCCTTTACAACACACTTCATTGTTGTGGCGTGTCTGTATTTTATTTTGAAGGGATGTTTAAACATTACCATAGCAATCAGAGAGCGTTAGGGCAGTGGTTGAAAGTAGAGGAGTAAACTACCCCCACCACCGGGCCTCAGTAAAAGCCGTTGAGTGGTCCCCGGTGAGTGGTCCCTGGCATTGAGTGGTCCCTGGTGATAAAAAGGTTGGGGACCACTGCCCTAATGGATGTTCTCCAACACCAGCTGGATAGGTACAGTTCAGCACTTCTCATGTTGTTAGATCTGTCAGTGGTGTTTAACATTGTTGACTATGAGCTGCTTGCCCACTGCCTCACCAGGGCTGGAGTCTGGAGTACTGCCTTACAGTGGTTGATCTCATTTCTCCAGAACCACAAACAATCTGGCAGAGGGGGAGAATCAATCGCACTACTACCAAACTCCATGTGGAGTAACACAAGATGCGATACTCTCCAAGTTGCTAAACATCTACCTTCTGACCCGGCTGGCATGGAGTTTTGGGCTGGGATTTGATCCCCAGTTATTTTCCCTTTTGGATGGCCACCCTGACTTCCCCAGGGAAACATTTGCCAGTTGTTTGAAACTGGTGACAGTGTGGCTCAAGCAGAGTTGCCTGAAACTCAGCCCTTCCAAGATGGAGGTCCTGTGGCTGGGTAAAAGAGGCCAGAACAGGGAGCATGTCTTCCTTGCCTGGATGGTGTGCAGTTGGAGATTTTGCCCTCAACCAGGAACTTAGGGGTGACCATTGATGTCTCCTTAACAATGGAGACACAAGTCACGAAGGTAGCCCAAATGGCATTTTTCCACCTTCGCTCAGCTATTAGCACCCTATCTGGCCCCTGAACTTCTAGTCACAGTGATCCATGCAATGGTCACTTCTAGGTTAGACTTCTATAGTTTGCTCTATATGGATCTACCCTCATCCTTGACCTGGAAGCTGCAACTGATACTAAGTATGTCTGCAAGAGTCCTTATAGGAACATCTTGGAGAACCCATATGCAACTGATCCTCTAGCACAGGGGCACACAAACACTGGCAGGGGCTCATGGGAATTGTAGTCCATGGACATCTGGAGGACCACAGGTTGACTACCCCTGCTCTAGCAGCTGCATTGGTTGCCTGTTGTATACCAGATCAAGTTCAAGGCATTGTTTTGACCTTTAAGGCCATTCACAGTCTGGGTCGCACATACCTGAAGGACTGTCTAACTCACTATGCAGCTCTCAGGGCTCTTTGCTCTGTGGGTTTTAATTACACCTGGCCTCACCCAAGGCCAAGGCCTTTATAGTCCTGGCTCCTATCTGATGGAATGAGTTCCTGGAAGAGCTAAGGGCCCTGATGGAACTGTTTCAGTTTCACAGGGCCTGAACGATGGAGCTCTTCCACCAGGTATTTGGTTGAAGACCATCTTCCCTTTTGCTTACCCCCCCCCCCCCCCCCGAGGCACTGGGCCGAAGGCGAACTTCTTAGTTTTAGAAGGTATTAGGTAGTTTGGGGATTGTTGGATTGTTTTTATGTATGGTTTTTACTGTTTTATCATATTGTTGTATGCCAGCAGGAGCTTATTGGCTGAGAGCATGCAGTTAATAACTGTAATAATAAACAAACAAACAGGTCTTGGACTATTGCAAAGAAGAGGTTAGAAAAATAAAAGTGATAAGGTTTATATAGGATCAATTAAAAGAAATAAAACAAAGGTTTTCTTAGGTCTTCAGTATTTCCAGTGGTACACTGCCCCCTTGTAATGGGTAAACAATTTAGCCCCCAAATCATTGCTAAAGGTGGGACAGACCAGCACCAGAAGCCTAAAGCTGCATAGCATGATAGAAGAACACACTGCAGCAGTTGTGACTCTGGAAGATTTAGGGCTAAGTTGTATGCCTCCCTGTAGTTAGTAGAAGTATACCTCTGCATTTATGGTGGCTTGAGTGATTAAGTCAGCAAGCAGGTTAGATCTATTAATGCCACGTGTCCATTTCCACTGATACACTACATCACAATTTATTCTGTAAAGGAGTATTACCTGTTTACCTCCATGGAAATATTTGTCACTTTTTGTTTTTTATTAAACACAAATCTAGCTAACATTCCTCTCTAACTCATGTATTACTTGTACCATGGCAATGTCCCTTCAGATTTTGTTTGTTTGATTCTACTGCTGTGGTACCAAACCATTTGTATTAGTAACACACACATGTTGTAAACCATGTCCTTAGAAACTGCAAACAGAAACTGGCATCATGGCGGGTGTGGCACAGCTTTTGATTGATCTGAGCAAAACCGCAAAGGTTACTGCAAAGGTTACTGAAGTATAAACAGGTTGGGCAAAAGCTGCCAGAAACTGAATTGACTTGGATTAGATACCGCAGATACACAGAGAGTGGGATTATCCTTGTTCTGTGGACACAGGCAAGATTTGGCATTGGTACATGGTGTGAAAAAGAAAGCAGGCAAGTCAGGACATGTTAGAGGTTTATGGCATTGAGGAGAGGAGCAATCCTAAACAGGCCTACTCAGACTCCTACTCAGGTTTATTCAGTGGAACTTACTCTCGGGAAAGGGTTTGTAGGATTGCAGTGTTAACCTTCCTCTCTCTTAGAATTCAGGATTTAGACATTGATTTGTAGTAGCTTCTAGATAGAGAATGAGGATGTTTACACTGGAATTAACTAATCAAAACCCAAACTTTATTCATTAAAATAAAACAATCTCATTTCCAACTGTTATTTTTAAAACACTCTCTAAATCTTCAGAAATGCCTGCTATTGTGGTGCCTTTCATGCTTTCCATGCTTGCACAAGGTGGGTGCAGCAGGAGGGGCACTGGGCAGACCGTGATGGCTGATACCTTCCCTGTCACAAGGGTCTTCCAGAGGGGTCATTCTATAAGCAGCTTTATGCACAACATTTCAACTTTCTGCCAGTCTTGAGAGTTTGGGTTCTTTCTATATCAGAAAGGGGTCCTGTTTGCTTGCTGTGAAATTATCTACCTTCCAATGGCACTCTGATTGCCTGATGCACATGTACTCTCTAAAGGCAACTGCTATCCTGTTGCATTGGCAGATATTGGAGGGAAATGCAGTTACTGCAGGGGGGAAGGCAAATGTTTCTCTGGTCTTCTCTTGGACCGTTTATGCACTGGGAACTTCACTGCCCCACCCCCCTGTCAGGAGCACAGAACGGGGGTGGATGAGGTGCACCAGGCCAAATACTCCCCCATGTGGGAGCAAGAAGAGGTGGGGCAACCTGCCACAAATAAAACTCCAGCCTGCAGCCCAGCATGAAACCTCCAGTGCATAAACGGTCTTGGAGGCAAACAATCAGGCAATCAAGGCATAGCAGACCGGGAAACATTTCCCCCTAAGTCAAAGACAGGCTCGTTAACATATTCTTTGAGATCTTCAAAGCAACCACACCTTAATAAAAATCTGCCCATTCACATCTATAAATGTTTAAGAATGGACAGGAAACCTCCCATACAGGTGGAAAGAAGGTGCGGGCGGGGGACAGCTCTATTTTGAAAGATAACTGGAGCTCAACTCTATTTCCTCATGCATTTTATTCAGACGCTTGAAGATTTTCTCACAGCCCAGCTCAATATCAAAAGTCAGCTGGACTGAGGGCAAAATGCTGAAATCAATGAAGCATAGCAAAGTCAGGCATGGGGTTGGCCCAGGCATTTTTCAAGGTTGTTTAAAAATGTGTACCTTCCCTTGACCACCAAGAGCAGAGGGAAAACACACACTTATCTTTATTTGTCATGCCTTTGTCTGTCCACTTCTCAATAGGGAGAATTTTTAGTCTTCTAAATTATATGAATCCTTTTTCCTGTGTTTGTTTAGTGCCATCAGATTGCTTCTGATTTATGGTAATCCTATGAACTGACCTCCAAAACATTCTATCATTAGCAGTCTTGCTCAGGTCTTGCAAACTGGGAGCTGTGGCTTCTTGATTGAATCAATCTATCTCATGTTGGGTTTTCCTCATCTTCTACTGGCATAAACTGTCCCTAGCATTATAGTCTTTTCCAGTGACTCTTGTCTTCTCAGAATGTGACCAAAGTCATACTTTTTAGCTTCTAGGGAGAGTTCAAATTTGATTGGGTCTAGAACCCACTAATTTGTCTTTTTGGCAGGTATCTGTAAAACTCTTTTCCAACACCACATTTACAATGAAGCAGCTTTCTTCCTGCCAGCTTTCTTAACTGCCTACCATTCATACCCATGCATAATAATGGAGAATATTATGGTATAAATAACCTTGACCTGGGTTATCAGTGACACATCCTTAAACTTAAGTATTTTTTCTAACCTCTTCATAGCTGTCCTTCCCAGTTTCAATCTCCTTTCGATTTCTTGATTGTAGTCTCCCTTTTGGTTGATAATGGAGCTAAGGAATTGTTGTTGTTGTTAGGTGCAAAGTCATGTCCGACCCAATGCGACCCCATGGACAATGATCCTCCAGGCCTTCCTGTCCTCTACCATTCCACAGAGTCCATTTAAGTTTGTAACTACTGATTCAGTGAGGTGCAAACTTAAATGGAATAGAATAGTTTAAATAATTTAAATTCCTTACCCTTCAACCTTTGTTGTTATGTGCGAAGTCGTGTCCGACCCATCGCGACCCCATGGACAATGATCCTCCAACCTTAAATTTGTGTAATTTATTAGTAGTCATTACTTTTGTCGTCCTTTTGTTCAGCTATAATCCTGCTTTAGCAACAACTGCTTTAACCTTCATCAGTAGTCATTTCAACTGTTCATGAATTTCTGCCAATACTGTGGTGTCATCTGTACATCTCACATTTTTAATGTTCCTTCCCTCCACCAATTTTGCTACATCATCCAAATCTAATCCAGTTTTCCTTATGGTATGTTCTGAATATAGATTAAACAAATGCCTACTTAATAAAATACATTCTTGTCTGTCATCTTTGACAATTGTAAACTATTCTGTTTCTCTATATTCTGTCCTAACAGTAGCTTCTTTTTCAGATGATAGGTTGCTCCTCAAGACAATCAAATGTTGTTGTGCACAAATTCGTTTTAAAACTGACCATAACTTTTTATAATCTACCCAGCCAAAAACTGTAATTTATGAAAACAGGCTGATTTTCTTCTAAAATTCTCCCATATTCTTCAGTAGCCAATATAAATGTACAATTTTATCTCTAGCGCATTTTCTTTTTCTGAACTCAGCTTGAACATTTGACATTTCATTACATATATGATAACAGTCTTTGTGGTATTTTGAGCATCATTTTACTTGTGAAAAAAATAATGCAATAGTCCAATAGTTGCTGTAGTCTTCGATGTTTCCTTTTTTTGGA
The DNA here is from genome assembly GCF_049243985.1 of Paroedura picta. Lineage (NCBI taxonomy): Eukaryota > Metazoa > Chordata > Lepidosauria > Squamata > Gekkonidae > Paroedura > Paroedura picta. Next base: position 37,480,591 of record NC_135377.1, on the reverse strand, counting down.
GTTGAAATATAGTTGAACATTTTCAGTCTGTGGGACAGTGTTTGGTTTTCTATATTTGTTGGAACATTCTTGCTAAGTTTTTGATGGACTCCATTTCTGTGGCTTGAAATAGCTCTATTGATATCCCATTTACTCTTACTGATTTGTTTATCCCAATTGATTTGAGCGCAGCTTTAATTTCAAAAATTGCAAGCTCTTCTTCAAAAGATTCTTCAGTGAAAGTCATCCTTTCATCTCTTCTGTATAGCTCTCCAGTAGATTGTTCCCATATTTTCTTTATTTTGTTCTGTTCAGTTACTGTATTTCCACATTGATCTTTCATCATGTCGGACCATGCTTTACATTTCCCATTGATTTCTTGGATTTGTTCTCCCTTTTTTGTTGCTCTATTTCTTTGCACTGGTTATCATAACTGTCTCTATATGCCAGTTGCTGGAATGCTGCAGTTGGACTCCTGATTCTATTTCTGTCACCTTTTAGTTTTGCTTCTAATCTATCTTTAGCAATTTTAAGAGTTCCATCAGTCATTCATTTTTCTTCTGCCTAAAATTCAGCAAGAAGATCTTTGGTCAAAAAGTAAAATCCCTGAAAAAAAGTATGCCAATTAGATTGCATTAAAAAAGTTACAGGTAGAAATATGATTCCTGTTAAAACCATCAGAAATGAAAACAAGTACAACAAAATGTCCAAAGAGGTGCATAAACTGCACTTAAGATAAGTGAAACAAAAAGTAAACTGAATGAAATGTATTTGCATACCCATAAAGTTAATGATTTTTCTTTCAACATGAACTTACCTTGTGACTTCATTATCATATGTAGGCCTTTGTTTCTATAAAGGAGGCAAAATAAGAAAATCGTTATACCTATGTAGCATGTTGAATGCAAGTCTTTCTTGACTCAGAACCTAGAGCAGAGTTTCCCAACCACGGTTTCATGACAGCCATGGAAGGGTTTCCTAATTGGGTAGGAGTTAATTAATGTTTATAGACTAAAATGTGTTAAACATTTATTGTTGATATCACCTTATATGGTCATATCAACCCATCCATCCAAAATGGCCAATGATGGGCCTGGAGGGGGTGAGAATTGGAGGGGCCCTAAGTGGGCGTGTCCACAGATATGTTTCCCTACCGAATTCTGCATGATTGTGCCACTTCTGGAGTTTCTCAAAGCCTGTAGAATGTTTTAGCAGTTTCTCAATGGTAAAAAGTTGAGAAAGGCTGACTTTGAGGGATATTTTATCCCAGAATTTTGGTTTCTGTTCTTATCGTTTATCCATTAATCACCATTAGTCACCCTACCACTCTATATTTTATCCTATCCTCCCTCCATGGTGTTCAGGATAGTGAATATGGTCCACCTGGGATTACCAACCTGCAGTTGAGGCCTAAAGATCTTCTAGAATCACAGCTAATCCCCACATAAAACAGTGCCCTCTGGAGGAAGTAGAAGCTTTGTGCTTTATGGTGGAACATCTCTACTGAACTCTTTCTCCTCCTCAAACTCCGCCCCCAAATCTCCAGGAATTTTCCAGCACTGTTTCCACCTAATTATATCCTTACCATTGCACTGTGGAGCAGATTAAGCTGAGAGATACTGGGAAAAGGTCACACAATAAGGTTCGTGGCTGACAAGGGTTTTCTCAGTTTAAAAAGCCTAAGTGAAATACAGTAGATTTCCCTCATTTCATCCTTTCAATTACTTTTTTTTTTTTTTTACTGAAGTGGGAATTCTAACCCATTAGTCATCCTGAGTAGGGAAGCATGCTGATAGTATTTTGGATTAATTAGTACAGACTATAAATGTGTGTGTCTGTGTGAGAGAGAGAGAGAAAGAGAAAGAGAGAAAGATGCCCTAGCATGCTGTTTATCACAGCAGGGGCTTTCTGTGACACTAAAGCCTGATGAATCCTTATATCAAACAGGAAATTTAAGAGACTGTACAGATTACAAAACCAAGAAAACCAAGCCACCCTCAGAGTAGCTAGGGGTCTGTTCATATGTGAAGGATTTCACAAATATGCAGAAATATTACTTTGCAAGTTAACAATCTCCCCCACACACACACACACATCATGGATGACAGCTGAGCGAACTCAGGATGTATGGAACCTTGAATCAGTTAAAGTAAAAATAAGTAACAGGAGAAATAGGGTTACTCAGGCTCTTGAGCTGTGACCTGGAAAGACCCAGTAAGCCCAATCTCATCAGATCTTGGAGGGGTCAGTCTTGGATAGTATTGGGATGGGAGACCTCCAAGGATTAGCAGGGCTGTGACGTGGAGGCAGGCTAGGGCAAAACACCTCTGAATATCTCTTGACTTGAAAACCCTATGAGGTTGTCATTAGTCAGCTGTGGCTTGATTACACTTTCCATCACCACCAGGATCCTAAATGTTTATAGAAGTCTGGAAGAAGAGATATGTGTGAGTGTGATGGGGAAAATTTCCTTCCCAGCCTGTACTTTCTTATGAATCCCCAGCTTGAATGTACTGACTGGTCAATCTTGGTACAGTGAGTCCTAGAAAAACACCTGTGTCAGCACCAAGATAGAGTAGCAACATATGAAAAGAAGCATCCATTACCTGCTGTGGAGTATCTGGCATACATTTGGAGCTGAAGTGTTAGATTGTCTAAGCCACTGAAACAATACACTTGTTCTGTTAGAATATGCAAGCTCACACAGTTTACCAACAACTTGGCCCTGGCCTGGACCTGGTCCTTTGTTCCTTTGATAGAGTCCTTTTCATACAGTGCGATGCTTCTCCATGTGGGGAAGCTTTAGGTCCAAATCTAATTAAACATCTGGTGCATGTCTTTCCTTACTCTTTTTATAGCCAGCCAATTGTTGTTTGATGATCAAGCATTCACATTTCATATGGCACATTTTACCAAAATTCTACAGAAAATACACACTTTATGCGGGCACAGAACATCCAATTTGTTGTGGGAAACAATGTAGCTGTGCTCTACTTTCTGGTTTCTCCTGACCACAAATTTAAGCAGTTCTTGAATGCATATCCCAATAGTATAATTTAATGTTCAGAATGTACCTGTGTCTTTTAATTAAAAATTTCAAACTTTCATTTCTCAACAAGGGAAGACTGAGGCAGCTAAAGTTGTTTATTTCACTTTATGTGAAACATGGGGCTTTTTTCAATCATTTGGCTTGAAATGTAATTATTTTCAAAGGAATAATTTTTATCAGTCTTTCAAATCATCTTAGCAGTAAAGAATACACAGTAGACTTCCAGATAAACACATTTTTCTAAAGTGTTTATTTTTTATGTTATTAAACCTTATAAGACATTTTCTCACAATGATTCTCTCTATTCTCCCTCTTCCTGAACCTGCCCATGTACCTGCTTATATATTGGTTTCAAAAAGTGGTGAACTCTGCGTAATTATAGAATCCACAATACTCCACTTCATCCAGTTTCCTGGATCTAACATGGTTCCTCTTGTGTTGTTATTACCTAATTGCAATGGAACTGTCCATGGTACTGAATGAGCCCAAAGGTGGACTGTGGCACCTCAACAGAAACCTGTTCCCCCTTGAGATTTGTTTTGGGGGGGGAGGTGTTCCAAGTTCCTTTTATTGTTTACCTTGAGCACAATGCCCTCCCCCCCAGTCACAACAGAAGAAGAGAGGGCTCCTTGTTCCACAAGGAATGAAAGATGTCAGATAACCCACATTACCTGTAATGATCTACTATTGCTTTCCCCTCTCATTGGATATGAATGAAAACACAGCAGAGTAACAGTGTCTTCTTTGTTAATGGAATGAATCAGGTTTGGATGCTGAGCATCAGAAGTTGGTAAAGTACACTCAAGAAAAAGTGAGGAAGTTGGTTACAACCCAGAGATATTAATAAATGAGAAGAATTTTAAAATGACCTTTTCTTGGACTTTTGTGAGTGATTGATGGATTGTGCCAAAGCTGGGCTGATAAGCTACAAGCACAATCACTGGGACATGACTTCAGTTGTTTTGTATTTACAGGGCTATAAACCTATATAGTTTTCTGTATAATTTCTTCAGTTCCGTAAACCGCCCTGAGTAAATGCAATAAATAAATAAATAAATAAATAATATATGCTTACTGGTGAGTAAAACGAATTGAGACTAGTGGTGTGCACTTTTTAATAAACATGTATAGGACATGAGTGCCAGCCCCACCAAAAGTGAACTCCTTTTATATCTATCTCTTTTGTCTTTGTATAATACTTGGCAGACAAAACCATGCTAAAATTAGAAGCAATGTATTCATAGAAAAGGCTAATTCGGACAAGATTGTTCTACTTTCATGTTGTACTTTGATAATTCAATTTTGAGTCTCCCTCCTGTTTGTTTCCCATTTCTTCCATGACTATGGCCATAGATTAGACGGAATCTTGCCGGCAGTGCCGGATGATGAGTTCATTGGGTTCAGATGATTCACTCATAACCTTTCTTTTGCCTGGCAGTTTGGCACACAACTGTTTGGATGCTGTAGCTTTTTGCTCCAGTTTTCCAGTGCTGGCAAATTTCCAAGTGCTACTGCATTATGCTGTCACTTGCTCAGGCTTCGTATCTCAGAGGATGCAATGATTTCTTTTAATGAAAATGTGCCTTGAATATGAATGCCCAGAAAATTTGAATTTTCCAACTGTTTTGAAATCCCTCCCAAGAATAGCAGGTGACATAGGAGGAAAATGCGCCTATCTTATGGATTCTGTTCTGTATTCGTTCTGGTTTCAAAATAATGTGTTTCAGATCAGATGAGTTTTAGAGTTGAATTCTGAAACCCAATTTTCAATGTGCTTGCTTGACAACAAGTTCCATTTATTTCCTATTTTCCAAGATGGTTATGTTAATTTGACCTGAAATTGCCTAGGATTGTATTTTTGGAAGCAAGTGTCCTAAAAGTAAAAGATAATCCTGTATCATAGATAAGGGCTGCCAACCTTTAGGTGGAGGCTGAAGATCCAGATTTACAGGTGTTCTCCAGTTTCTGATCTCCTCTGTTTGTTTGTTTGTTTATTTATTTATTTATTTATATACCGCCCTCCCCAGAGGCTCAGGGAGGTTTACATGAAATGTAGAAAACAATACAAGGAACTTAGTTTTTCCAGGGGCAGGTCCATGGGCAGAACACATTGATGGGTTCAGGATGTCATATATACACTCAGCTTGGCTCCACAGCATCTCTTCTCTCAGCTGTTTGCAGTTACACATAGAGGCAAGGAATTTGTTAAAAGTGGAGCAGTAGTGTACATTCCTTTGTGACTGGGAACTCCTTTCTCCTACTGGGGTTTGGCAATTCTAAGTGGTCTCAGAGATCTGAGCTACCCATCTCTCCAATCACACCAATCAGTGGGACTTAGTAGTAGGCTGCTGACACCCAGCCCTATCTTCTGATGGACAGCTGCTCCAACTCCACTCACCAGAAACATTTGCCAGATGTTTGGAAGTGGTGACGATATGGCTCAGAAAAAGTTGGAGGTCCTATCGTTCAGTAGGAAAAGTCCTAATCAGGAAGCAGGGATTGGGTGTTATTTGGATTGGGATAGTGGGGTATTTTATTGTATTGTTTTTATTCAGTTGTTAGCCGCTGTGAGCTGGCACTCTGGAAACAAAGGTCTAAAAGTATAATTCTTGAATGAATGAATGAATGAATGAATGAATGAATGAATGAATGAATGAATGAATGAATGAATGAATGAATACATACATAGACAGACAGACAGACAGACAGAGAATTTCTTGGCTGACTGACATTTGGATTGTGTTTCCTCTCCCCTGCTGGAGTAGCCCAAGAGTGTGGATGGGTGGTGGCTATATCATTCATGACTGCATGGTCAATATGATGACAGCAGTGAAGGCTATGTGTCTTAAGAACATTGTCTGTCCACTGCATATGGTTTACCTGGTGGTAAAAGATGCTGTCAGGGCTACCTGGAATGCTGTCGCCCTTGAGGAGCAGGCTTTGATTGAGACCTGCAGATATCTGGCTGCCCAGTTCTCACTCAGCATGAAGTATGCCCATCTGCTGCATGAGAAGCAGGGGGAGGAATTTGGACACCATCTTATTCTGCATTTACTCACCCACTGAAACACCACCTATGCCAAAGTTGCATGTATGCTGGAGCAGAAGACGGTGGTGCAAGATGTCATCTCTTCCATGACCATCCTGCATGGGAAGAAGATAAAAGGCAGCATTGCCCTTCAGAATGCAGACCTTGTGCAGAGGCTATTGGCCAGCAGACATGGCCAGAGGGAACAGTGGGTGGAAGATGCAAGGAGAGAGGGGAGAAGGAGCCACAGCCAGGAATTCCTGACTCAAAGAGGCCAATCAAGGAGAAGCTGCTCTATTGGTTGTCAGTGGTGTTTCCAGGTATGTGGGGCTGCCAGGAATGCAATGGCAGAGGTTTCAGCAGAGGTGATGGTGAGGGAGTATCTTGCCAAGTCCCCTGAGCTCACCTCCATTGATTGCCTGAATGTCATGCATGGCATCCATCTGGTCCAACCTCTCTTGCATGGCCACTCACCAGTAGCCATGAGTCTCTTCTTCTTCCCACCCACCAGTGTCCAGAACAAGCAGGTATTCTCCTACTTGAGAGATATTCTCAAAGCGCACTGCCCCCAGTGTTCCATCCTGAACTCGGCTAGGGTGGACAAGTTTACCTTCCTCAAGATCAATTTCTTCCTGCTGGACTACTGCTCTGTGGATCTCAAAGGGTAAGGTTCATGTCTACTGTTGTTACCCACATTTCTCCTCTTCTCCGGGTGTTCCAGTCTGCGGGTTGGACTCTTGGTGCTTTGGAGGAAGGATGGCTTCCACAAACCTCCATGTACAAACTGGAAGTTCATGGAAAGTTCATTCCAGTTGATATTGCCACAAATGTCATTTCATGAAACATAAACCAGCCAAAGCATGTATTGTAAGCTGGTTCATACCCATTCCTTTTTCCTTATCCACTTTTTAATAAACATGTATTCCCTGTCATGTAAAAAGATCATAGTCTGCCGAAGAGTGCTTGCACTCAAAAGCTCACGCCCTGAATAAATCTTTGTTGGTATTAAATGTGCTACTGGACTCTGATTTTATTGTGCTACTTCAGACCAACATGGCTATCCATTTGTATCTGTTGGAAGAGAGTTAGTCACCTTAGCATGGATGTTTCTCGAGTCCCTTCTTCTGTCCAACCTCTCCCCATTGCTGTCTCTGCCTCTTTCCCTCATTCTTGGGATCCCTGACCCTCTTGGGTCCCCCCTCATTGTGGTTTCACCCTTAGATGAGCCTGATTGTTGAGGGCCAATCATTTTGATGTTTTATACCTGCTTGATTATAGGAGACTCACCCTTGGGTTACCTAATGAATTGTTTCTAGGATATTTGTACCCAAGTTCTTATTTAATTGTTTGGGGGTTGTTGGTTTTGGTTTGTTGGTTCTGGTTTGGTTGGGTGTTTGGGTCCTGAGGCATGGCCCTGATTGTCTACTGCAGTATGGTGTTTTCTTATTGGTTAGTGTGACTTGTGCATTGTTGTTCTTGTTCCTGTTCTGGTGGGGGCAGGAGGGGTGTGTTTGTTCGGGGTCAATGTCATTCTAGAGGTTGGGTAGATAGATGTGGGGTTGTGTTGTATTGGTTGTGTTGTTGGGGTGATTGTTAGATTAGGATAATTAATTAATTGGTAGTTGGGTTGTGTTGATTGGGTTTTTTGGCCTCCTAAGCCACTTTTACTAAATTCCTATAGCTTTCCTTTACAAAAAAACCCCAAAGTTTGGAAGGTGAGGCTACATGGTGATGTTTGCCTAGCAACCCTCAAAAAGAACACTGAAATCTCAGAACATAGTCTCAAGGAGCATTCTTTTCTTAGGGGAAGAGGTGTCATTTTGAATACTATTGTGAGTTTGAGTTCTCCAATGAATTGTTAAAAAATATATTTCAGATTGTTTTTGCAAATCTGGGGATTTCTTCAGGTTTGTAGAGCAATCTCCCTGTTCATTTTAAGATTCTTTGATCCACACTAGTGCCTAGTTCAGAATTTTACACAAACACACATGTATGAAGTAAGCATCACTCTCAAATACAGGCACAAGCTCAAAATAGCATTAAACCCATAAGATCATTGCGTGACCAGATTACTGCAGCATGCCAGTTCTTTTCACATCATCCTCTTCTAAGCAGACAGGCACTGTGCCAGGGTATCCATATCAACAAGAACAGGGAACATAAGGTCCATCTATTCCACCATTAGCTTTCAATCAGAGCCAAACTAGACAGAACCGCTGTAAATGGATGTCTTTTTTCTAACTGTAGAAATTGCTTTATAGGCCTTTATAGAAGTTAGAAATGCATCTGTCCAGAAGCCCCTTCCCTTGACAGAATTCTTCTTCTAGATGGGGAAGATGCTTCTGCACTGTAAATGACTTAAGTGGCCTTTCCTTCTCTGCCTTTTCTTTATACTGACTCACAGACTGCCCAGATGGACAATCCGATGCGCACTTGTGGGTCCCATGCTGAGAATTCCCTGATGCACAAAGAAAAGGAGATTATGTCTTCTCCTCCCCCTGACTGTTTTCCTGACCTAAAACAACCCCAGAAGGCTGCTGTTTGCTCTGTCAAGGTTTTTATGTGACTGTTTCCGAAATGAGGCTACTAATACTCCCTGGGGACATGCCAGGTGGTGCACAGGGGGACGGCCTCTGCAACACAGGTGATTAGGCTCCTTTCCAAATTTGGCCACATGCACCTGAGAATTAAGCTCCCAGAGGGGAATTAATAAACATATTTCTGGCTGGTAGGCATCATTGCAAATCCAGACCCAACCTAAAGACAATGTACCACATAGTAAGTACACAAGACGTAAGAGGACAGGGTTTAGATTCCCTGATCAGCTTAGCTGAAGTCTTCCATCCCAATTTTGGAATATTAGCTTTGTGGGTGAAAATGTAATTTTCATTGACAAAGAAATGGCTGCTTCACATTATTTCCTACTAAGAGAGATGCTTTGATCGTTCATCTCTGATCTCTTGTGTTGCATCTGGTTTAATATGTGTGTTTTTGCTGTTGGGAGAGTTAAAACTTAAGTCCCTTCCTCTGCCCCCTCTAGTGATTTATTTTGTTAAAATCTGTTGTTCGATATTGATTAGAAATGCATATCCCTAATTCCTACCTTTTAATCATTTTACTGGATCTTTGCTGTACCTTTTACACACTTTATGAGTAGAGCCATCTATATGGTGCCAGTGTGGTGTAATGGTTAAGAGTGGCAGTTTCTAAATGGGTGAGCTGGGTTTGATTCCCCGCTCCCCCACATGCAGCCAGCTGGGTGACCTTGGGCTCGCCACAGCACTGATCTCTGACCGAGCAGTAATATCAGGGCTCTCTCAGCCTCACCTACCCCACAAGGTATCTATTGTGGGGAAAGAAAAGGGAAATTGTTTATAAGCCACTTTGAGACTCCGAGTAAAGAAAAGCAGCATATGAAAACCTCGGGGGTTTGAAGTAGTCATCATTATCCTCCATCCCCCAATGCCCTTGTTTGGGTAGGGGAGAGTGGTATTTTCCGCCATGTTGGGTATTTTTATATTCTTTTAGCGGGGGTTTTAACAGGGGATTTTAAGACTACTGTTACCCGCCACGAGCCTGTAGGGAGTGGTGGGAAATAAATCTAATAATAATAATAATAATAATAATAATAATAAATAACTCAAAGAAGAAGAAGAATGTGTTCTCAAATCCCAATTGACTCACAGTGATCCAAGGGCAGAATTGCCAGTCAGCAGGTGGGACAATTACAATTGATCTCCAGCCTACATATATCAGTTCCCTTGAATATAATGGCAATTTTGGAGGGTGCCCTCTATGTCACTACACACCGCGGAGGTCCCTCCCCTCCCCTCCCCGAATCCTGTCTTCCTCAACCTCCACCCCCAAATGTCCAAGAAGTTCTGAGTCTAGAGTTGGCCATTGGGCACTCCAGGCAAGACACAAGTGGAGGGAATTTGCCATTTTCTTCTTTATTTCAATCCCATCCAAGTACAGATTGTGGCCACTCCTGCAAAGCTCACAAACTACAATGACCTTAGGCTATATTATAGTATCTCTTAGAATGTGTTTCAATCTCACTATCTAGAGGTCACATCACTTGTAGCACTGGCAGAACATTATGGTAGCATTTGTAATCACAAGACCTTATTTACCAATGGAGCACTCTTAGGTTAGTCCATTAATTATCAGTAAGAGGAGGAATCAAGATTCAGCAAGCTTCTGAAGTTCACAGTTACTGTCTCCAGTCTTTCCCGACAATTCAAATATGGTTATACTAAACATCGGGTGACTGTCTTTACTCTTCACTGCTAGCTTTTATCCACTTCTACCCTCATGTTCTTGCTTTTCCCTTTGGCAAAATTTCATGAACTTGCAGGGATTGACTTGATTAAACATTCATGTAGATCAAACTGCTGTGCTAACTAAATATTCTGAAACCTTATCAGCCAAAGACGGTTAATAATAACTCATTTTTGGAACCTTTTATTGGAAAGGATGTAAGCAGGCTGGGCACATTCAGAGAAGCATAACCGAGGCCCCTGTCCCTAATGTGATAATTTCCTTTTCAAACAGATAACAGTTTCCTACTCCCATACCTTTGTGAATGGTCCAATTAAAGAACAATTCTAGAGTTTCAGAGGTTGAAAAGACTTTAAGATGTAAGACACGCTATCAACTTTCCTTGACCACAAGGTTAACACTAATAGCATAAGTGTTGCAGCAACAGAATATTTTAATGGAGTGACTCACATGAATGATAAAACTGTTCTACTAACTATTGTCCTATATTGTTCAAAATGAAGAATGTAATTCAAAGGGCATTGGCTGGAAAATCCACAAAAATGAACTTCAAAAGTGCTGTGATCAGCTGCTTCCCTACTTGTAGCTATTCATCCAAACTGGAAAATTGGGGGCTCGTTTTCATTTAATATGAGACAGTGTGAAGTGGGCACAGCCCCAGAGTCTTGTATGACATTGTAGGGGACACATATTTGAACTTATATGCTGCTTCATTATTTTGGGCCTCCCTGCAAATATTGCTTGTTCAAAGGAACCACCATTGGGCTAGTCTTGAAGAAAGCAGTGAGTAAGAGAGAGAATGTAGCAATGGTAACATGCCACTGATGCATCAGGAATAACAGATGCAGCCAAGCTCCAAAGGAGACATCACAGAGCCAGAAGGGGGAAGTTGGCTCCTCCTAGCTGGAAGCAAATCTCATTGGTTGAATTTAACACATGTAGCCAATGGATAATTTGCCAGGTGAATAGATGAATTTTGGATCTGCATCCCATTAATATTTTGGATTTAATATTTTTAAAAAGCCACCCCCATCCACCAAAATAGTAAAGACTGAGCCAGAGGTCATGTTTCCTTATCTTTAACAAACAGTACTCAAAGTGGATGGGGCAGGGATGGCCAACTATATAGTTGTATCAGTTGCCATGAATTTGAAGGTCTAAATTATTGTTTTAATAAACTGCTTATTTTGAGATTCAGGTTAAAAGAGGCAGATTTAGTAGTGCACATCAGCTGGCATTTCACCTAGAATTTCTATAGGCACCATGTGGGAAGTGATTCACTGATTCCCTCCCCACATAGGAGACCTCTGATCCTACAAGCTTTTCATGTGGGTAACCCAGTTCCCAGGACAAGCATTTCAAAGAGCATTTTGGGCCCTCACAGGCAAAAATGGCCTCTTCCTCTTGTGCACGCAGAAATTGTAGGCATGATTCTAGCCATTTTATAGGGGATATTTTTTGCACCAGTTCTGGTCAATAAGCCAGAGGCAACTTCTTTTTAAAAAAATAATATTTATTGTTATCATTATAAATGTCAACATGTGAATACACCATAACATTTTATATTTTATAATATTACAACAATATAACCATGTAATATATATATGTTTAAATTTTATAAAACACATATTCCTATTATTAATAACATAAATTACTTCACATATTGACCTATCTTCTATTCTTTAACACCCTAAGTTACCACTCTTCTGTGAATACATCTATGATTCTCTTATTATTATTTTTTAATTATTACATTAACTGAGATATATCTTCCTAAACTCAACTTTAATTCCTAACATGTATTTTTTCTTTTCTCCTGGATTGCTTACTTATATTAATCCAGTACTCTAGTCCTAATGATTAAGCTGCTCCTAGTATTTGAACTGACTTCTATATATTCTCATGTTCTTATTTGCCTCTTCATCTTTCCTTATCTATTTGATTGATAGTCCAGGAACCATTTCCACTGTTCTATAAATCTCTTCTCTTCTCGGAAATTTATTAAGGTTGTTAGTCTTGCCATTTTCGCCAATTCAGTTAGTTTCTCTAGCCACATGTCTATTGTAGGAATTTCTTTTAGTTTCCATTTTTAGCTATTACCATTCTTGCCGCTGTTGTTGCATGAAAAAATAAAGGTTTCATTTGTGGCTGAACATTGTCCGGAATAAAGCTCAGTAAGAAATATTCCTCATTCATGCTGAAGTTTATGCCTAACATCTTCTCCAGTTCTTGATGATTTTTTATGCCAGGACACCTCCACCATAAATGAAAAAATGATCCTTCTTTACTTTTGCATTTCTAGCATTTATTACTGCTTTCTTTTGCCATTTTAGTGATCATCTTGGGAGTCATGTACCACCGGTAAAACATCTTGAACCAGTTCTCTTTTATGATTTGACTTTTTGTTAACTTATTCACGTTTTCCCATATGTTTTCCCATTCTTCCACTGTAATCACTTTTTAAAAATTCCTCATCCACTTAATTGCGCAAGTTTTGACCACTTCTGTTTCGGTCTCATATTTTAACAATATCATGTATATGTGGCCTTGCAGATGCGATTTCTGTTGCAGGATAATTTCCTCGAATTCTGTGAGTTCCATCTTTATACTATCCTGTCTTTTAAATTCTATTTTTAAACCTGGATTTTAATTGATTATATTCTAACCATTTTATTGAAAATCCTTCTTGGGTTAATGTTTGCAGATCTTTCATTTTCTTTGTTTTTGATATAATATCTTGATATTTAGGACATGTGATCCTAGCTTGCTGAGAAAAAGTCATATACACCTCTACTGGCGATTTTAGCTTGGAGGGGTTGGGAGACAGTCTTTCTTTATATTTTTGCCATATTTTAACAGCCCCATGGTTCCACGGATTTTTCTTTATCTTTTGTCTGGTCTTTGGATTTATTGATGGCCATAAGATTTCATGAAGTCTAGTCCCAAAGTTTTCTCTATCCAGCGCTAGGTCTTTGTTCGTTGGATCAATCATCCAATCAGATAGTCAACATGCCTGCATGTGAATATACTTTTAAATTTAGGCAACTTCTTCATAATGCGTAACATGAAGAATGTACAGTAAACACAGTGTGGAGGGGAGGGGGGATGAAAAGTAATTGTGAAAGAAATATTTGCTAAGGAAACTCTTGCTTGCAGCTGCTCTGCAGCAAATACAATAGGCCTGCTATAATCCCGATTAAGAGGAGAACCTTGAAATCTGATTATACCTCTGGCAGTAATTAGATGGGACAGTTGCCATCTGGAGACACAGCATTTGCTTAAGAAAAAGAACCTAATTACACAGTCCTGAAGAGATAAACCCTCACAGTCTTTCCGCGTCTGCAGGAATACTCTCTCAAACTTAGCCATTTGGTTGCCTATCAGTCCTCCTGCATCAAATTTTTCTGGAATATAAATTGGACTAGACAGGCCCTGATTGCCTATTAAGCACTGGAGTGTCAAGAAAAAAAGCTATGGAATTATTTGTTCTGCAATGCCAGTATACCTTATATTATCTATACTACTGACACGGTTTAGAAAAGAAGAACTGATCAATGAGGCTGATTGCAAATAACTAACAGGAGGTTTGGCAATTAGGAGGAAAGTATTCCTGACTTCATGATCTAGAAGCTTGAAGGATGGTTGGATGCTATAAGAGTTGGATGCTGTATTCTGGGAAGAATTCAAAAATAGGAGAAAGCACTACGTGATTTACTAAGGAGAAAACTACAGTGTCCAAAGGTACTTCAGCTTTAAAAGATTTCTGGTCTTTTTTTTTTTGCTCCTATCTATGGCTCTGTCATTCTGGGTGTTTTCCCAAGGAAAATGGATTTTAAAGAAGAGACATGCTACAGTTGTGGAAATGTTTTCTATGTAAAATGGTTGGCACTTATTTGTCCTGGCAATGCAAGAAATTGAATCAAGTGTCCACTGTGCTCTGCAAGCAAGGCGGTCTGGTAATGCTCCTAGTCAGGATCAGACCAAAAGCAATTTTGGGTAATTGATTTATGGTAAGTAGGACAACTATCTCTAATATTCTGAATTCTGAATACTTGATATTAAAGTCTCTGTGTAATCTTGAATGAATATGGAACAGAATATTTGGGAAGGGGTCACTGTGGTAAATCTAGGATTTGTAGTCTAAGACTTGTAGTTATATACAGTGTCATATGGAACACAATGGATAAGAAATAATTTTCAAAAATGTCAGTGAATCAGTTGCAACTGTGTAGTATGCAAGATGGAAGTCATCTGTGTTAGGTATATTATCTTTTTGATCTAAAATGCTTCAGCACTGGCCTAAAAGGAAGCTAAGTCTATGCTATTCTTAGTATTCAGTTAAGCAGCAGATCCATCCCTGGCATGAACTGAAGGGCAGGCGATGCAGCTGCCATTATGTGGAACTCCTAGGTGCTCCATCATAATCTCTTTGGCCAAAAGGAGGCTATAAATGAAATAGTGTCTTTATAAAGGGGCCTTTTAAGATATATAAATACATTTTATTTGTATAAATAAGGCCAGACTTTCTCAGCCAGGGTTTTATGAAACCTTGGGCTTTCTTTTCTTTTTTCTAAAATTTTCAATTTATTTATTAAGAACAACAATCTATCTACATCAAAATAACAAGTAATCCATGCAAGATTACACAGTTTTATAAAGGGGCATTCTTAGAAGCCACTAACTTGTCCAGGAAGATATTAGCCCAAATCCTAACTATTTAGGACTGATTACATGGATGTCATCCTCCAGGTGGGACCTGGGAATTATACCTCATCTCTATATTATAGAGATGAGTTCCTCTGGAGAAAATGGCTGCCTTGGAAGGGGGAGTCTGGCATTGTACTGTACCCCCAAAAACCTAATTCTGTCAGCCAAGAGGGGTCAGCCAAGGCTAGCACTCAGATGGGCAATCTCTAAGGAATACCAGGGTCATGATGTGGGGGAAGGCAATGGCAAACTACTTCCAAATGTTTTTTGCCTTCTTAGGATCCCCTGGCTACATTACACACATGCACATGTCCCTGTTCTCCCTAGCCTGGTTTCTTGATAGCCCTGGAAGGGTTTCCTGAATGGGTCATCTGTGTTGCAACAGAACCAACAATTTTAATTAACTTCTACCCAATTTAAATTTTGTTACATTTATCAAGTGATATGACCATATATGGTCAATGTTGACCCACCTCCTCAAAATGGCCAATGATGGGCCTAGAGGGGCTGGGAGGAGCCTGGGTGGGTATGTACACAGCTGTGCTTCTCAACCATATTCTGCATCGTGCCACTTCTGAGGTTTCTTGAAGCCTGAAGAATGTTTCAGGGGTTTCTCAAAGGTAAAAAAGTTGTGAAAGGCTGCTCTAGACAATAGATGAAATACTTGAAATCAAAATGTACTCCTTCTCTTTGGTATAAAGGTGTGTTGTATTTTATTTTTCTCATTTTATAATTTTTATGTACTTGAGTATATATCCAGTCAAGCAGCAGCTACACACAAAATATACAGGACAACTTTTGCATACAGAAGAGAGCCCCAAGCACAGTGGAAGTAAAGTAATACTTGTTGGGCTTCTTTATTTATCTGGGCAATAACATTTTCCTACACTCAAATCATTTAAGTTAAAGGAGATTGGAATATAGGTATTAGTTAACTAAGTTAACTTACTTTTGCGAACCTTTGTGTCTTCCCATTTCCTATGAACAGTGTGGATGTAAGTTACATACTAAGATAGGAAATTCCCAATCATGTGCTGGCAAGTTGCTACTGATGTTTTGCCCTCAACAAAATCTGTCCAACCTTCTTTCCTGAAAAGTCCAATTTGAATACCAGTCCTCCCATGGCAATTAGGGATGCTGAATTTTTGCCACAAACATGTTCAACAGTCAAACTTACCATATTAAGAGGGTATCAATCAAATATGGTGTCAATCATCCAGCCTGTTTGGTTCATGGCAACCATCCACAGATGCTTGTTAAACAGGCTACATGGTTGCTTTGAGACTCCTTTAGGTAGTGAAAAATGGGGTATAAAAACCAAGTCTTCTTCTAGTTGTTGTTTTCAAAACAACATCTCTAAGGAATGCATAAAGACACCATTGATTGACATTTACTGACAACCATCGGCATCAGTGGGGACTACTTAGATGAACACCAAAGGATAGGTATTATTAAAGCACAGCTTTTTTTTTTAAAGAAATGACTGATTTATATGTTTTGTGAATGATTAAATTGGAATGAGTTGCCTGATGAGTGGAGCGGTTTTACTGCAAGAAACGGGTGGTGGTGGTACTGGAACTCAACCAGTCTAGGTGAGACCACATGCGCATAAAAACCCAGTTGTGCTATACTGCATGGTTAGGAATGCAGTGAGGCAACCTGCCAAACAGCTATATTTTCCCCATAGTAAGGTCTTCTGCCTGTCACAGCATATAGCTTAATACTGGATCTTCTAATTCTAGATATAAATACTGACAGTGCTCATGTAGCTTCATCTGTCATTCCCATTTATGTAGCACTAAAAAAAAATTCTAACAAAAAGCACATTTTGCCTAGCATTGTCTGCTAGGCTGACATTATGATTGTTTGTATTAACTTCCTAGTGCAGAGGAACTCTGTGTAAGCAAGTTGCAACAGATTTGCTATCAGAGGTCCCTACTTGTAGGTAGGTTGCAGGTAAATACCCAACAGAACTTCCAGCTCATATTACCTGACATAACTGAACTACAATACTTTTTATGGATGCATTTTCCATTGTGTCAAATAATCAAAGGTTGTACAAATAACAGAATGTTCTTATTTGGAACTAAATGAGTTTGTAGAACAAAGGTAATATATATTACAAAATGCTGCACCAAAGGCAGGCCAGAAAAGCAGAACCACACATCCACATCTTAACTTGAGCTCACTTCATAAAATAATTCTAAATTGGATTTTGGCAATATCTTTCTTTCCTTTATTAAGCTCATATGACCAAAGGTCTTAAGCATAAAACCAATACATCATAGCAGAGCAAAACAGAGAAAACCATTATAACATAACATAATGCAACAGAACCAACAAGAAGGTAAAGTACCAAAGCAATACAATACATTTATCTCATAATAAGTCTAAAATTCTGTTTATTAAAAGATTAACAGATATAGGAGGATAAGATATGACAGTGAACCTATACAGTTACCCATAAGATCAGCTTTATTTAACCTGTAAAAAACAGAATAGAAACAGTTGCCTTTCTGAACCACATTGGATTTATGGCATTGGATTCTCAAGCAATTTAATGATTAACCAGAGAAGCCTTTTATCTATTGCTATTTTGGCCAAATTAGCACATAGACGGTTCCTTGGGACTGAATAAAATGCAGCCCTAAGATCCATAAATGCAGCATAAAAACAGCTACCTGAGAGAGAAGAATATTTTTCAGCTAGATGGTACAACATGAAACAATGATCAAGTGCTGAAGTACTCCTCCTTATTCCAGTTTGTTCAGGATACAGTACAGATTCTGACTCTATCCAGTTCAGAAGCTTGGAATAGAGAATGGCTGCATATAGCGTTGCTATTGTTGACAACAAACCAATAGGCTAATACTTTGTAGATCATTCTTGACCCCTTTTTGTTTATGGTGAGTATTATTGCTTGTTTCCATGCTATGCAAATTGTTCCTGAAACAATAATTTGAGTATATAAAAAAAGGGGGGGAGAGATCACTATAGCAGACTGGCTTTCAAAACATTGACTGGTATTAAGTCAGGCCCCTGCCTGAGTGCCTCTGCTTGATTATGGTCTCCAGGAGAACCAGGTGCCATATATCAGTCTCAGGGGACTCAATCAGAACCAGTCCTGAGTCAAATTAAGAGGGCTTTGCAGAGATAGAGGTAAAATGTTCCCAAGTCTCAGGAGCAACACACGACAGAATACTGGATGCTACAAAACTAACCATGACCAATGTATTCTTTTGTGAACTACATGAGATGCCCCCTATATCTGAGGACCTTCTGTCCCAAAATTCAAAGCACATGCTAATTTATTTAGGAAATTCCAACTACAGTACTCATATTTGGCTGTTGAATGCTTCAGAGTCTGTAGTTCCACATAAATCACTGTATCTAGCTTCTGGATTAAAATTTATGTTTTGGCATACTACTGGCTCAGGGCTCCTGGAGTAAATCCTATTTACTGGAGTTTCAGATTGTTTTAATTCAAGAACCCTGGGCCAGGGAAGCTATCAATATAACAGACTTTATTTCTCATGTAGTGGATGCCCACCCTGTTTATTAGGGGACATCCAAAGTCTGGACTACCATACTTAGTTTTGACAGCACTTCACTGCTCTCATATAACTGTAATTGCCTTCTCCCAGTTTACACTCACTGCACTGCTGCTGTTTACATCATTTTCCTAGTTACTATTTATCTTCCCCTGTTAACATCTCATAGTGATATCAAGGTTCTTTGGACTAACCTGGGAGTGGGTGGTTGGATAAAGTTACTATGCAATATCCAAGAGCATTGTTACTTCTAGCAGGCAACTTTCATGCTAATATTGGGCAGAATATTGTTCTATCACCAGGGCCAGTGGGATTTTTGAATGAGTTGTCATATGCATATCTAAATATTTGAAGGTTAGTGGTTTGAGGCAGGTGACATTTCCTGCCAGTGAATGAGCTGATCTCCATATAGCAGGCTCAGCCTTCTTCCCTGAAATGTGTACCCCATGGCAACAGCATGAGCTTCATGGACCTTACATATCCTGGAGGCTTTATGTTGCTGACTCGTGTCATTCTGAACAGTTTTCTATACACTGAGTTGTTGAGTAGAAGTATTAGAAGTATTCGAATGTATGTCTTGGACTGCAGCTTATTTATAAATCTACACAGTCAAGTTATTCAAAGTGATGCTTTTAAATGTAGGTCTCTACACTCATACTGGCTTTCTAGTTAAATGACCTGCATTGTAGAACTACTGTGGTGCATAATTGCAATTGTAGAAGTAGCCAAGTATGAAGACTTCATGACATATCTTGGGCATTTATATGCCTTTTTTAATTCAGAAAATTAAGCTAGCTACACAAGGGATCCCAACTGCTCCATGTATTTTGTCAATAAGAATATGGGAGAGTGAGAATTTCTAATGCAATCCTAAATCCCTTTTCAGTAGTTTTAGAAGGTTGCAACCCTGATTAGGATTACGCTGTCCATTTCATCTTTAATAGAAGATTTTTTCATATGTTAGCTTTTAAGAAAATTAGATGCACATAATTTATCAGTATCTATACCTGCAAGTTGCTATTCTGTTGTGAACAAACATTTATTTTCCAACATTGGATCCATCTATGTTAAGACTGGAGGGCAATGTAAATATAACTCTATTTGTGATGGAATGTGCTTGTACAAGTGCCATAGTCTGCTACTGAAAATACAACAGGTTTCATTTGACAGAGGTGTGCATACAAATTCAAGGCAAAAGTAGAGTATAGGTAGAGGTAAAGGTATCCCCTGTGCAAGCACCGAGTCATGTCTGACCCTTGGGGTGACGCCCTCTAGCGTTTTCTTGGCAGACTCAATACGGGGTGGTTTGCCAGTGCCTTCCCCAGTCATTACCGTTTGCCCCCCAGCAAGCTGGGTACTCATTTTACCGACCTCGGAAGGACGGAAGGCTGAGTCAACCTTGAGCCAGCTGCTGGGATTGAACTCCCAGCCTCATGGGCAAAGCTTTCAGACGGCTGCCTTACCACTCTGCGCCACAAGAGGCTCTTAATATAGCATCCAGAAAAAATAAGGAAAAAGTTTTTTTTAAGAGAAAAAAAGCCCTCAAAAATACATTAGTATATAGAGGGCCTTGTGATATAACTTCAGTGATGGCACAATCTGAGCTCATAATTAATACTTTTAGCAAAGTAAAAGCATGTTGTATAAATAATGCAAGTGAATAGATGCTTTAGGATGCTTTGGGCTGATCCTGCACTGAGCAGGGGGTTGGACTAGATGGACTGTATGGCCCTTCCAACTCTATGATTCTATGTAATAGCTGCTCACCACAGCTCCTATAGCAAGGACAGCACAATGGCTGGTTCTATCCTATCACTTCATTCAGTGAATTGAGGAAGCCTCTCCAACCTAGGAGCTGTCTGCCAAATTCAGTGGCTCTTCTCTCAGCAGAAGTTCCACTGAAGTTGGAGGAAGGCTCCTCAGACTAGAGGAGGGCTTCAGACATGCCCTGGATCTCCGTGTTCCATCAAACTGCATCAAACTGGGAAGTGGTGGAAGTAATCCCTCCCTCCATCAAAATATTCCCAAAGTGAAGTGGCATGCAATGATTAATCTCATGAAAATCTACAAAGGCCACAACCCCCCCCCCCCACACACACACACACACCTTGAGATCACCTCCTCCACTGTGTTTGCTAACTTTGGACACTTCAGCTGTACATAAAGTTCTAATGGCATATGGAGAGGTGGAAGGCCTAACCTGGGTATTTGTCAAAGCCTAACTTTTTTGGAAGCAGCATGAGAGCTTTTTGTTTCTGCTGGTTTTAATCAACTGTGACTACACATGTGGGTGGTTGTTTTGTTTTGCTACTATAATTAGCTGATGGTGCATGTTTATCCTTGACCTCTCTAAACCAAGTTAGGCAAGTTCCTGTATTTCACCCTTAGCTCTCCTGATCTCATTCCATAGGAAAAGTTTGCTTTTATTTCACAGTTTAGAAGACTGAAATGGCACTAAAAAATCTGTTAGCAATCGGCATCTAAACCGGATTACAAAGGCTTTGCAAAAGGGAGCCTATATTTGGCTAGAATGGTAACCTGGACCACAAGGGTAAGGATACAACTGAATTTTATTGATCATGAAACACCAAAGAATGAAAATGATACCTACCAGTAAAGGTTGCTGTCCTCCTGCAGGCATAGATACCCACTGTCAGAATAGCAGGTATCCAGACTTTTGTTCATCAGGAAGAAACAAGACTTCAAGGTCAAGCCAGACTAAGTTAAGTTATCATAACTGCATCAGATCAATGTGTTGAATCAACTGAACCAGGAAGTTCCACCGATTTCTCCCTTCCCACTGCATCCCTTCCTCCCTACAGTGTCTCCTATCCCACAGAGGCAGAATTTACCAATGTCAAAAATGTTACAAAAATGTCATGAAGATCAATGGGCTGAAGAGGGAAGGAGAAGATTGGAAATTTCCATTCTGCCATTAGAAAATTTAGTCTATGTTCAGCACTATTACCTGAATGTACAGGCTTCAGTCAGCCTTGTTACTGCATGTCTGTAAAGTGCCATCAAGTCACAGCTGACTTATGACAACCCCAGCAAGGGGCTTTCAAGGCAAGTGATTAAGTGGAGGTGGTTTGGCATTGCTTTCCTCTGCCAAATTTCCTTGGAGGTTTCCCTTCCAAGTACTGACCTTGCTTCGCTTCTGACAAGATCTGGCTATACTACGCTGCCTTCTCTTCCTAGTCTTGTTATTAGTTTAGATGAAACCTCATATTATAATTATGCATTCTGTCATATAACCAAGAGGTTCAGTTACTGTCTGCTTCCTTAAAGATTCTTTTATAGCCAACTCTCCTTATTCATCTTTCTGTAGTCCCTTGCAATATAGGGTAATGGTACTAGTATAGATTGCCATATTGTTGTATTAATTACAAAAATAACAAATGTTGAGTAGTTTGAACACCTGGGAAAAGGACTGTATATAATACTATTATATATTTTCTATTAAGTGTATGTTACTCATTTCAGTCTAGTATTTTAATGTGTTGTTATCTATTTCAAATCCAAGGGCTAAACTGTGATATCAGTGGAAATATATTAAATAATTCCCGAATTATCCAGGCCAAAATGGTTAAACTTTGATTCTATTTCAGATTAAGTAGTTTGATGATATAAGATATTTGGGCTTTTTCACTGCTGTGCTATTTCTAAAATTAATCTTTAACTAGCCAAACAGAAATTCATTCATTCACGCTCAAACAGAAATTCATTTCTCTGCTTGAAAGTACCTATGTTATTAAAACATAAAATGTTGCTATTATCATTATTTAAATAAAAACTATCCAATTGTTACTCTGGGGTGACAAAATCCCCTTTGTTATATAAATATTCTGTTTTACCAGAATGATAAGATATGTGAAAATCCACTGGAGAATTCTGATCTTATTTGCAAGTAAAGCTTTGTTAGCTTAATCCTGCCTGTCTTTGTGGAATACAGAGATAACAGATTGAACCTATTTAAATAATTGATTTTTGGCACGATTTATTGTTGCTTTTTGTTGTTGTTAAAATGTCCTTTGTGGCTTTACAGAAATGAGGACTACATTATTGTTATGATCCATTTTACTATCAAGTTTTAAAGTAACTTTTAATAATAGATAATATATTTTAATAATAGATATATGTTTGTATTTTAACATTATGTTTTATCTGGGATGCATTGTATAATTTCCCTTGTTATATGCCTGGTGTAAACTGTAATAAATCTTACTACTACTTATTGTTATGATCATGAGCGAACATTTACTTTTGCCTCCTTACTTCCAGATTGCTGTCAAAATGAGTGAAACACCTTCAACCAACTACTCGCTGACTCAGCCTCACACTTCAGGGAGTGAGGAGTCTTTGTCCCCACGTCCCCTAAATGTCACCGACCCGATTGTGGCCAAACGAATCTGCTTTTACAAAAGTGGAGACCCTCAATTCAATGGTGTCAAGATGGTTGTTAATAACAGATCTTTCAAATCCTTTGATGCCTTACTTGACAATTTGTCCAAAAGAGTCCCATTGCCTTTTGGAGTGAGGACTATCACTACACCACGAGGGATACATGGTATCACTAGCCTGGAAGATCTTGAAGATGGGAAGTCATACATTTGTTCCCAACAGAAGAAAATCAAGCCCATTAACTTGGAGAAGGCCAGTAAGAAGCCGTTGCCATGGCAAATCAGCAGGCCTGTCAGTGCTCGCCGCAAAGCCGTCCAATTAGCTAGAGAAGGAGAAGACGGTGCATTCCAGAGAGGAGGCAACGTCCGTATCAGTACCCCTAAGAAGTTGCTGGTTTTCAAAAATGGGGATGTGAGAGTCCGCCGCACCATTGTTTTGGGTAAAAAGAACACACAAAACTTTGAGGCATTTCTGGACAACATTAGTGAGTTAATGCAGTATCCAGTTGTGAAGTTATATACCACTGATGGCAGAAAGGTAAGGATGTGAGAGACTTGGGAACAAAATTTTATTTTTCTCTCCTTTGAACTATTGGGGCAGATTGACATTTGCAGGCTTATCACCTGGTGCCTATAACTTGAAAACAACACAAAACAGCATGTTCATCTTTCAGCAAGCTGACTGTTTTGGGATACGATCACCTTACACATTTAGCTGCCAGTCATTATGGAGAAATCAGATGATGGACATGTTTCTACTAACTAAAATGAATTTTTTCTAGCAATTATTGGTTATTTTACAAAATAAATCCTGATGGCTTAGTAATTTCTTCTCTTGGTAGCAGTGCAGAGTTATAGCCTCCTAAATCCAATTACTTCAATAACTGCATATGTTGGCTAATACACTTTAGATGCATTGTTTCACCCAGGACAATCCAGCTTCAAGAGTACATTGAGAATACATTATCCAAGGTGTGCGAAATGAGCCTTAGATAGCCTCTGTTGCCCTCTGTGATCATATAAACCTTAATAGTGTGTAAGTGCTAAAGAAGTAAAATGTTAACCCGAGGGACATAGATGTGAGGGGAATTTAAGCCAGATATCTGTGAAGAGTAGCTTTCTCTCAAGCCACATCTTCCTGCTCTACTTCCAGTGTGTACTATTGGTTATTAACAAGCTTTTCTTGGTCCTGCATAGGGAGTGGCCTCAATCTTACCACACATTAGCCTTATACGTCATAATAAGGCATAATACCCTCTCTCATCCTCTCTCTGCCTGTAAAGAGCTTAACATTCTAGAAAGCAGCTTCTCCATTGTTCATGACCACGGTGCTTTCTTAGCACAGAAGCAAACAACCAGTAAAGATTCTCTGGCCAAATTGTTTCTGCTGGTATGATCTCATGATGCAGTGAAGCAATGATCCTTCGTAGTGAACTACAGTCACTTCTACATGTGTGTAATAAAACCCCAGCTTTTAACAAATGAAAGTCTCCCTTGTGGAGTTAAGCATTTTCATGGATGCTGACAGGGTAGAAGAATTTAAAGTTGAAAAATGGCTGGAAGGGAAAGGATCCAGCATCTTCTTTTCTCTGCTGTTAACACGATTGCTTTTAGTTAAAATAAACACTGTGAAGGAGATCCAAAGAACCCTAAGCAGAGCAATACACATGGAATAGGATTCTCCTGCCTCCCTGTACCTATGGCAATCCCCTTGTGCTGCCTGAAAAGGAAAAGCATGGGGATAGGCCAGTGTCTGGAAGAGAAAGACATAAAGGCCCATGCACATTCCTTCCACACATACGAAGGTTGAATCCATTCTCTTGTTAACAATTTCTACAGTTCGGAAATTAAAAAAAAAAATGAGATTCTTGTAGCCAGCAAGAAGATTCACAAATTTCTTTTTTTTTTTTTTTTGGGGGGGTGTCTCCTGTTGTACCATTTTTTAAAATTGCAGGAGGTTGTTCCCAGAGGTTTTCCCTCAGATGCATAGACTAAAGTTTCCTGAACCCTTCTGCTTGCAAGGCTTTTCCTCATCAGGGTGCTTTGCAAAATAAGAACTTCCTCAGCCGATAATAGTCTAATTTCTTTATATTCTTTGTACAAACATAGTGTTATGAATAAAGCAATGAGCATTTTATTGTTCTCCCTAATAATGAAATTGTTCTTTGGAACTGTGAGCATTTATTGTGAGCATAAATACAGCAAGGCATTTTTCATTCTTTAGCATAAATAAACCTGTTAACAGCAACACCAGATGTTCTGCCTTCTCAACTATTTTTGAAATGTCAGGAGTTGATAGAATTGCTGCTTTTAACTGCATTACTAGTTGATAGCAGTCAGGTGTTCCTTTTCCTTTTGAAGACCTCGTTATGTGTTGTCTTTTCTAGGTCCCCAACCTTCAAGCTCTGATACTGTGTTCTGGGGCTGTTGTGGCAGCAGGCAGAGAACCTTTTAGGCCAGGGAATTATGATCCTCATAGGTACTCATTGCCTGGCAGACTGCCAGGGATCTCCAATCGTGTATATCCCAAAACAAATGCCAAGTCAGAGGGCAGGAAAAGTAAGTATTTTAAATTACTCTTGTTTTTCTATTTCCTGTTAAGCATGATAATCTGACTGGTTATGAAATGCCTTCAGTGCTTGGCTGGGTAGGAAGGGACCATGCGAGTAAGCATGTCTGCCCATCCTGGATGGCATGCAGCTCTCAGTGGCCCACTCCTCAGTGGCATGCAGCTCTCAGTGGCCCAGGATCATTTAGGTGTGATCCTGGATGCTTCCCTCTCAAAGGAAGCTCAGGTCATGAAAGTAGTGCATTTTACCACCTTAGCCAAGCCAAACTACTAGTGCCCTACTTGGGCTGGGAACACCTTGAACACAGTGATCCATGTGATTGTCACCTCTAGACTGGACTTCTGCAACTTGTTGTATGCAGGCCTGCCCTTAACCTTGATTTGGAAACTACAGCTGATCCAAAATGCAGCAGCCAGGGTCCTCACAGTAACACTGTGGAGGCCCAATATCTGGCCTATCCATCAACTGCAATGGCTACAAGTCGAATTCTGGATCAGGCTAAAAGCTTGGGTAATTACCTTCAATGCCATATGCTGTCAGGGCCCAGTGTACCTGAGGGACCACCTTTCTGCCTATGCCCTTCAAAGAGCCTTGCACTCTGCTACCACCAACCAGCTAGTGATCCCTGGCCCAAAATAAGCCTTCTTGACCTCAACCAGGGCCAGAGCCTTCTCTTTCCTGGTCCCCACTTGGTGGAATAAGCTCCTGGAGGAGATCAAGGCCCTAATGGAACTAAAAGAGTTCCACGGGTCCTGCAAAAGGGAGCTCTTCCACCAGGCATTTGGTTGAGGTTGACCAGAACCAGCAACAGCCACTGGGCCCCTGAATCTTCCTCCCAGGAATCCATACACTTGAACCTAAGCATGGACCTGTTTGATTATTACAATGTTAAACTGTTTTTCACTGTTGTTGTTATTGTTATCGTTGTTGCATTGTAGTTTATTGACAAAGAAACTGAGTTCAATGTATAGTTCCCTACATTCCATGTGATCTGCCATGAGCCTCATAAGAAGGCAGTATACATATGTAATACATAAATAAATAAATAAATAAATAAATAAATAAATAAATAAATAAATAAATAAATAAATGGCAACAGGAATATATACAAACTGCCTAGTTTGGTTTTCACAAAAGAGGAAAGAGAAAGAAACTCCAGAGAAGAGTCAAAGACACAGAAAGTTTTGAAAGTGGGAACATAAGAATTATTTATCACAACTATAAAGCTGGTGTACAGATGGGCAAGAGCCTAGCATTACTGTCACTGTAAGTGGTGCATAAAGGTAAAGGTATCCTCTCTGCAAGTACTGAGTCATGTCTGACCCTTGGGCTGATGCCCTCTAGTGCTTTCTTGGCAGACTCAATACAGGGTGGTTTGTCATTCCCTTTCCTAGTCATTACCATTTTAACCCCCAGCAAGCTGAGTACTCATTTTACCAACCTCGGAAGGATGGAAGGCTGAGTCAACCTTGAGCTGGCTGCTGGGATGGAACTCCCAGCCTCATGGCCAAGAGCTTCAGACAGCATGTTGGCTGCCTTACCACCCTGTGCCACAAGAGGCCTTCTAACTGGTCCATATCTTTGCTTATTGACTCTGATGCTATTCCTCATCTTCAGACTCCTTGTTTCCTCAGAGCAGTGTTTCATATAGAGCTGCTGTAGAAAGGAGGAATCAGCCAAAACTGATCCCCACCTTGCATATGTATAAATTCTGGGCAGGAAGTCACATTCCCATCCAGATATGCTTAATTCAATCAAGCTGTTGCATTAAAACTGAACCCTAATACTCAGTTGTGATAAATACTGCAATTTTAAAACACAATCATAATTATGTACTAAGAACTAGAAGTCAGATGAGAACTCAGCTGGTATATTTCTGTAAGCCCCAATATGTGTAAGTATATATGGAAATCAATAATAATATGTTGTAAAGTTTGATGACTATTGCTGCTCAGTGCATATTGTCCTTTATGACAGGATGGTCAAAATAATTCATGACTTGAACCTAGAAAACAAAGTATGGCTTAAAGCCATTGTACAGAAGGAAGGAGTTTCCATCCATAGAGCAATGCTTTTCAATTCTCCCTTGTTGCAGCAGTCCACAGTGCTCCCAGGGTGGGGATGGGGTGAAGAATCAGAGGTCTGTTGCAGGAGAAGAGAAAAAAAATCCCAGTTTGCCCATGAGGAAATTACTCGGTGAATCCAGTCCTATGATTCTTTCTATGTAAAATTCTGTCTAAAATTATTCTCTTTACCTTAATATAATGACCCTGAAGAAACTTTTATTCCATATGTACTTTTTTGTTTCTCTGTTTATTCCAAGACACATAGAGGTGACAATTTTTGGTTTAAGATAAAATCTCTGAACAACAGTGTCAACCAATATATATATATATATATTTAAGCGGCAAGTAAAACAAGTAATGCCATCTACCTAGGCATATTTCTATGTTCTCTCTTTCCAACCTGTAATATGTATCCAGCCAACAACTGGTCACTCCATAAATCTTCAACTTAACCCTGAACACCCTAGAGGTAGCAAGCCTAAATACAGACGATTCTTAATGCATATTCATGTTTATAGAGTGCATTTTTGTAAAAGATTCTTCTGTCCTCTAGTTGATCATCACAAAGTTACCTAGTAAGTTTCATGGCCAAATCTAGCCCAACATATTAACCACTATGCAACACAGAGTTTCATTTAATTGATCCTGTAGATCAGGAAAGGAAAGACATGTTTCTGGGAACAACTTAATTTTTTTAAAGATCCTTGGAAGCTACTAGTCCCAAGATGGTTCAGTGGCTGAAGTCCATGAAAGCAGGGTAGTTTGGTGGGTGTAGCCAATAATAAAATGGTAAGTTGTCCAAAAATTATACCATTTTGGATCAAGTAGGCAATGTTGAGGTATGGAAACTTTTCCTCTACTGATTGCTCAAAGCAAACCATTGGCCTCAAATTATGTAGGAGATTTGTTTAAGAAGGCTGCAGTTATGCGTAGTTTTGGCAGAAGTAGTCTACAACAATGTCAAAATAAGCAGAATTCGTATCATTTACTGGTAGTTTGATATCACCATTTACTTTTCATTTTCTTCTCACTACATCAATACAATGTCATCTTTATGTTTGTATACTACTAATAATTTATGTGTTTCTCTCTTATTTCTTTGCTGCCTTCCTGCTGCTTCTGATTCTGGTTATCTGTGACGACTATCTCCTTTTTCTTTTAATCCTGCCACATTGGGCTTTTTGGTGTAGACACGAGCTCCAGATCACAGATTTTTTCTACATCTTCTTACAAAGGCTACAGTAATGACAATGACTCAGCTTCTTCCTATGTACCTGACAATGGCATAGGCTTAGCAGAGAATCATTCACATGGTGGTGAAGATTTACCTGTGGTGCCCTCTGAAGATGACATTGAGAAGTCTGTTCATCTTAATCAAGATGGCAGCATGACAGTTGAAATGCGAGTTCGCTTCAGGATAAAGGAAGACGAAACCATAAGGTGGACAACTACTGTTAGCCGTGCTGGGTTTGCTACTGATGGAAATGCGAAGACCAGCATTTCTGCAGTGGATGCAGAAGACCAGTCATCAGAATTAAATGTTTTGACATGTGAAAACATTGCAGAGAACTCTAATAGTGCAGAAGAGGATGCTGCAGACCAGCAGACTGGTGAGGAAATGAACAATAAAGAACTGGAAGCATGCAATTACGACATCTGGCAAAATCCTTCTATGCATGTAGAATCAGATAACGATATGGTGAAACCCCATTTTTATAGACCTCCTACACCTGGGCCTAGAAGGGTTAGGAAAAAGAAAGCAGTGGTTGAAAGTGTCACCATGGTGTCAGACACAGCTGTCCAAAAAAAGATGGTAGGACAATTTTCTTACAGTGAAGAAACTGACACTGGTGAAACCAAATCTGAGTATTGTTTGGTCACTCACTCTAGCAGTAAAACAACAAATGTTAATGATTCCAAACTCACTAAAACCTCCAGCAATCAAGTACCAAAGCAATCATTAAAAGATGAAGGAGAAGATGAAATATTGAATAAGACACATCATCAAACCACAACTGAAAGATCAACAGATTTGCCTGATGAGGATAGCTTATCACAGAACATTCTGGAGAAATCAGCTGTAAATGAAGAACCACATAACTGCAGAACATCGGATTACAATCCTGACATCAGTCATGAAGAATCCTCTCAGAGGAATTCTAATGCATCTGAAGAGGATTTAGCTAATCAAAGAAGTGCAATGGAAACAGAACTGAACCATTCAGATGGGACTCAGTCCAAAGAAGAAATGATATTCAACCAGCAAGATAGTTTATCCCATAGTTCCATTCATCCACCTCCTGATGAAAGCCACCAAACAGTATGTCAGTATGCTAACATCACTACAACAATGACTGAATCATCTATCACTGCCAACAATAGTAGTGTGGAATGTATTATGACTCACCTTTCCAATGAAAGCCAAGTTGTAACTTCCAATAGCAAAAAGAAGAAGAAGAAGAAAAAGAGAAAATCTTCCTCAGATATCAGGGAACAAGGTAAGCATGATCAATGCAGTCTGCCTGATATAGCCATGGAAGGAATGGTTGAGAATGGAGTAACAGTTTGTGAAATGGAGGTCACAGAAGATGCTACACCATACCCATCCAGCCAAATCATCACAGTTCATAAAAGAGCTCTGGAAATTCTTGTTCACAACACTAATGGCTCTTACAAGAGTGTAGATGCCGAAGAAGATGTATATAGTCAGATTTCAATGAACCATCAGCAAAATGAATCTGACTTTAAACAAGATCTAGATAGTCAGATGCCTGAAGTAAATCTCAATTCAGATAAACAAGAAGACCCCATGTTGGGTAAAAGCTATTCAAAAAATGAAATTGAGCCTATTAGTGAAGGCATACTTGACTCTACCAGTATAAATGTGCAAGCACCATTTGGCATAGCTCCACGGGAGCCATTGAATGAAACAGATGGAGGAGTTAAGGAAGAAACAGAAAAGGGGAAACCATTCAAACAATCAATGAAACAGAAAAAAATTAAAAAGCATAAAAAAAGGGAATCCTCTCCTAGAAGTCAAGCCAAAGTATTTGATGATCATTGTTCAATGGATGCTTTCAGTCATGTAAATGAGACTGTAGAACAGTCTCTTGAAAGCTATGTGCAAAGCTGGTTGCAGAACATATTTCCCTGGGCGGTAACTCCTGCAAAGAATTTAGCTCCCATCAATTCAAATGAGAGAACAATGCATTTGTTATCTGACACATCTTTTTCAGATAAAGAAAATCAATTGGAAAGAAAAAATGTATACCTAATGGGGGAGAATAATATTAGTGAAAGTAAATTATCTAATAGTACATTAAATAATCTCAATGAAATAGGAATTGTAGAAGAACCCATTAAAGATTGTCATGAAAAGTATGTTGACTGTTTGACAGATGCTGATGCAAGCATAATAGATGATACGACATCAGATATATACTGCAGTACTAAACAGTCTATGTGTGACATGATCCATGCAAATGACAGGAAGAGTCCATTGGAAACTGATAGCCAGTGCTTAAGTGAGTATCAAAGGTGCAGTTCTGAGATTGCAATCCAAACTGATCCCAAAGCCATCGATAGTATTCTTGAAACAAATGTGCAGACAGATTGTGTGAGTAGTCTACTATTGCATCAACTAAAATCAGCAGTGTTCAATTTTGAAAAAAGTCATATTGGATGTGTAGAAAAAACATGTTGCCTTACAGATATTTCTCCTTCACTCCTTGGATCATCTTCTGATCTCCTTTTAGCTTGGCTTCTAGTACAAAACTTCAAAGAAAGTTTGTCCAGAATGAATAATGATGACATAAGTCAAACCACCTGTAATTTTTCTGAATTAATTAGACTACAGCAGTACTTGAAACAAGTTATGGCCAAAGAGGAAGCTAAAGATTTGGAAAATAATGTCTCAAATCTGCAGGAGTGCACAGAAAACAATGTAGTGTTTTCTGAAATGCGAACAGAAACACAAGAACATACATATTGCCAAGAAAACATATTTCCAGTTGATACTGAAAACATTTCAGGCTTTGAAGAACAGGTGAAACTAAGTGAAACTTTAAAATCCAATGATAGGTTGGATTCCAAAGAAGTTATAGATACAAACAAATTGACTGAAGATTTAGAAAGCTCTAGCAAAAGTCAGGAAAACTGCAGTACCTTAACAGATAATCAAAGTCAAGATGATTCTGATAATCATTATGTACTGCAGAATCTGAACTGCGATAATGCTTGTCAGTCCAATAATTGTGGGCTGACATCAAATGAGGAACTACCCAAAGACAATGAGGATACTTCACTGCAAGAATCACTGGACAGAAACACAGATAATGAAGAATCAGGGTTATCAGAAGAACCTAGATCAACTACTTATAGCCTAACCTCTAATGATAAGGACCACTTTTTTGATTTAGAAACTTCAGAATTAGAAGAGAAAGACTTAAAGAGCATAGAAAAACAAGAATGTATTACAGAGTCACTAGAGAAAGAAGAAAATTCAGGGTATGATGTTAGTTTGGCTGTTAGAGATACCGAAAGTGGCAGCAAAGAGAATTCTGTACAAAAATGTGTGGAGAGAAGTGATGCTTGTGAGGAGGAACCATCAGAGCAGTTACCAACATGTTCATCACCATCTTTTTGCCATGATTCTAAGCAAAATTTTGAGGAACCAATATCCAGAGTAAAACTGATGGTAAAGGAGCTTGAATGTGGATCATATTTAAATTCTCCTTCAGAATTTAAACGATGCTTTAAGAGTTCTTCAACTTATGACTTGTCAGATTATCCACCAGATTCTGAAAGAAGTGAGTACAGCTATATGCCTTCTAGTGACTTGACAAATGGAAGTACAGATGAATCAATACATGAAAAGGAGTACAACAAAGGTCTTGTTAAAAGAACTATTGAGAGACTTTATGGTAAAGCAGAGGTTTCTTTCAAGCCAGTTTCTAAGCTTGATGCTCCAAACGTGTCTCAAATGATTGCAGGCGATACTGAAGCATCTTTCCATCCAGTAATAGAAGAAGCCACTTCCCAATGTGAAGCAAATCATTCCTTATCTGATGAAAAACCATCTTCAATGACATCATATGAAATCCCTGAAGAAGTAAATAAAAGCAGCAACATGTGGGAAGAAGAAAATGTAACACAGCCTGCCCCACAATCCAGTCCAAATGAGGAAGATGTATGGTATAATGAGGATTGTTCAGTGCAATATAAAGATCAATATTGTCAGTCCGAGGATCAAGCTGCTGAAGATGAGGGAGTATTGATTGATAAAGGGAAATGGCTTCTTAAAAAAAACCATTTAATAAGAAGGTCACCTCCTGAAAACTTGGGAATGTATGGCAATATAGAAACAACTTCTGTTGAGACAATGGTTGACATTCACAGTGACGACATTCCATATTCACATCTGGGGAATCTGGACCTGAAGCCACCACTCAAAGAAATATCATCTTCTGAAATTGAAGACATGGCTCATCCTTTTGACAAAGGTTGCAACTATTTCAACATGCCTCATAACAGTGAGTCAGAGCCTTTTCCTGATGAGTTGAGCATAAAAAGCAAACAGAGTCAGTATGGCAGCACTTTGCCTGTTGAAGCTACTAGGAAGGAGTGCACCACTCCCACACAACATTGTAGAGAAGTTAATACACATTCTTCAAGTTTTCGATCTGTAGAGTTTAGATTGCCTAACAATAAAGTACATCCTCTAGAACAGCCTTCACATAAAGTGGCACATGTAACCCAACCAACTAGAAACACTCATTCGAACAGAGTTCACCCTGAGGATCAAAATTCTCTGGATAAGCTGCATGCTATTTGTGGACAGCATTGTCCCATACTGATGGCCATTGTAAAGCCAGCCAATGAAGAGGTTAGAGGATGTGCTTATCAAAAAGCTTCTGATATTGAAAATCAGCTGGGCCTATATTTTTTAATGAACATGCTAAATTTGAAGGGGCAAAGCAAAGATGTAACAAAACTGGACAGCAAACATGTGAACTTGAAGAACAGTTGTATTAATACAATCACAAACAACATTTTAAACAGATTTTATGCTGACAATACTTTAGAATTCATGAATGAAAATAATTTGGGGTTACTCATATCAACAGCCCCAAAAGAAAACAAAAGTTTAAATAAACTGTATGCCATAGAAAATACTGATGTAGATACAAAGGAGCTCAATAATCATGAAATTCGTGCAGCTGAAGAAATATTCAGGCAGATAACAATAGATAGGTGTCATAATGTGTCAGTATTCCAAAACTCAAGAAGTAATATAAATCATGTTATTGGAGCAGAACCAGCTCCACCTGCAGATGTTACAGAAGGTTGTGAAGGTGAAACTTCTTATTCTTATGAGATGTTCTTAAATAACATTGGACAGACTGCAACTGTAAATTTGGAAGATGCAAATATTGCTGATGTTACAGAAGAAATTCATTCCTATGTATTGGAAGAGGAAAGCAGCAATAGCAACTCAAACTCTAAGCAGAGTTAATGAAATTCTATTTCATAGATACACATATATACACATAAATATATTTTAAAACTGTAGTAATTTGGACAGAGTATCTTCAGAAGCATATACTTTCAAGGATATAAATGCTGTGTCTCTTACCAATTGTATTTTAAAATTTAAAAACCAAACAATTCTTCTATTGTTTTGTTGTGTTCATTATTGTATTTTGCTTACCAAACACCAAGTAACATTATAACTTTTTAAACTCAAAAGACATGGTCAATATGAGTGTAATGAAAGGTGCATCGCAGCAGGTACATAAAGCAGTCTTACTTCAGGAAAAGGTGAAGAATCAAGCAGAATGATGTCACTTTCCATGTGGACATGAAATGGAGACTTAAAACTATGAAGGAAAGTAGAACATGCCAACAGTAAAAAAAAAACAACAACAGTCGTTGATAACTGTGATGCTGTATATAGTCCAATTAACTTATAAACCAGGGATTCCCAAGCAGGGTTCCAGGAAACCCTGGGGCTATGCGGGAGTTCCCCAGGGTTACTCGGTCTTTCCTAGAAATTTGACTGACTCTTACATCTTACCTCTGTGTCCACTTCTCTGAAGGAGTTTTCTCAAAGTCTGAAAATAATAAACATATGGTAGTGAAAAACTGGGGGGGGGGAGACATAAAAGAAAAGAAAAGCAAGCAGAAATCTATCCCATGGAACCTATTTTCTTAGATTTTAGGAAGTACTTGTGGTTCTGTTCTCTATTATAGTTTATATATATAATTGCAATTATAGTGAAGATTCCTAT
Organism: Paroedura picta; assembly: GCF_049243985.1. NCBI lineage: Eukaryota > Metazoa > Chordata > Lepidosauria > Squamata > Gekkonidae > Paroedura > Paroedura picta. The sequence continues at coordinate 37,445,671 of NC_135377.1, read as the reverse complement.
ATAAAAATACAGTTTTTCTACCCTCTGTCTTGATTCGGTCTAAAGTCTGGCTAGTCTTGAATTTCTAAAGCTTTGTTAGAATGCTGTTGGAGTCAGTGAATGCAAACACTGTAAACATTATATTTATATCTCATATAATTCTACTGAAGAAATTCTTGATAGACATTTTTGGTATTATAGAAAGTAAAATATAATCAGGTTCATTTTTTTAATGTCCAGTGGCAGCTATCTTTTTCTGTAAATACCTGGCAATATTGTTTCCAAGCAATATTTAATATTGATCATTATATATATCTTTGTGATATAAAATAAATTTGATGTGAAAACAAAACAAATGGAAATAACAGCATTGAATTATTGGATAATAAAATTAACAAAAACTAAAGCTCATTGAGCTTTGATTGTGTTCTGCATTGGCTGAATGAATGAGAACATCCTCCTTCATAATATCACATCACAACAGAGAGAAGATCCCATTCCTCAGCACCAATAACTGAAATTAAACATTTTCAGAGAAATTACTGTAGCATAAAGGGTGATAGTCACAATCTAATTTATCCTCAGAATTAGAAGTAGCTTACTGAGATACCCAGTTTTTTTTGACAAAGAACTGAATCTGGGAAAGTGTAACTTGTCTAAGAGGCCACCCAGAGAGTTCATGTTTGAGAATGTATTTAGCTTTGCACTTTCCTATTTCAAATTCAGCACTATGTTTGCTAGATCAGGGGTAGTCAACCTGTGGTCCTCCAGATGTCCATGGACTACAATTCCCATGAGCACCTGCCAACAAATACTGGCAGGGGCTCATGGGAATTGTAGTCCACGGACATCTGGAGGACCACAGTTTGACTACCTCTGTGCTAGATGACACTGGATCCCAAGTGCAAAACATTGGGAATAATCTAGAACAGTGGTCCCTAACCTGCGGGCCGCGGCCCGGTGCCGGGTCGCAAAGGCCATGGCGCCGGGCCGCGGCTCCCTCTCCCCGCCCCCCCCCCGCAGTAAAAAACTTCCCAGGCTGCAACCTTGCGGCCCGGGAAGCTTCTTACTGCGGAAGGGCGGGGAGAGGGAATCAGGGCCGGCCGCGCCCATGTGGGCGCGCCCCGATGCCCTGCCGGTCCCCAACCTCAGAAAGGTTGGGGACCACTGATCTAGAATATGAATCCTTTTGCTATTGTGTAGCCTTTTATGAAATATTCAGTGCACTTATTGAATAAAAAGGAGTACTAAAATCAACACATGAGTTATTTTCATACCCAGATCCATATTATTTCCAATAATAAAAATTAATGGCTCAAAAACTGGTCATCATACCCATTCCTATCAAAGATGATGGTGGTACCCTTTGTGCTCTGTGTTGATGCTGAAGCTGTGGATGGATGCAAATGTGTGGGTTTCAGAGGGGGACTGCAATGATACACCATAAGCATGAATTCTTAAGTAAAGTTTAATTCATAGCAAAAGCCCACTGTAGCAACAACTGCAGTGATATGTACACAGGGAACTAACCTACTAAGATAATTAATAGCAATTTTGGCATGACCTTTGCAAGATATACCCAGTTAAAGTGATCCCTGCCCAGCGCTCTGCTAAGATAGCTATTTATTTATAAAGACATGCTGCACAATATGATCTTCCACTACTCTGCCTGGTTAGGCAGATCTCTATTACAACCTTTTACTGATGAAGAGGAAAGATCCATTAGCTGGGGACTAGAACTGCCTCAAGAAATGAAAATATAATAGTTATGAATAAAATTTACAGTGACCCTGATAACACTTTCAGCACTACAAGATTATACTTCCTGGGAGAATATACCATACTTTGATAATGGAAGAAGATAATTGTGCCACTATGAAGTCTCCCATCAATGGCCAGCAGGAGTTCCAAATTAAATTCAATAGGCCAAAAGTCAGACTTGTGAAAGCCATTGGATGATTAATCTTTACCAACCTGAATCTGTAGATGGAAAAAAAAATCAGACCCAGCTACTTTAAGACAATGTGTCCTCCCAACAATCAACTAGAAAAGACTGGACTGGAATTCCTGCATAGTCTATTCTCTACTGCAACTGTGATGGACGGCACTTTTTCAAATACTTAGACGTGCTGTGTAAACAGATAAAGGACTGTGAAGGGTTAATTCTTCACAGAGCCAGAGAGTCTTGAATGACAGGCTGTTCCAAGAGAGCTGATTGGTTAGCATCAGCAGTGCAGAGAAAGACTTCTGAAAAGGATGCTGAGAAGAATTCAGTCTGATTTCAGACCTAGCTAAGAACAGTCAAATGCTGACAGTGTTGGAATTCATCCATGATGGCCAACAGTTTAACAGTCAGGAGATCTGGGGAAAGTTGGCAAGGAAGATGGGCAGTTAAACAGAGACCTCCATTCATGCCAAACAAACAATATGATCTTCTAGAGAAAGGAGAATTTCCCTATCCTGTCATACAGAGAGTTGGCTTGGAAAAGTGCAGAGGTCCCTGGTCTGTTGTGGTTAGTAACTAAGTGCCTTTAGTTAAAACTAAGTGCCTTTAGTTAAAAACTCAAGATGAGTGATGAGTACTTCAAGAGATGGGGTTTGGGTACTGGAAAGAGTGTACCAGCCTTCTGGAAACCAAAAACATCAGAGAATATGCAAAGTAAGTGAACTGAAGTGTTCAGGGGGAAACATTGGAACTAAAGTCTCTCAACATAAAGATTTAACTCACAGTGAAAAGCTGAAGAAACTCCCATCTGAAACATAAGAACTAATGTCTATGCAGGTATCGATTTTACCTCAAAGTTATGATTTACTTCAGAAATTTTCAACAAATGATTTCACCTGACCTTTCTCCTCTGTCTTAAATAAAATACTTTATGTTTGAATTTCAGAACACTTCAAGTGCCATTTAATTCTTCCTTCAGGTTTCTGGGCTGATCCAACAGCCTAAATATCACATTATGACAGAGTAGGAAAGCCAGAGTAACACATTTTTTAAAAAAGAAGGGTAATTTGTTTTTTAAAACAGGGATTCCCAGCTGCCCTGGCTGTTTCCACATCTGCAAATTTGAAGACTGATAAGCCACCAAACTGGTGACAACTGCTTTATGGGCTGTGAAATTTAACCTCCCAGTAGCTGTTCCTGCTACAGAGGAGAATTTGAGGGTTATCTTCCTGCTGCTCTCTGTACTGTACTATTCAAAGCCACTGTGGAGGTGAGGACTTTGTTATATGGAGAGTGGCATATGGGGCAGAGATCTGGGAGGATAAAATGTCCCTCATCTTTTGACTTTCTTGGATCTCACAGTAAACAAGATGAGACTTCCTTGGCTCTCCCTCCTGCTGAAGCTCAAATGAATACCCAGGAACAGGCTGAGGAGGGAGCTGGAGGTAGGGTTGGGAAACCACTGGAGATGAGGATGGAACCTGGGGAGAGCAGATTTGGAGAAGAGAAGGGATCTTAAGTAGGTTATAATTCTATAAAGTCCACCCTCCAAAGCCTCTATTTCTCCAAGAGAACTAATCGCTGTCATCTAAGACCAGTTGTAACTCTGGGAGGTCCTTCCATTAGCAGAAATTTTTGTCAGAATACAAATCACTCTACTCAGTGAAATGCAGAGCTTTCATCTTGTGCAAGGAACCTTCCTTCAGTGGAAGGAATTGGTGAAAACATTCTTGCATGCTCTTCTCAGATATCAGAAGTTAAGCAGGATTAAGTTCAACAGACCTGGCCCCATATGTCACCCCTGACCCATTGGGCAGAGAGTATATTTTAGCCCACCCACAGAAACTTATGGATTCAGAGGTATTCCTGAATGCTCTATGGCAGCTGTCCCAAACCCCCGGTCCGGTGACCAGTACCAGTCCATAGATTAGTCAGTACCGGGCTGCGGCTCCTCCTCATCCTCCTCCCCGGCTGCTGCCTTGGGGACTGCCCTGCCACTCTGCCACCGGATCAACTTTGGTACTCTCTGGCAGCCGCCATGGCTGGGACTCCCCCTTGGCATGGCACTGTGCAGCTGCTGCTGGCAGCGCCCCCAGTGGGCAGCGGGAAGTCAGGGGTGCCAGCAGGAAAGCAAGTGAATGAAGGGCTCAGGTGGTGGCGATGTCCCTCGACAAAAGAATACCACCCTCCCCCAGGCCTCAGTAATTGCCTGTAAGCTCATGCCCAGTACAATTATTTATATTAGTAGTTATGTCACTCACTGCCCTCAAAGGTGGGCATCAAAATAATAGTCAATTGTGTATCGTCTGTAAGATATTTGCGAGCTACTTCGTGGATAAAATCTCAGCACTCCACTATGGCCTTCCCTCAATTATTCATACAATAAAGGAACTAGAGGCCCTTTGGTCACCTTTGGAGGGAGCATTTGTTGGCTTCAGGTGGCTCACGCTGACTGAAGTGGGTGGGTTGCTTGCTTCAAAGATGCTGACCACATGCCCATTAGATCCCTTCCCCTAATGGCTACTTAAAATGTGTGATGAGAGGATAAAGGTAAAGGTAAAGGTATCCCCTGTGCAAGCACCGAGTCATGTCTGACCTTTGGGGTGACGCCCTCTAGCGTTTTCTTGGCAGACTCAATACGGGGTGGTTTGCCAGTGCCTTCCCCAGTCATTACCATTTAACCCCCAGCAAGCTGGGTACTCATTTTACCGACCTCAGAAGGATGGAAGGCTGAGTCAACCTTGAGCCGGCTGCTGGGATTGAACTCCCAGCCTCATGGGCAAAGCTTTCAGACAGCTGCCTTAGCACTCTGCGCCACAAGAGGCTGCTGTGATGAGAAGATAGGAGGTCTATTAAGGGAGATAATCAACCTCTCCCTTTTAATGGGGGCCTGAAGAAAGCATTGGTCTGCCGATTGTTGAGGAAACCATTGCTACCACCCTGGTTGGCATCTAGCATTGCTGGGGTAGGTGGTTGAAAGGGTTGCCACAGATAAACTCCTGCCATACCTAAATGAAACTTCAGTCTTGGATCCATTCCATTTTGGCTTTTGATCTGGCCATGGGATGGAAAAGGCACTGGTCACTTCTAGAGACAGAGGCAAGTCAGCGCTGCTCATATTACTTGATCTTATGGCAGTGGTCAACATAGTTGATCATAAGCTTTTAGCTTGCCACCTCACCAATGCTAGGATACAAGGGACAGCCCTTCAATGGCTGATCTCCTTTCTTTGGGATTGTGAAAAGGGATAGCAATGGGGGAGATGCAATTACACCAATGCCGTCTTCTTTGTAGAGTACCACAAGGTACAATTTGCTCCCTGACTTTGTTTAACAACTTTTTATGCCTTCTGGCCTGGCTGGTCCAGCTTTTGGACTTGGGTGTCATCAATATGTGGATGACACCAAACTTTACTTCCTGAAGAATGGCCATCTGGATTCAACATCTAACAACTTTGCCAGGTGTTTGGAAGCAGTGATGGAATAGCACAAGCAGAGTCACCTGAAACGCAACCCTTCAAAGACCGAAGTACTGTGGTTGGGTAAGAGGAGACCAGGAAGCATGCTTACCCTGCCTGTATAGGATGTAGCAGTCAGTTGCTCTCTCAACCAGGTGTAGTTTTTGATGCCTCCTTATCTACGGAAGTGCAAGTCACAAAAGTATCATGGCTGGCATTTTTCCATCTTCACCAAGCCAAACCACTAGCACCCTACTTGGCCCCAACACCTAAGTGTAAACTGCACGGAGCTTTTATTCCAATCCCAGGTCGATTCAGTTCCTGCCATCTACACAGAATGCGATTTCCATTTGGATTTGGGGCAATTTAAATTTTCCTTCTGCAGCAAGAAGGATTGATCCAGAGTGACCCTACCTTTATTGTGCGATATTAGAGTGCTTTTAGTGCTCAATATTTTTCAAATCCGGATTGGGAAAGCAAGCTCCATGGTAGAGAACCTCTGATAGGTCACACCTGGTCATGTGACAAGCTTGCCTTAAAGGAGAAGCCCCTAATTTGTCTCAACTTCTGTCAGTCCTGGATTTTTTCTCCCTCTTCTGCCTTTTTCGATCCTCCCCCCCCCCTTTTCCAAGAAAATAAAGAGGCTCCCTGCTTGGCTCCTTTCCCCCCACTTCATGAAAAGAAAGGCTTGCCTCCCCACCTCCCTTCTGAGCCTCCCTAACCACATGCAGAACACTTTCCTGTTTCAGTGGGGGGGCGGGAGAGAGGAAGACCCGAGTTCAAAGCAATCTGAATTAAATAGGATTGACAATGGAATGAACAAAGTAAGTGCAGACTCTGCCCTAGTCACAGTTATCCATGCAACAGTCATGGCTAGATTGGAGTTCTGTACCTCGCACTATGTGGGCCTGTCCTTATCCTTTCTCTAGGAACTGCAAACAATCCAGTATGCTGTGATCAGAGTCCTCACTGGAACATCTTGGTGTTCTCATATTTGAGCTGTGATCCAGCAGCTGCATTGGCTCCTCATTGAATTCCAGATCAATTTTGGTACTTAACCATAAATCCATTTGCAGTCTGGGCCCTGCTTATCTGAGAGACTGCCTTTCAATCTATATCCTCCAAAGAACACTTTGCTCTTTAGATTCCAACCAGTTGGTAGTCCCTGGCCCCAGGGAAGTATGCTTGGCCTCAACCAGGGCCAGGGCTTTTTCCATCCTGGTTTCAACTGCTGAAATGAGCTCCCAGAGCAGATTCGAGTCCTGATGGAGGTCATGCAGTTCAACTGCTAGATGGACCCCTTTTGCAAGACTTTTGGTTGAGGCTAGGCCCATTGCAGATGCTGTATTTCTCATACTGTTTGATGCTGTCTGATATTGTTTAATTTATGCTCATTTTGACTTATTTTAATTTAATGGATTGGTTTTTAATTTTTACTGTTGTATTTAATATTGTACACCACCCTGAGAAGGTCTCCTGGATAGGGCAGTGTATAAATCAGATAAACAGCAACAACAACAATTGTTGTTGGATGGGAAACCTTGAAGAAACACTAGAGTAGTGACACAGAGGCAGGCCATGGGAACCACCTTTGAATGTCTCTTGCTTGGCTGCCAGACAATCCTGGCTATACTATACACATGCCATGCAACAAATAAATACATAAATCTAAACCAAGTGAGCAGAGTGGTAGGATTCAACCTTATGTTGCACAACCTTTTTCCAAAAAAAAATTTCACTGGAAAACATTTTGAATATATAAAAAAACGTTCTAAATAGTTAATGCAGAATAACTAGATCTAGGGTACAACACATCCCTTCATTTAAAGGTGCAAAGAATTTATTTTTAAATTATGACTTCTGCCTGACAAAATTGCAGGCTATTATGTATCAATATTCATTTCCCTGGGATAGTTCTATCCTCTATTGGAAAGAGTTGGAAGGAATAAATAAAACCGAGTTGGGACGAGTTGGAAGAAATAAATAAAACTGTTGTCAGTTTTCTCGCAACCTACAATTCTTAAAGTCAGTTTCTTCATTTTTATCACATGGATGTTGCTAAATTGGATCAACCTAATGAGCATAATAATTAGGACCAGTGACGAGAATGATTTAATAAAAGAAGGGATGAACAAATCATATTATTGGTGCTAAATTATTAACATCATAGTTTTATACTCATTACTGAGACACAAACAGGAGAAAAGAAAAAGTAACATGGGTGCTTATCAAGAGTTCCTGCTCCTCTCATGAATAATTCATGAAACTATAACAAGAAAATCACTGTAGAAAAGTTAAGATTGGATCTGATAGAAGACAGTCACCTAATCTGGAACGAACAATTTAAAAGACATCTGTGTTAAGAACCTATAACTGCAAGCTGGGCTGTAACTTAGGTCCATACATGATTACACAGAAGTATATCTTTATTTAACGGCCCTTACTCTCACATCAGAAAAGATTCCAGCACTCTTCAAATCAGGACACAAAGGGAAACAGTAATACATTGGTGGCACAAATGGGAATGGAGATTACAGGTGTCTAAGGTTCAAGGCGGCATGAAGGTAAGCAAGCACTGAAGATGAGACAAGGACATGAAAGTAAAAGGGCATGCAGTGAGACACGCAAAAGAAACCATTAACTCTCATCAATGATCTCCATGAGTCATTTGCTGGTAGTGAACCCAAGTGAGGCAGCATTTGTGCTACTAAATGAGGTAAAGGTGGTCCTTGAATGTTCTCCAACATCACCATATGCGTAACATCTTCTTGTACTGGGTGTTGGCAGCCAGGGGGATTAGGTGGGTGTGTTCTTAATTCTTAATTCTGTGTTGGTTAATTTATGTGTTGGTTAATTTTTAACTTTGTAGTTTTGATTTGGTATTAATTGCCAGGAGCCAGCTGGTAGGGAATGGCAGTCTACAAATATGATGAAGAAAGAAAGAAAGAAAGAAAGAAAGAAAGAAAGAAAGAAAGAAAGAAAGAAAGAAAGAAAGAAAGAAAGAAAGAAAGAAAGAAAGAAAGAAAGAAAGAAAGAAAGCAAATAAGCAAGCCCCAGGCAGTATTGCAATAGATGGCAGTAGTATTGTGGTGGACAGTGATACCCAGGGATCTGTCCTCTTTACTAGAACAGATACATTTCCTCTTGGACCATCCACAGGTCTATTCCAATACAAGATGCACAAAGCAGCCAGCAGAGTGCATGAGTGGGAAAGGGATAGGAACTGTAGAGAGGTGGTCATGGCTGTCTGTTGCAACTATCTGCAACATATCTGAAGAGGTGACCTGCAATGCATAAAAGCTCATAGTGAAACAGTGTGATCAGTCTTGGTGTTGCCATTGGATTTGAGCTATATCCCACAGCTAAACAAAGCAGAAGCCCAGTGACACCATCAAGACTAGCAATATAAATATTAATGCTAATGTTAATATTATTATTGGGGGACCTCAACTACCCTCACATTGATGGGATAAACCCATGATCAAGTAATGCTGCAGAAATGAGATTCTTAGACATCATAAATGACTGTGCAATGGAACAGTTGGTCACTGTTCTGAGCAGTCTCAAGACCTGGTGACATGTAAAGGTGTTGCACCAGTTGGAAAAAGTGATCACAATGCTATTAAATCCAACATTCAGGCTAATTGAAAGTTACCCCAAAGTCCAAAAATGGAATATTTTTCAAAAGATGGAGTTTGACAAAAATGACGGGAATAGTTAAAAGGATGCTGAAAGGGGAAACACAAGAGAGTCAGATCCCCAGAGACTGCTTGGAAGCTATTTAAAACCACATTAAATGATACCCAGATGGAATTAGGTTAGGAAAGGCACTGCCAAGTGTAAAAGAAAGCCTATCTGGTTAACAATGAAAGTTAAGGATGCTATAAAAAGCAAAGAGGCTTTTTAAAAAAGCAGATCTGCCCTGATGAAATGTATAGGAGGAACCACAGGCTCTTACAAAAGAAATGTAAGTCAATTATTAGGCATGCGAAAAATAGATTTTGAAAAAAGATTGCTAAAAGCATCAATACAAACAATAAACATTTTTTAAACATATCCCAAACAGGAAATCAGTCAGATAAGCTTTTGGATGACAAAGGAATAAAGGAGTTGCTTAAGGAAGATGGGGAGACAGTAAAGAAGCGTAATAAATGATTTCCTGCTTTGTTCAGTGTGGAAAGTGTGGGTATCCATGCCACAGCCACTATTGTCAGAAAGGCTGCTTGAAGAACTGGGCCACATTGAGGTGATCAGAGATGAAATTCTGGACCTATTGGAAAATTAAACACCTATAAGTTTCCAAGTCCCCATGGCATACACCTGAGATTTCTTAGAGAACTCAAATAGGAGATTGTTGATCTACTAACCTATATATGTAACCTGTTACTAAATTCAGCTGTTGTGCGAGAAGACTGGAGTGTAGCAAATGTTACAGTAATTTTAAAAAAGGGACGAAGAGGGGAACCAGGATGTTAAAGACCTGTCATCCTAACATCTATCTCAGGCTAATTAGTAAAAACTATACTCAAAGACAAAATTATTAGGCACATCTTTAACCATTAATAAAGCCAGCAAGGGGTGCTGGGAGGAGCTGAGACTCACTGCCTAACCACCAATCAGGTCAGCTGTCCCAGCTGTCCCATTCTTGATTGGCTGTCCATTCAGTGATCAGCCATCAGGATGGATGTCCCACCCCTGGTCACATCCCTCCCCCATACTTCTTCCAAAGCTGTGGCCTTGCCTGGCCTTCGTATAGCTGCCAGGGTGGTGGGAGGAAGGGTAGACTGGCCACCAATGCCTCCCCCCTGCCCTGAAAAGGCCCACCAAAGCCTTTCCAGGCTTGGATGGCCTGCCCAGGGTGGCGGGGGGGGGGGGGGCTGGCACCTGTTGTATTCAGGGATACAATGTGTTTTTTTGCTAGTTAAGGAATAAAACTTGCTGAGTGAAAATCAGCATGACTTTAGCCAAGGGAATTCCTGTCTCACCAACTTTTGGTTTTCTTTGAGAAAGTGAACAAGCCTGTTGACAATGGTGCTCTGGTAGACATTATATATTTGGCCTTTCAAAAGGCTTTTGACAAAGCATCTTACCAAAAACTCCTGAGTACACTTAGCAGTCAAGGGATAAGAGGACCAGTTGTCTTATGGATTAAAAACTGATTAAATGACATGAAGCAAAGTGTAGGGAAAGTGGACAGTTCTCACAGTGGAAAAGAGTAAGTAATGGGGTCCTAGAAGGACTGGCATTGGGACTGGTATTATTTATTCATAAATGATCTGTAACTAAGAGTAATTAGTGTAGTGGCCAAGTCTGCAAATGATACAAAACCATGCAGATGGTAAAAACCAAGGCTGACTGCGAAGAGCTTCAAGGGGATATTCACAAATTGGGTGTAAGCAACTATGGTATATGGAAAACAAAGTTAAGTGTTGGTATTTATAAGGTTATACACACTGGGACATGAAATCCCAACTTCAAGCATAGGCAAATGGGGTCTGAACTCGCTGAGACAGAGATGGAAAAAGATCTTGGATAGTTCAATGAAAGTGTACTCAACCCAGTGTGCTACAGTGGTGAAAAAGGCAAAATCTATGTCAGGGATTATTGGGAACAGATTTGAAAATAAAATGATTGATATTATAATGCCCCTATATAGATGAGGAAGTAGCAGGCTCAGCTTAGTGCATTTCAAAGGAAAGTAGTGATTTCAGCTTCATTTCTTTCTTTCTTTCTTTCTTTCTTTCTTTCTTTCTTTCTTTCTTTCTTTCTTTCTTTCTTTCTTTCTTTCTTTCTTCCTTCCTTCCTTCCTTCCTTCCTTCCTTCCTTCCTTCCTTCCTTCCTTCCTTCCTTCCTTCCTTTTCTCTCTCTCTCTCTCTCTGAACTTGCTTTGCTGAATGCCCATTGCTGTGGATCTTCACCAAGAACTACAGAATGGCACTCCACCCTCAGACAGTTCCTTTTGAACCCCAGAGAGAAACCTGAGGTTCCAGGTCCCCCACCCCAACCTGCATTGGACCAGCCCCTTGGAGGCAGGCTACAGGAAGCTGTTTGATAGCCATCTGACTTACAGCACAGCCAAGTCCATTCCCCTCCCTGAGTCATCCTTGTTTCTCCCCTCCTTTCAGCCTCAAATGGTGCCTTCAGCTTCATGGCTGGGAGAGTGCCTTCTCTGAAATCTACCTAAGTAACTTCTGAATTCTGAGACACCCAAAGAAAGGTCTATGAAGATGATCTTAAATACTAGACAGGCTGATTCTTTTCCCCTTAGATATATATACTTAGGTATCCTAATCCCAAAATGCTGAGATAATATGATTAGTAGGACTTTGTGTGTTTAATCTGTATGATTGTATGTGTGCTTAAATCTAGAATTCTAGTACATCTACTAGCTGCTTGAGACCAACTCATAGAAGTGCCATTCACATGTGGCTATAGATACATTTGAAGGACACTATAAGGTCCATTAATTCATAGTTTATGTTTCTGCAGCTGTTAAATGGAAGGTAACAGTTTTTACCAGTGACCAACCATCAGCAGGTACCAGCTCCCAGGTTTATATTACATTGTATGGAGACCAAAGTAATTCAGCAGCTATATTTCTATATGGAGAGGAGAAAAAAGTGTTTGAAAAAGGCAACAAAGATACATTCATTGTAAGTAATAAATCTTAACACTAATGTTTCACAGCAGTATCTCATTATATAAAATGAGGATCAGGTAATATTTTTGTTAAGGAACCTCTTTGATCCAAAGAAAACACAAGAGTTGGAGAGTTCTGAAGGAAAGACAACCCTTCACCCTTGTCAGACTTCCCTGCAAAGAAACCTCTGATAAAGACCTCTTTAGAACTATTGCTATATGTAAAAAATATACAGTGGTTATTATTATTAGGCACAAAGTTATTTCAGTTTGTAAATCAAGATTTTCAAATCTTTCAGCCAATAGATGCTCAATGTGATAAGACCAAAGGCTCTGTTCATCATCACAGTCTTTTACTGCATGCTGTGCCAGGTCCTGAATGGCTAAATTGCTAAATTGAACTTATTTACACAGCAATGCTTAACCCAAAGATGTCACATTGATAATATCTGAACTGTTTTCCGAGTAAATGTACTGATTTGCAGCCTTACATTAGGACTGGTTGTTCACCGCTTTCCAAATAGTGTTTTCTGCAAGATTAAGAAACTTTATGAACAAGGGAGCATTAGAAGGTTCTCACTTAAGAGACTGAAGTTCCTGTAATAATTTATTTCCAAGCAGCTAAATTAATGACTGTATGTATTTCATGCTGTTTTAACAGATTCACATAGAAGATGTAGGTGATCTCTATAAAGTACGGATAGGACATAATAACTCTGGAGAAAGCCCTGCCTGGCACTGCAAAGAGGTAAGAATAAACTGCTTAGTGGGAACACTACCAGGTCTGCCATCCACAGCAAATTCCAGGGTGACAAATATCATACCCCATTTGCTGTCTGGATACGGTTCAAGGTTTTGGTTTTGACCTTTAAGGCTTTACGCGGGTTGGGACCCACATACCTGCAGGACCGCCTAACACCCTATGCCCCCTGCAGGGCTTTATGCTCTGCAAGTGAAAATTTATTGGTTATTCCCGGCCCTAGGGAACAACCAGGGCCAGGGCCTTTTTAGTGGAATGAGCTTCTGGGTAAGCTACAGGCTCTGAGGGAGCTTTTGGCGTTCTTTAAGGCCTGTAAAATGGAGCTCTTCTGCTAGGTCTATGGTTGAGGCTGGGGTTGGTGAGGTAGATCTATGCCGCCCTACCAGGTATGAGTTTGCATCTTACCTCCTTCCCCTCCGCCCTCTAATAATGGGGGTTGGGTGTGGGTTTTCCGCCATGTTGGGATTTTATGTCTTTTAATTGGGGTTTTAATGGGGTTTTAAGACTTCGTAACCCACCACGAGCCATTTCCAGGAGTGGCAGGAAATAAATACAAATATAATAATAATAATAATAATAATAATAATAATAATAATAATAATAATAATAATAATAATAATAATAATAATAATAAATACTGTGGCCAACTCACATTTCTCTTCCTCCTTTTTTCTCTGCCCCAATTCATCCAGTACACAGACATCTTTTTCCTTTCCATTAGCTGAGGTACATGTGCCAACTCTTTTAACTTTTCAAGAGTCAATTCACAAGCTAACAATAATGAAAGTTTAAAGTTGCAGTAGTGAAGTGTGTAGAAAGACATCAGGGAGTACTACTATCACTGAATTGCTATGATAGTTGAGACTAAAAATATAGCTAGGATAAATGTTCATTTTTGAAAAGAGACCTCTCTTTCAGGAATATCCTCTGGACTTATATTTTTGCTAGGGAATCTGTTCCAACTGTATTGATTGTTTGATATCACAGTAGGACATCTTGTGTCACAATAATCTAGACTCCATTGCTTGTATTCCAGTTGCTGCTGCAGAATCTCATGACAGAGGAACAGTTTGAGTTACCTGTTCATAGATGGCTGGCACAAGACCAGGATGATGGAGAAATCTGCCGGGAGCTTCCTGTTTTGCAACAGGGTCAGCCCCTTCTTCCAGGTGGGATATATAAAACCAAGGAACATATTTTACATGATCGTTCTATTAACAAAGAAATTATCAAGAGCTGGTTTGGGCACAGAATATAAGAGCAGTTGCATTCAGTAATGGCTCAAGTTGCCCAAAGCCTCTCCCATCAGCACAGGCATGCTGAGGGTTATGACATCAGAATATTTAGTCATTGTGGCTCACAAGCATCAAAGAATCTATCCTCCTTGAAACTGCCTATTCCTCTTTTAAAGCCAATCTGTAGCCCTCATCGCATTCCACAGTAGTAAATTCCAGAAAAATGATCTCTGAATTAAGAGGTGCTTCATTTTGTCTGCCCTCAATCACCTGTGGCATGTCTGTATGAGGAGATTTGGGTAGCTGCAGGCTCCTGTTGATCATACCAAAATTGTTTGAGGATTTTTTTTGGCAAAACGTTTTACAAGGTAGGCTGCCAGTTCTTTCCTTAACCCTCCCTGTTTACCCAGGCTTGGTACCAGCATGCTCAGGTGTGCATGGCTGGGTTAAGGCTTCTGCAATAGTCACAAACAAAGAAATACTACACTGCATGAAGTCTGATATATCATTGGTAGACAAAATCACAAAACTAGCTCACTTACTTTGGCCATATCAAGAGATCCAACTCAATGGAGAAAGCGATTATGCTAGGATTGGTCAGTAGAAAAAGGAAACTAAGCTGACAAAGACGTGATTGGGGTGGACACCAGCCAGAATATTGCATGGCTGAGGGAGGTGGTGCGGGATCAGGGATCATGGCAGTAGCTATGCAAGGGGATTGCCGTGAGCTGGACATGACTGAATGGCTGACAACAATAACATTGACCACACCACAGTCCTCTGCAACAGAAATGTGTGCCAGGAAAAAGGTCTGAGTGTATATACAGTACATCATATATGAAGCTGCATTATTCAGCGTGAGACCATCTAGCTCAGTATTTTTATACTCTGACTCCAGAGTCTCAACCTGAGAAAGATCTTTCCCATCATCCTCTGTATGACTCATTTTGAGACAAAGACGTGATGGTTTCCCAGCCCAGCCTCAATGCAATACATACAGCCTCAATACAAAAGTGATCAACCTACAGCAGGCTTTCTCAGTCAGGGTTTCATGAAACCCTAATGTTTCTTGATGCCCCTGGAAGAGTTTCCTGAATGGGTAGGAGTTAATTAATTTGTAATATATTTTTAAAATTTGATAAATATTTAGAAGAAGAAGAAGAGTTGGTTCTTATATGCCGCGTTTCTGTACTCGAAGGAGGCTCAAAGCAGCTTACAGTCGCCTTCCCTTTCCTCTCCCCACAACAGACACCCTATGAGGGTGAGGTTGAGAGATCCCTCATATCACTGCTTGGTCAGAACAGTTTTATCAGCGCTGTGGCGAGCCCAAGGTCACTCAGCTGGCTGCATATGGGGGAGTGCAGAATTGAACCCGGCATGCCAGATTAGAAATCCACAGTCCTAACCACTACACCAAACTGGCTCTCTCTTTGACCCATTATGCATGGGGGGAATAATGCACATTCGGGGTGGAATGGCGGCGACTAAAATCACCGATAACGCATGGTGCCGGCTGCAACCGGCTGCAGCTTCGGTGCATGCCGCCGAAAAAGCCGCGTTAGCGAAACACGGAAGAAAGCGCAGCTTCCGGATGACCGGGGTGCAACCAGAAGCGGCGCCGGGATTGCAGCGTGCATAATCGGTTACTCTAGGTTTTGCCGCCATCACTCCCCATCCCGTGCATAACCTGTGTGCTTCACGTCTTCCCCCTCCGCGTTTTCCATGTGACCCGAAATCGTCGTTTCGGCGGCCGTGCATAATGGGCCTTTATCAGGCAATATGACCATATATGGTAATAGGGACCTGCTTCCCTCATAAATGGCCAATGATGGGCCTGAATGGGGTGGAAAGGGGAGGGCCCCCAGATGGGCATATACTCAGCTATGTTTTCCAACCATATCCTGCATGACCACACCACTTCTGGGTTTTCTCAAAGCCTGTAGAATATTTCAGGGGTTTCTCCGTGGTAAAAAAGTTGAGAAAGACTGACCTAGGGGAAGGCTACATAAGTAAAAACCATGTTAGTAAGAGGTTCCCTTCCTTTCTTGTCAGTGGCCATCTATGAGGTACAGGTGGTAACAGGTGACCTGTGGAATGCTGGAACAGAAGCTGATATTTACATTTCTATCTATGGAGAAAAGGGAGACACAGGGTCCCGACAACTGCATAGATCAAAGAAACCGAGGAAATTTTTGAAAGGACAAGTAAGTGAATAAAAGCAATATGTCTGCTTGTGCTACTTCCTCCCATTATCGTGACTATCTCTACAGCTGTATTAGTAAGTATATAATATATTATTGCTATAGGTCTTCCTATCTAAATGACTGAATAGTTCATGTGGACAAAACTACCTGTATATCTTAGGCAGAGTCTGGCTTATCAGTTTGACCCTAAACGTTTAAATGTTTAACACTAGGTCTTACAGACTGGTTGAGTTTTGAGCATATCTCTATATCATTAAGTTGTCCCCTCATTGTTTGTTTGCAGGTTGACATCTTCTCACTGGAAGCTCTGCATCTTGGAAAGTTACATAAGATTATTATAGGACATGATGGACTTGGCTCAGGTAAGAAATCTGAGTACATTTAGCAATTAACACAATGTAATCTGTAACACGAGCCTCTTGTGGCGCAGAGTGCTAAGGCAGCCGTCTGAAAGCTTTGCCCGTGAGGCTGGGAGTTCAATCCCAGCAGCCGGCTCAAGGTTGACTCAGCCTTCCATCCTTCCGAGGTCGGTAAAATGAGTACCCAGCTTGCTGCTGGGGGGTAAATGGTAGTGACTGGGGAAGGCACTGGCAAACCACCCCGTATTGAGTCTGCCATGAAAACGCTGGAGGGCGTCACCCCAAGGGTCAGACATGACTCGGTGCTTGCACAGGGGATACCTTTACTTTAATCTGTAACACAGAAATGGCTGGCCATTTGAAAGAGTGACAGCACAAGAGGGAGAGTGATAAGTGGCTTGAGAAGATGCCCACAGTTGTTACTTCTTTCTTGGAAAAAATGACTGCTCCATAGCCAGGAGGTTATGGGAGGAAAACTACACAAACTTTGTTCTCCTTCATTTGTGCCTTGAGTCAAACTAGGTATTTCCACAATTTTCAAACTGGGCTGCATTCATTTTATACATTTTTTCCATTGCTCATTTAAAATTTTCCTGTAATAAAACTGTTATGGTTTGGATACAATTTTTTACCTTATGTTAGGATATGTCACAAAGGAAGTAAAACTTCTCCATTAATGTATTATGCTTTTCAGCCCTCCCAAATGGTGAAAATCTGCATGGGATGACCCTGCTCAGATTGGATAGCAACTTTCTAATACCCTTGAAAGGGCCGTAAAATTTAACAGCTGCAATGCTTTGTCATTCAACAAAAATTACAGCTTTACCAGCATGGGCTGTTGGACTATTTCTTCATATACACGTAACATTCTGAAGAAAGTGAAAGCAGCCTTTGCTAATGAAGTGTACAAACAGTTAATGAATTAGATTCATCCAGTTTTTCCACTGGTGAAATATGAGGGTACTTTTTGACCATCAAAAAAGTAATGATGGGGATCATGGGACCTGCATGGCCAAAAGCTACTTGGGATGGAGTTCATGCATGCATGCCTGCCACTGAAATGTGTGAACAGGCTAACAGAAACATTTGGGGTTTGCAGTGGTATGACTGACAAGCAAGGTCTAACTACTGTTTAACTCTTTGACTCAGATGCACCATCAGTTATCAGATAAAATAAAATAAGTATGTGTAAGTGTCATATCCCCCCCCCAAAAAAAAGTAACAGCTGACTTATGGCAATGTGGTATGGTTTTCAAGACAACAGACATTCAGAGATGGCTTGCCCTTGCCTGCTTCTATGTAACAACCTGCTTTTCTTTGGAGGTCTCCCGTCCAAAAACCTGCCAGAGCTAAACTTATTTAGCTTCTGGGATCTGATGAGATCAGGGCTGATCCATTCCTTAGTTATGGCTTAAGCATGTAATATCAACTTCAGTACTTGGAATATAATATTTATAATTTTTTCCCCTAGGAAATGGTTGGTTTCTGGAGAAAATTGTAGTCAAGGATCCCATCACAATATCAGATTATACTTTTTTGTGCCACAGGTTTGTGGAGCTCATTATTCTGAAGGCCTATAATTGCCAACTGTCTGTGTGAATAGTTTATTGGTGTCTATTCTTCCAGCTTCAAGAAACTCCAGAATTGGAGTGAACATGCAGAATATGGCTGGGAAGCATAACTCTGTACATGCCCACTTCACGATGGTTGCCTGTTATTCTCTACGCAGTTTCATTGCTTTTAGAATAGCTCAAATGGGAACCCACAAGGTCCTTGCAGGCTCTTTCTCCATCCCGCACCTCATCATTAATTCCCACTCTTTGTTCTCTGCATGCCACATCACTACTGGCTCTTCCTCTCCCCACCTGCAGCCCCACCACTGGAGGCAAAGTGAGGAAAAATAGACAGTAGTTCCCCCTTCTTCCCCCTACCTACAGCATTCCCTCCAAAGAGGCAGAGGTAGCAGGTCCAATGGCAGTTCCTTCGCATCCTCTCCCAACTTGCAGTGCCACTGCCGTAGAGTCTGAGCTGATAGGGACTGATAGCTATGACTCCTCCTCTTGCTCCATCCACAGCACTGCTCTCCCAAACGCAGCATCATGGCTGAGGAAGGTAAGAGTTGTTGGAGAGGTGGCACCACTGTGGCTCCTCTTCTGGGAATATGACAGGTGGTAATTCTTCCTTCCTGCCATGCCACCATCTCCTCTTACCTCACCCAAAGCATCATTGCCTCTGAAGCTAGTGAAGAGGTACAATGATGGTGGGCATGTGGCAAAAATAGTTCCTCCTCCCTTGCTCACAGCTGTTCTGCACAAGTGCAGAGAGGTTCATTTGAGCAGGATTAATGCCAAGTCATCTTGAGTACAATTTAGGATTTTTCGGCAAACCTGAGGAGTACCCCAAGTTTGCAAGAAGACCTTCCTTCTCTCCACCTGGCACCAACCCACATATTTAAGTATAGCAGATGAAGCCAGTATGAGAATTGGAAATATTGATAGTTCAAGGTTCCTTAACAGGAAGTTGTTCTTATTTATGCATATTTTGAGAGAAAAGTACAAAACACTTTTATTTTCAATAACGTTTTGGGGTTTTTTTTGATCCCTAGAGAAGATCTTTACCTAATCTAGCTATTATTTACAATATAGGTACTCTATAAAGCAGGACAAAAATAATTACTCAGGGCTGCATAGGATATTCTTTTAACATAAAAGGAACACATTTGTTAAGAGTATCTTGCCATGATTGCATTCTTATTGTGTAATGACTTTCCCAAAGGTGGCTGGATCAAGGAGAAGATGATGGTAACATTTTCAGAGAACTACATGTCATTGATAACAGCACCTTTGCTGGGAGTAAGTACAAACTAGTATAGACAAGCTTTGACAGTATAAGGTGGATGGACCCTCCTTGTTGACATTATATGTGGGAAGTTTACCTGGAAAGCATGTTCTACATGCTAAGATCTGGATTGTATAATATCAGTTGTACTGCTTAATATCAAAAGAACTTTTCTTGACACTGAATGGGACCAATCCACAAAAAAGCTCAATCATGTTTAAAATTTATTTAAATTATGAGGAATGTATACAAAATCCAGTTGACTGCATTTCTGTAGATCACACCCATAATGTTTTTATTTTTGCAGGGCAAGAACTAGACATCAAAAGAAAGGAAATGGTAAAGATTTACTGTTTTTAAAACCTTCGAACAAATAAATTACATTACTTGTAATTGTGCTATTAATACATTTTAAAATGCACCAGTGTCTTATGTTTTCACTGGGCGGGGCAGCTGAGGGGGGTTACAAATGCAGAAATACCCAGTTTTAATTCCTCGCATCTCCATCTCAAATGATGTCACATATCAGTACTGGGAAATTCCCTTACTTCAGACCTTGAATAGCTATGCCAGCCACAGGACTAAGAGAGATGGACCAATGGGCTAACACAGCATAAGTCAACTTCATGCATTGTTGTTTCTGTCATGATGGGTTGTCTGTTTTATTTTTACAAATGTATTTAACCAGTGGGAAGCAGAAAACTGGAAATATCAGAAAGGGAACACACTTCAGTTTTATAACAAGATCACCCATGGCTTTATGCGCCTCAGTCCAGATGGAACGGTAGATGCCCTTGGAGATAAGAAGGACAAATATGGTAACTTTTTGTTTATTCTTTGTGGGTTAAGGATTCTTCATAAATTCCTTTTTCTAATTCCTCTTAACTCAGAAGCCCTTTCCTGTGATTCTACATTTGTGGTGTGGGAGAGTCTGATTAGGGTTGATTATGGAGTAGCATATACTTCATTGTTCCTCTCTCTCAGTGCTGAAACCTACCACTGATAAGAGCTTCCAGGAGTAAGCTCTGGTGACACTCAGTGATGTAAGTGGAATTGGGAAATGCTTACACTTGCTGAAACACAGCTAAGAACAAGCAGTATATGAGTTTAGGCTGCCTCATACCTATTCCCCAACCCCCACACTTCCTTAAAACTTAGAGGGGGGGGGGAGATTGCTATCTCAGGATAAAATCCTAGGTGTGTTTTATTTACTATTTTAGTGTTATATAATTAGATAAAGCTAGAACCAATACAATGAAGAAAGTAATCACCTTTTCCTTGAATTCTGTAGGTCTTTTTGATTTGTCTCTGAAGAAGGGAAATGTATGTGTATTTAAATGCCATCCGATGCCTCATCTAGCCCTTGCTCTTGTTCATAGCTCTGTTACTGGAATGGTATGAAATTACCAAAATGTTTCTCTTATTTTACAAATGGTTAAAATGTTATCGCATGTATAATGTGGATAAAAATAGATTAATTGCCTTTGCTTTTTCAAACTGTTTTTGATTTGAAACATTTGAAACAGATTTGAAATATTAATATATTTGTGTCAGGATGAAAGTAGACACAGTCAACCCTCACCTTTTGACAGACAGCTTTGTCAGGGAGATGGTTTGTGGACTGCAGTTTCCTCAGAAAGTCTGTTTTATAATCGACACAGCTGGGAGTATTATTAACATATGGTCTCAGGAAAGAGTCTATATATCCCGATACTCCTATAGTGATGGTGCCTGTGCTCAAAACAATGGCATGTCCAGGTTTGCCAGGAAGTATTACTGTATAGGAAATTCAAGACACAAAAACCATTGTGTCTACTCATGTTGCATAATTCATTTTTTGTTAATCACTACCATAAGGTTCAAAGATGTTCACTAGTATAGGTTGCTTCCCCAAAAACATTAAACATATTCATGATGGATCAATGAATGTCAGCCAAGATGGCTAACTACTTATGTATACCAAATTTGGGGAAACAATAACAGGTAAGAGCCTGCCTGACTGATGTGGCACACAGAACCCAGGACTAGATAGTTTGGTCCAAGATGATCTGATTCAACAGGGCTCTTCTTATGTTATAAATCTTGCATTTGAAACAAGTTACCAGGAAGATTTGCATCTACAGCTTTGTCTGGTCTTGTGCTTTACAACTTCCTGTGTAATCTCTTCTTTCCACATAATAGACACCTAAACAGAATTTCACCCCTCTACATTGATTAACTTTAATGGGGTTGAATTTGGAAGGGTGCCATTATGCTGACAAATAACTATTATCATATTTTGATGAAGTAAATAACATTCCATCCTTAAAATTATTCACAAGCATAGAGATTTTTAATTGTGCACCTATATGTATCATATGCAGAAAGGCACATCATGTATCTCTTCACATCTTTTGAATGAATGTAAAATGTTACTCTAATACATGATATTCATAGTCCACATTCAAACCACACTGGTCTTCCAGCCATCTGAAATGAGCTGGGTGTGTGTGCATGTCCCTGCATAAGGAGAGAGAGTATGGCAATACTATCTCACCATCATGGTGATTGACGAATACCCTGTTTGGCTCTACAACACCGCAAAGCCAAATGGGGCATTTTGTGTCTCTGCTGGGACACTGTAGGTGGAGGAGTAGCCAGGCCTAAATGGCCCAGCTCTTTCCCATATGCATGGGCCCGGCCCAGCATAGGTGCTGATGGTGCCTGAATTAACACATTGGCATCAGAGGCCCTAACAGGGCCGAGAAGGAACCAAACTGACAGCATGCATCCACAGGGATTTGTCCTGCTGACATGTGAGCACTAATCCGGCACTCCCGTCACATGCATAATTGGTCATAGTGACCCTGTAGGGTTTTTAAGGCAAGATTTACCATTGCCTTCTTCTGCACAGGAATCATGAAATCCTTGGCGGCCCCCCATTCAAATACTAAATATGGCCAAATTGCTTAGCTTCCAAGATATGACAAGATCAGATTATCCAGAACTATCCAGGTCAGGGCAATCACAGAGGGGGAAACAGGAAGTTTGCATAGCATCAATAGATTGTTTCAGTAACAGATTGTAATCAAGGACAGGCCATTGGCTCAGTGGTATCTGCTCTGCATGTGGAAGGTACCAGGTTCAATCCCTAGTATTTCTAATTAAAAGAATCAGATAATAGGCAATATGAAAGACTTGAGACCCTGGAATCCTCTACCATTCAGAATAGATACTGTTTACCATGAAAGTACAAGGGTCTAATTCAGTATAAGGCAGCTTTGTGTGTGTGTGTATTTATTTCCCAGGATATTAACATATTTGCTGGGCAAATGTCACATTGTGTGATTAGACTCCACATGAAACTATTTTACATGGGAGAACAAGCAGTGTCAGTATCAGAGGTGCTCACTTGTAGAATAAAGCCACATAGCACCTGTGGATAGGATCAAATCATAGAAGTTCTGTGTGATTGGAAGCAGCACTGCAAATGCCCTGAAGGTGGGATTATATGTGCTTGCAACTTGTCTTGCCACCAGCAATATGACCTGGCTTTGTGTGCTGTTCTCCAGACACAGCCTACATGCCTTTAAATGATTTCTATTCACTCATCTATTTTGATGCCAAAGTACATCCTACAGGGACCTGATATAATGTTGGGGTATGGCACTCTCTGTGTGTCTAAACTACTTCACAGAACCATGGTGTGGATGAAATAAAAGGAGGCAAATAGGTATACTACCCTAAAGTCTTTGGAGAATGGGCAGGATGTAATCTAATAAAATAATAAACATGTTTTGTACCCTGGGAAAGTATTTTAAAAATGAAATATATTAGTCTTGTTGATTTTATTTATATTGATTAGGAAATGTGGGAGGTTCAGATTGACCTTCCTGCCTTGAACAGTTTGCTCCAGTTCCTTCAGGAGAATCCAGAGTCCTAATTAGGCCCAGCAAGTGTGGTTACAGTTAAAGGGGCTTAAAGTGATCACTGATTTAAAAGGTACAAGGAAATCACATATTTCCAGATAGCAGAAACTCAAGCCTTACTGTCATTCTACAGCTTGATATTTCAAACACAAGCCAACAGAAGGATATTTCCATAGAAGGCTGAGCTTCACTGCCAATAACAATATGCCGCTGGCCCTGCAGGGCAGTAAATAATAGTGCCGAAGCAGAAAGCCTTGGCCTGACATCTGTATCGCTTTTCAGCATGTCCAGTAGTTCATATGGCTGATTAGTCTCGTCTTGCTTTTATTAGGACAATGGCGACATCCACTGTGAGCTGCAGGTCCATCTTCAGCCAAATCGTTGTGCAATTCTGGAATCTGTCCGAAATCCAGGACAGACTGTTACATTCAATCTACAGGGCACAGTAGCTGATGACAGCACAGGCTATGCAGGCCTGACAAAGGAATTTGTTGTTCATGTCAAGGTAAGGCGATAAAAGAAAGAGAGGAATGTGCCATTAAGGCTCCAAAAGAGCTGGACAGGTCCAGAAAGATGAAGGGAAAATCTCCACCCACTAGGTGGAGCTGAAGACTGCAATTGCAGCACAATAAAAAGAAATTGTAGGAGCCCTGTGAATAAAAATCCCCTTTGTTGTTCCTTGCATTTCTGTATTGCTCTGCTGAAGACAGCCCAAAGGTGAATAGGTATTTATGTTTAAACATTTAAAGACGGCTACATCTTGTTCTTAGGATTCGTTCAAATTTTCTATTTTTCCTGCATGGAAACCATGCTTTCCCCTACATGTTTTCTTTTGATCTACACTGCCACTTTTGCAACTGAGATATATGTTTCTTTTGTGAATACAAATGCTTCCTACACATGTAAAGAGCTGACAACCATGATTTCTCTGGCTCAAGTCTAGCCTCTGTCATAAACTTTGTTAAATAGGCTACTACATGTCAGCTTGGTTCCCTATGAAACGCCGGACAGCAATGCTGGCTGAGGATTGGGCACGAATCACATTTTTGCAGTTTGGTTCATGGCTGAACCACAAACTGAACCATAAACCTTTATGAACAACAAATTTGCTCCACAAACCCAGTTACTATCAGTTCATGAGTCATTTAAAGTTTAAATCCTTGCTTTCTGACCCCCATGAAAAGATAAGACTAACCTTGATAGATTAATTGTCGGGCTTGGTATGTGTATAAATTGTATGTGAATTTGTTCTCACTGACTGGTCACCAGGTAAAGAAAGAAGAACCCACCGAAAGCCAATTATGTTTTCAAAATAAGCATGTCCTAATTTCTTATCTAACAGATATAAAATGTTTTAATTGTCCCCAATGCCTTGGCACACATGCCTTGGTCCACAAGCCTTGAAGACCTGGAACTTTTTACTACCTGAAAAAGTCACGGCTTACAATCAGGTCCCACAAGTCACTAATTGTCCAGAGCCATCTTTTGAATCTGTGACTGAGGTGGGATTTGTACCCTATTTTACCAGCTTCAGCACTATCTATGGTCTTTTACTGCCTCTGTAGCATTCTCTGCTTTATTTGCTCACTGCATCATTCTACAAAGAGAACACAATTCAAAATTGCCAGAAGAGAGTTTGGGGTGAGTTTAAAGACCCACATTAGAATTGTTCCTCATTCATCTTTTTTATAGTAAGCAGATATTAATTTATCTGGCTGAAATGAGGAAAGGTTTCTCATTCATCTGTACTTTATTGATGGAAATGTATATGTGGCCTGCCAGGACAAAACCAACAAGATTACTTCCTGATTTGATGTGGCAACCAAGAAGTGCCTGGTTACTGCAGTAGGGCTAAAAATCCAAGACTGAGCAACATGAAAGGCATATTATTTACAGGTCTTCTTTTCCCCACCTTCTAGGGGGTGTTCCACAACAGTGCCATAATTTTGCTCACCACCAGCCACTGCCAGTCTCTTTGCCTGAGGCCTGATGGGAGCTGCAGTGGAGCAGGGAATCAATCTGACGATTGTTACTGGAGAGTGCATAAAATCAGCTCTGGGGTCTGCATGTTTGAGAGTGTTAAAAACCCGCAAATGTATCTGAGGATCAAGGACGGCCAGTGCAATGGAAGAGTAAGGCATTCATGTTTGTACTTTTCTGGAACCGTGAAAATGATGCATCATAGGAAGAAAGTAATTTTAAAGCATGTAATTTGAAGAAAACTGGCTACAACATGATTCCCCCCGCCCAACTTGGTGTAGTGGTTAAAAACAATGGCCTCTAATCTAGCAAACCCCCCTCCTTCACATGTAGCCAATTGGGTGACCTTGGACCAGTCACAGCCTCCTCAGCCTCACCTTCCTCATAGGATGCCTTTTGTGGGGAGAGAAGGGAACTTATTCTAATCATAGAATGATAGATTTGGAAGGTACCTACAGGGTCATATAATCCAACCCTGTGCACAATGCAGGAACTCACAACAACCTGCCTACCCATACTGACCCCAATTTCATACCCAAGTGATCCCCCTTGAAGATCTCCAGAATCCAGTCTGGCCTGGAGGAAATTCACCTACCATCCCTCAGCAGCAATTAGCAATTCCCTGGGTTTGCAAGGAAGGGCTACAAGAGAAAAACACTGGCACATCCCTTCATGCACACTTCTTCTTCAGATCGTATGGCATAAGAACTAAGTAAAAAAGGTAAAGGTATCCCCTGTGCAAGCACCAGGTTATGTCTGACCCTTGGGATGATGCCCTCTAGCGTTTTCATGGCAGACTCAATACGGGGTGGTTTGTCAGTGCCTTCCCCAGTCATTACCGTAAAATATTTCAAATACTGATACTAGTGGTTGTCTTATAAAAAATTGTGCCTATCAAATAAGTACTCACTGCCTGGGATGAAGATCAACAGGGGACTTCATGGTAGTAACTTTAAAGCTTAAATTCGGAGCTGGTGCCAGTTGGCACATTTATCTATAATAATTGGGGCATCCCACCATAAAAAGACCAGTACTTCATGGGAATAAGAACTGATTGATTTATTTGTACTTAGCATTGCTGGAGAACTTTTCTCCAAATGCAGTCTCATTTACTTACTAAATGTTCTTACCAAAAGTCACAATGGGTTTAAGAAACTAGAATTTTCAGTGATTCTTAAAGTAACCTTTGGTTGCATCCAATTAGAATTTCTGGTAAATACACAGGGCTGGATTCTCCTACTGCCACTCTGAACAATGACAGGCAATGTGACCTGGAGGTGTGGTGTCTCCTTCCTCCTCCAGGGGCTTGTCAATCACACACTCTCAGCCTAATATGTTCCAGGGTTGTTACAAGGATAAAACGAGGAGAGGAGAATTATGTTAACAACTTTGGGGTCCCCCTGGGGAGAAAGGTGGGGTATAAATTAATAAAATAAAAATAACAATGGAGTGCTCAAATTTTACCTGCCCTCCAGCAATTGCATTGGTTACTGGTAGAGTTCCAGATCAGGTTCAAGGTTTTGGTATTGACTTTTAAGGCCCTATGCAGTTGGGCCCTGCATATCTGAGGGACCACCTTTCCCAATACATTTCCCAGAGAGCGCTGAGATCTGCCTATACCAATTTGTTGATCATCCTTTGTCCCAAAGGAATTTGCCTGGTTTCCCCTGGTCGAATGAGTTGCCATCTGAGATCTGGGACCTGACAGTGCTCTCAGGGCCCATAAAGTTCCACCAGGCTTATGGCTGAGACAAGGCATAGGTGATTTGGTTCGGGTAAGCCAAAAAGTACCCGGATCAATGCTGATTTGGGTACTTTTTGTACCTATCTGAGCCGAACTGCCCTGCCCTGCATTTAAATGGTCTGAAACAGTGGTGGCTTTGCCTGCAAAGGTTGGGGGAATGCATCAGCCGATAACGACAGGTATGCCAACTGCTCCCTTTAAATCTGCTCTCTTTCCCCCTTTCTCAGGCACCAGAGATGGTATTTGCCATGTTTTATTATTGTATTTTATATTATTGTGTTATAGGGTTTTATTACTGTAAACCACCTTGAACCCACCATGGGGTGGGGTGGTATAGAAATTAAATAATTAAATTAAATAATAATTACAAACAATAATTAAAATGTATTCCCTAGAAGTCTGCTTCATCATTTCACTGCAATTTTACAACTCACTTTTCTCATGGCCCATCTCTCTACTCGGTGACCTTGGTTAAGCAGCCTTGAGAAATTCTTGCAGCCCTTGCTAAATGCTTTCATTTACTCAGAGCTGCTTTAAGAAAACCGTACATTGATTTCTTGAACATCCTCTGTATGTTCCTGATTCTGTGAAGGTATTTATAGGTAACAGCTGACATTACTTTACATGTTTGAAAGCCAAAATATTTCAAGACAGCACTGCCAAGGTCTGTAGTCTGTCGTAGTGCTGCTCTCAGATCAGTTATAGTCCTTTCTGACAGAGGTTATTCTATGCATTGAAGGGCTTAAAAAGGCTTCTGACTCAGAACAAGTGTGCTTTCACTTCCATAAAGTCTTTTTTGAAGCTTTAACACATCCATGAAATACATTATTTTACAATAACTAGTTGTAAAATGACTAATATGGGTGTCACCTACCTCAACATTGCAACAGTACTTTACTGTTTAATAGGAGATTAGAAATATTCACAGTTATATCTTTTTGCAAAATCTTGAAAACCAGGAGGTTTGGCTGTAAAGTAGGTTAAATGTTTCTTGAAGTGCTAAATGAATCATAATTGCTCTGACTCATGACAAATAATTCAGGACACCTGACACCTGTATTAGAAGTGTGCTTCTCGGCTAGCAGAATAGGGCTACAGATAAGATTCTTCTGGCCTACAGGACACTGGTAGATCCCTCTTACAACCACCACTCCTAGCAATGTGAGAAACTTGGCTCATTCGTGACTTTCCACTCTCAGAGTGGGATTATACTCCTTCTTGAGTTTCCTTTGCCATTTGTTTTCCCCGCCCCTGGCTGTTGGCCTCTGATGACCTTTCCAGCTGGTGTTCAACTGGTTTCAGGCAACTGTTGCATGTCTCTCTAGAATCCTGCCAGCCACCATTCACAAGCAGGATAGTCAAACAACTAAGATCATCTTGACAGTTGTCCTTTCTAGTAGATGCTAACATAATGCCTCTGGGCACAAAAAAACTAGGTCTGTAGATAGTTTGAGGTATAAGCCACAAAAGAGTGAGAGAACTGCTTTTGGGTAGGCTGACAAAAACAAGGAAAACACAGGCTCCAATCCATTTCTAGTCACAGACAATTGAAGCTGGTGCCTGCCTGGTTGGGACCAATAGTGCACTCACTGAGCACTGCTGCATCCCCATTGCCTTCACACACTCATTTCCTTTTCGTGCAGTCTCCCTTGCTACTCATTAAGACTTAAGAAATATTAAAAGCACATTAGACAATTTTGAAATGTGAAAGTAATTTGAACATTTTGATGCTGTTTATACTAATAAACTCCTTATTTACAGGGCAAAGGAGACGTAGACTGTCATTTTAGAGTGGAAAAGAATTTAGAAAGTGGAGCAATAAGCCTAGAATCTGCACAGAGCAGAGGAATATATGTTGGTCTTCTGCCAGATGGTCAGACCAGACCTGTTGTTCATACTGGAGAAAGCAACATTTTATTTTACCCACAAGTACTCAAATGTATGTAACATTGAAATGATGCATATTTTGCTTCAGCAGTTCATCTGTCTCTAAAGAGTTTCTAAGGTATTGATTAAAAATGCTGAGCAAATGCCATTGGAGGGATTATATTTTAAAGAATTCCCTGAATCATATTATAATATCTAGCATATAAATCTACTTATACTAATAATTACATGACAATAGTTACTCTATTTCATCAGGTAAGAAGCGGAGTGTTGTTAGATTGATAAACAGGTTGTATAAAAACAACTCAAGCAGCAGATTTATAGCTGTCAAACTATACGGACTATCTGGGGCACAAATCAGAAGACTGGTGCAAAATGTTGTGTGTTCTTGACTTCCCTAGCTGGATCAGAAAACATTGTTTTCTATAAAACTCCAGGTTATAATAGAATATATGGTTTAAAAATCCACATGATCTGACAACTGTGGCACAACATCAGTTGATCCTTGATGTAGTAAGCTGTTATGAATAACGAAGCCCTTGCACCTGTATTGTTAGCATTACATAAAGAAAGCATTCTGAAATAAAGATATATAGATAGGAAACTGCTTTCTGTAAGGCTGTGATTCCAAGAACATGTTCCTGGGAATAAGTCACCAAGAATAGCATGAGACCTGATGTCTACTTAGAAATAAACATGCATTTTTTAAACATAACCATCCTAGTCCCTGGTTTATACAATCAAGAAAGCATATCTCAGAGCCAAAAGACATGATACACCCCGCATGTGTTGAGTTATGAGCCTTAGATCAGTGGTCCCCAACCACCAGTCCGTGGATCAGTCGGTACCAGGCCGCAGCTCCTCCTTGTCCTCCTCCCCAGCTGCTGCTTCTGGGGCTGCCCTACCCCTCTGCCTCTGGCTCACCTTTGGTGCTCTCCGGCAGCCGCCATGGCTGGGGCTCCCCTGGGCGTGGCATTGTGCAGCTGCTGCTGGCAGCGCCCCCCAGCGGGCGGAGGGAAGTCAGGGGCACCAGCGGGAAAGCAAGTGGAGCAGGGGCTCTAGTGGCGACAACGTCCCTCGGCAAAAGACTACCCCCCCCCCGGGCCTCAGTAAAATTGTCAAGTGTTGACCGGTTCCCAGTGATAAAAAGGCTGGGGACCACTGCCTTAGATGATTCCCAAACATCTTGTAAACACCCTTCAGAGCAAACAGCACTCATTGGCTTGGCACCAAGGGAACACTGTGAAAGGGAAGATGTTATGATGGGTGGATACTGAGTGGGCAGGGTGAATTTTAGAAATGGCATCATCCCTGCCTGCCCACCTGTGGCCACAGGCCTGGTCACAACAAATAATAATAATTATTATTATTATTATTCGATTTATTTCCCGCCACTCCCTACAGGCTGGTGGCGGGTAACAATAGTCTTAAAATCCATGAAATGGAGCCCTGAGTTCCAGTACCTTAGCTGAGTGGCAGATTTTTACGGAGTCCTTATAAGAAACCAAGAAAGGTGAGTAATCTGCCATTTCAGATTAAGAGAAAATGATTAATATGCTCACCTCAAAGGATAAAAAAGTAATGTAGAGCAGTGTTTTAATTACATTAGCCATTATTGATGGCTCATAATAGGCTCAAATATCAAGTGGACTTCTAGGCCTCTGCCAAATGTTGAAGTTATTCTGTGCGCAGAAGCAGCAACTGAAAGACTACTTCCATATTCAGTTTTATTTGAGGGAGGTTTCAGTCAATGAAATAAGAAGGGCATGCAGGTGTAGAGAGAGATAGTGGAGGAGCATTCCTCAGGGACAAGCCATTTGATGCGTACATAAAT
The DNA here is from genome assembly GCF_049243985.1 of Paroedura picta. Classification (NCBI taxonomy): domain Eukaryota; kingdom Metazoa; phylum Chordata; class Lepidosauria; order Squamata; family Gekkonidae; genus Paroedura; species Paroedura picta. Next base: position 37,414,902 of record NC_135377.1, on the reverse strand, counting down.
TATGTTACTTAGGTTTTCAAAGCACTAATCAGAAATTATTGCTATGTCATTTTGTGTCAGGAGGTGAATGAATGTTAAGGAATGATGAGCTTCTAAGAGAAAATCAATTATCTGCAACTTAATTCATAGGAAGGGAAATGTCCATTGCAAGGCCTATAAAATTTTTAAAAGTACAGGAAGTTTCTAGAAGCATTAAAAGTAATGGCATTTAATATTTCTTTTCATTAACCTGTAGTTGGCAGAGAAAAGCCTATGGGAACATCTGCAACTGCTGCCCAACAGAAAGAAGGGATCAGAGAATCCAAACAGCACCAATCTGGAATTCAGAATCTAGTGAGCCATGGCCAGGCTGATTTGTCTCTCTCAAGTAAGGATAAGTGGGTTTAGAACCAACACTGCAATGTTGTTTTTGGCTTGTTTCTATTTGGCAGCTTGGTGGAATACGCCTGACCTGTCATCAAGTTTCTCACTATTGGGGATGGATAACTTAAAGTGAAAACCTGAATATTTAAAACTGCTGAATTTTCAAGTCATTAGTATTGTAGCAAAGAAAGGTATCTGTTTAATGATCAATAATGGACAATTTGGATGTCTTATGAACTGGAAGCATAGCTTTCAAGAATCTTGTTATAGTTAATTTCTCAATAATTTTCCTGTGCGTTAAGCTTTATTGTGCTTCTTTTGTATACAGCTATAGTCAATTATTGTGGTGATTTGCTTTTATGTTGATGTCTTTCTTAACTATGGAAAAAACTGTCATGTAAACAAGCCATGATTTAAGCATTTGTGTCATTTTAGATTATACTGCAGAACTGAAATACACTGAGGTTTTCTTGCTAGTTTCACTGGCCTCTCATTTATATTTTTCTTCTTTAAGTTTGCCTGTTCTTAATATTGATTACTGCCCCAGCAATAAGTGACACAGTACAAAAAGCAGAGTAAGTCATGTCTGAAATGCTGGAAGCTAGCTTTCAAGTTGCTCTTTTTAAGTGTATGCTTGAAAGCAGAAATGAAAGATGATACAGATACAGGCTGATGTTATAAATCTGATAAAGGTGAGTGTTTTTAGAAACAAAGGGACACAAAGGTCTAATCTGGTTCTGTATTAATTAGATTACAAACCATCTGGCCACAAGAAACAAGACAGTGACAATTTTTCCCAAGAACCAGCAAATAATTTCAGACAAGCAATATAAAGCAACAAGATTGCAAGGCTTCTACTGGAATAAAATAATTTGTTTTCCATTTTGATCTGGGTTCATTATTACCAAAGGCAAGAGGCAGACAGGGTTTTGTTTTGTTTTTTTACAAAGTGGCCTGATTTCCCATCTATTTAGCCTTTAGAATTTCCTCTTTTTTTGTCATGGTGGATTTGCATACTGATCTCCTGAAGTGTAACTAATCTAGGTTAACAATCAAATCCAGTTTGTGGAATAGACATTTTTTAGGTTGTGGAAAACAAATGCCACTGGTTTGCATGTCTCAAAAAGCTATTTATAGTGAAGACTTTGCAGGGCAGTCCTTGTTTAGGGGTTTTCTGATAAAAGTTCATGACCATGTAGAGCCTAAGCATGATCCATAATCTGGACACAATGCTTTGATGATTCTTGTGATAAAGACAACTGCCTCCCTCTCTTCCCCCCCCCCCCAGCCTTTTTTAGTTTGTAGTCTGAATATATTCATCACTGATTCATATCAACCTGACACAAATCAGTCAATAGTAAAGATATCCTTATTTTCCCCCAGATCTACTGGGTAGTGTAGTCCAGTTTGCTCATTAAGGATAGCTCCAGAATGACTTTCAATTTAATGCATTCCCCAGCATCCTATTCCGAGTCAAATCTCTATGATATAATGGTCTGGGAAAATGTAGGGTATATTTGTCTGCATGCTCTAGTTTAATTTTAGCCTATTCTTTTCTCTGCAAGGAACTTCTCACCATACAGAAGCACCTAGTGTCACCACTTATATAACCCATCAATTATAAGCAATTCAGAGGATACTATTTCATTGGAATAATGCACCAAGCTAGGCTATTGCACATCTAACTCTCCCTCCCAACAAGGCTTGGGAGTTTTCTTTTGCCTTACCTACTGTTTTTGAAAAGAAAGACATCAAGAATTTTTGGAGAGACATGTTGGGAAACCAGTTTTCTAGGCCTATCAGGTATGAGGAGCAACCAGTTTTAACTGTTCCCCAGGCCTTCAAAATTGGGCCTCAGCTTTTTCAGGATGGGTGGTGGTGCTGGTGAAGTTACAGCTTTCCTTGTCACACTATTCAATGGAGGCTAAGACAAGTTAAAGGCAATTTTAGGCCTCCTTGTTCTTCAAATATGATGTGATTGCCCTTAACATAGATATGCCTTTAGCAGCCCATTGGATATGATGTCCACACTGATCATAGAATCATAGAATCATAGAATCATAGAATAATAGAGTTGGAAGGTACCTCATGGGTCATCTAGTCAAACCCCCTGCTCTATGCAGGACACTCACATCCCAATCACTCATCTACTGTAACCTGCCACCCGTTTGTCTTCACAAAATCAGCCTCTCTGTCAAATGGCTATCTAGCCTCTGTTTAAAAATTTCCAAAGATGGAGAACTCACCACCTCCCAAGGAAGCCTCAGGATGTGTGGGTCTTTACTAAAACTCAAACAGTTGACAATTAATAAATCCTAGTAAAACCCATGTATCTGGTCTGGCATCTTTACTTTTGGGATGTTCAGATCTGGAGCCAGGTGGAGGTTCCGATGCCAGTCCCGCAGCCACTGCAAAAGTAGAGTAGGAGTACAAGGTCACAGTTGCTCAGCAGGGACTAGAAGAGGGCATGAGAACATAAACTATAGCTCCAGAGGCAAGACCAGTGGTTAGTTTAGCTTTGGACAAGGCTTCCTCAGAGCAACAGAAGTGGGTGGTGAGCTGGCAATGTTGTGGTTTCAGGTTCTGGCAGGCCAGAAAACAATGTCATGCCTTTGCTGTCCAACAGAAGCCTAATCGTCAGGCTGGAAAGAGGCCACAGCAAAGCTGACCACAAGAGGGCATAGAACATGAATCCCAAACCTCTCCCAGCAATTATAGAATCATAGAGCTGGAACAGGCCATGCAGGCCACCTAGTTCAACCTCCTGCTCAATCTAGGATTGGCCTAAAGCATCCATGATGCTGGGCACTCTGCCACAATAGGAGGCAATACCCAGGGCTGGGTGGTTCCCATGTACCAGAGGAAGGAGGAAGAACTTGTAGGAACTGTGAGGAGCTACTTAAGCTCTTCTAACCTATATCCAAGGAGCATATTGTCAGTGTTCTTCCTCTGATGTGTGTGAACTGGGAAAATGTGGTTCATTTGCTGTTTGCAAACCATGGACGGTAATGTACAACCAATTTGGTTGGTGAAGTTCATGGCATAGTAGAATCCCCCTAATATGCTAGAGACTCTAAACACAGAAAAGGATCTCCAGCTGCCTATCCTCTACCTGCTCTCCAAATTTTTTAGAGGACTGGATTTACAAGGACCAAGTTATGTCCCCCCAAGTTCCTGGTAACCCAGGAAAATGCTTTCTGGGTAAATTAACACCTGTCATTTCCAGACTGTCCACACACATGAATGAGCACAAATCTTCACAAACAGTGAAAGCTCGTGGAAAGCTCATGCTGGATAGCCTGCCACAAATTTGTCTTTGTGAACCACAAACAGGGCAAAATTCATGATTAATTTTGGTTCACGGTTCAGTTCATGCCTATTTCTAACTTTGATCATGGAGGTAGGTCACAGAGAAGGGCAGGAGGTAAAGGCAGTTCAAACAAGAAGAAGGAGACCAGGCCTCTGCAGGGAGGATAAACTCGGTATGCACTCTGGTGGACTCATACCCAAGAAGGCAGCAGTGCAACACCTTCATTCAACAATTCACAAGCCATAGATTGTTTGACAGCCTTCCCTGCTAGTGTTGGTTTCACTTCCTTACCCATTCCTTTTAAACCATCTAAGACAGGGGTAGTCAAACTGTGGCCCTCCAGATGTCTATGGACTACAATTAGTTGGCAGGGGCTCATGTGAATTGTAGTCCATGGACATCTGGAGGGCTGCAGTTTGACTACCCCTGATCTAAGATAAGAGCCATGTGCAGCTGTGTGACAGTGTGGTTTAAGACTACAGAAGATTTTATGACTCATTTTAAACTAAACGTTGCTAAAAATATTGTTACCAGATTAGTTGGAAACTGACAGGATGATTTATAATTTTATTTAGCTTGATGTTGTTCATCCTCCATGGAAATGTAGTATGCACCTGCATATAAGAATTATTTTAAGCTAAATGTTGCTTTAAAAGTTGTTGACAGTCTAGTTAGAGTAACTTTATGTTATAATAAAGACAAAATGGGTTTGATCCTTCCTCTATCCCACCACTCCACTGAGCAAAGTTTGATGCCATCCTCTAGACCAGGGGTAGTCAACCTGTGGTCCTTCAGATGTTCATGGACTACAATTCCCATAAGCCTCTACCAGCAAACACTGGCAGGGGCTCATGGGAACTGTAGTCCATGGACATCTGGAGGATCACAAGTTGACTACCCCTGCTCTAGAGTCTAGACAACCTTCTTCCAACAAGTCCAAAAGAGGATTTGTGTAATTTGGAGGAAGGCTGCTTGAAGAAAGGTTGGATCCACCCCACCAACACAGGGATCACTGTGGAACAGTACATTGAATCTGAATGAAATTTTCAAGCAAACTTTTCACAACTGATCTATTAGTATAAATCTGCTCAAGGATCTTTCCAGAAAAATCTGTGCTGTTTAGGTAAACATTTTCCAACAGTATTCATCAACATAAACCATTCCAGAAGTGCTATTTGAGGAAATGATAAGAATTATAAGGAAACTAGGGGCAAAGCCCGTTGTATTCTTGGATACAGTGCTAGAGCTTGGCAGTGGGAAGAGGAAGGGAAGGAGCTGTCCAGTCTGTAATGGCATGGGGTTGAATGTGTGTCTTGTGTGGGAGGTTGTGGTGACATGGAGGCAAATGAGGGCATGGGTGTGGAGATATGGGTGTCAATAACCTGTGGTTTGGAATGTTCATTGAATGTGGGACAGGACTGATCTTTGGGAATTGTGGCATAGTGGTTACAGATGAGCTTTCCAGAGCCACGTGAAGGGAAAATCAGACTGGAGAAGATTACATGGCAACCAATTCCCCCCAGTTCTGCATCATTTCCCTTCTTGTGTGAATTAGGCCACAGACACCGAAATGCCCCCCTGCCCTAATACACATGGGGTAGTCACAGTACACAGGTGTCCACCCTGTTCCTTCTCTTCCGTTTTTTCACTGCTGATAAAATGTTATGTGCCCACATGCTTCTTTCATGGTTGCTCCTTAGAAGAACAGATTTTTGTACCCTGTTGTTTACTACCCAAAGGAATCTCAAAGTGGTTTACAAACACCTTTTCCATTCATCTCCCCACAATAGTCAACCTGTGAGGTATGTGGGGCTGTGTGAGGTCTGAGAGAACTGAGAATGGGCCGTAGTGACCCAGCAGGTGTCTCAAAACATTTTCCAATCGTCTTCCCTTTCTCTCCCCATAGCAGACTCCCCATGAGGGAGGTGGGGTAGAGAGCCTCACATGGAAGCTGGCAACCCTCAGAGGAAGACTCTCTGTGCACAGCAGTCTTTGACCTTAGTAAGGTTTTTTATACTGTTTTTTTTATTTGCCAGGCCAAGGGTGAAAAATGTTATTGCAGTTCCCATGTGTCTCCAGCCATTTACTTGTTCACTATTTACAGTTTCAGGATGTAAATATTTATTTAGATCTTCCTGAACTTTCTAGACTCACAGGACTGATGCTGGTCTGCCTGTTTGTGCCCCAGAATACAAACAGTTGCTGGTAAGGGCTGGCCATAGCCCATAGCCTAGGAGGGACACACGTGCACCACTCCCTCCCAACTGCAGGCAAAAATGGCTCCTTTGAAGGCTGGACTCTGAGGCATTGTACGATTTTGAAGTCCCACCTACAAACCTCCAGGAATATTTCCAACCCAAGGGTAGCCAACCTCCAGGTGGGGCCTGGAGAGCTCCTGGAATTACAGCTCATCTGCAGAGTATAAAGATCAGCTCCCCAGGCAGAAAGGCTACTTTGGACAGGGTTGTGGTAGAGAAGAAACATTTAAGGCCTCCCACACAGGTTGTTAAGAGCCTCTTGTGGCGCAGAGTGGTAAGGCAGCGATATGCTGTCTGAATCTGTCTGCCCATGAGGTTGGGAGTTCAATCCCAGCAGCCGGCTCGAGGTTGACTCAGCCTTCCATCCTTCTGAGGTCGGTAAAATGAGTACCCAGCTTGCTGGGGGGTAAACGGTGATGACTGGGGAAGGCACTGGCAAACCACCCCGTATTGAGTCTGCCAAGAAAACGCTAGAGGGCGTCACCCCAAGGGTCAGACATGACTCGGTGCTTGCACAGGGGATACCTTTACACAGGTTGTTGTTGAATTGAAAGACTTGAGGCCTCCTGCGCAGGGTTGTTGTGCAGATGAAACAGGAGACAAAAGAACCAGTTTCGTCTGCAGCATAACACTGTGCAGTAGCCTCAAAGCTGCAGAGAGATGCAAAGAAGAAAGACATGTGGCTTGGCTGTGTCTAACCCCTGGCCAGAGCAGTATTTTAAGTGAGAAGGGGCTTTTCTGTGGCCTCCCTGTCAGCCAGCTGTTTGGCAGAAGGGGAAAGTTCCCCACCCTCAAAAGGAATGCCCTCAGGCTACCCTGTGTTGTTCTTGGAAAGGCCTCCCTCCCCTCAGTCAGGGCCTGTCAGAGGCTCCTTTGCAGCAGGCCTGAAGGGAGGGGGAGGGAGCACACTCACCAGCCTCCTGCCAGCTCTTTCAGGGTTCTGAGGCAATTTACAGTTGGACATGACAGTTAGGACAGCCTTGGGGTGAAAAGGGCTGGCGCAGCCTGTGTTCTCGTCCCACTTGGCAGCCCTACTGACCTCCTCTCCCTGCAGTGGTCAGGGGCAGACTGGCAGCAATATCTCCAGATTGTCCCTGGCTGGGCTGACTGGATGGAATTTTGATCTGTCCTGGTGAGGGGCCAATCAGAAGACACTTCGCACCTTCCGATTGGCCCCTCCGCTTGTCAGTCCGGGGCCAAAGGGCCAATTGTTGCCCCCCCCCCCATTCCCGGACTGAGCCCACCCCAACACCCCTTACTCTTTTATTAAGATGGACAGATGATAAGATTATCATAACAATATTCCTATTGTTACCAGTTGTTTCCCTAATTTTAGTCCTACTTTTGGATGTGCTAAACTTTTCAAAAGTTGATTATAGAAAAACAAGTTTGGATGGAAAATATGCATTTTTTTATTTAGGCAATTTATGCTTCATTTTTTGGTCTCACAAGACCCTCATTTTATTTAAATGTGCCTTTACCTGCTAAGAATTGATTGGTTTCCCCTCCCTCTGGGCAAAATCCAGTTTTCAATTGTTTGCCTTGATATTATAAATATTGGCTGTCACACTGTAGCAGGGAACATATTTAAATAAAATAGCACACAAATCAGATATTGTGAAAGACTCTTGGACTGATTTTCCACATCAAAAAGAATGGTTAAAAACAGAACGTTAGATTGTTTCTTAATATTTCTGTTTGTTCTTGATATAAGAAAACATACTGAAGGTTCTAATAATATCTATATGGTTTCAATTAAGCATGGTTTTTAAAAAGAATTTTATGTTGCTGGGTTCAGGTTTATATTTTAAAATTTTTAATACTTTTTTAAGGATTTTGTTTTTAGCATATTAAGGCTTCGACACTATAAATGTTAATCAGTATTTACACATTCCCACCTTTTTTGTGGAAGTAGGAAAGTGTTTATTCAAACTGTAGAAATGCTATCACATATGAGGTAGAATAACACTTTAAGGGTTTCTGTTCTTCGTATCCCTCACCCACTTGGCAATGAGACATTTTACAAGATCACTGTCAGTTTATTTTGCTACTCCTGACACTAGCAGATCCTGAATCAGAATTTTCACACACACCCTCATTCGCTGAGAAATAAATGATTCAAGTCATCCATAATTAACTTCCAAAGGTTTTAAAGCAAAGAACCAGGTGTTTAATTCCTTCTGCCTCTTTATTGAATGCTCAGTTTTTCAGTTGTCAAGTTTTAGATATCAGATGGACATCAGCCAGAAATCTGTATGCTTGATTTGAGCTCAATAATTCATTACCTTGAGGCATCCATTCCCAATATTTTCAGCCCTTGCAAATAGGACGACTCCAAGACCGACAATTCATAGAGTGGCATATATTATGATGTAACATATCTGCCGTAACATAGATTAAAAAAACAATACTTTTTAGTGGCAAAAACAATACTTTTCACTTTACATGGAAATGTTATATAATTGGAAATGCCCATCTCTCATAGTAGTCCCTCCGATGCCTACTGAAAATGTATGCTCTAAATGCGGGAAGTTGCTTTTAATGTTGGAATTTGATGCCTGAAACCATAGAGTTCCATATAGGGGTATGCATTCAGCTACTCTTAGCAAAAAAACCCCAGAAAACCCAGAAAGTGGAAAATACTTTATTGGCATATCGATTTTGATATTTTTTCAGCAATCCAGAATGGCCAAGCCCCCAAAATCCTGAAAATATTTGGGATTTTTTTTGTATAGTTGAAGGGTGTTTAAAGTGACTGCAATCCCCTTAAACACCTTCTGGGTGAACTCATGATTCAGAGAAGCTGTTTAAACACCTTTGGAGTTCACTTACACCTAGCAAAAGGCATTTAAATTTTAAAGGGCCCTCATTCCCTTTAAATGCTTTTTTTCTCTCCCATTGAAAGCAGTTGAGGATAGGGGCACTTTCTTAGGGGGTCCATAAAATTGACCCCTAGATTGATTCTCCATTTTAAGAAGAGTTTTTTTATACCCCACTTTTTACTACTTGAAAGAGTTCCAAAGTGGCTTACACACAAAGACTACCCTGTGGGGTAGGTAGGGCTGAATGAGCTCTGTGAGAACAGCTCAAAGAGAACTGTGACTAGCCCAAGGCACCCATCTGGCTGCATGTGAAGAAGTGGGAAACCAAACCCACTTTCCATATCAGAATCTGCCACTCTTTAAACATAACACCATATAACCTCTGTTATACCATAATCGTCCTCATAGAGTATGGGGAACAAAAAAAATGGAACCAATGGAATCAAATGGATAATGGAACAAAAAACATTCCACATTCCCAATTATTTACTGAATCTCAATACCATACTGGTATTGGGATTCAGGAATATTGGTAAATACGTATATTTTTATTATTTAATATATCCAACCCCCCAAAATACCAGTTTTTTGGGCAGATATGACAAAATGACAGGTGACTAATTCAGCTTGTTTTAAAAAATATATTTGTAATGATAATGACAAAATCACAGAAGTGGTCAGCTTCTGTATATGCAGAGTTCATCACATGAGATAGTTGCTACATTGCTGAATTTGGAACACCCTGATGGCCATGATGTCTTTTTTGCTATCTTTTCCTCAGTTTTTTGTCAGGTTACCAGAGCACTGTGCTTTGGATTAAAACACACACACATGCTACAGATTCTTCTATTCTCCTTCACTTGTTACCCTTATGTACTCTGAAAGAGACTTTCAGCATCATGATGATTCTGATCTACTACTGACATTTTGTACTTCACAGAAGAAATGAGAAATATCCAAGAGGGTAAGGCTCCTTTCCTTTCAGATGATAAATGGAAAGTGTCACTACTGACGGGAAACTCAGGAACCCAAGCAAATGTCATTCTCTGGATATATGGAGATGAAAGAATTGCTGGACCAATAACTCTTGGCAAAGAAAACAAAGAACAGCTGTTTCTGCCTGGGATGGAGAATGAATTTCAGGTAGCTGGCAAAAGCTGAGAATATTATTTTGCTGCATCTTAAAAGGTTATTCTCCTGTGGTTGGGAGAATGCTTTTTCCTATGTTTACTGCCTTCAATATATCTCTAATGTCTCTGGATTCAGCAGTAAATCAGCTAAGTGTATATAGCAAACAGCAAAGGGAATATTCGTTTTTGTCATATCTTACCAGACCAGGGGGCAACTGAAAAAGCTAATTGTTTTCTTTGAGGTAATTAGTTATGGGTAATTGGTTGGAAACTAATCTTTAAAACAATATGCCTCTGCACAAATCATAGGTAATGAAAAGAAAGTGCACACCTTGTCTAATGAAAGTATGCAGGATTTTTGGTACCAAAATGTCATTTTGCATATACTTTTGGAAGCATTGTTATAAAATAGGTACTTCATGGCTGGGTCTGTGAAGAGTGATAACACTGCTGTTTCCCACTTATAACATAATATAAAAGACTTAGTTCTATGAAGTTTATACTTCCAACAAAGCACTTGTAATAGATTGCAGAATCCTGTATATTGTCATGTAGGGTCTTTTAATACAACCTTAAAGCAATAAAGTCATAAGCAAAATGTGCATGCAGAAAACAAGCAAGGCCTGTGTTTTTAGGTGACAAATTGATAATATTGGCCTTTTATGCCCTGGTATTTTCCCAAACTGTTGCTGTGTATGTCCCTTATGTTTCCCCACCCTTCTGCATTCCCCTATGTTTTCACTACGCACCTACATTCAGTTTTATTTTTCTTTCTGTATTCATTTTCCTCCCTTCAACACTCAGTTCACTTCCCTGTCACTGCTTCCCTGTGTGTTTTTTAGATTGGTTTTGCCACAATTTTTTCCCTTTCTCCACTCCCAAACCAAAGGTAATTAAAAAGATAAAATTACCTCAGCTTCCCCCCACCCCTTTTCCCACCTCTTGGAGGAATGGCCTTGTCAACCTCTGTTTCTCTCTACTCACAAGTAATATTCATTTTCCGCTCTACTCCCTCCCTTATTCAGTGAACCCTTTTTAAAGCATATGAAGTTTTGTGGATTAAAAGAAAAACAAGCAAGGCAATTCTGCAAGAAGAGCTCTACCTATCTGTGGCTGCCAATCACAGTCAGGTTCCAAGCCTTCCCATCCTTCTCTTGCCTGTCTTTGGCTATCTCCTACCCAAGCTGGTTGGAGCTCATCTCCTTCCTGAGGCTCCTGATTCTGTTTCTTCCCAGCTCTCATGTCAAGGGACCATGCCAGCTGGCCAGTTCCTTCCTGGTTGTGGTGCTTTGGTTTTACTGGGAATGCAATCGAGGTGGGTTCCTGGTCCCATGCTGTGTTTTCCCCCTTGCCATTGGCCCTGAAAGCACCCAGCATTATGTATTCATAGGGGGGATGTTATTGATCTTGCGAGGATAACTTTCCCCTCAGGCTCAACTGGTCTCTGCTGGGCACAGTGCAGCTACAGAATAAATACATCAGAGAAAAAAAATAGAGAAAAACACACTGGACTGGTGCATAAAGACAGGCACTGAATTCAAAGACAAGCTTAAAGGCTTGACTGCTTGGGAAATCTACAGTAAACCGTACATGCAGAAATGGCCATTGAGTGACTTGATATAATATCAGGCCCTAACCAATGTTGAATTGGAAACTATATATTCATAAAAATCTGCTGCTCCTTCTGAGATCAGAAAAACAAAATTGCTGCTTTTCTCCAAAGGTCAACCAGCTGACTAATAAATGTGCAGTTATTTCCAATAGGCTGGATGAGGGAAGAATAGCAAAAAACCTTCACTCAATTGTTGCAAAAGCACATGTTGCGGCTAGAAATTATATAGTGAATAGCAACTGAAGGTGCTGAATGGATCAGATGGGTATGGCATTGGATGTTTGTTGCATTCTTGGCTCCAGTAAATATATTTTAATGTGCTTAGTATAATGAAAGCACAACAAGAAACACTGTGAAGATGTTTGCTCTGGAAACATATATGCAGTATCTTTTAAAGATCTTTGGGATTTCCTCTCTTTCTGCTAGTGAATAATTCATACCTAATCTAGGTAATAGCATGTTTGCAGCATTCCTTACTTCTCACCAGTATATTTTAATTCCCCAATATATAAGCATACTGACCAACCACAAATCAGAAAGTTCATGGGATATTTGTGCTAGCTAACCTGCCATGAACTTCACTTTGTGAACCAAGAACTGGCCAAAGTTCATCACAAATTTTCGTTCATGCCCATCCCTAATAATAACTAGGTCATACTGGGATGAAGCTAGCAATTCTGTATATTTATCCCATCTGCCCTCATTTTTCCCTACAAGATTAGTGTTTACATTTGCATAGCTATATTCCACAATATTTAAGTAATTGCCCAAATCACTGCAGCAGCATTAGTGGGCTCTCAGCACAATGGGGTTCTAGCCACACAAGCACATCCCTGAATTTTGCCAAGAAGTTACAATGATTTGATGGGTAAAAAAGATCAAACTAGATACCTTAGGGGTAAATGCTGCTGATGGAACCTGAACAGTGTGGTTGCAGACAGTTTGCTTTTACTCGACTATGATGCTTTAAGAATGAAAGACACTTTTTCTAATCTAGCTCTATTCCATTTATCTTGGGTGTTTTTGAAGCTAAACTACTACTATTATTTAAACTGAAAATAAATCATTCCATGTATTGTATATTACAGTACAAGAAGAGGTTCTCAGAAACTTAAAAAGAAGATCTCCTGTCAGATTATTTCTCAAATGATTGCTCTCTTGAATAAAAAAAAACAACCTTGTGGCAGCCTCTTCTGTCATGTTTTCTTTCTTTTCCTATTACAGTTCAATCGCTCAACACCACTTTCTGTCTCAAAGCGCTTATAAGTACCTTCTCCATTTAAAATCCCCACCATTACAGCATCCTGTTACCCTACTTTTTCATTTACAAAAATGCATTTTCCCCATGGATTTTGCAGAATTCAAGCTGCCATCAGACTGTGTTGGGGGATCATGCAAACAAGAAGTGCTGCTGTGAAATCTATTGCAATGGAGCTCATCTCTTTCTGTGATGAATTCTGTTTGAGAGAATTTGAATGAGTTTTTGTGGGACTGTGCACTTTACTTATAGACCCAATCCAGTTATTTGGCTGAACAAAGCAAGGCTTAAATGTCATTACAAATATGCACACATGTTCATGGACACGTGTATATGTACACATCTATACTCCTTGACATCTACCACTGCTGTCAGAACCAGACTAGCATGATAGTTGGATATCTGAAAGGGGCCTTGGACCAATTGGGTTCAAATCCCTGCTCTGCTATGGACATTCACAGTCAAATCCCTGCTTTGCCATGGAAGTATGTCACATTCTCTCAGACTAACCTACTTCATGAGGTTTTTGTTGTGACAATAGGGTGGAGGAGAGGCCATGCCGTGGCCTCAACAATGCTCAGATCTTCTTTGATATGATATTTCCTTAATAATCATTTTCAAAGGAGGTTTTCGGAGAGTATAAGATAGCAAGGTGCTCCTCCCCATTTCTACTTGCCCCATTTCTACTTGCTCCAAAGATTACCCTGCAGACTGTGGAAAAGGAGAAAGTTGTTGCTTCTCTAAATGTATTTTGTATTTGCTGTGGCCATGAGATCAAAATGAGGATTTTGGGGGGAGGTGAGAGATTTCTAGACTTAATTGGGCTCTACCTTTTCTAGGGTGGCCTTGGGATGGTGGGATATATAGACATATATACCAGTTCAAACCTGAACCCATCTTTAACCCTCCTCCTTTCCCTATATCCACTTATTCTTATTAATTTTACAACAGTTTATACCCTACCTTTCTGAATCTACAAGTCACTTATTTTCCTGGATTCTCTGTTTTTATCCAAGATGTCACAGTGAGGAGAAGTATATAAATTGAATAAATAAATAAATGACGTCAATAATTATAAAAGCTTTTTTCTAATTTCATGACTCAAGCTTGTCATTATGGATATGAACTGACTCACAAACTACAGTTTGTCATGAATTTTGACCAATTTGTGCTTTGCAAAACTAAGGTTGTGACAGGTGAACTAACATGAACTTTCCACAAAGTTGATTGGAAATTGATTGTGGTTCATGAATGGATGCATTTCCAGACAGTCTCCACTTAGTCGTTGTTTACCATTCATTATAGAACATCCCTCTGCCAGGTACTAGTATATTATACTGGTTCTGCTGGCTTGACCCCACCTTCAGTTTATACTGAGCAATTCCTGGGTTTGACCTTAGTCTTCTGGGAAACAATGGAGAGTGGAGGTGCCTTATTTGGAAGCCTTAGCCTCTGTAAATCCAATCCTCACCAAACTTAGAGGGCAGGTAGAGGCGAGTCAGGCAGAAATACCTGTGAGTTTGGTGTCTTTAGCATGCTTGGGGAGGGGGGTGAGGTGGAATTCTACTGCACCACAAACCAAACTGGTTCATTTAGCCCCTAAAAGTTGTGAAGGGTTGTAGTTTATGAACTTGGCATGCCATGAAGCACAAAATGAAACGGACTGCATTTTCCTGGTTTGTGCCCATATCTATTTATTATATTTTGTATCTTGTTCTTTCTTACAATTAAGGTTGAAATGAAACATACTGGACGCATATACAAAATTCGAATAGGCCATGATGGGACAAGGAAACATCCAGAATGGATGATAGCCAAGGTAAAACCATGATTGCTATTATGTTTAATTAATGCTTCAAGTCATCAATATTTTTAAACAACTCTTTAACAAAAAGATAATTATTTTTCAAGCAGCAGTGTTTGTATAATACTCTACACTTTGAAAAATAAGCATGATTTCCCCCCATGTAGCCAATTAGTGGATCTTTTAAAATGGAATAGAATTGATAATTAATACAAAACAAGAGTTTCTTCATATCCTGATTCCTGAGTCTTAGATGGACTACATGAAAGCCCAATCAATATATTTTATTGCCAATTGCATACCAGGAGGCTCATTTATTTTCTAAATGGACTGTGCCATTAAGGAATATTGCCAGTACCATTAATAAACAATATTATATGGACGTTTATGTTAGCTACAAAAAGGGTGCCAATTGGACATCGAATCTACTATTGATTAATGATGTGGTGATCTATTGGTGATGGGAACAAAACAGACACCCCCTTTCCAATACAGCCCTGATCCAAATCTAAGACTGTGTTTATTTGCACTTTGGTTTGTAAAGTCAAATGATCTTGATCATATATATTTTAACTCTTTGACTTAAGTCTACATTTAAATAAGGACAACCTTAGTGATAGACAAATTGGCTTGAAAATTCCTCAAACCTCCTGCTATAACACAAGGTGGAGAATTGTAAGCATCAAGGGAGATGGGGATTTGAACCTTGTGCTCCCAGATTTTAGTTTAACATTTTAACTAGTATATCCTGGTGGCTTTTATGGAACATGAGATTTACTTTATAGTGTATTTCATTGACAATGATTTTAGGGAAATAATCAGCCATATGACTCATCCACTGGCCATGCAAATACTATGCCCCTTCACTACTTGGTCATTCCTCAGATGCAAGGTTTCTGGTGTAGGTGATCCTTACTTGCACAATGGTTCCCAAACAAATCCATAATTGCTTAACCTAAAGAATGATGCAATGTGTTTGGATGTGTCATTTATTGAGCCATGGGTTTAAATGCTGTCTTCAATGAACCTTTGTATGTGGAAATTATCTAAGTTACATTCATTATGCAATTGGAAATCTCATTCCAGTTGTTTGTGAGAAAAAAGTTATAGGTTCAAATAGGTTTACCATTGAATCCAATGTAAATATTATAGGAGTTCAATAATGGCTTGAAATGCTTGATATTAACCAATTCAGAAAATATATCTAATAAATAAAATGAGGCAAACCCGTATAAATTATCTTTATTTGTGCACTGTATATCACTCATTCCAGACTAGATCTTGACCGTTTATGCACTGAGGACTTCATTGCCGCAGCTCCAAATCGGGGGTGCAGGAAGAGGTGGGTGCACCCCATGTGGGTGCAGGAAGAGGTGGGACAACCTGCCATGACTAAAACTCCAGCCTGCAGCCTGGCATGAAACCTCCAGTGCATAAACGGTCCTTGTCTGGTAACTTACTCTTTGCTGGTATGTATATATTTGATTTATTATATAAGTTTAGACTCTTAAAGTTAAGTTTCAAAGTTAAAGTCAGCTTTGAATAACTGTTCAAAATCCTCAGCTCAAGGACTACAAAACTGAGTGGAAACCTTCCAGTTCATTTACAAGCTTTTCATGGACTATTTTTCCAACTGGATTACTTTACTTTTCTTTCCAATAGAGCCCAAGGGTCATCAGAGTAACTTCTGGATTTCAAATTTTACTTGAGGAAACAAATAACAAGCAGGAACAATGTGTGTTCTGGCATGCCGTAATGTTTACCCTTCTGTAAATCAAAATGTAGAAATGAATACAAACACATACATTTCTAGGCATTGAATCAAAATTGTTCTTGCAAAAGTAGTGCACAATAACAGAAAAATATTTATTTTGTTAAATCGAGCTTTTCAATACTTGATATCAGTGTTTCTTACTATGAATAACAACCCCAAAGAGTTCTTTTCTCAATATCTTGTATTATTTTGGCTGTTTCCAGGAAAATGCTATAATATAGTGGTGGCTACAATGATAGACCCTTGCAATTTTTAATTATAAATTTTTATCTTTTTTATCACACTAGCAGTTTTGAAACTACAAATACAATAAAGGGTCTTATTGCTATTCCCTTCACAGGTGACACTACAGCACATGAAGAGTGGGAAAATTCTGAACTTCCCAGCAAAGAAGTGGTTGTCATGGAGTCAAGGGAGTAGATATACTCTATGTGAATTTCCAGTGGAAGATAAAGGAAAATGCCTTTTTCCAAGTAAATACAGCATTATGCTTCAGAGTACCATTAGGTTGGCCATGGAAATGTCATAACTATAAACAGAATACTAGCCCTGTTATAGTTGTGCAAGCAGTTACATGTTGTGCTGCAGCCTGAACTTAAAAACAAGAGTGCCACCTGGAATTTTCTCTCTTTGTAAGTTTTCAGATTACTTGCATCTTTCAAATTGTTGGTTACTTTCTCTAGTTCTGAGTTACCAGGTTTATGTGTACACGGGCCAAGTGGAAAAGGCTGGAATGGATTCTGCAGTTTACTTGTGCATCTATGGAGAGAGGGGAGATTCTGGATTAAGGCTTCTTCATGAGTCTGACAAGCCCATAAAGTTTCAGAGAGGGATGGTAAGCATGTCAAATAGTAGTCTGTATGTTGTAGTCAGAGACAAATGGAAAGCAGCTGCAAGGTAAGCAAAATCAGCCAAGAAGGGAACCAAGTCATCGCAGGGATGTATCGCATCATCTAGCACCATTTTCTTGAAGTTTTTCATAGATGTTGTCTGGTTCTTCCTGTGCCTATCTTTGGGAAGAGAATGTAAGAAACAAGAAAGGTAAACCCAGATAAATCTTTTAGATAGAGTAAACATAAACCGGACAAAAGAGCAAACAAACAAACCAAAAAAGGCCATCAAAGGAAAATGGTGTGTGTGTGTGTGTGTGTGTAATAGACCCATTATGCACGGGGGTTTTAGCGCACATTCGGGGTGGAATGGCGGCGACTAAAATAACGGATAACGCACGGAGCTGGCTGCAACCGGCTGCAGCTTCGGTGCATGCCGCCGAAAAAGCCGCGTCAGTGAAACGCGGAAGAAAGCGCAGCTTCCGGGTGAGCGGGGCGCAACCAGAAGCGGCGCCCGGATCGGCGCGTGCATAATCGGTTACTCTGGGTTTTGCCGCCGTCGCGCCCCGCCCCGTGCATAACCGGTATGCGTCGCGTCTTCCCCCTCCGCGTTTTCCACGTGACCCGAAATCGCCGTTTCGGCGGCCGTGCATAATGGCCCATAAAGATGCACTAAAAATGGTTGATGAGGTCAATATTTGACACAGCTTAGCACACAAAAATGGTTCCCTGACTGACAATCTTACCAGAATCACCTAATGCAGGGGTAGTCAACCTGTGGTCCTCCAGATGTCCATGGACTACAATTCCCATGAGCCCCTGCCAGCAAACGCTGGCAGGGGCTCATGGGAATTGTAGTCTATGGACATCTGGAGGACCACAGGTTAACTACCCTTTATAATGTGTATATGTACTATAATATTTTCCTTTACTAATTGACTCTTTTTGTTTAAAGCCTTCAGAACTGAAATGCAGAGGCTGTTCTAAAATAATGCTCTATCTAATAAAAGTCTACGGATGCAAAGACTAATGCATTTTGATGTCTTTACATGGCAATCTTTTACTTCTTCCTGTCACTTGCAATTCTCATGTGAAAGCTAGCTATCAAATATTGGGCCCCTAAGGCTGGGCTGGCACTCTTGTCTGTAGCACAGCCAAAATACCTCTAGAATGCATTCTGCAGCTCAGAAAGTTTGCATGATGGTGTTACTAAACCATTTTTGACTGTGCCATCTCAACAGTGTGGGTATACCAGTTTGTGATGGACCATCCATCTGATGGATCACTTCTATTCTAAGTATTTACTTGAAAATGCTTGTAGGACTGGATTGTGAATGAGTTTAGAGATAGGAAATAAAATTGTTTGAATTTTAAATTTTGGCCCTGTCACTGATCCCTGACATTAGGCATTTCACAAAATTTCAGTTGTAATAGCTATTAGGAAATATATTATTATCTGATGAAATGTTTATTGCCCATCCAGTGGAGTTGAAAAACAAAGTTGAAATTTAATTTGATTTAGCATGATTGACTCGCACATGACTGATCTGGCTTAAATCCAAATATATCAGATTAACTGGCCTGTGCTCTTATTGTGCTAGAAAGTCATTTGTGAAATTGCAAGTTGAGCAAAGCTAACAGAATTTGAATTTCTCCATTAGTAATACTAGTGGTAGTTTAAAATTGAAGACATCAGTTTTGGGAGAACATTTCTGAACAGCAATGCATTTCATAATTTTCTATGCCTTAAATCAAATAGACATTTTCAAAGTAAAGGCAGCTGATATGTTTGCAAAACACATGTATGTAAATGCCTCTACTTGTCTTTACCTACAACTCCAGATGTGTGTGAGGAAATGTTTACATATCCCCAAGAATGTATTCAGCCCACACCAATGAGAGCAATATCCTGTAATATTGAATTTACTGCAAAAATAAAATATTCTTGGTTTTGAGTTAAATAAGTAATTTCAAAAATTCTAAACTATTTGCTTCAAGCATTGCTAGAACTGAATTCAGAACCTCTAATTTCCCTCTCTTCCTTTTCTTGTTCCTTCTGAAATGGTTCCTCAGACAGACTGTTGTTATCCACCGTTGTCTTTTCCTCTCTTGGACACTTTGGGGATTTCTGCACCCATTAAAAATAGTGAACTGCTTACCTTTCATTGTTGTTATATTCCGGCCCCTCCATATGACGTTGCTAACATGCAGCATCTGGGCAGTAAATGGCCGGCTACATCCTCAATTTTAAAGTGCTAGCTGATGAATCCCAAAAAGTGGATTCACCAATCTATGTAGCACTAATAGAGAGCAACAAGCAAGCCACCAGCCAAAGTAATGTATGGAGGCGAAGAAGTGCTATCTCCACCTCCAAATGTCCTGCCCTCACCCGCACCTCCCTCTCCCTTCTCCCAGGGATGGGAGGTTTTTTTCTTTTAAGCAAACTGCCTGGAGCAATGAATAGGTGTACAAACATGCAGGAAAAACAAAAAATAATTTTCTAGTCCATCCCCCCAAAAATCAGGAACAATTTTTTTAATCATAAATTTCAAGACTCATGATTCCATAATGGGTGGCATTAAAAAAGCACTATGCATCTATGATTAGACATCCTTCCTGGTCTGCTTCTAGAACTATCATGAACTCTTTGGACATTTTTTTGGGGGGGGGAGAATACCCTTTCTTCCTTGAGAGCCAGTTTGGTGTAGTGGTTAGGAGTGCAGACTTCTAATCTGGCATGCTGAGTTTGATTCTACACTCGCCCACATGCAGCCAGCTGGGTGACCTTGGGCTCACCATAGCGCTGAAAAAACTGTTCTGACCGAACAGTGATATCAAAGCTCTCTCAGCCTCACCCACCTCACAGGGTGTCTGTTGTGGGGAGAGGAAAGGGAAGGCGACTGTAAGCCACTTTGAGCCTCCTTCGGGTAGAGAAAAGTGGCATATAAGAACCAACTCTTCTTCTTCTTCTTCTTCTTCGTGCCAGCATATCCAGATGTGTTCCTGTCCACAACACACACACATGCACTGCACAACAGTCTCCTTTTTCTTGAAACAACTCTTGCCATTTCTCCTTTTCTGCTGCTTGTGTCTCAGACTTCCTCAAAGGACCCTCCTTATTCCTTATCTCTTCCTTTCCCACAAATCCCTCTTTTAACTCATTTTCTGTGAAGCTCTTAGTCCTTACACATTACTTATGCCAAGAATGAGGGATATATAACTGAATTCTCAATGCATATTTTCCTATTTGCGTTCCCACCCATCCTCCTCCTTCGACTGCTTGTCTTTCCTGTGTCAGGTCTTATATTGTAAACTCTTCAGGGCATAGATTGATTTTATTAGACCATAAAACACCATAGAGATTTGAAACATTATAGGTTGGATTATACCAGTATGAGCAGAGCAACTTTCTGAAACTAACTCTGTGGACCCCCTGGGAACAGCATGAAAAGAGGCAAGGTCTAGAGGGGAAGGAGGAAATGATGCAAGCCATGCACCTTTTTTCTCCTGGTAGCAATATATTTTACCATTGGAAATTAAAATCAGTTCACTTTTATCAAACTAATACTTTCAGCTGTAACGTTAGCTTTTGCCTGGTTAAAAGAGCTGGAAAGATGTGTTTTGTCATTAGTAATTATTTCCTTCAGAACCAATGAAAATTATTAGTATTAATAAGTTGGCTATCCCAATACTTTTGGCAGTAAGGCTCATCAACACTAACTTCTTACAGTCTACAGTAATATCTATCGGTCTTTCCCCCTAGGTGGATCAGTTTGAAATCCAAGCAGTGTCTCTCGGAAATCTAAAGAAAGTTCTATTGCGCTGTGAAGCCAATGAAAAGTCACAGTACTGGTACTGTGAAAAAGTAATCATCAGAGAAGCTGGGAAAGACTTGGAATATATTTTCAGCTGTGAGAGGTATTTCCATTAAAATTCCTATTCTAAAAGTAACTTTCCAAAAACTGTTACAAATGATATCCTATGAATGGCACGGCCTTACACACAGACTGGAAGTTTCTTGCTTGCTCCCTCATGCTTCCGTTGCTTGAGCCCCCTACAATGCTCCCGTCTTGATTCAGGGGAGCCTCAAGAATTGGACTGGGCATGATGATGTAGTGTCGATACTAGGCAGGAGGAAACGGTAAACATCACTCTCTATTCCCCCACCAGCGGAAGTGCTCTTTCACAAGCAGAAAACAGTTATTAGCTACAACCCATTATTGTCTAAAATTACAATAATTTAGAAGTTTAATAATATACTGAATATCTGTTTTTTAAAAAGGAAAATGGCATTCTGAAATACTGTATATTACATATATTTCCAGTACCAGCCAGTATTTAACTGTTCAGTAATACCTTCTTTCCTATAATGGCACCAAACATTATTCCATCTAAAATCAGTTTTCCTGATTCAAAGACTAGTAATGGGCCTTGTCTATATTCCTTCTAAGAATCTATCTAGCTCTGTGTTATAGCATTAGAAATTCAAACACACTCAGGTGAATACTATCAAATAATTAAGGAATCGGACAGAAATCACAGATCTTAACCTGTCTTTTAAAATTTAAATATAGTTGCATGTGGGCCCAATTGAAATCGGGATCTGGGGAAAAGAGAGAGGCTTATAGTTTCCTGTGTGTTCCCCCCCCCTCCCAACAGCATGGGCCCTCTAGACAAGCGGAAGTAGAAAATGTGAACCCTACGCTCTCACATGGCCCGCATCCAGCTCAAGGTTACACATCAGTGCAATTTAAAGACAACAATTGATGATCTCTGTAATTTCTAGTCTGATCTGACCCTTAAGACTATGAGAAACACAATAAACCTAAAAATTCCTTCATTTCTTGAAATCAGCGAATAAGTAATTGCATTTACAATTGTTATATATTGTATACTTTTAAAAACCTTTTAAATAAAAAATGTAGAATAACAAGGTCATGTTAACAAAAAAAAAATCAAAGATCATGTTGATGTCTTCGAAGAAAGAAAAGTTGTAACGATCAGGTTTCCAGCAGGCATTTCTTAAAATAGCAAGCACGTGGGGATCATAACCTCTGCACAAGACAAAAGGAAGATTAAGTCTTGTCCCCCTGATATTTTTGTGATCTGAAATTGCCTATGGAGATGTTACTTGTTCTTCTGGGCAAACATATAGGTATGTGTGTCAGTACTTGTACCTTTTCTCAACACTACTGGACAAATAATAACTCTGGGGAACTATTTCAAGCAATGTAAATGGCACTGGATAATGAAGTTTAGTTGCTGAAGATGATCTGTATTACAATACAGAAAGATGTCTCACTTCAGGATACATACATTTCTAAAAACATAGGCAAAGATACAACAAATATATAGTGGCAAGGACTAACCTGCAGCCACCTTTAAAGAAGCAGAGAAGCTGGGTGGTGAAGAAGACGCGCTGGGGGACGGGAGGCCAGTGTCATACAGGATGGGTATGGTGCTGGTGCATCCCATCAGGGATGTGGGGTGAAGAGGCATGGGCTTGGAGCACCTTCAAAGGCGTCACATATAGGAAGCTCAACCTTGTCCTCCAGAACCGCCTCTGGAACAGCTTCCCTCCCACCCACTCTGGTATCTTGGATTTATATATGTTGGGTTGGGATGGCCACTGTTACTTACCCTATATACTAGCACATAAGCTGAGTTTTCCAGCACAGTTTTTAGCACTTAAAAGACCTCTTCGGCTTATATGCGGGTAATTGATTAACCGCCTGCCCACAGCCAGCCAATTGGAGCATTGCATCTGCAACCTGAGCTCTTTGCAAGTGAGCTAGTGGCCTCCAGTTAACCTTTACCTTCTGCAAAGATCTTAAAAACTAAGCTCTTTGCAAGTGAGCTAATTGCTTCCAGCTAACCATTACCTTCTGCAAATATCCTGAAAGCTTACTGTGGCAGCTTGTAGGACATCAATGGTTTGACTGAGAGATTTTGATATTTTTCCCCTTCTTTTCCTAATCACTTCTTCCAAACTATTCTTTTGGTTTCTGGGGGTGGGATGGGTTTTGGAGGTGCTTTGGGATTTACTGTTTTTTCAGTGTTTCTTCTTTTATCTGAGGGGCAGCATTGTTTGCCTTTTCTTCTTGGGGGTGTATTTCTTTTAAAAGTTGATTTTTACAGTTCTTTCTTTCAGTGTTTTGTTCTGGGGGGGCACTGTAGCCCCCAGTTTGGTAGCTGTCGTACTTGTTGTAGTAGGTTGCCAACTTTGGGTACTATTGTTCTGCTCTGGTTTGCTGGCCTGGGGAGCACTGTTTGGTTCTCCTGCCAGAGGTGTTCTCATAGAGCGGTTCTGTCAGTGCTCTCTCAGGGTGTCTGGCATCAAGAGAGGAAGGTAAGGTAAGTGTAAGCTGCTTTGAAATTCCTTTGGTTAGTGAAAAGCAGGGTACAAAAACCAGCAGCTATTCATCCTCTTGACTTTTCTGTATTTGTTGGGAGGAAGGCTGGATGGGAAAGCCTGTGATGATTGAGCATGGATTAAGCACTTAGGCCACCCTGTAAATTTACCAGTAGCCTGTTGCATTTCTCACCCTCGGCTTATATGCGAGTCAACAAGTTTGCCCAGATTTTTGTAGTAAAATTAAGTGCCTCGGCTTATATGCAAGTCGGCTTATATGCGAGTCGGCTTATATGTGAGTATATATGGTATCTTTGAATTACATTTTGTCATAGCTGGCAATTCAGAATGGGATGGAGCCTCTTTGGAGGGGAGTTCAGTCTGTACATCCAACTCACCAGGTATGGGACCTCCTTATGAGATGGCAGGTCTGCAAGTGGAGCCAACCCAGCAGGGGAGACATGGTGCTCGCAGTGCCAGGTAGCTTGGAGTGGGACTAAGGGGGGTACACCTTTCCTTGGCACATCAGGGTTTACTGTGCTGGGTGGCCTGGCATGGGTCACAGGAACGTCTGAGCTTTGTCTTGGCACTCCTGGTAGGACACCTCCCTATGATAGGAATCCAGCAGCAAGGGGTCTTTTCGATTGGGGAACTAGGTGGGCCCCAGGGTGCTGCTGGATGCTTCCTTTGGATAGAATCCCAGCGGCAAGGAGACTCATGTTCCCAGCAGGGGAATGCCTGCAGGGGACCCGAAGTTGCTGCTGGGGTCTGGGTTCTTGTAGTCAGGCAACTATAAGTCAGGCTCCCTCTCCCATGCAGTGCCAACACTCCTGAGAAGTTAACAATAAAACTGTGGCCTTCTTTAAGCCAACAAACATGTATATGCATCATCTCTGAGATCAAGGTGCCCTCCTGCAAGTCAAAATACAGTTTTAAAAGTATTAAAATGGTATAAGAAAACCATTATTATAAATACAAGTCAATGAAATGCAATAAACTAAGAGAGGATGCATAAAAGCATAAAAATAGAAACAGTAGAAAAAAGCATTTGTTCTTTCCCTTCTCCCTCAAATATTGCATGGCATATAACCAATTCAAACAGAGCCGACAAGCCGAGGACCGCTGATATTTTATTCTTTCATTTGTTTGAAAATACAGAAACTGCTTTATATCATCATTCTGATAGAAGTTTCTATAGAGAAATGAGGGCAGCTCTCTACCTCAAAGTAGTGGATGGCAATGGTTAGGATCATATCGATTCTCTGGCGAGGCACATGGCCTAGAAACGGGCATGACAGGAAGCTTCAGCATAGTCATTTGGGTATAATTAGGACATGGGGGCTAGTGAGAAGAAAATATGTCTTAGAACAGAGGCAGAAAAGGTGCAGAGTAAAGAATAGTGATGCGACTTCCTCTCTTGAACCAGCTTTTTACAGCAGTGGTTTCTATAAACGGTAACTTGGGGACAGCCAGACCACCAAGGGGCAGGTTTTCACTAGAAAAAAATGTACTGTTGAACCACAATGTCCTTTTCAAAATAGGCTGCCCCACTCTCTGATGGATGCCTTCTTCTTAATAGCCACCTGCATTAAACAGAAAAAAACACATTTTGATCAGAAGGTTTAATAACCCCCCAATAACCTGTTGAATGCTAACTTTTTAAAAACTTTACACTTGTATTAACTCAAAAGGAAAGCATAGAAATCTGTATGAGTTAATACAAGTGTAATAAAAAAAATTGAAAGTAAATTAAGGGCTTTACCCTATGTTCTTCTTCTAATGCATATATAGCAATTAGTCCTCGATAGATCTAACACGCACGTAATCTGCCACTCCATATATTTAAGTTAACTTTGAGCATTTTCAGCTTGAAACAAAGCAAGTCCAGCAAGGTGCTGACTTTTCTAACTTACCTAATGTTTGTGCAAATTCCAACAAGCTGTACTTTCTACTGCCTAGAACAGGGGTCCCGAGGCTTGTTGCATCTGTGGACTTTGAGAACATGTAGCAAGCTTCACCATGCAATGGCTTCTGGGAGTAGGGGACAAAGTAACAAACCATAAAATGGCTATCATGGGGGTTTGAACAAGTCACAAAATGTTGGAAAAGTTCCAAGCCAAACATCCTCATATTATGGAGTAAGTTGTTTTTGAATGTATGCCACCTGCAGAAACAAGGTTTGATTGCTTAATCCCAAGCTCTTCTCAAGTACCTCCTGCTCCAGCTAAGTGCACGATAGCCAGGATTTCCTCTTTAGTTGGGGGCAGATGGAAGTGGACACTCATAAATACAGTGGATACCTGATAATGCCCATCGTTCTCTCTCTTATTTAAATATACACATATACACACACAGGTTCTGAGTGAATTGGACCAAGGTGTTAAACTAAACAACAACAGTAATAATAAAATAATGAGATGCTTGCTTGCTGAGCTTGTGGGGCTTGTGTGCTCCAATGAAATGGAAAGCTATGCTTTTGGCAGCATAACTGCTGGCAGGGCCTCCCATGCTAAGAGGTCAGCTTAAATGCATCCTAAACTGCCATTTAATATGTTGATAAAATTGAATTCAAAGTTTATACCAGCTTGGTCATTGCCCAGATTAACAAGGACCAGATCAGAGATTGGTGTTCCAGGATCTCTGGTGAAAAATGGGCTACAGGACAGAGGCTCTTCTATTGGACAATTAAGGAAGAGGCCTGATATGCTACTAGAAACAGGATCTTCCATAAAGCAACCAAAGCAAGGATCTGATCAGTTATTGAAAAACCAGCAACATCAAAAATTTGTTTTTGAGAGAATGTTGAATCAAGACCTGAACAGCATGGATATTTGAAACCAATGTTTGAAATATGGAAAGAAAAGTGTCCCAGTTCTACTATCACTGAACAGTGACTAGCAGATCAGCACCATTTTATCACGTGAAACATATTTTTCTCAGCAATACAGCTAGATAAAATAAGAAACAACAGCAACACAAAGGAAAACAAGAAACAAATGCAACCAACCAAGAAAGAAGTAACAGATATGAAGCTGCTCTTTAAAATTCACTGATTAAGAGTGAGATATTGACAATACATCATCAGCTCAACTCTGTAAAGAAAGAGCTGAAGGCAAAAATTATTAACAACAAACAGCATATTAACAGCAAAGAGGACAGACAAAAATTACTTGTGCTCAGATAATATCAAAGAAAGAACTTTCAAGACCCATTGAAAATATCCATGCAATGATTGAAATTTCCTACAGCCAATGTAACTGAAATGAACCAGCTGATGTAGAGTATGGCAGTTGTAGTTACACAAGAACTGGACATGGACATTTAGAAAAGGGCAGTTAAGAAATTTAAGATGAAACTAAATTGGCAAATGAGAGTGGAGAAAAAAATTAAATTCCATTCAGACTTAAGTACCTTAAAGGAATTTATTGTTGTTGTTGTTATTGTTATTGTTTGTTGCTGTTAGATTTATTTCCCATCACTCCCTGTGAGGCTCGTGGCGGGTAACAGCAGTCTTAACCCCATTAAAATACCCATTAAAACACTTAAAAACCCCAGCATGATGGGGGGGGGAAATCTTGTTCCCACCCCCCACTATCAGAGCGGTAGGGCGTGATGAAGAGTGGAGGGCGTGATGTAACTGCTAATCCCAAGGATTAAAAATGAAAAAAAATTTACAATGAAACTCAAGAATGAAAGAAGAAAAGCAAACATAAGGAAGAAATATCAGTTAGATATAAAAAATAATAGCCCAGGATGGTTGCAGAAGAAATCAAAGAAATAGTCAAGAAGATCAAGAGATATGAGAGGGGACATGATAGCCCTCCTTAAGTATTTGAAAGGTTGTCACTTGGAGGAGGGCAGGATGCTGTTTCAGTTGGCTGCAGAGGAAAGGACACACAGTAATGGGTTTAAACTAAGGTTGAGCAAAGATATAGAAATGGACTCTGGCCTTGACAAATGTGCAGCATTAGTGTTGAATGGAGGAAAAATTGTTGAAAAAGAAGAAATCAAGATGCCCAGCAACATCAAAATATTGGACTTTGAAGAAAACTACAAATATCTTGGATTTTTTTTGAATGACCTTGTTAAGAAAAATATGATCCAGTGTCCTCCTTATTGGTGGTACACCCCCAGGGAGGGCCAATCAGGTAGGGAGTGAGTTGTCTGCATGCAATTTGAACTGATTGGCCCTCATTGGCAGAGTGTTCTCTCCCTATTTGGTGACACACCCCCAGGGAAGGCCAATTAGGTAGGGAGTGAGTTGTCTGCATGCAACTTGATCTTTATAATGGTTAAAGATAAAGATAAATAGTTATGCTTTTCATTGGTGTAGGTTTATTCCATCAAGGTTTCTTCTTCTGTAGGTAAATGGTTTTGATAATTTCAAGGTTTCTTCTTCTGTAGGTAAATGGTTTTGATAATTTCATGTCTTCCATGGAGAATTATTTCTTTAAAATGTTTTCTAATCTTTGTATGTGTTAAGGAACCATTTCTGTCCTGTGCAGCAGCATCGTTTTGGGAATTTATCCCAGTTAGACAGAAATGTTAACTTATGAAAAGAACAGCATTTCTTCTTTCTTCCTCAGGTGGCTGCCATTTATGTCCCAAGGCATAATTCATTCAGAAACAGAACTCTTCCCTCAAGGTAAAGACTGCAGTTAGTATGGAGATGAAATCAATCATTTGTGTTACTTGTTTGAAGAACTACAAGTTACATATGAAACCTGATCAAAGACATTTGTCTCGAAGTAGAATTACATATTACCCTGGTAAACACATTTGTAGCAAACTTGTTTGTTCATTAATGTGATAATGGTCATTTGTAACATTGGGGTGACAGGATAGCTCAAAATGCCTTCAAAGGCCAATTATCTACCAATGGGCTTTCTGATTTTGAAGACCAGCAGTGTGTATTAAACTGTTTAAGAAGCAATGATAGGGGCAGAGTTCAGTACATACACTGATTTTGACCCAAATGTCCCTTACAAGTACATTAACATAAAAGGGGAAATTAGGTTAGAAGGAAAACTTGGGGGTTAGGAAGATGGTGTTACCTCCTCAGCTAAAGTGTGGTCCTGAAGATAAAATAATGATATGCAGTGACTGACTGTTCCAAACGTTCCAGGTTGGTGAGTATTTGGACCAGCTCCACTAGTTACTGTAACACAAAAGGTCTATATCAGAGGTTAACAGCAATTTTGAGCCTGCTGGCACCTCTGGAATCCTGATGCAGGGTAGTGGGTGCAAACTAAGAAAGGCTACTTCAGGAGAAGAGTTGGGGCTTATACCCCACTTTTCACTACATGAAGGAGCCTCATAGCAACTTATAATTCACATAGTAACTCTTCAACATTTCAGGAAGAAACTGATTAACAGGATGCCTCTTTAAATGAGCAGGTAGATGAAACATAGTTCCTTGTGTACCCAATAATGTAGTGAAGATCCATGTGATGTGGTGGCAGATGTTGCAGAAACTGAAGCTCCTTTTAAAAGCTCTGTACAATCAGCCAGGGAATGAGACATAATCAAACCACCATTGTGTTGGAAGTTGCCACTAAAACAACTTTTTAAAAGTCTACACAGCCCATCAGATCTCCAGTGGCCAATCAGAAACCCTACCACACAAAACTCCATTTGCCCCCCACCCCATTCTAAAAATGCTTGTTGGGCACCAAGAAAGGTGTCAGTGGGCATCATGACACACATGGACACTATATCGAGGGCCCTGGGTCTAGATCAGTGGTCCCCAACCTTTATTAGGCTGGGGACCGGCAGGGCATCGGGCCGCGCCCGCGGGGACCGCGCGGGCCACGCCCGCGAGCCGCGCCCGGCCGCGCCCGCGGGCCGCACCCGCGAATCGGGCCGCGCCCGTGAGCCGTGCCCGGCCGCGCCCGCGGATCGGGCCGTGCCTGCGGGCCCACCCGTGGATCGGGCCGCATCCGCGGGCCGCGCGGGCGCGGCCCGGCCCTGATTCCCTCTCCCCGCCCTCCCCGCAGTAAGAAGCTTCCCGGGCCGCAAGCTTGCGGCCTGGGAAGTTTTTTACTGCGGGGGGGGGCGGGGAGAGGGAGCCGCGGCCCGGCGCCATGGCCTTTGCGGCCCGGTGCCGGGCCGCGGCCCGCAGGTTGGGGACCACTGGTCTAGATGATGCTGTAGTTCAGTGGTGGCCAAACTGTGGCTCTCTAGGTGTCCATGGGCTCATGGGAATGAAGGGCCAAGTTTGTCCAACCCTGCTGTTTGTCTTTGCCTCCTCCCCTTCCCTGTCCTTGCATGTCACAGCTATGCCCTGGTAAGAGCAAAAACAGCTACATCGTACAGGAGGATCATTAGCTTGAGATCAGGTCATACTACAGACATGAGAGTGCAAGTTTTGGTAATTCCAGAATTCAAAATCCTCTAAGCTGCTGAAAGTTGTTGTGGAACTGGAGAATGCCTTTTAGTTGATGTACAATATAAAGGAAACATGGCTTGTAAATTGGATGCCACTTAGCAGATAGTTTCCCCATACCATGTGGATCTATGAAATACATACATGCGCACACACACACACACACACACACACACACACACACACACACCTATATGTCTTTTTCCCCTCCAAGAAGCTCATATAAACATACATGGTTTCTCAATCCCCTCTCTGTTCTATCCTCAAATAAGATAGGCAGAGAGAGAAAGAGGTCACCTCAGTACGATGGCAAGCAGAAATTTGAACCCAGGTCTCCACAGACCTAAAGCAACATTCTAGCTACTATAGCATGCTAGCTGTAATGTATTTTTTATCAGCAACATAAGAGTTAATATGAAGTGACATTATCCTTCCATTTCGCATTGTACCCTGTCAACTCTATTAATAAATTCATTTTTATTTTTGGCAGAAATGCAAATAAGTCATCACCTGAAAATAAAAGAAGAGAACGGTAAATCTTCCTGCTGTTTTCTATAGTGCTGCTGAGTAAAAATGTAGAGAAGTTCTTGCAGATGTTCTTACCCTATGTCACACATTTCCTATTAGTGATTTTTGCCCTTGTAGTTTTATTGATTTTTCTGT
This sequence comes from Paroedura picta, assembly GCF_049243985.1. Lineage (NCBI taxonomy): Eukaryota > Metazoa > Chordata > Lepidosauria > Squamata > Gekkonidae > Paroedura > Paroedura picta. The sequence goes on along the minus strand of NC_135377.1, from coordinate 37,384,341 downwards.
TCAGTGCATTCTGCTTTCAATTTGAATTGGCTTTGCAACATTAATTATTTCAAATTTATTTAAATCCACCCTCTTCCATTTTATCCTCACTACACTAACCCTGTGAAGTATGTTAAGCTGAAAGAGTGACTGTCCCACGGTCGCCCCGTGAACTTCCAGAGGGGTGACTCGAACGTGTCTCCCGGTTACAGGATGTTTTTTATGTCTCTAGTGCTTTTATGCAGTATCATCACATTCACGGTGTGATCCTAGACCAAGCAGCAGCTTGTTGGAATAAACAAGTAGCCCAGACCTCACTTTTGCAGGTTTTCTAAGAGGAGGAGGAATAAGGGAACTAAGTTCTGGGGAAATGGGCACTCTGGGGCAAGGAAGGTGACAGAAGAGAAAGTAGCAACCCGCCTGTCCTAATCAAGCATTGTGTGTGTGTTCTGAATATGGGAAAGAGGCCCAGAAGGATCTTTTGCATGGGGCTTGGTAGTGGCTCATGGCCACTATGCCCCTTCCCTACTAAAAGGTTCACTGTAGGATGTTTGCATCAACTCTAATCAGCTATTTCAAAATACACTTAGGTGTACATGCTTGCCATTTTACATGCTTTCATAGTATTAATTGTAACACATGATATCTTTAATTTTGTAAGCTCCAACCTTTCCCTTTAGTTTAATCAGCAGACCATATGAAGGATGCCCCTATCAGATTTTTGCATAGTCTATGTCCTTTGACCATTTTTTTCTCCTTGTTATAGGCATGTTAATACTATTTGTAATAATTACTAGTCCTCTATCTTAATTTTATTTTCACTTGTAAAGTTTTTCATTATGACTTCAGAGGTTTTAACCCAAGGCCAACTTTAATTAGTTTCCTCCATTTCCCAATACTTCCTGTGATTTATTGTTTGCTCAGCTTAATTTTTCTGACCATAAACTGGCTGCAAATTAGCTAACATATATCACAATAAAGCACAACTTTTCGCCACCTGGAATAAACGCTTACACATTGGGGACTGGAGCAGACAGAACAGTTCCCATCCTTTTAACCAGCCTGGATTAGCAACTCATTTTGGTCAGCATTAATCATCATTATTATAATCGATACTGACCTAATAATGAGCCAGACTTAGGAGTAGGAGAAGTTGGGATGGATTTGGAAATTAAAGGAAAGGAATAAAGGGAGAGAAGGTAGGGTTTGGTCTATTCCTGATCCCTTTACCATGGCTGATTGTGTCATATCTATACTAAGTTTTTTCTGACACACATGTGGTGCACTCTCTGTGCAGAGTAAAACAGTAGCTGAGAGAGGTGTTCCTAGATATCACATATCTTAGAAGGTGGTGCTCCAAAAAGAAATATTATACCAGTGTTTGTTGGGGCTACACCTAACAGATTTCCCTTCACTACACAGCTATACTTCATAATTGGTTTTATATAAAAGTGCATTATTCAATAACTAGCAAGAAAGCCCATTACAACCAGGAATGCAATGGGAGCTAGGACCCGGGGGACACTGGAAGGCGCAGATCTCCCTCTGGCAGCAGGAGCCATAGGAGGTAATCTGGGCTCATTCATAGCAGGGAATCAAGGCTGGTTGGCAGTCTGGGGCGGCTGACTCTGTCTGTCTGTCCGTCTCTCTCCCTCACAGCAGGAGCCATATCAGGTAATCAGGGCTCGTTTGCAGTTTGGCAGGCCTCTCTGTGTCTCTGTGTGTCTCCCTCAGGTGTCTGAGAGCAAAGTGGCTAACCTCCAGGGAAGGAGGGCGGGAGCTGTAGGGGCAGGGCCAATCAGGGACCTGCAAGCTTTGCTGGCCGCACCCTGATTGGCCCTATTCCAACTCGGATACCCAGACTCATTCCACCCCCCAGGCTGTTTCACAAATATTAAGAGGAACAATGGATAAGGATATTGACCACTGAGGAAGACCCAGTAGGGTCAAAACGTGTTTGGTCTATTTGTGTGTAGTAAGATCTGTATAGTTTTTTAAATATGATATTTACTTTGTTTTTAAACCTAATATTGGTGCACTTTAATAAATTATTGTTTACATTTTATATTGTTGTATAGCTCAACTTTTGTGTTCCTGTCATATCTATACTAGCCAAAAGTTTAAAAAGCCTTGTATCTAATAGGAGTGGGTGACCTCTGCTTGGATCATGGAATCTAGTTGGGTCACCCAATTGTCCAATATGATTTTATGCAAACTTGAGGTAATACTTAGGCTTGTACGGGGCGGGGGGGGATCTAAATAGTTCTAAAAGAGCTTTACCCTCAAATGGTACAGCAACAGCTATGCATGTGCTTTGTTTTTTTTTCTAAACACCTTCATATGACATTTTGAGCTACCAAAGCAAGCCAAAATGTCCCTAAGCATTGAAAAAGTGACTGTAGGTACTGTAGGAGGGAGAACCAGGAACAGGGTCAGGAGAGGTGAAATGAGATACTGTCAGAGCTGGGAAGTGAGGAAGGTGGCAGCTGCCAAAAGGGGCAGGAACAGAAGAAAGCTTTATCTGTCTTAGCTCACTCCTCAGCAAACCCTCTTTTACTTCTTGTCTGCAAGAAATGCCCACTCTGTCCTTTGGCCTCCACAAGTTCTATAGTTTAGCTGTGACTGTGTATTAGGTGGGATTCTGGCTGCCTGTTGTTCTTCTCCAGCCAGTGTAATCTGCATTTACATAAAACTGGTTAGTTCTGAGGAGACCTCTGTTTCATCTGTAGACTCTCATATATAAGGTAAAGGTAAAGGTATCCCCTGTGCAAGCACCGAGTCATGTCTGACCCTTGGGGTGACGCCCTCTAGCGTTTTCTTGGCAGACTCAATACGGGGTGGTTTGCCAGTGCCTTCCCCAGTCATCACCGTTTACCCCCCAGCAAGCTGGGTACTCATTTTACCGACCTCGGAAGGATGGAAGGCTGAGTCAACCTTGAGCCGGCTGCTGGGATTGAACTCCCAACCTCATGGGCAGACAGATTCAGACAGCATATCGCTGCCTTACCACTCTGCGCCACAAGAGGCTCTCTCATATATAGCATATATTAATAAACACGCCACAAGAGGCTCTCTCATATATAGCATATATTAATAAACACACTGAGCCACAAAGATAAATCACAGTAACAGCCATCAAAAACCCTAAGTCCATTGACTCTCAAGAAGGTCCACTCACTGCAGGAAAAGTCTTCACCAGATTCACTCAATCCAGATTACCTTTTCCCCACCTGGTGGAAAGTTTCCATAGAGTCACAATGCCAATTGCAGCTGCTACAAACATGCCACAAGATTTTTATCTGAGTCCAACAGCTTTTTTTTTCTGTTTGTATATCTTCATTCAGGGTCATTTAAAACTCACAAAATGTCTTCTCAAATTCATATTAGTCTGGCATAAGAATGTTTTAAAGTATGCTGATCAGTATTTGTATCTCCCTCAGGATACCTGATTTCATTTTTAGGATAATGAGTTCTATTTACTGTGGATCACACTGCAACTAAGCTGTTGGCCTCACTGAAGAATACACATGATTTTTATACCCAAGTATACCTTTCCTATTGTAGACTTACTGCCTTCATATACATATAAACACTATTTCCAAAAAGCATTAGTTATTGATGTCTTATAGAATCTTAAAATATAACTAAAGTGTTTATAACTAAAGTGTTTGTACTCAAATATTATATATCAGTGTATTAACTCCTATTTGTTTATGTATAGACGGGATTGCCAGTGTAGTTCCAATAGGTGCCATGGTTCCCCCAACACCTTTCCTGGTGTTTTCAAAAATGTGTGGTGTCAGGTGGGGGTTTTGCTCAGCAGGGTTCTGACTGGCTATTGAAGAACTGATTGGCTGGGCAGAATTTTTTTAAGTTGTTTCAGTGGCAAATCCATGTTTCTGTGGAGTTTTGCAGTTTTGGAAACATTATTTTCAATGAGGGTCTGATGCAGCTATTTTTAAAGATAATAGCACCAATTGTACAGAGAGCATAGCCCTCCCTCTAATCTAAATAGAAAATATGTACAGTTATCACTTGAATTTTTCAGCCATCATGTGACAAATCTATTTCTCCTGCCTCCCTTGCTATATCTATCTGTTCATCTTTTCACCACCTTCATGATCACCAGTTTGGGGCTGAAATGCATGTTACGCTTGCCATGAGAAGGCTGCCAAAATGATTTCCCCTTGGGAAGTGATCCCATGTCCTGCTGAAGGAAGTAGAATGCTGTCAGTTTGCCACTCCTTGTGAAAATTGAAAGAACAAGCCTCACCCTTCCTCAGTAAAGCAGTAAGACACCAAAAAGTGTCTGGGGGGAAATGAGACTGTGATTCTAATCTCCACCTTCCATCAGCAATTAATAAGTGCAAGGGTGGTTTTTTCATATTAATAGAACTGCAGTACACACGGTGACATTTATTCCTAACAAGTCTGTGGGTTGGTATTTTATTAATTGTGTTTGCTCTCTGAAGACTGAATTGTAATTACTAGATGAAGGCTGCTGCACACAAAAGTAGAAAATCCCCCAGTCAAAGAAATGAAACTCAACACCACTGCTGCTTTTCAGGTGTAAAAGTGTGGAACTAGACAGGACTGAAATCTAATTAATTACATTAATATTAAACTGCTAACGTTTACATACTGTAAATGTTGGAGAAGAAGGAACCTCACAAAGTGGTGGAGAGCACAGTCACCAATACTCCTGTGAAGGCCCCACCCCTGCATCTACCAACCCACCACTAGTAGCTGTCCAATACTCCACCCACCATTGCTGGCACCTCTAATGATCCCAGACATTCCTGGCATGCTTGCACCAAGACTGGCTGTTCCATTGGATATGAATCAATGTGGGCAGTGGAAGGTCAAGCACCAAACATGACTTTTGTGAGACTTTTGTGAGATGTCAAATGACATGTAAACTGCTTTTGTATTTTGGAACCCATGCCAGGCCACAGAAGAGAGCTATACTGAACAACCAGGACCGTCTGGATCAGCCAACAATTGTCTCCTTAATGAAGCTGGGGCCAAAGGATGATATAGATGCTTTTTCGATGACTTTCAAAAGGACTGCTGAGGTGTCTCAGTGTCCCAAAGAACAATGGGCCCTTATATTGGTGTTGTACCTAATGCCTGAGGTCCAGGCTACCTTTAGAGCCTAAGCCAACCCCTGAGCTTCCAGGGAGGGCGGTATAGAAGTATGATAAATAAATAAATAAATAAATAAATAAATAAATAAATAAATAAATAAATAAATAAATAAATAAATAAATGAATGAATGAATGAATGAATGAATGAATGAATGAATGAATGAATAAATAAATAAATAAATAAATAAATAAATAAATAAATAAGGAAGATTGGACTCACTATGACAAACTAAAGGCAGTCATTTTAAACTGGTACAAAATCTCATCTGACCCATCCAGGCTAAATTTCAGTCTATTTCATACAAGAGGAATGACTGCCAATTAGCCGTGGTTTCTCTGCATGATATTGCCTTCCAGTGGCTCCATCTGACCAATAATAGGAGAGAAAGATTATGGATCAGGTAGTATTGGGGCAACTATTCCAACTCTTCCCACCTTAGGCTCACTGTTGGGTGGCCTGCAGCAAGCTAGTTGATATGAAGGAGACTATGATCCTCTTAGAAAATTTCTTATCCACAGAGCCCTATGATGCCACCTGTGAGGCAGGACACTCCAATGGCAAGGCCCAAATGGACCAATATAAGTGCTGAAACACCCAAGAGTAGCCATGTTCACCTAGGATCCCAAGGACCCATCCCCAAGCAACTGTCATGCTGGAAGCTTTCTCAGAAGGATGGGGAGGCAGTTATCTTTCATACCCATAAAAGACTTGCCAGGAGTAAACTGATGGGCAAGGAACCCAGGAGAGAGCCCAGCAGTCATAGGTTTTGTTTCATATGTGGCCAATTGGGCTGTTCCAAGGAAAAATACCCCTTGATGGCATGCAGTGCCAGATGAAAGATGACAATGCACATGAGAACCCTAGGTAGCTTGTCTACATCACTTAATCATGATGGTGCAGATGTTTACCTGCAAACTATTGGCTTTTTTTGATAGCACAAGATCCATGTCCATGATCAGGACCCATCATGGTATCAAACAAATAAACCTTAATTGATTCATTTTTTTTGTGGTTGGTATCTTTATTTCTATGGTATGGTGGCAACTTTCATATTACTCCCTATTATTTAAAGCCAGAATAGCTTTCTAATAATTTTCTATTTTAATCTCAATCCCCCCAAAGGGATTTTGGTTTAGGATCCCCTTTTTCAGTTGCTACTGAAAGATTCTCTGGTTTAACCTTAGCTCCTTGGAAACAATGGAGGATAGGGCACCATCTTTGGGGGAGGGGCATAACCTGAACTCTATAAATAAAATCATTACCAAACTTGGAAGGCAGGTAGAAGAAAGTTAGCTGGAGATCTCCTATGAGTTTTGTGTCCGTGGCACACGGGGTGGGGGTGGGGCATTCTATTGGGTCATAAACTTCACAAACTGAACCGACCAATTTCACCACTAAAGGTTCATGACCACCAGGACCATGAACCAAACCACACTTTTGTGTCTGTTGCTATATATGTGTTCATTGTAATATGTAATTTGTGAACATGCAGCTTTATGTGTATTCTTGTGTGTATATTTATCAAATGTAAACATAAAACCAAGGTTAGTATGTTGTTTGTCACTTTCTATGATCCTGAGCAGGGAACAAGTTTTAGTAAATAAGAGAACTGCATGATCTTAACTTAGCAAAATGTATTTCTGTCTTTATATATTTATAGCCCATCTTTTAGTTCACCATGTCCTTCAAGGCAGCTGATAGTCCTAAAACCATGAGAGTATGATCTGAACAGTGTGTGAAGGGTCAGTTTGGTGTAGTGGTAGAGTGGCAGCTTCTAATCTGGTGAGCCGAGTTTGATTCCTCACTCCTCCACATGCAGCCAGCTGGGTGTCCTTGGGCTGGTCACAGTCTTGTTAGAGCCTTCTCTCAGCCCTGCCTAACTCACAGGGTGCCTGTTGTGTGGAAAGGAAGAGAAGGCAATTGTAAGCCACTTTGAGACTCCTTCTGGTAGAGAAAAGTGGGTTATAAAAAAATCAACTCTTCTTCCTTTCCCTTGCTTGTGAGGGGCCGCCAAGAGCAAGCTAAACTGGTGGTTGTCTCAACATCTCTGAAAGGTACTGTATTCTCTTTTATCCCACCCTTGATGTGTGCATATGAGCAGAAGTTTAACCCAGACTTATTCTGCACATGGAGAATAATGCACTTTCAATGTGCTTTTGCAGCTGGATTTTCCTGTGCAGAACAGGAAAATCTACTTCTAAGGTGGATTGAAGGTGCATTAACCCTTGGGTGCAGAATGGGCCCCAGTTTACACAGTTAGCATAAATGAATGTTATATAAAGCCTTTTTAAAGCCATACTGCTACAGGTTGCAGAAGAAGGATTACTGATCTGAATATTTCCCAGCATCTGAATATTCAGCATCTGAATATTTCCCTGCATGTTGACCTGTAGTATGTCAGAATACAAATATGTCAAGGAGAGTTGTTCTATGTGTAGAGAGAGAGGCATTTTGTTGGAGGAAAGTGCACAGATCAGGAATAGCATCACCATTGTTCTGCATGTTGTAAAAAAAACATACTTTTGTGTATCTATGTAGGTATTTGGTTTGGATTGTACTTTTAGACCAGATCCCCCAAAGGGGATCACATTCTATTTGTTTTCTAAAAAATAAACAAAATAGTTAGCAGGAAATGGTAGGTTGTGTTTTTAAGTGGAAAACCTCTGCCTCAATGATGAAATGTTGCTGTTAGAGAGAAGGAATGCCTTGTAGTTATGAGAGAAGTCGAGATAATACCGACAAGGCATTACATTTCGTCTTCATATTGTCCACTCATCTCTGCCTTGGCTGCACTGCACAAAAAGTGCTAACTACAAATTGATCTCATGGATTTGGGCACATCTGGATTAAAACACCAATATGGTCACTGAGAAGGAATAGGAACTATTGTTACTAATGTCCTCTCATGGGGACAAAACTTATTATCCTTCAGCTTGTGTTGTAATCATTCTCTGTATGACACTGGTAGCAATCAAATTCAGACTTTAAAAAAATGGTGTGTTGTGCATTGCATGTATCTGCATGAGACAATAACAATCTAGCTCCATGGGGGAGTAGGGCAGTTGGGATAAAGCAATTGTCTGGGAGATGAGTGAATGTGGGCGGAGCAAGCACAGGAGATCGGCTGAAAATAAGCTTTCCTGAACTCATATGAGAAGGTTGTAAAATTCAATATGTTGATATGATACATTCAACAAGGGGCCAATTTATGACTTCGATACTTTGTTTCTGTTCAGTAATTTGCCTGCCTGTATTCAAACCACAATAAGTGTTGTTCAAACCAATTCCATTTTCCTGTGGGCTTGAAAACAACTTACAATTTAAAATTAAAAGCATAAAATTAACGTACCAGTGAGAAAAAAATGTGGGTTGGGAGAGAGAGCAATGAACTTGGGGGGGGGGGGGGAATAAAACACCAATCTCAACAACAGGACTAAAAACTGAAACAAACACACACACACAACCCAAAAAAAGAGGTGTTGAAATGGCTACTCAAAGAGTGTGGCTGTAGATGCTGATGTTGGCTTAGAATCATAGAATCATAGAGTTGGAAGGGGCCACACAGGCCATCTAGTCCAACCCCCTGCTCAACGCAGGATCAGCTCTAAGCATCCTAAAGCATCCAAGAAAAGTGTGTATCCAACCTTTGCTTGAAGACTGCCAGTAAAGTGTATCCAACCTTTGCTTGAAGACTGCCAAGCTTGCTCCTTGCTTGACTCAAAGAGATCGGGCAGTTCCTGTTACTTCTGTGGTGAGGGGCCGTCCAGCTGAACCAGAAGCATGAATGCTGTGGAGTGCTCTCCTCTTGTCTCTCTCTCTGTCTGACAGAGCATCTCACAACCCTTAGTGCTAGATCAGGGGGGATTTTATTTTCACAAAAATGTGACAAACAGACACAGGCAGTAGATTTTTTTTTAATCACATTTTTTTTTGGCTTGGATTAAAATGAAACTCTAACATGGTTGGTTTATCAGTAGATTAATAGCTTTTACTTCTCTTGTCTCTTAGTAAATGGAAAGCAATAAAAAGTTGATACAAATAAACACAACGCAACTTGTCAAAAACTAAGATATTAAAATGTGCCTAGTAGCACATTGTTATTACATTAGGCTTGCAGAAATCGCCCAGGGTTTAGTGAGCAGACAGTTCTCCTGAGTTTTGCCACTAAGGATTTTGAAGATGAGGAAGAGCTTGAGCAGCAAGTCACATCCATCTAAACACACACACACACACACACACACAAATATGACAGTTTGGTGTAGTGGTTAGGAGTGCGGACTTCTAATCTGGCATGCCGGGTTCGATTCTGTGCTCCCCCACATGCAACCAGCTGGGTGACCTTGGGCTCGCCACGTCACTGATAAAATTGTTCTGACCGGGCAGTGATATCAGTGCTCTCTCAGCCTCACCCACCCCACAGGGTGTCTGTTGTGGGGAGAGGAATGGGAAGGCGACTGTAAGCCGCTTTGAGCCTCCTTCGGGTTGGGAAAAGCGGCATATAAGAACCAACTCTTCTTCTTCTTCTTCTTCTTCTTCAATAGCATTTGAGAAATCTTACATCCCAGTTATGTGTCTAGAAATATATGCAAACATACTGTCAAAACAAGCCTGTCTTTGAGCCTAATGTAACCTCGGCCCCATTAATCCTTAATTTTTAATTTCTACCTAAACAGATGCCCAGTTTTAATTCATCCCTTACTTCTCTGTGCACAATGGTCTTTTTAAAGCAAGCAGTTGTAACAGTTCTGGAGGCTTGGTGATGCATTATATGCAATAAAACCAGGACCACATTGCTCTCCAGGCACACAGTAGTTCCTGAGATAAAACTGCTCTGTCAGTGGCACTCATTTTCATTTTGTTTTTACCTGCAGGAGAAGATTGGAAAATCACTATTGTCACTGGAGGCTTCAAAACAGCTGGCACAACAGCAACTGTGTCCCTTTATGTTTACGGAGAAAACAAGGCTTCAGGTCCTCTCATTTTGGGAAGTGGGAAACACCAGCTGTTTAATCCCAGTAGCGCGGATACATTCAAGGTAAAATTCATATAAATAACCAAGTGTTTACTTGCACCCATTGTTCCAAACAGGTTGATTCCTGAAAAAGCAACAAGATACTTATAATTATGACCTAATGATTTCAGTTGTCTGTTCATTGTTTGGATAAGGCCTGTAAGATCCTTGAGAGAATGGAGTAATTATGTATTTATGGAGACAATCAACTTAATAGTATACTTCTAAAGTTAATGTTGAAATGAACAATTTATTCTAAGAAGACAGGATTGAATTACAACCTTCCCTTTACTCTCTACAAATATATAGACATTGGTGTTGTGTATCATAAGGCATGTTCTGGACGCAGTTCGGCTTGGTGTAGTGGTTAACAGCAGTGGCCTCTCAACTAAAGAACTCAGTTTGATTTCCCTCTCCTCCACATGTAGTCAGCTGGGTGACCCTGGGCCAGTCACAGTTCACAGGGCTCTCTCAGCCTTATCTATCTCTTATCTATCGGTGGGGAGAGGAAAGGTAGGCATTAGTAAACTGCTTTGGGACTCCTCCAGGTAGCAAAAACCCAGTTCTTCTCTCTGTACCTGATGATTCCAGGATTGGTAGCCTATTGGTGAAAGTCCTGAGCTTGAGTATGATTTGGGGATGGGTAAATTCATTTTAACAACCATTGATCCATAAGCCCATAGGAAACAACATCTCCCAGGAATGACCTACAACATTGTTTTTACCATGACTGTTGGGAACCAAGCTCTGATTCTACATCAAGAGAGGGGAGTGGTCACAGAAGGGATGCTCTACCTCCACATGGATGATTGACTGGTTTATGAGTCCTAGCTCCCAAGTGATTGCTGGTGGCTTATTGGTGGACATATGCCAATTTTGCAGTTCATGGTGTCTCTTTATGCAAACTAGTATTTTCTGAAAGAATCTCAACAGAATCAGAATCTGGGAACCATCATAGGATAACACTGAAGGTATTTAAATCATTTGTTGGGAGCTGGCAGTTGCTGGTACAATGTTACCCTAAAATGCCTTTAGTTCCTCAGTCTGTTCAGACTTACTGACTTTTTAGCTCAAGTTTGTACAAGTGCCTCTTTATTACTGGACTAGAAATCACTCTAGAGTACCACCCCAAAAGGGCTCTGACTGCCACTGTAGCATGACGTTTACATTAAGGTGACCAGATTGTCCCACTTTGGGAGGGACATCTGGGGGTACCTGGCAAATTGTACTTATGTTGAAATTAAAAAAATATATATTACAATACTACTTTTGCATTCTATGCATTCTATTAATTTTTTGTTGCTCCATATAGACCAAATTTTTAATCAAGACCCCCCCCCCCCGGTCAATAGTGTCCTGCTTTACCAATGTTAAAATCTGGTCACCTTAGTTTACACGAAACAGTAAATGACTGCATCTGGCACACAAAGTGTTCACTTTTTTTGTCTGATGAAAAATTGTTTCCTGAGAAATTCATTTGGGGAGCCATTCACTGGGAAGTTCAATTAAAAACAACAACAAAAATTATCCATCCGCTTGTTTCTGAAAGAGTACACAATTACTTGGATAATCAGAAAGCAGAATTAAAAATAGAAAGGATAGACCAGAATAAACAGAAGCAAAATTGACAAAGCAAAATTCTGTATCATCATAAATGAGTCAAGTTTTACACCATTCGTTATTTTGTGTTTTCCAAAACTAAAAGCAGCAGCACTCAATAAAATGAACACATAAATAATAAAACTTGGGGAAGATGTGAGGCTTGATCTTAGTCTTATTTTGAAGTACATTCAATAACTTGTGAGGGGTAAGCTTTAAAAGTCAGAGTTGCATGCTGAAATCAATGGGGCTAACTTCAAAGCATTGTTGTTAACTGTCTGGATTTATGTGTGGATTCAGTACCATCTGCAGTGTGGACTGGTGTGCCTCTAATAGGGCTCAGATTTTGTGTGTATTTTAAATACATACATGCACATAAAAACTGAGCCCTATCTATGTGGAACTCAGATTTGCTTGCAACCATAGCACTGTGACTGTGGACGGGTGGGGAGGGTGTGAAGGTAACAGTATCTTTACCTATCAGGCTAACAGCAGTTTTCAGGAAAAAGGAAACTGAGATGGGGAAAAGACACCAGGGATAAAGTGGGATGTTAAATGGCCCTTCTCCAGCAGCACTCTTCCAATCGATTTCTGATGCTCCTATAGTTGTATTAAAGTTGAACTTTTGATGACTTATCTCCCACAGTATGTGGTCTGGCCACAAATAACGAGTGGTTGCTTTGGGTACAGAATTAAAACAAAATCCCTAATGTGCACTGTCTGCTGTGTGCATTGTCTCCCGCTCTAGTTTTGAAATTTGATTTCTTATTTCTCGGGCTAACAGTTAAAAATAGAAAGAATAGAAGGCGCTCTTTGCTAAAGGCTTAGCAGGTATGGAATGTATTCCTAGGGCCATTCTGCACAGCGTTAATGTTGCTGAAGTGTAATTGTTGTCAAACGCTATTTTTTTAACATTATGCATGACGTCGTACACAATCAGCAACACTCCCGCAAAAAGCGCTTCGATGTGGCGCTTTGCATCCATTGACTTTGATTAGATAGAGGGCCATTCCACACAGTGCTAATGTTGCTAAAGTCTAACTGTTGTGTAACACTACTTTTTTAACATTATGCACAACATCGTACACAATCCGCAACACTCCTGCAACACTCCCGCAAAAATCACTTAAATGTAGCACTTTTCGGGGAATCGTAAAAAGTAGATTCCCCTAAAAAAAAAACACTTGACTCCTGCGAACAACCTGCAACACATCTGAAAAAGACATGTGTGTTCTCAATATAGCAGTAGGAAGAAGGTTCCTCCTTTGCTCCCACATCCAAGCTTCTGGGAGACAGGGAAGGCTTTTTTTCCCCTCAAGCCGCCAATAGCAACAAACACGCGAGCACACAGCTTCTTTAACCAAAGTTCCTGGACAACTAATGCAGCAGTGCCAAAGAGAAAGCACCCTTCTTCAAATGTATTAAAACTTCTCAAGTTCCGTCACCCACAGTCATTGCTCGAAAAAAAATTTTTTTAATGGAAATGCATGTCAACGAATACACACAAGCATGCCATGTTTTGTTCAATAAAGGAATGTTTAGGGAAGAGAAACCAAAAGACAGCTCTCTATGGAGCAATGAGTAAACACATATTTATTGCCACGTATTTTCAATTTAAAAAAAAATAAAGGGAAAAGGGTTTTTTGGTGGCACTAGGATATTGATTTCATTGGCTCTTCAGTTTGATTGATGGCCAAAGTCCGGCAGAAACACCACAAATTATGTCTCATTTGTAGCGATTCAGGCAAGACCAGAAACTTGTGGATAACAAAAACAGCACTAGTGGGAGAGCCTTTTATCAAAACCTATTAATTGTAGTGCTTTACAATAGTGCTTACATTTAGCTGCATTGGCAGTTGTGCGGAATTGCCGGGAAAGGATTTCATCTCAAATCAACGAGAGCAGCTACTATGAAAGAGGGGATTCAGATATTGTTTAGTGAGTTTTGAAGCATTGTAGTTTATTGATTTAGAGGGGAATTAAATCTGCATTAGTAAGTGTGAACTAGGATGTGGTGATTATTCTGCAATAGTCAATATGAAGGGAAAAGATATGGGCCTGTGGGTGTGTCAAGCTTTTCTCTGTCTTCTGCCTTTTGAGTGCAGTTCCCTGCATATCCCCTTCCTCTCTCACTTCTTTAAAAATGTGCAATTATCTATCTATCCCTCATCTCTCTCTCCCTCCCTCCCTATCTACCTAAACTACCTACTCCAATTTATAGTGACTTTATTCTAATAATAGAATTTTGATCTCCTGCTTTCAGAACTGGAGAGGGTTGAGGTGCTAGCAGGGAATTCTATATTCTTCTGTGTGCTGGTATGTTTAAAAAAATCTTTTTAGATGCAAGAAATGGTGACAGTGATGGATAGGTAAGTACCCTTATTGCTTTGCAATAGTGAAGTGAAATATAAGAAGACAGACAGGATGCTTCTCATCACTGTTCTGTGCTGACAGTAATGTTCTTAAGGTTAGTAAGTACTGACAGAATGTCTTGCATCAGCAGTGGCTGCATAGGTTTCAGCTGTCTGCCCCTTCAGAACACATCACATAACTTGGCAGATATCAGCACAGTTGGCAATCTTTGTTTAAGAGAGTTTGGGAGCTGAAATAGCAGGTAAATTGTAGATAAAGAGTGAAATGTTTCCCAAAGCCCTGTCAGAGGATACTCAAACGATACTTTCTGTATCCTCAGAAACATGCAAAAGGAAGAATGGACTGGCCGACATGGCTCTATGGGAGCTGAGGCGGCAGGTCATGCTCAGGGCAGATCACAGCAACATTGCAAGACCATACAGATAACAATTCATATATCAAATATGATGCAATACAATAACATTTATTGTCTATGGCCAAAGGACATTACAATCTTACACATATGGCCAATTGCCATTACAAACAGGAGCTTTCACAGATATCAGAAACAAGCAGTAAAAGAACAGTGATAAAACAGGGAGAGAGCAGATGAACTGAGGGCATACCCCAAAGCACAGAACTTAGCCAAATCCCTGATAGGAATATACACAGGCATTTTATCCATATTTTGGTTCAGCTCAGTTTGTTCATTATTTTCCAGTTTTTACTGCTGCTATGGCATCTGTTTGAAAATATTCTTGTGTTTTCCCCGGAGGAATTTCCAAACAGGGCAAAGAGATGTGTTGTGATATTCCCAGGTATATTTAGCTTGAGACCATGGAACATAAGGAGAGATGGTTTCCTTCCTTGTGCCATTTTTTTCCACCAAAGAAAAGCCCCAGGGAGTTACCTAAATGCTAATAGCAGTTATCCAAACCTGGGGATAGTTAAATCTGATGACTAGAGTTGTGAAAGGGCAAGGCAGATCCTTCACAAAACCTGAAAAGGGACCCAAGTCACATACTTTCTGCCTAACTTGCATCACAGGGTTGTTGTGCAGATAAAAAAGAGAAGTAGTGATTAATGTAAGCTTCTTAGGACCCCGCTGTAGGAAAAGGTGGGTATAAATGAAGTAAACAAATAATATAGTTAATGATGGGAGGCAGATAACAAGCAAGTTGGTGAATGGCTAGGATACAACAAAGCAGGGAAAGGGGAGAGGATGTGGGGGTTGCCAGGAGGAGGGAGAGAAAGAGGAAATTGTGTGGGGTGGGGGCATACAGGGGGAAATGAGGTGCTACCCCACAAGCCCTTGAGAGTTTCCTTCCACATAAGTGGGCCTGCCCAGTAGACACGCAACTGGGACACAGTTTTCCTAGACAGAGCCTTTTGAGGGGCAGAGGGAAAGCTTATAACACAGGAGCAGGGGCTCCTCAAGTTTTGGGCAGTTTTGCCTTGGGGTGAGGATAATCGCCAAAACTGGATTTGCCACTTTTTATCTCGGCTCCCATCGGTGAGCATCCAGGGGAAACCCCTTATGGAGGAGAAAATGTGTGACAGTCTTGCTAACATTGTCCCACCCTCGCACCCTCCCTCCCATCTTCATTCCTGATTCAAGTATTTTTTAAATGTTGCATCTTGTGTTGCTGCGGGACCACAAAGCTACTTTGCAAAAGGTAAAGTTATATCTTCTTTATAGTGTCCACAGTCTTCAGGCAGGCAAAACACAGTCCCATTTACATTTTCTGGAGGTGGGGAATGAATGGGGAAAGCAGGTTGTTCATGATTAAGGCAGCCCTCTCCCAATCATCCAGGCATGTGCTCCTTGTTTTTAAGTCTACCGTTAACATAAAATTACTCTTCAGGGTCCAGTTACCATGTCCAGCCTCTCACAAATCAGGCAGGCAAAACACAGCCCTGTTTGTCTTTTCTGGAGGTGAGGAATGAATTTTTAAGCCCACTGTTTGCACACAATCAGTCATTGGGGTCCAGTTACCGTTTCTTTCCTCTCACACATCTACCCAGACATAGAGTCTGAAACACCATGAATCCCTCCCCCCCAAAAAGCGGGGTGGGGGGATACAGTACTGTTCTGGTATTTCCCAATGACAGATCAGTAATTACTATACGGAGACATGACTGATCTTGAAAACAGTTTGATTTTTCTCCTGCAATCTTTTGTTCTTCTTTTACAAGTCTAGAAACTATGTAGTCATTGTTCCATCAATCCTGGAAGCCATATTCTTGAACTCCCATTATGACTATTATATCTAATTGAAGTTCCCTAGCACAGGCTTTTCACATACGACCACCCAAGAGTTCTGCCTAGGGATGAGCACAAACTGCAAAAATGTGGTCTGGAGTGTATATAATGGATCCTGCACAAGCTTGAGACACCAAAGTTGCAGGGGACCTCTGGCTGACTCTCCTCGATGTCCAAGAATGTTGAGGATTGAATTAATGGGATCTGAGTTCCAGGCCCCCCTCAAAAAAAAAACCCCTACCCTGGGGAAATGACAGTTGCAGGTTCAGAAGTATGTAGAAAGGATGTGCAAGCTAGAGGCATCAAAGGCGAAGGAGACCTCCCCAGATGCTCCTCTACATGCCTTCCCAGTTCTGTCTCCTGTTGTTTTGAAGTTTGGTAAGCATTTAAATTGAGTGGAGACTGTCTGAAAATGTATCCATTTATAAAATGTATCCACCACAAACTGCCACAAAAAGCTTCAAAATTTGTGCTGGCTGACCTGCCATGAACTTCACCTTGTGAGTCACAAATCAGCCACCGTTTATGAGCAGGTCCTCACTTATGCTTCTCCTGCAGTTCAAAACACAAGTAGAATTTATATCAGTCTTGCTGCATTCTGTACGTGGCACTTGTTTAAAAGTGCTACTGTGAGATACTGAGACGTTTTTTGAAACAGTTAACCTCTGGCACAAGAACTTGTTTAAATCAATGAGGATTAAAATGAGTCATAAACTAAACCCAAATGTAGAGATGGAACAGGATGTTATTTATCCGAATTATCTAATTCAGGAAAACCTGCCAAGCATTTTTCAAGATTTTTTTAATAATTAAAGGATTTTGAAGCTGAAGTGAAATGCCATGCTGTTTGATTTTCATGTTGAAATGTGTCCTTTTGTTGCAGCAGGCCTGTCAGTTTTTAAGTGGACATTTGATTTGAAAATGAGCCTCACTGGAGGAAAGTTGTTATTAGTATTATTATCAACAATAATAATTCAAAAATACTATCTACTTATCTACCTTGCAGAAGTCAAAAAAGCTTGCAAATGAGGCTTCGTTTTGTCTGCCTTTTGTGTAGCAGTAATTAATATAATTTTGTGGGCCAGGGTCATGACATTTCTGCACATCAGGAAACCAACTTATATTAGCCAATATTCCCAAACAATCCTCATAAAACACATGGAATTACAAGTTATCATGAGTATGATGTCAGCGTACTACTGAGGCACTCCTCATTTGATAAAAACGTGTTTTTTAGTTAGTTTGCTTTGTTTTGTTTTACACTTGATCTAAAGTAAGCCAAGCAGCATTGCTCAGCTGGATCTGACATGGGAAGGAAGACTTTTAAAATATGTTGTGATATTGCTTATTATGTAAGCTGCCCTGAACCCGCTTGCAGGAAGAGGCTGTATAAAAATCAATCAATAAATAAAGTTCCTCGCTCTTATAAAAAAAAGCAGACCTGGGATAATGCTGTACAACACTGGTAGGAAGGATTTGTACTACAGGACATTCTGTATCATTCTGAGAGATACTTTGATGGACCAGCAAATGATAACAACTTTCTTATCTATGTTTCCTCTTTTGTAGATAAATCTAAAGGGTGTTGGAGAATTATACAAAATACGGGTTGGCCATGACAACAGCGGATCAGATCCTAGCTGGTATCTAGAAGAGATTAGACTTCAAAAAGTAAATCCACAATCAGAACAAGAAATATATTTGTCTCTAGGCTGCTGGCTAGCTGAAGATCAAGATGATGGAGACACATGGAGAGAAATAGCAATTAGGAGACCTGAGAAAGAACCCCTAGCATGTAAGTCTGGCATCTACACATATGATGACACTACTAACATTAAAAATTAACAAGTATTTATTTACTCATGCAGTATTTGACAATGGATCTCATGATTTCTCAGCACACACAAAATAAATCTGTTCGTGCCTTCTACTGTTGGATTGTCATTTACAGACCTGTATTTTAATATGTGGTCCTTTGTCCTGAAAAGGATCTGTTCCTCATTTAAATCATGAATATTACAAGTTTATATGTCTTTTTCTGCGTATGTAGTCTGTTCCTAAGACCAGAAGCTTGAAATGACATGTCGATATACCCCACCCTCTGGAAACAGAATCTAACTTTTAAAAACTGGTATTTGATTTACAGATCAGATATGACTCAAACAATGTAGCCAGGAATTTCATGTTCAGCCCAATGGAAGGGCATGCATAATATAAATGTTACTTAAACAAAAAGTAAATTATGACTCTGAGCATTTCAAAAACAGAAAACAAATCTGAGTTTGATATGAGAGAATACCTCACAGTGTTTTGCAAGTAATAACCAGTCAACCACTGTCCATCTGGTAGTGTGAATGGGGACACTTATTTTTAAAAACAGTGAGAAAGGAAGCCAGGTCAATTCAAAGCTGTCTTTTAAAAGGGCTAAGCCTAGTGGCACCTTTAAGACCAACAGAGTCTTATTCAAGGTATAAGTTTTCATGTGTGCATGTGCACTTTGTCAGATACACAAGCTTATGCCTTGAATAAAACTTTGTTGGTCTTAAAGGCACCACTGGATTTAAATTTTGTTTGATTTCAGCCCATGGATCTGGAGGTATTACTTTATTAGTCAAGAAGATGGTGGTGTTTCTTCTTAGAAATACTCATGCTATCTGTTCAGAAAATTCTATTTAAATTAAGATAAGATACCTAAAGGTGAGATTTACAGTTCAGAGGGTTTAAAATGATATACAGAATGACATGCCAGTAATATACAGTATAGATATACAGAATAGATGCCAGTAATTATAAGTCTCAAAGGGTAATGAAAGCCCAAATGAACATATAAACCCAAGTCATCCACTTTATAGACACTGTTAACAAGAAAAGTAAAAGAAATAATACAATGCATGAAAACTTTGGGCAGAAAAGATGCCTGAGACTCACTGCAAAATGGACACAAGCAGGCATGGGCTTGGGGAGATCAATAGGAGGCTCCTTGGGAAAATGACACAAAAAAAGCGGGAGCCTCGAGGGACTGCAGTGGCCAGTCCCATGACATCCAGAGGCTGACATATTCAAGCACAGGCAAGTTTGGGGCAGGCTCTGTGTTGCAGTTACATACAACATGCTGAGGGCTATTTAAACCATGCTGGCTGGGGACTACAAAAGTGCTTTTTTTGGCAGATACCCACCCTCTACTTTTGGGGGGTGAGAGGGTGTCGGGATATTTAACTGTCACAGTTGGTGATTTTGCACATCTGGACCGATAGTGTTAGAGGAGACAGGCCTGCATATCTAACTCCCCTCCTTTGGGGAACTCCCAAAGATGTTAGGCATTTCCCAAAGTACAATTTCATGATTTCAAATTGCTCATTGATTTCTGCAATTTAAACAGATCCATGATGTGACTTTTTACTTTCCGTTCTCCATAAATTAGAATGAAACTTTTGCCATCTGTATTTCCTGTTTAAGGGAATAATTGCATAGAAGCAACAAAGTACACCCATTGAAGATTGTTAAAGAAAACAAATTAGATATTATATGATGCCAAATGACAATCCAATATAAAATTAAAATCAGTCTAAAATTTTGCCAGCAATTAATTTCACTTAATTAAAAAGCCTGTATTGTCAAAAATCATAACCAGAAGTCTAATATGTATTTTAAAATCTAGGTTCAAGTTACCACAAAACTTTATGACTCATTGTAGTAAGAGGTTTCTCTGCCAGAATGTAACCATAAATGAAGCTGTAATTAATAAGTCTTTGCTATATAGCCTTTCTACCAAAAAGGATGGTGGTAGAATGGTAGATTGTTTTAAATTCTTCCTTCAGCTTTTACTATGCCTCATCTTGACAGTTTCCCTCTTCTTCCTGTCCCCTTTTGTGACCCTTGTCTGTAAAAATGCTGACGTTCTAATAGTCCGTCTCTTGATACTTTGCCCCAGAATCCTCTGATCCAAATCTCCTGCTCATTATGCTTCAAGACAAAGCAGTGCTCTGTCTATATACTGTGGCTTACTCTCCATCCTTTATGTAAGCATGTACCTATCTGTTCCCTCTTCCAATTACATATTCATATTCCCCTTTCTTTTAAATTTTTGTTCTTTAACATCCATCCATAAACTTTTTGCTCATGGTTCGGATGACTTGTTTTTGATTCTGTGTTTCTAGTTAATCTACAAGTAACATGACCAATAGACAAACAGCGCTGAAAAGTGTATGCAGTATAGTACCTGAAACATGATTTGGGGTTTAGAGCAACTTGTGACAAATGTCAGCCAGCTGCATCATAAATAGCTATAGACAGAACAATAGATCGATGTGTCTGTTTATTTAAATCATTAAGCAATATTCAATCAAAATTACCTTTCCCAGAGTTGCTTGGCTTCAGCATCATATTACTGTCTCTCAATCTTTACATTCAAGAATGTTTCTGAACTGTCCACGACATCCCAAAAGGCTACTCAGCTGCTTGAAATTCATAAATAAGAATCATATTTAGTAGATATGGTACTTAGTCTCAATGAGCTTTGCATGCTTAGATTAATGTACCTTTTTCTGAAATAACCCAGCAAATTTCTTTTCCTCCAGCTGTGCAACTTCACTGAAAAGTTTTCCTTTTGTTGCCATTCCAAGCAGGATTTTAAAGTGGATAAGTCATAGGTCAGACTCAGAAGAGACATTTGAAACATTCTTTAAAATTGGTGAAAAGGTTCTTTGCAGAGGAGGAAGTAGCCATCATTAATGAAAGAGATGTTTGGGATTCAATCTGTAGTGAGTCTCACACAGGAAAGATGCCTTATACTGGAAGAAGGAGCTACCACTTAGTGGGAGAGGTATATGGGCTATAACTTCACAGCCATACCCAGTGAACCATAAGAGCAAGGCATATAGGAAAGCAAATGTCCCTTAACTTCCTGTCCCGTTGGCCCCATGTTACCACTGAAAAGGGACTGTTAGGGGTTGGTGAGCACTTATGTGCTAAACGTTGTACATCATGGAGGATTAGGGATAGATAGGGCCAGGCACTAGAATGGGAGGCTAGTGGCCCCCTCAGGAGTCCCTTTTGCTGCCTAAGAAAAATGGAAGGTTCTGTGCAGTTGAAGAATTCTGGAGCATCCTTGCTGATTGCAGCTGCTGCCCTCAGCACTGAAAGCAAGCACAGTAAATTGCAAAGCAGAATGGCCTCTTTTCTTGCTTTCCATGTTAAGATTAGATTTCCATGCATTCACTGGGATTTTGATTAAGCTCATGCACATTTGGTTCCTATACGATCAAAGAGCTTTATTAAGATTCACTGCTCTGAATTGCCCTTTTCTATCCCTGTTCCAACAGTGCCATCCTGATAACTTCACATCAATTCACCTTGCTCCTCTTGTTCTATTTTTAATGTTTTTGATTCTTTTAGGATTAGTGATAATAGGTTCACGGTGGTTTAAGAAACTAATTTCTATGTAGCAAAACAATACCTTGAGATATCCGTTCCATTCTGTTTACAGTATTTCGTTTTGTTTCTCATTTGGCAGAGAATATGGCAATTTCCTGTTTCTGGGTAGTTCGATGTAATTTAATGCCACCCAAGACAAGATACAATGGCTTTAAATTGTTGCAGGAGAGCAGAGACTCAGGAACTGAAGGATGATTCTAATAGTGTCACATATACTATGAACTTTGTCTCACCACCCCAAAAGATATAACTAGATTGTTTCCCCTGTGCTGATAGATGGTAGTTTAAAAAAGTGTGTGGGGGTTGCAAGCAGAATAGAAAGGGAAAAAGCCATTGAGAAGAAAGCTAGAGACACAGAGATGCATGGCCCAATCACATTAACACCTGCACTGAGAGCAAACAAGGAAAACAGCTTCCTTCACTAGGGTTGAGCTGAAACAGCATTGTTACATAAAGTGTGGTGGGTCACTGGGATGGGGGCAGGAGAGAGACATGTTTTGTTGCTGCCCCAAAGCAATATCTTGCTAGCTTATTGCATCTAGAGAAACAATAGTAGTTGGCACACACTTGTGTGTTTTTGTGTGTCATTTCTTATATTAAGGGAAGGAATCTTCTACCTTCTCTTTCTAGACATGAGGTCAAGCATTATGGAGCATGTACAGAACAAGCTTCCCATGTAATGGAAAGCTGATTTTAAAATGCCCTTTGAGAATTTGCAGATGCTTCCCCTCAAGAGACCATCTTTTTAAACCACGTATTATGGAAAACAGATATAGTAATTACTATACGGAGATATGACTGATCAGCTGTCCTCCACACCCCCAGAAAGGATCAAGGGGATCTATAGGGTTTGCAGTTTTGTGATGTCCTCTTGCAGTAAGCATTTAACATGTGTGATCTCTGTGTGTAATTTCTTGACTTTGCCAAGTTCTTGAAATTCTCAGATGGAAGTTGTCATGCAGAGCTTATCCTATAGTATAATATCTGATGAGTGCTATGCAGGCATTGAAAAGGACTGTACATATGGTCATCTACTTCTAATGCTACATGTTGCATGCCAGCACAAGCTTATGTTTTCCAAACAACATATACTATTAAGGGCTGTGAATCATTCATTTTAAGGATCACTCATAATCTTTGCTGTGTGGAAACTGAAAGATCACCAGGAAGCATCTATTGTATACAGATCTCTCAGTTTCTACACAACAAAGATTATGGTTGAGTCACAGCCCTTAATAGTGTATCATCTCAGGTGGCAGATTTGGGGAGTGGCAGCCTCCCATGTTCCCTATCACCATCCAGTCAGCTGTCTACCTGCTCATCTGCTGCCTTCATGAGGGATAATTGTCCTTACTTCTACAGTCCATCAGGCCTATTGAAAAAGAACAGTACAATTGCATATGACAGTTTTCAAATTTTTCTGAGACTCCTTCTTGCAAAAGTCCAGTCCCCATTTCTGACTGGTTGTTGCCAGAGCAACCAAAATTGTGGCTGAACTCTCATGAAGAAGTCATATAGCAATGTTTGGGCAAGCTAGGGCAAGGATACTTAGGGTGTTTCCGCACAAAGACCAATGTTGCCAATTGGTTCCACAAAGCGGAAATGCTATTTTAAAAAGGGCAATCTTGGCGTTACGCATACCTACCTTGGTAGTGGAATCCAGTAGCGTTTCATTCGTTTCCCATAGGTTTCCAGTATCGCAAAAATCGCTAGAAAGGAAGCGATTTTTTCTGTGCTTGGTCCCGCCCCTGGCCGTCAATCAAATGAACAGCCAATGGGCAGTTGTTATCATGCTCCGGAAAAGCCCCTTTCCCTTTAAGCACAGGTTTTTTTTTAAAAAAAGAAAAACACACGTTGCAACGAATATGCCTTGATTCTTCCTAACATAGAGACCCATCATTACCACGAGCCATCATTACCACGCTCCCCCGAGTGAACCCCCCCCCCCCCCCCACACACACACAGAGGCGTGATTTTTGGCCGAAAATAAAGGGAACTTGCAAAAGGGGCTGTGTTGTGCTTGGAGACTTAGGGGAGCTTTAAAACACTTCTGTGGAGGGACTGTAGCCGGAGAAGCCTCGCTGGGTGAATGAAGCCTCACTGGTTCGTTGCTTTCCACTCGCTCCGAGGGAAAAAAAATGGCGATCGCTTCACCGGAAGTTCCAGTGAGAGAGCCAGGGGGAGGGACTTTGTTGGAACCACAAGAATGGGAACGCAGAGGTCTTTTTCGCTACTGGTGCAGATTGTTCGCAAGAGTGTAGCACTTTTTGGAGGGTGTATCCACTTTTCCCGATTTCCCTTGAAGCGCTTTTCGTGGAACTGTTGCGGGAGTGTTGCAGATTGTGTGCAACATCTTGCGGAACTGCAAATTAGTAGCATTTACAATTTGCAAGCCTTCTGCTACATTAAAGTTGTGCGGAATGGACCTTAGTTTAAACTGTGCCTAAAGTTATTTTGTTGTTGTTAATGGCTATCTGGCCTTATTGAAGGGAGTTTCTGGTAAATCACCATGATTCAGGATCACGGACAAGAAATAGATGGCTATTGGTTTTACTGCAGAACCGAGCAAGGAATTAGAGCTCAATTAATAATAAATTAAGCAGATTGACATGCTGCATGAGTTTGTTCATTGCAACATGAATAATGTCCTTTTTATCCATGACAGTGGTGGTCTATGAGATCCATGTGTACACAGGGTCAAAGCGTGATGCAGAAACAAGCGCTAATGTATACATTACTCTTATTGGAAACAGAGGGGATTCTGGAAAACGAAAGCTTCATAAATCAAAGAACAATCAAATCAAGTTTCAGAGAAATCAGGTAATGAAAATGGTGCAGAAATTCTGATTGAAATTAATAATTAACATTGGTTTGATAAATCAAGGTTATCTAAATGCACAAATTTTGTGTCTGACTAGATCATGTTTGGAAATATTTACAGTACACAGAAATCATTTGTTTGTCTGGCTGACTACAGGAGAAGTTAACTGTGTATAACTACAGCAAATATAATTTTTACGTATGAGTTTTGAGTGGAACATGATTATATACGTTAGCATTTCTTTTCCATGAGTGGAACAGAATGGCCATGCATTAAATGTTTAGTATTAAGCGATGCTCCTCCCTTTCATCATGCTGTGAGCACTATCTGGGCACATAAGTGCATCGTGTTTATATATAGGCCAGAGGAGATCTAACAACTCCACAACTGGTTCTCCATGCAGGACTGCTGAATAAGACCACCTGTCTTATTTTCCAATAACACTGTTACCCAGAACCATGCTTGTAATCTCAGGGCTTCAATATAGCCAGGTCCCCCTAGTTATTGGTAAACTGCTTGTTTTCATCCTTTTTCAAACTTGAAATGATGGTAAGTACTCTTCTGAAGCAAGAGATCAATTCCTAGTTTTTAAAACTACGAAAGGTTTAAAAAACATGAATCTAGAGAGATTTTTTTTTATTTTGCTGAGTTCCTCACTTTCCCCACTTTTTCAGATTTCTCTCTGTCTCCTTTAAAAGCATGGGAGGAGAGACAGAGGCAATATTTTCCAGGTGCCCATGGTAATTTTCACAGCCCTGCCTGCATGGCCAGCAGAACGTCAAACTTGTCTTTCTCAAGCATCTTTCTCAAGCATCGGCTCTCCATGCAATACTGCAAGCTATTTTAAAACTTGGAGAAATTTCAGAAGCAGTTTTAGGTGCAGCTATACTTGCCAGCCTCCAGGCAGTTCCTGAAGAACTCCCAGAATTACAACATACTGGACAACAGAAATCAGTTCTCTTGGAGAAAATGGGTTTTTGGCAGATGAGCTCTATGGTATTATAGCCTGTCAAAGCCCTTCTCCTCCACAAACCCCACCTTCCCCAGGCCCGACTTTAAAAATCAGATTAATTTGGGTATGCTGGCAGAAAAAGCAAGCATAGGTCTTTGCATCATAGCTTGACCTGATCTGGACCTTGGCCCATTGTCAATCCTGGACCAGTTCCCAGTTTTTGCCTAGACAGAGAGGCCAGTTCCAGCTCGCTTTTCTAATGTATAGCAGAACTGCCCTCTTTATTATCCTATTGAACAGAGATTGCAAAGTGAGGTGTGCTGTAATATTATAGTAGGGGGGAAATCTTTTTCTCTTACATGAAAAAAATATTCTTACTATTTAAACCCTAAAAACATCTATAAACTGAATTCAAGATTTGTGCAAACAAGTTTAGTAGTCACCACAGAATACCACCAAAATCCTTGAAATGTAAAGCATATATTAATTGCAGCTGTATTCTTTGTTATTTTTCTGATTTTAAAAGTATACAGTGTTTAAACACACTGTGTGTTTTATAGTAGAACTCATGTTTCATGGGACCATGTCTAGCTACTCAAGACAGCATTCGTTTCTTCGGTTTTGTGATTCTAGTTTTTGTGTTTCTGCAGAGTGATGTGTTCTATATAAAGGCCGTTTCCGTGGGAAACCTGAATAAAATTCTCATTAGCCATGATGGAACTGGTCCAGGTACAGTTAACTTCCTATTGATAGATCTGTTTCTCTGGCTGTTTTAAAAAGAACATCCATTTTCTTATGTGTAGTTCCTGACGCCATAATATCAGGCAAGTGTTCTTACAAGACCAAGCACACAGTTTATCACCCTCAGATAGTTAAAATTGTATGAAGGAACTTCAAGTCAGTGGTGAGCCTGCATAGCAGCTGGGCTTCCATGATATCTTTACCTAAGGGGCAATTCATAATTTATGTAGAAACAAGCTTTCTCCTGGTCCTTTGCAATTCTTCCAGTAGATATCCCACTGGTGAACTGTGACTGACCATGGATCCCTGGCACATGCTTTCAAGCATATTACCGTCAACAGACAAGAGCCAAACCATGAAATAAAGGGTCAATTGATCATCATTTTGGCTCATGGCGGGTTACATATGTCTGAATAAAAACCCAATAAAAACTCCATTAAAACCCAAGACATAAAAACAACACAATTCATTAATCAGAAAAAGAAGATACAGTGGAAAAACTCCCTCACTGTTCCCATGCCTCCAATAACATCTCCTGGGTGGGAAGAGGGGCACAGATGAAATTTGCAACCACCACTCATGCCACTCTCTCCTGGAAGGGGGCCATGCAGATCTTCCGAGCCGCACCAGCCTCAACCATAGACCTGAAGGAAGAGCTGCTTTTTGCAGGTCCTATGGAGTTGCAGGTGCAGAGTTGCAATTGTCTGTCCAGCTAACATCACCTTCACCTGCTTAATCAGATAGTCCCAGTGTCAACCATATATATCCACCCAGGTTGGATTAGGGTTCTCTTGGTGTACCATTATTTCCTCTGCCTAACATTTCTCTTCTAGGTGTGCAGAGGGAGGGCTTGAACATAGTGTTGATGTTCCTGAAGCTTTTAGAAGTTTCAGCATTAATACAGTCTTCCCTATCAGACTCTTCTTGTCTGCCATAATAGCCGTGGGGCTTCTTTATTGCCACAATGGCAACCATGGAGATTGATTCTCAACATTCCAGGATGTTCTCTTTGATGGCAGTCTCCCTGCTGTGTTCTGGTTCATCACGCAAAGGAGCACAATCAAATAATCAATGTTGAACATTTGAAAGAAAGAACAGAAAACATTTCATGAATGTTATAAACAAACTAAATGTTTATTTCTATAAAATGCAAGGAAATTAATCATGAAGCATTCATGGGGTGAAGAACCATTTCTGTACACGCTGGGCTGCAGGCTGGAATTTGAGCCATGGCAGATTGCTGCACCTCTTCCTGCTCCTGCATGGGGGAGCATTTGGCCTGGTGCATCTCATCTGCCCCAGATTTGTGCTCACACATGGGAGCCGGGGCAGTGTTTTCTTGTATATTTCTGTTGATTTTTTTCTCCTGTGTGATAAAATGTAACAAAAGTTTTCAGTGTCAAGGACTTACTTTTGTGATATATGTATTATTACTAATGTATTGTGGTGTCAAAAAGTGAGATGATGAAGGATTACTGAAGGCTCAGAACACCCGTGTAATTCATGGTCATTTCTTTATTTAAAGGATGAGATGGCCATTTCAGCTTTCTACAGCAAGGAAATATTCAAGATCAAAATTAGTTTTTTAAAAGCTCCAAAATATTGCTCACTGAAAGGTCATGGAGCGGAATTGTGTGAGAGGGTGTGTCTGCATGTAGCTGCCTTATTTTCTGGCCGCACTCATTGTCAGTGACTGGCTGAATGATTCTAGGATGTAGGCAGAGATCTTTCACCCCCACTTCAATGTCTGATCCTTTATTTGGGGATACCAGGGGTTGAACATGGGAACTTGCGCATGCACTCTGCCACTGAGCTATGACCCTGAGGTGCATAAATAGTTATATCAAAATCATGCAACTTTATTCAAAAACAACAAGCCTTTAATAGCATATAAAAGTACAATATAAGGAGGGAAAGTGGAAAAGGATCCACTGCTAGAGAAAACAAAGGCAGAGATCATGCTTTAGAGCAGTGGTCGTCAACCATCGGGTCCCGGACCGGGCCTTCAATCACTTAGTACCGGGCCACCACTCCTCCTCCTGCTCCTTTCCCCGCCACTTGCGAGCCGCTCTTGCCAGCGCCCAACTCTTTTCCGGAGAGAGGAGGCGGTCTCAGAAGTGGCTGGTGCTGGTGCTGGTGTTGCTGCTGGAGGGGCGGGGGCAAGGTGAGCATGGCGCTGGAGGCAGCTGCCTCCCCCTCTCCAAAGCGGGAGACTCACTTTGCTCTGTGGCTGCGTTCTTTGCCGCTTGCAAGCCGCTCTTGCCAGTGCCCAACTATTCTCCAGAGAGAGGAAGCAGGCGCAGAAGTGGCTGGTGCTGCTGCTGGAGGGGTGGCGGCGGGGTGAGCATGGTGCTGGAGGCAGCCGCCTCCCCCTCTCCGTAGCGGGATATGTGCTTTGCTCTGCGACTGCGTTCTTCACACCCACCCCAGATCCCCAGCAGGGAAGCCTAGTCCACCCTCCCCTCTCCCGGAGAGCTGCTGGCTGCCAGGGGTTGCTGCTTGCCATGAATCTGCCCTGTGCTGCACAGTTGGGAGCAGCGGCCCTGGGGGCTTGATGCAACTGTCCTGCTGGCGGGAGAGGGATTGGAGATCTTGGGCATGGAAGAAAATGTGGTTGCCACATGTGCAGTGAGAGCTGCCAGGGATCTGGAAAGGACAAGGCAAGGGGAACCAGCTCTCCACTTTGCGCCACACAGGGCATGGCCATCATACAAGACAAACTAACCTGCCTCAGAATACTTGTGAATTCTGAACCACTCCAGGAGCCCCTGACTTAGCCTTGACTGACAGGAATTCGACCCGTGCTGGTTGCTCCCCTTGAGTGGCTAAAGTTCAAGTGTCACTTGTTGAATTGCATGCCCTTTTTAAAGTCACAGAGCCAGTTTGGGGGAGGGGGGACAGACAGTGAATGTGTATGTTTTTAAAAGCAAACCTCAAAACTTCCTAACTTTATTCCAGTGTTTTGTCACATTCAATGACAGGATTCTATAGGCATGAATGAATGAGCTCAATTCCACATGAAAGAAGTCATTGATGTGAAAAGGAGCATGTTAGGTGTTCAATACTGAGGTGTCCCTGCAGTTTTTGTTGTTGTTGTTTCCTATTTAACTGGTTCATGGGGTAAGATCCTGAACTTCAGGATATGACTTGTTTTTGTGGCGTATCTGTATCTTATTTTGAAGGGATGTTTAAATGTTACCATAGCAACCAGAGCCAGAGAGCGTTAGGGCAGTGGTCGAGAGGAGAGGACTACCCCCCCTGCCAAGCCTCAGTAAAATTGTCAAGCGTTAACCGGTCCCCGGTGATAAAAAGGTTGAGGACCACTGCTTTAGAGTAAGACATAATACATTCACAATTTCTCATGGCAAGATATAAAAAATTTGCAACTGGTTCAATTATATCAGGGTTCTGGAATGTCAAAAGAAACTGAATCTTACGATTGTAAGCCGTGACTTATTCAGGTAGTAAAAAGTTCCAGCAACTTTATTCCAGGTAGAGCCACAAGTGCTGGGGAAATTTAGTATTCTTTCCATCAGGAACACTTCCCTGAACAAAGTCACCTTTTCCCAAAGATTGCAATGTACTTCTTATCATTAAATCACAGGTGCTGGATGGTTCCTTGATAAGGTCATCATCAAGTTTCAAGAAGGAGGAGAAGAAGCAACAATCCTGTTTCCTTGTGATAGGTATATAATTAAAAGGTTACTTCCCCAATGAGTTTCCACTGAGTTTTTTTAGAAGCTGATTAGTGTTCCTTATATGTAAACTGCCACGAGCCAGTATCCCTGGGAATGGCTGTATATAAATACAATCTTTTACAATTAATAAATAATAAATAATTATTGATAGAATTCAGACTAACTTTTTTGAAAGATAATTTGCCTATAACTACATCACTAGTGATCTTTCCCTGCAGTTGGCTTCTGTAACAGAGGTAAGTTCCACACCTAAACATTTGCAGGGCAGTCCTAAGAACACTGTCCTGGGAGTATCCTTGTTGAATGGACTGAAGGAGGTTTCTGAGTAGACCTGCTTACGATTGCTGTGCTAGTCTGGAGCAAGTGGGGGCTTATAAATAATCATGGGGGAGGGAAACTCCCTCCCTTCCATCTTTGCCAGTTCTTTCCCTGTGCCCTTAACAGTACCATTGGACTTCCACTTCTTGTCATCATCTGCATTTCCCCTTCTTTCTTACCTTCTCCTTCTGTTCAATATTTTTTTTTCGTCCAGTTTCTGAACCCGCTGCCTGTGATTTTTCATTTGGAGATTTGTTGTTAAGTCCCCACATTATTTTCAAAAGTAGGGATTGTTTTCCCCAACCTAACTGGGTTTCTTTGAGTTTGCAAAATTCTGCATGTAACTGCACCTGCTATACACTTGTACAAGAGTTCCTTGAGCTAAGATATAGTTGCAGGTGTTATAGATATGGTTGGTGAATCCAGTGCATCTTCCACTAACTTTGTTGTGATGTCTATGTTATACCAGTGTAGAATTTACTTAGTATCCTGAACTGCTGAGAGAGAACATCAGCAGAGAGAATGTAAAACATTGTTCTGCACTGTCTCTATGTTTCTATGGTGACAAAATGTTTAACCATTCCAGATGCTTTTCTGAGCAACATAAAGTCACAAGCCTTCACTACTAGCTTTTGTATTGTGGAGCATTTCACCACCCCAAACAGATAAAGAATCATATTCTTGTTGCTTTCTGCTTTCTTTTTTTGTCTGTTATTTAATTGTATACTTGTCTGTTACTGAATTGAATTCCCGGTTGTGTAGCTAGCTACTGGCACATTTTTCTCTTTCAGCACCATTTTGGTAAGGTTTGAATAGTACTGATATCAATTAAGAAATCTGCTGAGACAGGAAACTTTTACGAAACTTTTCAAGCCCAAAATTTATCTGATTAAAATTAGATCTCTCGTTATCCCATTTTTGATTATCTTGATTGTCTAAATGTGCTGCATCTCTTTCAAGTTGCATCAGCATATGTAAATATTTGATTAAATATTCTGCATTAATCTACTGATATTTAGATAAATGAGCCTATACTCTTTCAGTTTCAAGCATTGCTTAAAATGATCCTGTTGCACTGGCAACCATATTATTTATAAAACAAGGGGCAAAGCCCGTTGCATCCAAGAATACAACATGTGCTAGGCCAGGGGTAGTCAAACTGCAGCCCTCCAGATGTCCATGGACTACAATTCCCAGGAGCCCCTGCCAGCATTCGCTGGCAGGGGCTCCTGGGAATTGTAGTCCATGGACATCTGAAGGGCCACAGTTTGACTACCCCTGTGCTAGGCCATTGGTGTGGGAGAATGGAGTGGAGCAGTGTTCTTTGCATGACTATAAATGTTAGCATGGGAGTTTTGTGCTAATTGTGGTGGCCTGTGTGTGATTTAGTGTGTGTGCATGGACAGATGGACACCTATGCACATTGTGCATTGAGTTCCTTGCTAGTTCAAGTTCCCCGAAAGCATGCAGAGTTACCCTTGCTTATGGTTCTGAAAAAATATCTAACTTGACAACTGATACTTAAAAACTTTATTTAAAAGGGGGAAATAATATAGGGTTTCATGATATTAAGACTAATTACTATCTGTCTTCCCTGTAATTACTATCTTTGTACAATGGAAGATGGCTAGATGAGTACCATGATGATGGGAAGACAGAGAGAGAACTAATTGCCAGAAGTAAGTACTGAAAATAAATCGCTTGTATTATAATTATATTCTAAGCATCCTAATTAAACTTAAGAATACAGAAATTTCTCAAGATTAAGATTGTTTTTTATCTTTACTTTAGAAAATAATTATGAATCAAAGGCATGCACTAAAGGTAAGTCAAACCCTATGTTGTCTTCTTGTAATGTTGAATTTGCTACTCAGATTTAGACTTAATTTGGGTCTTAAGTACATAAATAAGAGAGAAGTTAGTGCCTGTGCCAAACAATCATTCATGCTAAGTGTGTGATAACATGGAAAATGCAGACAAATTGGCTGATAATGATCTGTAGAAGGAGCACATAGATGAGTAAAGAAAAGGTTTTCTCACTAAACATTCTTGGTTTCCTTCCAGTCTTTATTATTCTGTTCTAAAATGAGTCGGGGTTCCTCTGAGACTGTTTTGTTTATCCCAGCATTACTGTCATGTAATAAATGGGGACAGCTTCTCTAGCAAGCAAGTTGAAACCCACACTGCAAAGTGACAGTGAAAGCAATTGTGGGTCAGAGTTCATCAGAATATCCCCAAGAGTATCCCGAAATAATAGCAACTGCAGCTGCACAGATACCAACAGCTTAGTTTAAAGTCATTTTCTTCTGTTGGAACCTGTGGGTTGTGGAAGGTCCTCTGAGCCTTTCCATCTAGTCAGCTAAACATCTTCCTCTTCTGCTGTTGCCACAATATCCCTTTCTTCTGCTTAGATGCCAGAGTTTCTTTCCCAAAGGGTTTCTTTATGTTATTGAATAGCTGAGAAAGAAGTCAGTGACAACCTGTTTGGCTGTTGATTTGATTCTTTTTATAGTATAGCTTCAGTCTTGTATATGTAATGCCACCCAAAGAAAGTCATGGGTCCCCATGAGAGAACCCTACAATCAAGATAATCAAAAATGGGATAAGGCAAGAACCCTACTTTGCATATCACTGGTGTCTTCCACACAGGGACAGGACTTTGTGGTTTCCCTGTTGCTGGTTCAGCTCAACAGCAGTGGGGCTTTCACATGGTTGGTTTCCCTGCAAGTTCCCTGCTCCGATCCCTGGCCACCCTCTTTCCCCTGGGCCACAAGGGCTTTTGCAATATTTTTTTTAAAAATCAGCACAAGAATATTCTAATACTGGGTTCTCTGAATCCCCAGCTTTCATTAAAAATAAATCTTTTCTACCTTCATTTCTGAAGATGTGCCTTCTTTATATCTCTGCAAGAGAATGTGTTAGATACCTACTTTAAAAAAATTAAAGGTGAGGATACAGAGAACCTACTACAAGTATCATTATAATGGTATATGGATATCCTAATATTCTAGGGCAGATTGTTTTAAGCCCCTCTCACACGGAGAGGAAATGGCTGCTATGAGGACAACATGGTCAGGGCAAATACCTGCCATGCGGGGCAAGAAATGTAAATGTACCCACGCACACAGCAGCCATGTGGGTTTTATTGCAAACTTTCTCAAAACTTTGGAATAAAGCAGGCTTGGGAAAGATCATAGACATTCCCCATAGGTGTATAAACGCATTATAGTATTGTGGGGAAGTGGGAGAATAAAGATTCAACTTGCAGCACGGCAGTGTACACCTTAAGTGAAAGTTAATCTTTTCCAACCGGCTTCAATCACTAAGTAAACAATCAAAACATATTGTGCCCCTTTCTGAGAAAGGATGCTGTGAAGAAATGATATTGCATGTAGCTATTTCCAGACAATATTAATGGAAAGAATAGGAAGAAATTCAACACAGGACAACTTAAAGTATGAGAGATAAGGGTAGTCTTCATCCCATAGACAGGGTTTAAACATTTTCCCAGTTATAGAAGTAAGAACTAGAAGAAAAGAAATTAGATGCAGGCCAGGAGGCATCTGAACCAGATATTAGATTGATAGAAGACTTTATGAGAGAAGACTTTGGGTCTGTATTGGAAAAGATGGTCTCACTCAGCAGATCTGAATCTCCCATAATATATCTGTCTCCTATCCTGACAGGATTTGTGTGATGGGTTGGGCGCTTTGGTGTCCGAAGCAGCTGTTCACACCTGAAGCAGCCAGCGCCACAGCGTGGGGGGGGGAGGAGAGGCACGGTCGGCGGCGCATCAGTTGGCACACATACGCAGGTATGGAGCTCTGTGCCTGCATGTGTGCGCTGACCAGTGCACCACCACCTACACGTCCCCTCCCCCCTGCGCCACAGTGCTGGCTGCTTCAGCCACGAACGGCCGCTTCGGCGCCCAACCCTAGCAACTCAAAGTACAAAATGGGGGGTGGCAAAAATCAAGAGAGCCAAGAGTCTCACACTATTAAATTGGATGTTATTAGTTTTGGGCTTGATTTCAAGTAAACCGATACAGGGATGGATGTTACATACAGCAAATGTCCTTCTGCTAATGAGTCATCTCTGAAGTCCTATGGTCACATCCCCCCCCCCCGGAATCTTTCTTGGAGTTTTTCTTAAACATTCTGAGTGCTATAGCATTAAACTAATGCAACACTTGTGTGCTGTAGCATCATCACTGGCTCCACTGACTCAATGGAGTCCAGGCATCTCAATGGTGCTGCTATAGCAGATTTAGTGCTATAGAGTAGCGATCCCCAACCTGTGGGCAGCGGACCATATGTGGTCCTTCGACTAATTGGAAGTGGGCCCTGAAGGACGCCTTCTCTCCCCCCCCCCCCCCAGCCCTTTACAACACACTTCATTGTTGTGGCGTGTCTGTATCTTATTTTGAAGGGATGTTTAAACATTACCATAGTGATCAGAGAGCGCTAGGGCAGTGGTTGAGAGTAGACGAGTAAACTACCCCCCCCCCACGGGGCCTCAGTAAAAGGTGTTGAGTGGTCCCCGGCGTTGAGTGGTCCCCGGTGATAAAAAGGTTGGGGACCACTGCTATAGAGCTCAACTTAGAATGTTTTTTTAAAAGTCCATGGAAGATTACATGGGAGGGGAAAGCAGCATTGTAGGAAACACTATGGGCATTTTAAACAGCATACTACTGCAATTCAGAAGTGCTACAAAGGGGTAGAAAATGGAGGAAAGCAGTTTCCCTCAAAATTGGGTCAACCGCTCTTTGCCAACCCAACCCAAGCAGATTTGTATGAACAGGTAAATAAGATCTGCTAGCAGCTGGTTACTAAAACAGGTCTGTCTGAAATGACAGAAAAAAATCCATTAGCAACCCATTACTAAAACCGAATACAGAGGCAGTTTGAAAATGGCCAGTAAAAGGTTGAGGAGGAACTATCGGGGGGGGGGGGACCACACACACAAACAGGGCTGTTAAAAATAGAAACTTGACTTCATAAATTTCTTTGAGTTTCTTAAACATACGCTTGCATTCTTTTAAATGTTTTATTAATTAAAAACTATGGAAATGGCAGCTTACAAGAATGTATACTGTTTGTCTCCACCAATTCATAGCCCTTTGTTGAGTTGTTGCTGGAATATTATCTGTGAGTGGAGAGCGGGTCACCTCAAAAGTGCTGTGGATCTGTGCTGCACTGCTGAAATGTAAAGTCACAGAAATATCAACAGAACCTTCACATTTTCTTCCTTTAGTGTTATAAATAGGATTTTTCTTGTTTACTTTTATTCAACAGGACAATGGAAAGTGCTGGCTAGAACTGCTCAAGATTCCCCAGAGCCACAGCAGTGCAGGAGAACCCTTGTGATTTATGGGTCAAAGGGCAAAAGTGATGATCTTCTGCTTTCTTCACAAAACTCAGGCGATGTGTATTTCCGACCAGGAGCGACTGATGAATTCCTTGTAAGTCACAGCCATGCGGTGCAGCATGGAGATTGCAATGACATCTTGATAGAGCCAAAGGATATATGAGACATCTTGCCGCAGTAGTTACAAATGCCATTGCTATTTACAGCAATAGGTTGATGGTACTTTAGATTTTCTTCTGTCGCTTTCCCTTGTTCTTTTTCTATAAATATATTTTGAAGATGACTTCAAGATGGAAGGGAATAAATAACTAAAACATTGTGTTTTCAGCACACAGCCTATAATAAGGGCTAATTTTGAGACACATTTATTCAGAAAGGGGGGACAGGGGAAGAAGCAACCTGGACATAGTTAGAAGCAGACTTAAATGATTTATTTATTTATTTTTATTCAGACGGGTAACTATGTTGGTGCAAAGCAACATAACAAAGTTTGAGTCCAGTGGCACCTTTAAGACCATCAAAGTTTAATTCTAGGTATAAGCTTTCATATCCTTGCATTCTTCATTTACACACTTCATGTACCCTTTATTTCATTTTGGTTATGCCTTTTCTGTTTAACACAAACTTTTCATTGTTGATGAATTTTGAGTCCTGCTTTGCATTTTTGCCTTGTTTTCATCCAAATCCTGAATACCAGCAAGGGCAGTGCAATAGCCATCCTCTCCCCATTTTTAAAGATAGAGAATTACTTGTCATTCCTGACTGAGAGCACAGAGACTGCTCAGGAAGTGTCTTAGCCCTGGTGGGAGTGGAACAATTCTGTGGTTTTACTTTGTCCACAAGGGCCAAGCCAAGGGGAGTTTGGTAGCCAAACTAGGCCAAAGCATAGGCAATTTTTTAAAAAATACATTCCGTGTAAACCCTCCACAATCCACATGCATGGGCTGGGCTGGGCAACGACAAGCAGCTACCAGTCTTTTGAGTTTGTTATCAGTAGTATACATGAAACCATGATCTATATGCCAGACATAAACTAGATCAGTCCAGGGAAAGTAAACTCGGGGCCGCTGCCATCAAATAGAAAGAAGTACACAAAATCAAACCTCAATAATTTCAGCATGTTGACTCAGAGTTTGGAGATGGAACCTGGATATCTCATGGAATTAGAATTTATCTCCTGATGACAAAGATCTTTTCTTGTATTAAAAATGGCTACTTTGGAAGGTAGAGGACAGTATAGCACTATACCTCATTGAGGTCCCTCCCCTCCCCAAATCTGGTTGCCAGTAACCTGAAGAAAAAATGTGCCTTCCCTTTAATAGGGGCTTAATATGGTGAAGAAAGTGAAGAGGAAATAAAGAGCCTGTTGATGCGGGTGAAAGAGGAGAGTGCAAAAGCTGGCTTGAAACTCAACATCAAGAAAACAAAGATCATGGCATCTGGCCCTCTCAATTCCTGGCAAATAGATGGGGAAGAAATGGAGATAGTGACAGATTTTATTTTCCTGGGCTCCAAGATCACTGCAGATGGGGACTGCAGCAAAGAAATTAAAAGACGCTTGCTCCTGGGGAGGAAAGCTATGGCAAATCTAGACAGCATCCTAAAAAGCAGAGACATCACCCTGCCAACAAAAGTGCGTCTAGTCAAGGCTATGGGATTCCCAGTTGTAATGTATGGCTGCGAAAGTTGGACCATAAGGAAGGCCGAGCGCCAAAGAATTGAGGCTTTTGAACTCTGGTGCTGGAGAAGACTCTTGCGAGTCCCTTGGACTGCAAGGCGAACAAACCGGTCAGTCCTAGAGGAGATCAGCCCTGACTGCTCCTTAGAAGGCCAGATCCTGAAGATGAAACTCAAATACTTTGGCCACCTCATGAGAAGGAAGGACTCCCTGGAGAAGAGCCTAATGCTGGGAGTGATTGAGGGCAAAAGAAGGAGACGTCAGAGAATGAGGTGGCTGGATGGAGTCATTGAAGCAGTAGGTGCAAACTTAAATGGACTCCGGGGAATGGTAGAGGACAGGAAGGCCTGGAGGATCATTGTCCATGGGGTCGCGATGGGTCGGACACGACTTTGCACCTAACAACAACAACAAATGTGGTGAAATGAGCATGGCATGGGGTAATATGGTGAACCTTTGCATTATATGGAGGTAAATGATATCCAATTAAGCCTCTATTAAGGGGGAAATACAGATCACTGGCAGCCCTATCTCCAGGAATTTCCCAACATGGAGTTAGCAACCTTATATCACTAACATAAATAAACAGAGCTGTTTTTAACCCCCCTTTTCACTACTCGAAGGAGTTCCAAAGTGATTTACAAACACCTTTTGCTTTCTCTCCCCACAACAGACAGCCTGGGAGGTAGGTGAGACTGAGTGAGCCCTAAGAGAACTGATCTGCAAGAACAGCCCTAATAGAACCGTGACTATCCAGAGGCCACTCAGCTGACTGCATGAGGAAGAATGGGAAATCAAACCGAGTTCTCCAGATTAGAGGCTGCCACTCTTAACTACTATACCACACAGCAGCCCCCTATAAAGAGTGATATACAAGCTATGTTTAACTTTCTCTGAACTCTGCCCATTATTGTATTTTGCCCCTGGCTCAGTCCAGGAACTTGAAGGAAGAGACAGGATCCTCTTCTTAAACTTATACTTCTGGAAATGGCATATGAGAGACTTTTGGAAGTCCAAAAATAAACAGAATATTTTATTCAACAAAGAGGGAGAATGATCAGGTGGGATCAGGGGTAAAAAGGTGAATTAATAAGTCTGAGGTAACAGTAATTTCAGAAAACTCCAGTTCACAGCAATAAACAAAACAGGGATCACTTCACTCTTAAACTGGGAAAGGAATTTGTTCTCTACACTAGAATTTCTGCCCATGTGTCTGGCCCAGATAGGAGTCCTCAGTGGCCCTCGCACTCCTCCTTGCCACCTTCCCAGTCCTTAGTCAGTATTAAATTGAATTCTCTTCAGCAGTCATTTCCCCATTCTTTTTTCTTAATTGATGCTATCCAATGAAATCCATTTGAGTAGCCTGTCACTCAAAGGCTCTCTGCTGGCATTGAGAGGCATTAACCCTTCACACTCAGTCATGTATTTATACGTATTTATACAACACTTAAACGTTTTTATAGCACAGTCCATCATGCCAGGTTTTATGGAGCTGTCTGTGTCTTTGTGGCTGGGTTGCTGAATAGTCATATAATTCTTTACTGCTAGAGGAATCTGGCACATTGTTTTCTTATTATTTTTGATTGACTGCTTCACCTGTATTAGAAGAAGCCTTTCTTGCATATCTTCATATTTGGGGCATTGAAGTAGAAAATACAGCTGAGTTTGTTGCTCTTGTGGTGAATTTTCAGAAAACGGAGCAATTTAATTCAAGTCCCATCTGACCTTTATAAGATACACAGAATAGAATCTGCTACAGCAGAGGCCTGTTGGAAAGAATTCAATAATTTAATTTCAATAATAGAGCAGTAGGCTGGTAGAAAAGGCAGCTTTTCAGACTCTTTGTAATTGTTTTGCCCTCAGTTATATTACAACATGCATATACAACATTCAGTATAGTGGGACATTCCTGTAACTGCATGTTTAAGTGAATCTGTGTACTTCTGACTAGAGTAATAGTAATACTCGTACTTAGCTTTTATGGAGTGTTCTAAGGACGGACATTCTCAGCAAATTTCACAAAGAAGAAGAAGAAGAAGAAGAGTTGGTTCTTATATGCCGCTTTTCCCTACCCGAAGGAGGCTCAAAGCGGCTTACAGTCGCCTTCCCATTCCTCTCCCCACAACAGACACCCTGTGGGGTGGGTGAGGCTGAGAGAGCCCTGATATCACTGCTCGATCAGAACAGTTTTATCAGTGCCGTGGCGAGCCCAAGGTCACCCAGCTGGCTGCATGTGGGGGAGCGCAGAATCGAACCCGGCATGCCAGATTAGAAGTCCGCACTCCTAACCACTACACCAAACTGG
Organism: Paroedura picta; assembly: GCF_049243985.1. Lineage (NCBI taxonomy): Eukaryota > Metazoa > Chordata > Lepidosauria > Squamata > Gekkonidae > Paroedura > Paroedura picta. The sequence goes on along the minus strand of NC_135377.1, from coordinate 37,344,675 downwards.
CTCTCGGTGCCAGTTTGGTGTAGCTCGGTGAAGCAGCCTGGTAGACTTATCCTCATATTACACATTTGGAGGAAGGAGGTGAGTTAAAGGCTGACTTATTTATTTACTTGGTTTAGTCCAAACAAATTGATTAATGAATGTATAGACTGTATTTCACGCTGCAACTCAAGGTAGTTTACATATAGTGTTAATAAATGCAATGAAATAGGAATAGGAATGCCATCGGGCTAGTGGCCCCAGACTCCATCCCTGCATTGGTAGAGTCTGACAGCTAGCTTCCAGTTGTTTGCTAGATATATTGATCTCTGCCCAGTCTGCCTGCTCGGTCACATACTTTGCTACTGTAGTTTTGTAGCAAATTGGAAATAATAGGCATGCAGCAGAATAAGGAGGAGATGGGATGTACTATACAATTTTAGATTTCAGGGGAGGGTTGTTTTTGGTTTTTGTCTGCTGGAAATTTTTGCACAGGGAGGGAGTAAAAATGTGGCATCCAGACATTTCTCAATATTGACACCTCATTCTACTGCACAGATAGACTAGGCTTTGGTTAGTTTGCTGTGGATAAAGTTGGGTAAGTAACCTGTCTGAAAACATTTCTGCCTACCCACTTTTTGTCTGTCATATAGGCCCAGCTCTGTAAGACAAAAAGCGTATCTGTTGAACTGGCATTTTGATTCTCCCAACCTACACTTGTGGGAAAAGAGACATCCCCTTTCAAAAGTTCTGCACTTTATATTTTTCTCTCCCACCCCCACCTGCAGTACTAAACAGAATATTCTGTGGTGCACAAAGTCGCACCTGAAATTTAAGAAAAATGGGGATTATACAAAAAAAAGTTGGGAGCTATTCTGCTGCAAAAGTATTCAAGTGACATTAAGTTTCAGTTGCCTTCGTAATACCTCATTGCTGAGACTGTTTAAATGATCATAGCCTTTTTATTTCATGAGTTCACCTATTTCCATTTGAGGCAATACAACTGGTTGCCATGGGAATGGCTGTGTGATGTTGCAATTAACAGAAGATTGCAAGTTCAGCAAAGCAATAAGCAGGAACAGAGCAGCAGCAGAGCTCCTGGTTCTATACAATAGGGGTTAGCAAGGATTCAAGTCGATAACACAGTGCTATGTACACAAATTGAATTTCCTGGAAACAGCAGGTCTCATTTTGATCCCCGTCTTTGATTCTAATTAGTCTCATGCATATTTAGGCAACACACATAATTGTCCCTGTCCAACAACTTTACAGCTCAAAGGAGGCTTCGTTGCACAAACAGCTTTTCACACAAGCAGGAGTTGCCTGGCTCTCATCTGTGCATATGAGGGTGCACCACATGTACCATGACAATGCATTTTGCTGGCGTGGAGTTCCTTGTCACTGAAGAACAGGACTGTGATCTAAGCCTACCAATTTATAAATAAGAATAGATTCAAGTGGGTAGCCATGTTGGTCTGAAGTAGCGCAACAAAAATCAGTCCTTTCGAGTTCAGTTGTAGTTCACAAAAACATTGGAGATATAAAACTGTCCATGTTCATAATTAATGACAGACACTTTCACAGTTGTGTAAAGAGATAATTAAAGGAGACTAGTTGCTGGTCCCATCCGTCTCCACCCAAGTGTGGAAGCATCCCTGCAAGTGACAAACTGTGCTGGTAGGTATATGGCTTAATTTGGATATTATGACAAAGTTTACTAATTTGCCGTAATTTGCTTTTGCCATATCTCTACAGTTATGATGGCTGTTCATTTAGTCTGAGGAAGAGTACATGCACTTGAAAGCTCACCCCTTGAATAAATCTTTGTTTAACTTATAAATAAGTTCCATTGAAACAGGTGGGAACTCCCCTGTGGGTGTGGTTAGGACTGGGGTGAAATATAGCAGGTGATGCACATTTTGAGCAAGTGTATATGCCAGCTCAGTGTAGGAACATCATTCCAATCAGGACAGACAATGATGCTAGATTTCAAGCTATCATTCTACGTGTCCTTTATGATCTTACTTCTATGAGAGAGACAAGTCTCTCCCCCCACCCACCCCACCACCTTCCGCCCACAGTAGCCTTTTTCTAGCAGGCTGGATTTCAAGCTCTTTTCAGGGAATAAGCAGCAGCAATTCCAGACAATGTGTCGTTATGTAACCAGCACTTAGGAGGACTGTTGCCATGTTAATCCCAGACATAGCAGTTATTGCAGCTGCCTTTACAGATCAGATTTATTAGTCGATAAAAACATTTTAGCTTTACGGAGGTTTCCTTTAGTTGAAGCCTGCACAGTTTCTTGGAAGTATGCCCCAATAAGCTTCTTTCCGAATCAACATGCCTAGGTTCCAGCTCCAAAGGGAAACTGATTATGCTTGCTGTATACAGAAGAGATAAGCCTCAAGCCTCTTCAAGTTAACAGGTTAGTTGAGATAACTATGGGAGCTAGCCAGTGTAGGGGGAAACAGGCAAGGATTGGTTGTCTGGCATCGCTGCAGATATGGGGATAGTTTCAGAGGGCAGCCCTGTCGGTCTTCAGCGGAAGGGCCAATATCAAGTCCAGCAGCACCTTAAAGACCAACAAGATTTTCAGACTATGAACTTTCAGGAGTTAAAGTCCCCTGTGTCAGATATAAATTCCCATCAGGGGAGCATTACAAAGTTGGGTCAATCTGTGACTGCCTCACAGAGGGCATGCTGGTGGCTGCACACTATTTTAAACACTGTGCTACATATGGGGCTGACAGGAGTTAGAGGACTAAAATAGTTTATTTGACGTTCCAAAGAAGGAGATTAAATTGTGAAATAATGGACAGATTAAAATATAGATAATTAACACATTTGTGTAGATCTTCAGAAACTTAATGAAAGAAAAAAAAATAACTTTTAAAAAATGCTTAGATAAAGAAAGGAAGAGGATGGAGTATCTGTTAATTAGATAATTAAAAAATTGAAAGAAGTGTTGGTTAAAGTCAAGTTTTAGAATCATACAGTTCAAAGAAGCTGGCATCTACATGCTCCTCCCCAACACAGATAACTTGCTCAACTATAGTAGCATTTATAACAGTAGTTGTAATTTATAAGGGCAGTTTTATTTCCCTGCTGCTCCATATTAGAGGTAGCAGTTTTCAGAAGTACATACATAAAAATCACACTTTCATTTTGGATTCTTTAATCTGGAATTGCATATTGAAATTGGGATACTGGGGAATAGTCCATTCTGTAGCCATCCTATCAGTGTGTCTTAAATTATTCAACTCATTGAAGTGATTTATCCATGTGAAGTGATTCTTGCTATGCATGTTGAATTTTACAGATGATTCCCATTGTTATATTTTAATTTGGTCTGCTTAGGCCCCTTGTTCTAACAGTTCGTTTTCATGGCACAGCAGCCAATCAGATGGAACACCGAGCAGCACTTCCAACAGGAGGTGGAGGAGCATGGATATAAACAACATATTTTGGAAAGCGGGTTAATAAATATAAATAAATAAATATATTGATTTATACAAGTAAATATAGATAAATATATAAATAAATAAGTTGATCCCAGCACTAGACATGAAAGCTTACATTAGGCATATGCCTTTGGTCAGGAAAATAATTGTCATTATCTAGGATCACAGTAGGGGGCGGGGTCTAGTAAAGGTGCCATTAATGTGAGGGGACTGTCTTCCAACTACTAGAATGTAGGAAACACCTGCTCAGTTAATAAGAAGAGGTCTGAAAAAAGATTTGTGATTAGACAGCATTTTTTTCTTCTTGTTATGAGAATACTCTAAGGTACTTGTTGCTGTGGTTTTGCTATATCATTCTTGAATTTCAAAATGTTGGTACCATGGTGGTGGTGGAGAACTATAAGCATGTGCTGTCACACTGAGTAAAGAAAAGTTTTATCCTCACCATTGCAAATTAAGAAGTGCTATACAATAGGCTGTAGCATTCTTGGAAACAGTGGCTGTTAGATCTGTAAACCGCTCGGGGAGCAGTATAAATAAAATAGTAAGGCTAGGGGGGGTGGGCTGAGTCCAGGATATGAAACCGGGGCAACGGACTGACAAGAATTCCAGCCAGTTGGGTGAGGGGCCAATTGGAAGGTGCAAAGCACCTTCCAATTGGGTCCTCACCAGAACAGACCAGAGTTCCATTGCACCTCCTGACCTATCCACCCAGCCCAGCCAGGGGCAATCTGGAGACATCGCTGCCAGTACAACAGGCTTGGTCCCTAGTATGATATAAATGGCATCCCACAGAATCTGTGACAAGAAAAAATGTAGCCAATGTTACAGACCAAAAGACTTTGCAAAAAACCTTCATGATTTATTTATTTATTTAATTTTTAAAAATTTATTTATAATTTAATTTATACCCTGCCCCTCCCAACAAAATCAGCCTAAGGTAGCTTACAAAAAGATAAAAGATAAATTACAACAATTTCCATTAAAAACCCTCAATCCCCAATATATTTATCAAATAGCCATCACCTAGAAATGTGGAAGGGGGTATCTGGTCAGTTGTCCATCAGGAGATAGTGTTGCATGTCATCCGCATATTGATGGTACCCAAGCCCAAGAGCAGCTGGGCAAAAGGGTGCATAAATAATGTTAATGTTAAATAAAGTGAGGAGAGAACCGCTCCCTGTGGCACCCTGCATTGGAAGTAGCTGAGATGCAATTGATTGTCCCCAATTGCAACTCTGTGTCCTTAACCATGGAGAAAGGAGGTAACCCACTGATGGAAACCGGATTGATATGGGTCAAGGACCAGTGCTTCATCCAAGTATGCTAACAACTGGTCTGCAATAAGAAGTCAAAAATAGAAATCAAAATGGCATAAATGCAATAAAGTCTTCTCTTATTAAATGAATATATTTCTAATTTTCAACTTATCAGTATCCATAAATTCCAGATATGGGCAACCAGAATGGGATCCCAGGTATGCTTATCTTGCTCTCAGTATCTTCCTCAGTGACTGCCAGTCAATATCTGAACAACTGGTCTGTGGCTGTACGCTCTATCACCTCTCGTAATCCTGGGAGATTTTCAGGCCCCACTTGAAGTGACAGCTTTTTTTTCTTTTTTTAATAAACAGTATTGTTTTACAAACGGACATACACTCATTCTGCATTACACGTATTCATCCTAAACAGAAATTTCTTGAAGAGAAAGGAATTCTGCTCTGTACCTTGAGTTTTCTTGCCTGCCAATGCTTTCCCCTGTCATTTCAACAGATGAGTAAACCATCAGCACACAAACATATTCTGTTTAGTTTGCAGCATGACTAGCTGTTTCCCTGATATATTAGTTGTCAGTATGCAAGGAGCTATTTTAAACAAAAGAAGTCAGCTTGGTGTAGTGGTTAGGAGTGTGGACTTCTAATCTGGCAAGGCAGGTTTGATTCTGCGCTCCCCCACATACTGAACAAGCAGCAATATCAGGGCTTTCTCAGCATCACCTACCTCACAGGGTGTCTGTAATGGAGAGAGGGAAAGGGATTGCAAGCCCCTTTGAGACTCCTTCTGGTAGAGAAAAGAGGCATATAAGAACCAACTTCTTCTTCTTCTTCATATAAGACTGCTGCACAGTCAGAAAAGGATAACAGCGCAACCATTATGTGTGCTCCTTCCCACCTAAGATACAAGACAAGAAAGGAACTGTTCTGTCTTTTTTGTCCATGTTGATTACAAAGAAGGAGAAAAGTAATTAGGAGTGATTTCCCCCAAATCTTCTAATCTTCTAATCTAAGTGTTGTTCACTATCTGTTCTTTCACCACCTACACAAATAGAAAAACCCTGATAGAAGGTGAGCACTGAGAGACATTACATTGATTTTCTTGACATTTTAACAATCCACAGCAACCAAAAATTGACATTCATAATTTCAGCAGCAAGGTCACAACAAAGCCTCCAGACCCAGAATCAGGCCATCTTTAATACAGAAAGACTTGGTATGGCTGTAAAAATAAGGAACAAATATTATTTAATAAGCACTAAAACAAACTGAGTTGTATCCAACCAGTTTACTCGCAGGAGGGCATTTTGGGCTGGAATAAGACACGACACACCAATGTTGGGATAAACAAGGCCACAGCTTTTCTAACCTCCCCACGGGAGGGTTGGCGCAGCATGGGAGAGGGAGCCTGACCTAGCAGTCAGCAGACTGCACCACAACGTGCAGAGTCCAGAGGCGCCCTGGGGACCCGCAGCATTCCCAGCCAGGAGAGCAGATCCCCTTGCCTACTGAAGTCCACCCTAAGGGAAGCGACCTATGCGGGGGAGCCAGTGGGTGTCCACCTCATTTGGCTGTCCCCAGGGCACCTGGCAAAACGAGCTCCTGGCCTCCCAGCTAGGTAAGCTGCACTCGTTTACATGCCACCTCTTACCAAGGTCCCAAACCCCAGGAAGTCCGATTGCACACGAGACTCCCTGCCAACAGGCTCCATCCCATGCAAACCCGCAACTGTGATGAAAAATTAACGGAGAACATCCACCTTAAACATTGACATAGGGTGGGAGGGAGGGAAGCTGCTCCATGGTGTCCTGGAGAAGAGGCTGGGACCTGCACACGTGGCGCTTTTATAGGCGCCACAGTCCCGCCTTTCTTTTTTTACGCTAGCACGCAGCCCTCCAGGGCTGCTGGGGCAGTCGCGTCCGCCTCCAACCAGCCCTCCGCAGCGTCAACCAGCAGCTGCGGTGAGTCTTTGACGCACATTTTTTCACTGAATTTTACCAGATCGCTCCCCTTAGTACAGTTTCTGTCCCTCATGGCTTTTGTACATCTAGATCCCATGCCCTCTATGGACCTTGGAGGGTGGTCAAAGTGGCCCACAGCTTAATTTTTTCTCTATTAGTATAATTGGTTGCAGCCAGCACCATATTGTAAAAGACTGTAATTGTCCTGAGCCTTTAAATATGCTGACATCTGTCATTGTGAGATACGCATGCCTTAATTTCATTTCCAGTGAGGAAGTAGTTCCTATCACTAGCTATTTAATGAAGGCATTCCTAATTAGAATAGGGAAAGGGGGTAGGCTTGCCAATATTTTAAATTCTATTATGCATACTTGACTACTGAGGGCCGATGTCCCATGATGCCCAGTGCTTTGTGTTCTTATGATGCACCCTTTCTTGCTATTTGGTGCCAGCTTAAGAATTTACTGTTCTTGTTGTCAATAACTAAAAGAGGCTCCATTTTGCTTTTTTTCTCTTTGGATCTTAAATATTTGGCGAAGTTAAATTTTTATGTCCATTGTTTTAACATGATATTGAATTTTTAAAAAAATGATCTTAGGTAAACAAGAAATTATCCAAATAAGGAACATTAAACAATAGACAAGTTTTTTCTGTGAATGAGGAGTTCTTTCTTGACAGCCCATTATTTCATCCTCTGTCCCTTTTTTTGCAGGTTGAGCCTGCAGATGTTGGTGATGTATACAAAATTCGGGTCGCTTGTGATGATTTGTCAGATTTTAAGGGCTGGCATTTGAAGTCTTTGCAGATAGAAGAGCTGAGCACTAATCAGGAGGTGAACTTTGACTGCGACTGCTGGTTTTCTGTTCACCAAGAACACCAAGAGTTGGTGAAAGAATTCCCTGCAGTGAAAGAGAACCAGAAACCTTTACCAGGTAAAAATAGCAGAGAAGTCAGGAACAATGTGAACTTGCCTTTGAAAAAGAATCAGCCAGTGCAGCAAAACCAACTGTTTGTTAAAAGCCCTCTGTGCTAGATAGGCCACAGTAGCTCTAAAGCAATGCCTTAAAAAGACTGAAAAGACCTCTTAATTAAATAAGAAATGGTGTCTAACTATCTCTGTATTCCCTGCATAACTGTATATGTAAGCCATAAAGTTATAATTGTACCAGTTAAAAATAAAGTACATAATTTGGAATAATGGAAGCCATTTTTGGTAGATTGAACACTGGATTCTTCTGCTTATCTAAGCTTGAGTTGCTGAAAGGATTATTAGAAGTTGTTTCCCAGTATAATAAAAAATATTTATTTCTCAAGGTGCTTCAAAATGTTTTATAGTTCAAATCCACTGAGTTTATGTACTTAGTGGGCATTGTGAACTCCAAATCCTCATAAAGTACACAGACTGTAAAATTTCATTGTTGTATTATAAAATAACAAGTAGATGCCTTGCAAGGGCTTGTGGGAGGCATGCCATCTCCCTCAACTACGTTTTTCCTTCCCTGAAAGCCCTAATAGCTTCCTTGTTAGCTACCCCCTGTCTTCAGTTTCCCCTCCCACTAGCAGCCTCTCCCTGGGAGAACTTGGACACAGTTGTTCCATGCTAGCTGCTGGGCTAGGCCCAGTGGTGTAGTATAGGAACCTGCATGAGCAGGTCATCTAGTCCAACCCCCTGCTCAATGCAGGATCAGTCCTAAGCATCCTAAAGCAGTGGTCCACAACCTTTTCCAGGCTGCGGACCGGCGACGGCGGGAAGGGAGATCGCCCGGCCGCTCATGAGCGCATGCAAGGCCGGGTCGTGCATGCGCGTTTGCGCCATGCACGACCACAAACGCGCATTCGCTGCACTCCCACGCATGTGCGTATGCGTGGCCTGGTCGTGCATGTGCGTTTGCGGCCACGCATGGCGCAAATGCACGTGCGCAGCCGGGCAGTCGCCCTCCCCACCACCGCCGGTCCACAGCCTGGAAAAGGTTGTGGACCACTGCTTTAGGATGCTTAGGACTGATCCTGCGTTGAGCAGGGGGTTGGACTAGATAGCCTGTATGGCCCCTTCCAACTCTATGATTCTATGATTCTAGAGGTCAACAGATGCAAATCATTCATTTTGCTGTGTCTCAGCCTTGCCTAAACACAGCAGTTGGGGAAGGGGATCGGATTCTTGACCTGTATCAACTGTGAGTAAAATCACCAACCTCCAGGTGGCATCTGGAGGTCTTCCACTATTAAAATTGCTCTCCATCTGGTCATGATCAGTTCCCCTGGAGAAAGTGAACGTTTTGGATGGATGGGCTTTCCCTTTCACCCTCCCCAAGTTACATCCCCCAAATCGCCAAGTATTTCCTAACCCAGAGCTGGAAGACGTATTTCCACCCCACCCCAAATTTTTGTTTTTCTGTGTCCAAGCAGCAGCTGATAGTAAACATTCTAGGGCTGAAATAGTCAAAAATAGTCATCTTCGAATACCTGGTCTGTATCATCACAGGGTCCCAGAAAAGTTTCCTTAGCAGGAGGTCAGAAGATAACTCCCAAATGATGAATGTTTACTAAGAATCAGTTTAAGATCCTCTTGCTACAGCTAGCTTATTGGTGCTGAATGGTACAAACAGCTTACAAATATTTGAGCAGTGAATGAACACCTTGTCAATAATCAGCACCCTCATTAGAAGCAACAAACAGGCTTATACAGGTGAGCCAAACTGCCAGGTGTTCAAGAATCCCTAATCCCAATTAACAACCCCAAAGGAACTCTTTTTATAGATAAATTGGCAGACCTTCTAAGAGCTCAAGGGAATTTGAGGGAGAACTGGGGTTGATAAAAACACACACATCATATGCTCAGCTTTTTCTGAGAAATATTTTTTAGCAAACCTGGGATGTATGTATAAATTAATCCTTCTCTGGATGGAAAGCCCCATTTTATGGCTGTACTGGTGAATAATATGGAGCCACCACTTGAAGCTGGATTATATAATTGAAAACTATTTCATTTGAATATTTTCTTTTCTTGGGAGACAAATTATTTTATCGTGGGTCAAAGCATTGAAATAGAATGTATTTCCTCCCAGTTATACAATTTTATAGCTTACACAGCATGTACAGTATTCATGAGTCTTTTTATCCCATTACAGTGCATAAATATATCATCTGTGTACACACTGGAGATCGCTGGGGGTCAGAAACCTTTGCAAACCTCTATATAACACTTTATGGTGAAAGGGGAGATACAGGTGTTAGGCAACTGCAAAACTCTCTGGCAGCAGAAGAAAAATATCAAAGAAACAAGGTAAAATAAAGAAAAAATCTTTTGAAAACAATGAAATGTGTCGCAAACAAAATCCAGTGGCATCTTAAAGAATAACAATGCCCTTTTCTTTTAATTTTTAAAATCTTGCCCAGTTCCCTCCTCAATGAAGCCCCATGTACCTCATGGCTTCTTGCCTGCACAGGTCCCAATCCATTCCCAATATAGCCCTTTTAGGGATCCAAGCAGGTGCTGAGGGAAAAGAGAAGACAGGAAAAATCTAACTCTAACAACAGAAAATTTGCAGAATGTAACCCACTTTATTCACATTTCCCCAGATATTGTGGTGGTAATGGACATAATATGCCAGGAATCAGTTTTATCTGACATCACTGACGGGCTGTACAGAGACATCTATTGTTTTTCCCTCTCTTTTTGCAAATTGGACAGAATAGGCCTTCTACCTCTTACATTATTATTCTGTCCATCTTCCAAGGAAGTTAGGCATACATGGTCGTTCCTTCCTCCATTTTACATTCACAACAACCCCAAGAGTTAGGTTAGATTAAAATAAGAAAATATGACCGGCTAGACTAGAGATACCTAGTAACCTTCATGGCTAAATAGTGATTTTTACCCTGCTATATTCACTTGTAGTCAAACCACAGTCTATTAAAAAGGTAACTACTGCTACCCTGACTCTAGCAGGAAATTTACTCAGGTAGGAAATAATGTTTTCCTGAAATGGCAGGGCTGCAAGAGGAGAAAGGAAACCAGGGCATTTTTAGGTCTGTAGAAAGATCTGTCTTATCTGTTCATGGTTTCAGTTTCTAGATTTAAGTATCCACAGTTTTGGCCATGTTGAAATTTAGCTACTGATTTTTTCCCCCCTTCAGGTGGATTCCTTTATGGTGGAGGCTGTATCCTTGGGCCATTTGAAAAAGATAGTTGTGGGACATGATGGAGAAGGATATGGAGCTGGGATATATCTGAAAATGATAACAGTGAAGAAATCTGAGAACTCAGATAAAGAATGGCTCTTCCCATGCTGGAGCTGGCTGGATACTCACATAGGAATCTGTGACACTGTTTGTGACATTAAAACTATAGGTGAGTTCTGTTCTAAGAAAATCTACTGATGAGTTGTGATATGTATGCATGCACCCATCCTAACTTCCTACCTTGCCTACACTGGACTGGGCAGCCCTGAGATGCCATATATAATGATTGGGGCTATTCCCTCCAGAAAGAAACAGGCAGATCACCAACCTAATCTAAATCCAACAACCCAATTTTTAAAAATCCAGGGTACAAAAATTAACCCTAGAAAATACAAAGTAACGAACACACCCAGAAGGTAGTCAGTCCTGAAAAAGACAGAATTAAACACTAAACATGCAAAGCCCAGACAAAAATGCGGGAGTAGCAACAACAGGGGGCCCAAGGGGGCCAGAGATCCCAAGAATAAGGGGAAGAGGCAGATATGGCAGTAGGAGGAGGTGGGACAAGAGAATAGACCTGCACATCTCTCAATGGACTAGTCAACAACTGGCATGAGCGAATGCTGACCAACATTGATAAGATAGCTCCCAAACATCCTCTCTCCCCCTGTCCCAAGCGGGCTCTCTGGTATACAGAGGAGCTCTGCAAGAGGAAATGGGAACTGAGATTACTTGAGCAAGTATGGAGGAAGACTTGCAATGAAGTGTCAAAAACATCTTATAGAATGTATATGAAAGCCTATAAAGTGGTGGTAAAGTCAGTAAAATGTGATTTTTTTACTAAACTTCCATCATGTCTGTGAACTTGCACCCAGCACAATTATTCAGGATAGTTTGGTCACTCACTGCCCTGGTGGAAGGGCACCAAAATAATAGTGGATCAGAAATTAGCTGTGAGGCATTTTTTAGTTACTTCATGGACAAATTCTCAACACTCCGCCATGACCTCCCTCCAGCCTTGGACCAATAAAGTGAACTGGAGATCCTGTGGCCGCCTCTGGAGGAAACACAGAGTGACTTCAGATGACTCACACTGACTGAAATGGACAGGATGCTAAAATCAGCACAGCCGACCACATGCCCTTTAGACCCCTGCCCATCATGGCTACTTAAAACAACTGATGCAAGAATAGGAGCCCCCCTCCAGGATATAACCCCTCCCTCTCAATGGGATAATTTCCAGAGAGGCTAAAAGCCACTTTCACAGTGGTACAGCCACTGCTGAAAAGACCGTCTTTAGACCCACAAGAGCCTGCCAATTATCAACCTATCTTGCATTTTCTGGGGAAAATGGTGGAAAGGCTTGTGGTGGACGTATTATCAGCATTCCTGGATGAAGAGTCAATCCTAGACCCATCCCCGTCAGGCTTCCAGCCTGACCATGGGGTAGAAACAATGCCGGTTGCCCTAATGGATGACCTCCATCGCAAGTTGGACTGAGGTGGGTCAGCGCTGCTTGTGCTAGTACACCTCACAGCAACATTTGACATAGTCGACCATGAGCTTCTAGCTCACTGCATCGCCGATGCTGGGATATGGGGGACAGCCCTCCAATGGCTGATATCCTTCCTCCAGGGTTGCGGACAGAGACAATTGGAAAGAGACAATCAAACCACTACAAACTCACATTTGTAGTTCCACAAGGGGCAGTCCTTTCTCCAGTCCTAGTTAACATCTTCATGGGCCCTCTTGCCCAGCTGGTGTGGAGTTTCAGGCTTGGGTGCCATCAATATGCAGATGACATCCAGCTCTTCCTCCTGATGGATGGCTGCCCTCTTTCACCTCCAGAATCCCTAGCCAGATGTTTGGAAGCAGTGTCAGGATGGATCTGAAGCTGAACCCTTCAAAGACAGCTGTCCTATGGGTGGGTAGTAAAGATCCAAGCGAGGATGGGCTGCCTGGATGGGCTGCAACTATCAAATACCCACTCCGCCAGGAACTTGGGTGTGATCCTGGATGCCTCCCTCTCCATGGATCATGAGAAGTGCCGCTGGTGTTCTGCCACCTTCGCCAAGCCAAACTTGAGCCCTGAGGGGAGGACAGTGTATAAATATAATAAATAAAAATAAAATAAATATTTTCATGGCAGGATTCTGGTGCTTCATCACACGCCCCTTGATCCCTAACTACATAGTTATAAGACAGAAAAAACTTTACCTGTTGAATTTCCCCCCTCTCATAACATTGTAAATAGCACAGAAGCCCTGCCAGAGAAGATGCATATGAGCCCTTTTAGTCAGGGCTGTTTAAAGATTGCAGTGCTAATGTGCAATTGTAACCGAATAATTCAGAGGGATTCTGACACTGCTATTCAAGGATCTAGCTAATGTTTCTTGTACAGGTTTTGCCTTATGATATGTTGACTTGTCAGTATCACACAGCATGCTCCAATTTATGGCTTGGTTGTGAGTGTATTTCACTGAAGCTGATCATTCTCTCCAGTTGCTATTATCTCTCCTTCTAAACTGTGCTTGCAGATGATATAGTAGAATTGGGAGGGGGGTTCTTGATTTCCTCTATGTGAACAATTAATTAGGACTCTGAAGAATGCTGCCTATTCTTGAATAATTAACTTCAGAAATGACAGCAAGCCCATTTGGCATCAATAAAAACAGCTCTGAATCTGAGATTTAAAAGCTGGAGGGGGGGGGGGAAGGAACATTCATGTTTTTCAAATCTGAAAGAAACATAGTGGTAACTGTATCAATGTAATATTATTAGCAAACAGTTGCTATGGATATCACAAAACTGACATAGTAGTGGGCACAATTCAGCCAAATTTAACTGATTTCAACAGGAGAAAGTTACGCTTCATGGTGAAAGCAATGTAACTTAAAAGTGCATTACCATGAATTTTGGTTTTGGCAGGGAGAGTTAATCCCCACTGTCTGCTTAACAGCTTTATTTATTTTTCAATTTGTATACCGCTACTCTTCCAAAGGACTCGTGGCGGTTCACAGGAATAAAACATTAAAATTCAATAAAACCCCAATTTACAGCAAGGCAGCAAGTGGGCAGATATTGATCAATCCTATCCCACCAATTTCAGCCAGTCCCCTTCCACTGGGAGTGGGTGCAGGTCTGATGGACCTTGGGGGAATCCTTCCTTGGAATACCAGGACTCTGCCCTGGCCTCAACCGTATGCCTCGTGGAAGAGCTCCATCTTGCAGGCACTGCGGAAAGTTGACAACTCTGGCAAGGCTCTCAGCTCTTCCAGGAGCTCATTCCACCAGGTAAAAATACTTTATGGATTTTTTGTTTTGTCTTTGATCTCATTTCAGGTAAAAGATTGACATGTGGCTCAAAAAATGCTCCGATCAACACACAGTCCTCAGGGCTGTGGACAATGGACATCATTGGGTCCAATGTCAGCACTGAAACTGCTCCCATGCAGCTTACTTTTTGCTTTTATGGAGACCTAGATTGCAAAAAGTTGGCTGTTCAGATTTCAGGAAAGACAACGCAAATCAAGGTAAATCAGTGTTCTATGTGAATGTTCCAAAATGTTTGATGTAAACCGCCCAGAGCCGTAGGGAAGGGCGGTATAAAAATCTAAATAAATAAATAAATAAATTTTATAAGAAAAAATAGATTAAATGATCATGTATGTGTGTCAGTCTGATTCCTGAGAAACCTCTCAAGAACGCAATATTATTCCTTAATCTTGTAACAAACACCTTTGTTACAAATTTTAATCAGCAAAGACCTCACTAATTTAACATCTGTAGTGATTTGTGTCGAAGCCAGGATCTTCCCATTCCTTGGCATATCGGCTGTACACACTTCCAACTTCTCTAGTACTCAGCTACTGTTCATACAGTTTGCTCAGGAATGGTTTTGACTTCTATCGCAATAAGGCTTTTCTATTTCAGAGTGCTTTTGCAAGTGAACTAATTCTGTTGCTTAATTGATTACTCTTGGTTTACACTATGTTTATTGAGAAGGAGGATGTTGAAGTTTTGGAGAGAAGTATAAGGATTTAGAAGAGTTGGTTCATATATGCCGCTTTTCTCTACCTGAAGGAGTCTCAAAGCAGCTTACAATTGCCTTCCCTCTACTTTCCACACAACAGACACCCTGTGAGGGAGGTGAGAGAGCCCTTGGAGCAGCCTGTCACTCATCCTCTTCAGTGAAGAATTAACACTTCACTCTCTGGTTTCCTGATATTCCAACACTTTGAGGCTTGCCTTTAAAGTGCTGTCCATCACAACCTTTCTTGGGTTGTAACTTGTCTAGCCTCAGATGGTGGGGATATCTGAAGCAGGGCCTCTCAAGAGACTGGAGAGATTAGGTTTATATGGAACTAGGTGGTCATTCAGGCATGCTGGTTCTGAGTTAAACGTAAAGGTAGAGGTATCCCTGCTGCCTTACCACCCTGTGCCACAAGAGGCTCTTTCAGCAGGGATAAGGTAAAAGGTAAAGGTATCCCCTGTGCAAGCACCTGGTCATGTCTGACCCTTGGGATGACTCCCTCTAGCATTTTCATGGCAGACTCAGTATGGGGTAGTTTGCCAGTGCCTTCCCCAGTCATTACCGTTTACCCCCCAGCAAGCTGGGTACTCATTTTACCAACCTTGGAAGGATGGAAGGCTGAGTCAACCTTGAGCCGGCTGCTGGGATTGAACTCCCAGCCTCATGGACAGAGCTTCAGACTGCATGTCTGCTGCCTTACCACTCTGCGCCACAAGAGGTTCTGAGTTATATAGGGCTTTAAAGCAAACTGGGAGCCAGTGTAAATGGAACAACACTACACTGCTGTGGTCCCTACAATTTCCTCCAGTCAGAATTCTGACCACAACATTCTATAGCAACTATAACTTCCAATCTTCAAAAGTACTCCCACACAAAGCACATTGCAGTAATCTAATCTATATTATTTGTTTATCATACGACATCTAAACTAAATGCTACCAGAACATGCTACCACAGTGATAAGTTCTTTCTTGCCCAGGAATGGTCAGAGTTGAGGTGCCCCTGGCAGCTTCTGTCACCTGTTTATCCAACAACAGTCCAAGAGCACCCCCAGTTTACAAACCTTCTCCTGAAGAGGGCTCTAACCTGGGGTTTCCCAGTCTTTCAGAGCAAATGGTGAAAAATAGGAGGTATACTCACCAGGAGAGAGGATGAGTAATGGAAATTAATATAGCTCTTCACCCTGCAGGTACTAATCTGTTTGTGGTCCCTGGCCCCAGAGAGATATGCCTGGCCTTGACCCAGGCCAGGAACGTCTCGGTCCTGGAACCCATCTGGTGGAATGAGCTCCCAGGAGAGCTGAGGGTCCAACGGAGCTGTCAAAGTTCCACAGGGCCTGTAAAACAGAGCTCTTCACCAAGTGTTTGGTTGAGGTCATGTCTGTTAAGATCAACGGGCCTCCTCAGGCTATGCTATTCCATCTGACAAACCCATTCATGGTCAGTTGTGGGGAAGCTGGAGGATTTTTATTTCTACCATCTTGTGTTTGTGATTGTTATAGTTTTAGGGTTTTAATGGGGTTTTATGGGGCATTATCATGTGATCCACCTTGAGTCCAAGAAGCAAGGTGGACTATAAATTGAATGAATGAATGAATAAATAAATGTGCCCACATGACCCAGAAGTGATGTAGGCATGTTGGGGGAGAGGGAAGCACTAATTTTGTAGTAAAACTCTATGGTAGAAATAGCTTCTACCCAAGAGTTTTGCCCCTAAACCAGAGCACTGTCCCTTAAGATCCCTGACATGCCTATGTCACTTCCAGATCAGAGACATGTTGAGTTAATTGTTCACAGCCTGTCTGAGATCTGCTGGAAGTACAAGATAGAGCTAAGTGTCACCTGCATATTGGTGACAGCTCTGTTCAAATCTGCTACTACAGCTCTGTTCCAGCAGCTACATATAGATGTTAAAAAGTGTGAGGTATGATAGGGATTGTAGCAGGATCCCAGAGATGCTTCAGTTATCTTGTGTGTATACCTTTACAAATGTGAGATGAAACTTTAATTCTTCAGGTTGTTGTTGCCAGTGTTTTTATTAAAATTGCACTTTGATCAATACGGTTATTACAATCTTCCATGTGAATGATATCATTGTTGTTTTAAATTGGCATTTGATAAATGTGTGCAGTGTTGTTTAGTGATGCTTTAAGTGGCTGAGAATGATAAAAATCAAATGCAGTTGACAAGTGAATTGTGCTATACTTTCTAGGAGGGAATCTTTTGTCTGATTTGTCTCATACAGGATGACTTGAGAAACATTGGGTCCCTTTACAAGATTCAGGTGTCTAGTCTACAGTCTCAGCTGGGGGAGCCCTGGCATTTAGTTCTGCTACATATGAAACATACAGGCACCAACGAGGAGATGTGGCTAGCATTTGACTGCTGGTTCAAACCTAATGAAGAGATATGTGTTGAACTGCCAGCATTCTCTGCAGGCCGGGAACCTTTGCCTGGTAAGATAATTCTGCTTTCATTGCAAAGAATTAAGTCCTTGGATGCACCTACATTTCTGGTATTGCAAGCTCTCTCCAACCTTCCAAGGCAATGAATTTGCATTAAGATTTTAAAAGTATCTCCTTCCCCAAAGCTTTGTGAATAGCTATGCATGTTTACTGAGAAGTAAATCCTGTTGAAGACTTTTCATGTAAATGAGCACAGAACTACAGTGTAAAGATGCATACTGTTAGGATGCAATCTCATTGGATTTAGAGAACAATCCTAAACAGGTCTGCCCAGAATTCTGCCAAGAATCCTATTCAGTGGGTCTTACTTCTGTGGTCTTACTCCCAGGAAAGTGTTATGATTGTGCTGTTAATTCTGTGAAAATTATGTTATATTTGGGGCACCATAGGCTTGTCTGAATATTGTAAATTGCCAATGGTTACGATGAAGCTCACTAACTAAACACAAAGCTTACTTCTGCTCAAACATGAGCAAAATCAGGCTGCATGTCTCATAGGCATGTTTTATATCGCCATAGTAAATTAAGTAGTTTTACACAATATTTTGGTCTGCCATTTTCCATCAGTTAGGGAACAACATCTGGTTATATTCCAGTCCTATTTTCTTAAAGCAGAAAAATGAGTAATTCAATGGCAATGTTATGTTGTCACCATGATCAGTATGCAGTGTCCTTATTTGCTGATTCAACAAATCTGAGAACTTGTGAGACGTTCATAGCAGGACTACTTAGAAGAAAGAGCCATGTTTTTTTCAATGGGGCTTACTCCTAATAAAATCTTCCTAGGATTGCAGCCTGAGCAACTAAATGTACATCACAGAAAACAAGACAAGCATGCTGGTGACTTATGCTAAATAGCTATAATTCTGTATTCAACAACATACTTAGCGTTTATTTATTTATTTATTTATTTATTTATTTATTTATTTATTTATTTATTTATTTATTTATCATACTTCTATACCGCCCTCCCCAGAGGCTCAGGGCGGTTTACATTATAACAAAGAACCTTACATAAAACAGTCTGTGTTTTACATGCTTGAATAAAATTATTATGGTTTTGCCTGAGTGCCATGAGAAGTGGCATGTTTGTGGTAAGGCACCGTCTCTTCCTTTTTCTGTTCTATTTATTGTAGCACAGTATAGAGAGATTATAGCATAAGGGGTTATAGAACAGATATCACAAAAAATTTAGTAACAGATTTTTATTCATTTATAGTTAGAAAAAAAATAGTCATCCAGACTTATCAATGGATAAATAGGGTCATCTGTTGCTAGAGGCATCTTCTTTCAATTATATCCGGCTCATAAACTGGCTTCTTCATTTAGCTTCTGTTGAACTAGCTACACTGATCCACGCATCGATAACCTCCATATCAGACCACTGTAGCATGCTCTAGGTGGGACTGCCTTTGAAGATATCCCAGAAACTACACTTGATACAAATGATAGCAACCAGGTTCCTGTCTGGGGACAGCCACTTGGAAGATATGACTCCAGTACTACCTTGGCTACCTATCAGTTTTCAGGTCCATTTCAAAGTGCTGGTTATTACACTTAAAGCCTACAGTGATCTCACCTTCTTCCTTCCCTCACAGGATTTTCTTTTTGTTTCTTATTTCTTAATTGTTGAGCAGCAATTATATCTATTTTCTTCTTATTTGCTGGTCTATGGGTGTCCCATCCTGTCGCCTTATGTTATTTTATATTTTGATACTGGCCCAGCTCAGGGACTTCAGGGAAGAGACGAAATCACCTCCTTACCCTCTACTTCTGAAAGAGCACACAAGAGGCTTTTGGAAGTATAAAATAAACAAAATGTTTTATTTATCTTAGAGGAGAAAAGGTCAGGTAGACTCAGGTGTAGGATGTATGAAGTGAACACACAATCAAAATGAAATAACTTTATCACACTAAATCCAGATAATATATTGCCAACAAGCAAGTGTTTTGTTTTGTTTTTTTGCTTTTCCACAAGATTTTTGGAACTTTGAGGACAGAGACTTCCTTCTCAGTCTCTGTTTTAACTTGAAAAAAATAGATTTCTACATTCCATTGACAATTTACATTTAAAAAGCAGAAATGTGCAACCAACTTCCCAAAATATTTCTATACACATCAAGGGATCATTCATTTCTTTATTATAGGTTTGCATTGGTATAGCTTTCTCATTTGCCAGAGTCTCTCATACTTTAATTTTGCTTTCTTTAGAGCTATCATCCTTTTCACTGGGCAAAGATTACTTCTGTCCACTAGAAGCAATTTCCCTGTTCGGCTTGAATGGGATCCTTGCTGATCCACCCACTCCTTCAGCTACTTTCCCAGTTCATTGTCAGTGCTGAATAGTCTTCAACTGTCAGTTCCCAACTGTGATTTCTTACCTGACAATCTCCACTGAACTACGTTTGAACAGCCTGTCATTCAAAGTTTATCAGACTCTGTAAGGCATTAACACTTGACAGTCTGATACAAAGCCTTTAATAACCTCTGGCACTCATATTTATTAGATGGCATCTCTTGTATGCTTCCATGCACCAGTTAAGTGGTTTAGACTGCCTTCTTATGGTACCCCCACCAAAAGTCCGTAGAATTACAGGTAGGTCACAGGCATTTCCCTGATCTACCAGAACAGGTACAAAATATGCTACATTTAGGAAAATGTATAACAGTTTTATTCTAGAGATCATTTGATGGAAGGTAAATTATCTTAGCAAATTTGGCTGAGTGTTTAACTTTTGCATGTATCAATCAATCAAGTTTTATTACAGCATTTGCCAGCAATAGCAAAAACTTTAAAACAAGATTAAAGACTTTTGCATGAATTTTTAATGTGCATTTTAATCTTAATTTTGCTAATTGGACTGGTATATTTTGTGTCCTTACAACCGGGTTACAACTTGGTTATTTCATTGTTAGCTGCATAATCACAAGAGATACAAAAAGTCACCAAACACCTTCACAGCTTTATGCTTCCCGTGCAAACAATATAGTGAATGGTTGCAGTTCATAGTGTTGCTGGCAAATCCAAGATCTGCAGGAAAAAATAATACTGGTAAATGCTTAATGTCACTTTGTGGCAATGAACTTATGGACTGCTTTCTCTTACACACATCATCCTTATAATGATGACTGCTTCCCTAGGAGAATCATATACTTTATTACAGGGGTAGTCAACCTGTGGTCCACCAGATGTCCATGGACTACAATTCCCATGAGCAAACGCTGGCAGGGGCTCATGGGAATTGTAGTCCATGAACATCTGGAGGACCCCTGCTTTATTAGACACGTATAGGGCAAAACAGGGAGAAGAGAAAAAGCACAATTTTTAAAGAATGGTCTCCCTTCACACACCATCAGTAATCCCTCATGTTACAAATAAAGGCATTGAAAGAATGGTGGTTATTGCTAACCCAAATGTTCTTTCATAGTACACATAATTATTAATGGTTTGGATTGGTATAGCTTCCTCATTTGTCAGAATCTCTCACATTTTAATTTTGCAGCCTGAGTGTAAAATTGGCCTTTAACGCCTGTATGTCATGGATACAATCTTTTTTATATTGTAGGCTTATTAAAGAAGTGATTGCATGAAATGTCACAATATTGGGATGCAGACCTTTTTATTATATTTCCTTCACTATGACTAGCAGATGCTTGTAAAAAGAGCAAGGAAATGTTTTTGAAATTCAAGCATGTGCCCCCCTTTCCCCCATTATCTTTGCATGAGTATGACAGTTAGGGTTGCCAGCCTTCAGGTAGGGTCTGGAGATCTCCTGGAATTACAAGTAATCTTCAGCCCACAGAGAGCAGTTCCCCTGGAGAAAATGTCTGATTTGGAGGGTGGAATCTATGACATTATAACCTGCTGGGGTCCCTCCCCTCCCCAGCCCCAGCCCTAGCCCCCCAAGGCTCCACCTTCCAAAATGGTTTCCAAAATGGAACCACCCTAGAATATGAGTGAATTTTCCCACTCATATTCCAGTGTGGTCCCATTTTGCATTGGAGGAGATGACATCTTGCTTTGTACTCTTCTGCTGCACCAAACATGCAGTTGTGGCATAGGCGTACTGTCTGTAAATGTAATCATTCACAAACCACCACAAACAGCACCAAAGTTAATGAAATGTTTGTGATGAGTGAACTGGCCAAATGCGTGAGGAACTTTGTGAGCTGTATCATGCCCATTCCTACAGGAGACAGTGTGTCACAGAACTTGAAATTCTATCTTTTCTGTACTGTACAGGGATTATGTTTGCTGATATTCAAGTTCCTCAGATCTTAAGTTACTTAATTTGCAATTTTCTTAGGAAACAGCATAAGGGAAAGATTTGAGCACAGGCTTCCACCCCCATCTACTATTAGTTTTGCAAAAAACCTCTGGGATATTCTGGTTTCTGAGATCATGTGCAATATGGCCATAGGTAAAATACAAGGACTATTTAGTGAAATGTTGAACAGTAAGGACTAATATAGTATTTCTTAGGAACAATGTTGTTACATCAATGTATATTCCAGAAGAATTGCTGTAACAAAGCAAGAACGATATAGCCTTCAGTATCTCTTACACTTTATATCAGTTATCCTGATTGTTCTTTGAAATCCTGTTGTTAACCAGATGGAACAAGGGAGAAAGCATTCTAATTTCCCAATGGTCTCTTTAATACATAGTTGGGGGTATGAGAGAATACTTTTCTGTATCTACTCTGTTGTTCAGATCAATAATATCCTTTCTTCTTGGCCTGCAAAATGACCATTTCTTTAAACTTTCTGAATGTCTTTGCTAAATTATTCCTTTCCCTATAGGCACCCCTGAGCTGCTTGTGTGTGCTGCTTGTAACAAATCTGGTTGATATAGGCTAAAGCAGAGGCCTCAGTGACAGGCCGCCATGCCTGCTTCCCCCCCCCCCCCCCCGCAGCAAGAAGCTCACCAGGCCGCGAGAAAAGCATCTGCCAAAGCAGCCACTTCACTCGCGGCCCAGCTAGCTTTTTGCTGTGAGGGGGGTGGGGAAGAGGCAGGCACGGCCGCCAGAACACTGTCGGCACAAACGCGCATGTGCGGAGCTACCACACATGTGCGTTAGCGCCCTCTGGTGGTGAAAACGCGCATGCATCCGCTCTTCGCCACCCTCGGAAGCAGTCCTCAACCTTAAAAAGGTTGGGGACCGCTAGGCTAAAGCATACGTTTGGTGGATTATAAAGTGAATAGTTTAATAGGGGGCTAGACAGCCTATATGTGTGTGATGCTATGGACACATACAGGGGCTGAACTGCCGTTTAGAGATTCTCATGCTCATGGAGATTTATTTAGCAGAAAATAATAATGTGAATTGAAAACCCTTCAAGACTACTACAGTACAGTTTCCATATGCATCTTTACACAATGTTATGTACACAATATTTGTAGAGAAAATACCTAAAATATGAGAGGATAAATGCAAGTGGAAAGAGTCAATAGATGTATTGTTGCAGAGTAGGCTCTATGAAATTTTTTTGGAATACATGTCATACCACCTGATCATGTAAATCTGCCGTATGATGAATCAGATAACAACATAGGATCACAGTCTAGAGAACAGGAAACAAACAAACAAACCATTACTGAGATTAACAGTTCCTGTGTTTTATAATAATTGTAATTGCATTATATATTATGGGTTTTTTTATTTTGTAACCCGCCACAAGCTGGCTTGCTGGGAATGGCGGGGAATAGATCCAGCTTGGTGTAGTGGTTAGGAGTGTGGATTTCTAATCCGACATGCCAGGTTTGATTCCCTGCTCCTCCTCCGCATGCAGCCAGCTGGATGACCTTGGGCTCACCACGGCACTGATAAAGTTGTTCTGACCAAGCAGTAATAACAGGGCTCTCTTAGCCTCACCTCCCTCACAGGGTGTCTGTTGTGGGGAGAGGAAAGGGAAGGCGAATGTAAGCCACTTTGAGACTCCTGGTAGAGAAAAGCAGCATATAAGAACCAAGTTTTCTTCTTTTTCAAAAGTATATAGATTATCCTTATGTATTAATTAGATGAATTTTTTATCATTGAGAAACCCCTGAAACATTCTACAAGCTTCAAAAAAACCCAGAAGTGGTGCAATAGTGCAGGATATGGTTGGAAAGCATAGCTGTATACATGCCCACTTGGGACCCCTCCCCTTCCTACCCCCTCTAGGTCCATCATTGGCCATTTTGGGAGAGGTGGGTGGGTTGGCATGACCATATATGGTTATTTCACCTGATAAATGTTTAACATTTTTAAAAAAACATATAAAATTTAATTAACTCCAACCAATTTGGGAAACCCTTCCAGGACCATCAAGATACCTCAGGTTTTTATGAAACCCTGGTTGAGAAACCTGGTCTACACAGACTGGAAGCAGTTGTCCATAGTCTCAAGTAGTGGTCTTTTATATCACCTATTTCCCCATCTTTTCTTTCTGGAGATGCTGGGGATTGAAACTGAGACCTTTCGCATGCTAAACATGTTCTACCACTGAGTTAGTCTCTGCTCCATGAATTTAGGAATAGCAGAAGTTTGGAATATAGTTCTGATGAATTTGACCAGGGTTGCTCAACCTTTTGCAAACAAAATTTCTGGAAGCAGTCAAAGCGTGAGTAGGCAGTACCCATTCATTTTGTAAGATATAGAGTATGGAAGTTTGCTGCTTCGCTGCTCCTCCCCTAGCAAATGCCCTCTTTTATTTGAATAGGAATCCTCCTCTTGATTTTATGGAAGCTTTATCTGCAAAAGTTAGTCACAGATTTTATGCAAATTTAATTATGCTTATTTTGGTAGAGCAGCTAATTAACACAAAAATCTTCAAGGGATTAAGGCATCATTCTGTAAATCAGTCTGTAAACTTTTGTGCAGAGATAACAAATATATGGAGTACAGTGCAGTTGATGAGACCTAACTGGGACAACCTTGTGTTATTTAAATGCTTACCATGGTAATTGCACTGACTGTACCTTAACTTAACAATGCACAGTAGGGACTTTCCAATACAATGGCCCATTCCGCACAAGGATCAATGTGGCACATTGCTTGCAGAAAGAAATAACGGAATTTAAAATGGTGCAATTTGGTGTAACGCATACCTGCCTTTGTAGTGGAATCCAGTAGCGTTTCAATCGTTTCCCACAGGTTTCCGGTCTCACCAAAAATTGCTAGAAAAGAAGCGATTTTTTCCATGCTTTGTCCCGCCCCTGGCCGTCAATCAAACAAGCAGCCAATGGGCGGTTGTTACCATGCTCCGGAAAAGCCCCTTTCCCTTTAAGAACAGGTTTTTTAAAAAAAAGAAGACCAACGAGTATGCCTTGATTCCTTGCCTCCTCCTAACGTAGAGACCCATCCAGCTGGCAGCTGGCGTGTGAGCTGCCGATTCATCGTTGCTACGCTCCCCCAAGTGAGAAAAAAATCCCCCCCCCCCGTGCATGGGCGCCATTTTTGGCCGAAAATAAAGGGAACCTGCAAATGGGGCTGTGTTGTGCTTGGTGACTTAGGGGAGCTTTAAAGCAGCTTTGTGGAGGGACTGCAGCCGGAGAAGCCTCGCTGCGTGAATGAAGGCTCACTGGCTCATTGCTCTCCGCTCGCTCCGAGGGGAAAAAAATGGCGATCGCTTCGCCGGAAGTTCAGAGGAGAGAGTCAGAGGGACTTTGTTGGAACCGCAACAATGGGAATGCACAGGTCTTTTTCGCTAGTGTTGCAGATTGTTTTCAAGAGTGTAGTGCTTTTCGGAGGGTGAATCCACTTTTCTGGATTTCCCTTTAAGCGCTACAATGAATCGCTTTTTGTGGATCGGTTTCAGGAGTGTGGCAGATTGTGTGCGACGTCGTGCATAACTGCAAATTAGTAGCGTTTACAATTTGCCACACTCCTGCAACATTTAACTTGTGCGGAATGGGTCAATATATTCTGATAGCAGGCTGGGTAAAAATTTGACTTATTTTAAGACATAGAAAGTCTCAAAAATGAAAGAAAGAGCTAGGTTGCTATTGAATTTAAAGTAATCACTACTTTATTGATAGATGTCTGACCAGGTATACAATAGAATGAGATGTCAGGGTTCTTGCTGACTGGATTGTTCTACTTTAGACTCCATCATGTGAGGTTCATATTTTGAATGTCACCTGAAATAAAAATCTTCTGGTAAGTAGAAACCAGCACAACATAGAATACCCTTGGCCAAAATATTTATCCTTGATGCAATAGGACTGTACTTTTTCAATGACAGGCAGGGTTATTATGTGAAGGAAGCATTCAGACATGGGATACGTGTCCCTGCAAGGTGAAGTGGTATAGTCCATTCAAACACCTGAGGATTCTGTTACCCTATTCTGCTCCTTGTGTAGGCCAGACATGTATAAGTTTAAGCCTCTGATTCTGGTAAATTTTGGACCATGTTGGTCCCTGAGTCATAATGTGTAAATGGACAGGTCTGTCATAGAATTACACATGTGGAAATACAGTGGCATATATTCCTGATCCTGGTAAATAGATGAGGAAGAAATGGAGATAGTGACAGATTTTATTTTCCTGGGCTCCAAGATCACTGCAGATGGGGACTGCAGCAAAGAAATTAAAAGACGCTTGCTCCTGGGGAGGAAAGCTATGGCAAATCTAGACAGCATCCTAAAAAGCAGAGACATCATCCTGCCAACAAAAGTGTGTTTAGTCAAGGCTATGGTCTTCCCAGTTGCAATGTATGGCTGTGAAAGTTGGACCATAAGGAAGGCCGAGCATCAAAGAAATTAGGCTTTTGAACTCTGGTGCTGGCGAAGACTCTTGTGAGTCCCTTGGACTGCAAGGCAAACAAACCGGTCAGTCCTAGAGGAGATCAGCCCTGCCCGCTCCTTAGAAGGCCAGATCCTGAAGATGAAATTCAAATATTTTGGCCACCTCATGAGAAGGAAGGACTCCCTGGAGAAGAGCCTAATGCTGGGAGCGATCAAGGGCAAAAGAAGAAGGGGACGACAGAGAATGAGGTGGCTGGATGGAGTCACTGAAGCAGAAGGTGCAAACTTAAATGGACTCCGGGGAATGGTAGAAGACAGGAAGGCCTGGAGGATCATTGTCCATGGGGTTGCAATGGGGACACGACTTCGCACCTAACAACAACAACCACAACATATTCCTGAACTTGCAAATTGAAATGGTATGGGATTCATACCATTGATTTGTTTTATGTGAGAGGATTTGGGAATGAATATGGTTTTACTGAAGTATTTAATTTTACAACAAACAGGATTAAAATGTCTTAACCTGGACTGAGGGAGGGAAGGCAGCATGGTATAGGTGTTTCTCATCAGATCTTGGAAGCTACTTGGAAGAAAGACCACCAAGGAAGACTTTACAGAGGAAGACAATAGTAAACCACCACTTCTGCTTAATCCCTGGCCTTGAATTCCCTGTGGTATCACCATTACATCACAGGTGCAACTTGATGGCAATTTACACACAATCTGGACTGAATCAGGATGTGCTTATTGAAACTGAGATGATTGAGGAGTAGTGATGAAAAGAAGCTTCTCATGTAGATGTTGGAAATATTAACATAATTACAATACACAATACATATCTGTACAGGCTCATCTATAAAACTATAGCTCCTAAACAGCTGGTAAGCGACTGTACTCTAAAAGCAGTGATAAATGGTCTTTATTTTGCTAATATATGTATATATTATTTATTTATTTACTCAGTAGTGGAATATTCGATTCATATCCATACTGGAGACAAAAAGAAAGCTGATGCCAGTGGAGACGCTTATCTCTGTATTCAAGGAGAGTGGGGTGACTCTGGGAAACGATGGCTTAATAACTCAAGAAGAGGCCCAATCGTGTTTGCTACAGGACAGGTAAAAAAAATAATAATAATAGAAAAACAACATTGCAAACATCTAGCACAGGAACTGAACTTCATGTTTGGGACAAGGGCTATGTTGCCATCATTTTAACTATCAAGTCTTCTTTTCCAGTACATCACGTGCTGAGTTTGACCTCAGCAGAGGCAAGAAATCTCTTCTCTCCAAAAGTATAACTCTGCTACTCTACCAGATAGACAGTGGCTTTAGTTGAATCGTATACTGTTATGGAATTGAATTGCAAGCTCCTTCAAGAGCTGAGCCAGTCTAGTTGAAAATCAGGTGGAGGAGGGGCTGTGGCTCAGAAGCAGAACATAATCTTTAATGCAGAAAATCCAACTTTCATCTCCAGGTTTAAAAGGAGGGGGTAGTATGTGATGTGAGAGGCCTCCATTTGAAACCCATTGCTAGTTAGAGTACACCAGCCGTCTCAACATTTTTACCATTCAGAAACCCCTGAAACATTCTTCAGGCTTCAAAAAGCCACAGAAGTGGTGCACTTATGCTGAATATATTTGGGAAGCATAGTGGGGGTACATGCCCATCTGGAACCCCTTCCCTTCCCACTCCTTCCAGGCCCATAACTGACCCCTTTTTTTGGGGGGGGAGGCAGGGTGACATGACCATGTATGGTCATATCACCTGATACATATTTAATAAATGTAAAAAATATATTAAAATTAGTTAACTCTCATCCATTGTGGAAACCCTTCCAGAGCTCTCAAGAAACTCCAGAGTTTCACAAACCCCTAGTTAAGAAAGCCTGAAGCAGACAATACTGGTCTCAGTTGACTAAGGGTCTGACTCAGTATTAGGCAGCATCATCTGATCCATGTGAAAAACAGGGTACACACCTAAAACAAAAAGATACACGAATCTGTACCTGCAACATTTCCCTCATGGTAATTTATGTTATCTAGCCATAGGTAAGTTCTTATAAACTCCACTTATTTCAGTGGAAAATACTTCCAATTTATATCATCCCATTTTAAATATAATAATTCCATTTTAAATCATTGTGCTTCTGATCTTCATGTTGGATGAAGTGACTTTTGTGCTCCATTTTTCTACTCATTGAATTGATAGTGAATTGATTAAAGCCTTGATGGAGGCCCGTGGACATTTCTTAAGTCAGTCCAGGCTGGATCTCTAGTATGAGGAAACCCACTTCAAGGATCATCTATAACTGATGCTGCTTAGTTTGATGCCGAGGTCTATCTGTCATGTTTAGTCAGCTACCTAGGTTTACCTTTTCACAGTTAGCATCTTTACGTGTGTTCACTGTGTGCTTGGTGAATATATTTAGAACAAAACTGGTGAACAACAATTGCTCTGTGAAGATGGCAAAAGAGTTTTCTAATACTTTGAAGAGATGAAAATAAATAAGAAAGGAGCCCTGTAAATATATATTCCAAGGGCATATTCTCATAGGAAAAAAGGAGCAGTACAGAAGTTTGGATATCATGCCAAATTCAATGAAGTGGTTATATATAGTATTATGGCAAAGATTTGTGTGTGAAACAAGTGTCAAATGTGTAAAGAAAGAAGACACTTGCTCTCTTGGGTCAGAACAATCCAGCCAAGCAGCTCAGATATGACTGCAGCCAATTTGAGATGCTTCAGAAGAAAGGCAAGGTCACACGGTGTAATAAGTATCATTCATCTTATTTTATTTATTTCTCTCCTGAAGTTCTGTTACAAATGAGCAGCTTGTTGGGATTTTAAGCTAGTTCTGGAAATATTGTACTTCTAAATAACATGTTACTTCAATAGCTGCAATAAAAATCGACACTAAAAGCATCAGCTATATTTTTACTCTGATCTTGCAAGGAGTGGTATCTCTTTACCTACAGTGCAAAGTTCGCCTATACAGAAAGGAATTAAAAATCTAGCAGGTGCATCTTGCTTTATAGAAACCAACAATATATATATATATATATTTAATTATAGGAGGACATTTTCAAAATCGAAGCAGTACATCTTGGGAAGCTGAGCCAAGTCCTTTTAGGGTTTAAAAGTCTGAAAAAAGGTAACATGAAAATGTCTGTGTTTAGCATTTTGCCAAAAGTATTGGAAATCCCGTGTGCTTGTTTTTAGTGAAGAGGGGAGGGGGCAACACAAAGGCTGCTATTCAAAGATGTTACTCAGGCAGGCCAGAAAGGAACCCTACAGCAGGTTTAATAGAATAATGGCTTCCATGTTATTTTGTTGGAAGGGCTGCAGGAGTCAAAGGAAGCTTCACCTGCATGCACTGTTTCTAACTGCACCTAACACAAATAGCTTCTTTAGACTATGATGGATTATTTCTGTCTGAGCATTCTTTACAAAGGCCATCAAATGGAAGATATAGGCTGATAAGATTTATTTAGAGGAAAGATATATGGGATGGAAAAGAAACGACTGTACAGAGTTCTCTTTATAAGAAGAAACCCCATAATAATAGAGGGTGATCCCAGCATTGTTGGCAGCAATGGGGAAGGGGGGAGGAGTTTGAAAACTAAAGTCCTGTTCTCCGTGTCCTTCCTGCATGTATCAGTGATTGGTCTTTTATTTTTGTAAATGAAGGGAAATTTCTTCTTCCTCGTGTTATACAACATCTTCAGTATGCATTTCTTTTTTACAATTTTAATCACTCAAACTTATTATAAAGAACAGATTTTTAAAAACAAATAGTCACATTGCTGTTTCTCTTCCTAGATGATTGGTTCCTAGAAAAGATAGTCATAAAAGACAGAAGCTATCCTTTTACCACATATATCTTTGTTCATAATGATTGGGTCCATAAACGTTCTAAACAAGATTTTACAGAACTTGTCATTCCACTTCAAGGCAAGTACCTCTTATTGTGCTGTAGTATTACACAAGTCCATAGGATTGGCATCATCAATCCTAAAGATATTTGCATGGAAGTAAATGTGTTAGAAATTGTCAG
Source organism: Paroedura picta (assembly GCF_049243985.1). Lineage (NCBI taxonomy): Eukaryota > Metazoa > Chordata > Lepidosauria > Squamata > Gekkonidae > Paroedura > Paroedura picta. Next base: position 37,314,536 of record NC_135377.1, on the reverse strand, counting down.
ATAAGGGTAGAATGGTATATTATGTGTGGTTCCATGGTTATTTTTTTCTGATTTTTCAGAATTTTATTTGACATGGGTAAAATGCTTGGAGATGTATTTGGTGTGAAAATTGCATGATGGGTAAGAGCTGAATAGTTCCTCTTTCCCTGTGCAAGCCTTCCTCTTTAAATCACAGCCCCAGGGCTACATTATGTTATTATTTCTTTTTTTAAGGGGAATATATAATGTGTTGTGTCACTCCCTGTATGTGTGGTCTGATGAAGTCATTTGTATGATGGAGATAATCAGGAATGATTTTTTTAAAGCAGACACTGATATTACTGGAAGCTTGTTTATTTACTTTCATATTCAAAGTAATCTAGTGAGTGATGCTATGATCCTGTGGTCTGTCGTCAGAATACCTTTCATCTAGTACAAATGGTATCCTTGCCTCTGAGTTCCAGGATCCAGCAACAGAAGGAGAGATTTAGACTACAAACTGGATATTCTGGGATACTCTTCTACCACTGTATTGGGCATGGCAACACCCAAATACAAATATAAAAGTAATAACTTTTGGCATTTACATCACCCTTTACCTGAAATGTTCATTATTCTGGCTATATGTTTATTCTTAATGCAGAAGTGACTGCACCATCTGGTCTAGTAAAAGATTTCGATGCTAGAAGCCAAGGTCAATGGAGAATGTGGATGGACTGTACTCACATGCCACAAAAAATGCCAGATATAAAAGTACTTGTGTATGGAAGAAATGGGATATCCCTTGCACAGAGAGTTCAAAATTTTAAAAATGAACCATTTTTGGTAGGTTTGTAATTCATATTTATCAAGAAGGGAAGGGTGGTATAAAAATCTAAGTAAATAAATAAAATAAATAAGATGTTGCCACTGTAATGGCCTGACATTTTCATTGAGACAACAAAGTACTTACCAGTTGCAATTTCATACCAGTCTAAATTGACATTAAAACCTTTACAAAATTCACATCTCCTTGTCAGTTTTGAAAATCATAAAAGCCTTTTCACTAGTATCTAATAAGTGTTTAATTATAAAGTTGGACATGCAAGCACTAGCAGTAAGAACTTCTTACATGTTGGTATGTTTCTTCTGGCCCTTTGTCCAACAAGCATAGGTACATGATTCTCCCTTCCCCCACTTTACCTGTACGATAGGTTAGGTTGAGAGAAAGCAACTGGCCCAAAGTCATCCACTGAGCTTTATGGCAATGTGGAGTCTCGTACCTGAATCTTCCACATCTTACTCCAACATGCTAACCATTACACTACACTATGAAGGACTGATACTAAGAAGATGACTTGCCAGACAAAATTTGGCAGGGAATATGAGTGTCCTGAATGCACTACTTCTGTTTTATGGTTTGTATTGTTAGGCCTTACTGTTCTAACATTCCTGGTTCAAGCTGATTCCACATGGGTAGAAAAAGTCGCGAGGGAAGTCATATGGAAGCAAGGCAAATCCCTACTTCCACATGACATTGCTGCCAGGCCACCATCCTCCCGGACCTCATGCGGATCAGGCCCCAGAAGCCCTGGACTAAGGGAACACAGATTCTTCAAAGTTCACTTAGCCCACTCCAGGGGCCAATGCTGTCCTACGGTGACCCAAAGGAGGCAAAAAATGCCCTGGTTGGCTTCACAGTGCTTTGCCTTGTTGCAGGGCAGACAGGGGCATTTACTTTTATTTTGCAGGAAGGTAAGATTGCATGGAATGCAATCCCACCTTTCTTCAAAATAACCCCCCATATCCTCCCCCATGCAGCAGAACTGATCCACCGCTGCTTTGCTTCCCATGTGGACACAGACTGCTGCAGAGCATGCAGCTCTGCAACAACGCACCAATGGCGGTCCAGTGTGGCCCCCATTGTGCAGAATGGGCCTTACATTCAACAACCTTTTAATTAAATATATGAACTTCTTCACTATTTGAAAATTCTTATATAGACTTCCACAAGCCTTACATATGGGTTGAGGGAAGGGGAGGGGATTAGTTGCCAGGAAGGTCTAATTAAAGATGCATAAGTAACTAGTAGGTGATAAGTATAGCCCAGATTGGATTAAAGCACTTTGTAAGACATGTGAATAGCAGCGAATTGGCATACAAATAAAAGAGAACCCACAAATGTGAGAAGTTTGAGTGCAGTGGCACCTTTAAGACCAACAAAGTTTAATTCTGGGTATAAGTGAGAACTGAGTGACTTAGCTGGTATACATACTCGCTTCTTGTGATGTTTGCATACTGTGCAGCTAATATTTTTGTTTCTTTAACAGTTGAATATTGGGGATGCTGGCCACATAACAAAGGTTTCCTTCATGTTATTCAACCCAAGTTTGAATAAAGGAATTAAACTTCTGAAGGTACATTCTGTATTGCTGACATGAACTTATGTTACCTTATGTACCATAGTACAATTCTTGGTGCTTCAGTAGATTCTAGAAAACTGTGCTTTCTATTTATATCATTCTGCTCCGATTTGAAATCTGCTGGCAGATTATTCATTTAGACTTAAAGCAGCTCCAGCCAGAGAGCTGAAGACAAATAAACTTCTTCAGCAAAACATCTTTAAACCGCTCCGCGGTATTAAATAAAAGGGTAAGGGGTAAGTGGGAGGAGAGTGGGTGGGCGCTGTCTGGGATAAAAACTCGGAGGAGTGAATCAGGAGCCACAAAGCACGTCCCTGCATGTCCCTTTGCCCACCCCCAAACCGCTGTCCCCGCCGGGACTTACTCCGTGCCCGATCGGATGCTTTGCGGCTGCTCCCTTGCTTCACCGCCACCGAGTCCATGCGGCCAGGGCTGCCTGCCCACGCTGAGCCATATGCCGTCTCACTATGGCACGCATCACCCCAGAGCCCTGCCTGCGCTGCTCGCCACGATTGCAGGCCACGCCTGCCAACGGCGCCGACCTGCACGCCTCAACCACCGCGCCCTGCCCTCAGAGGCCTCGCCTCCTTCCGGCCCCCGTCGACCTGCCGTGCGGCCACAGCCCCTGGCCTGGACAGCCCACTCGCCCACGGACTGCCGGCCATGGCCAGCCAACCTACCCCCACTCACTATGGCCTGGGAAAACGCGCGCCGGTCCCCACACGCACGGGCCGCTTCGCCACCGCCTATGCCCACACAGACACCCGCGCAGAACACCGCCCTACAACAGCTAGCGCCCGCTGTATTCACAGGACTGCGGGCTTAATTTCTAGTACAGAAATAAATAAAGGGGAAAGGATCTATCTCTATTAATATACTTCAAAAAGCATGACTAAAGTTATTCTTATTCATTTCTGGTCATTAGCCATCCTCTCCAATGAGAAAGGTAAACTAAAAATGAAACAAGTAAATAATTGTCTCACAACTTCATGCCCCTAAAAGATACTTAGGCTTTAGCAAACTTTGGGAAAAATAACATATCAGAGCTAGTGATCATTGAATGAAAACAAGACTTTTCATGCCTTTGTTCTAATATTCTTATGTATTTACTAGTATCAAAGCCCATTTTAAAAATCGGCTTTGAAAGGGGTCCAACCAGTAAGGGAAAGCCCAATGGGTAAGGGAAAGGTCCCTCCCCACTGGTTCCCCCCCCCACCAGCTTCCCATTGGGCAGCAAGACAGCAAGAGGGCTTCGCGGCCCAATGGGGAAAGGAAAGCCCTCCTCCCCCACTGGCTCCCATCATCCCCGGGCCAATGGGAATGGAGTCCCCCACCCCCAGGGCACTTACAATGGTGGCAGAGAGCCCCTGGCTGCTTGGGTCGGCGGGAGTCGGTATGGCCTGTGCAAGGCCGGGCCCAAGCGCGTCCCAATTGGGGCCCAAGCACATCCCAATTGGGCCCTGCCTTGGACATGCCATGCCCACTCTCCGCCCACTTAGCCCTTAGCAAGTTATTATAACAGCGAGCCCACTATTACAGATGAAAATGCTTCTTGGCTGAATTAACATATCATGGTAGAATATCATGACTTTCTCTCATTCAGTACTAGAGTAAGATTGAATTTTAAAGGAGAAACCATCCACGGTCCTTACTATACCTGAGGTGTCAGAAGAAATTAAGGTCCACCCAGGAGGAAGCTTTATTTTGGGAACAAAAGTGGAGGATGCATAGCCTCCAAACTGAAACCATCTATCTGCAGAACTCCCACAATCATCCTAGGCCCCTCCTAATACAGAGAGCTCAAGAAGAAACTCAGGATATCTCACCACATATCTCCTCTGCACAGGAGAGACTTAAGCCATTCCTTGCAGGAATCAGACCCCCCTTCATTAATAGGAAGAATGGGACTACTAGGCACCATAAAGAAAAAGGAAAGTTGGTTCTTATATGCAGCTTTTCTCTACCTAAAGGAATCTCAAAGTGGCTTACATTCACCTTCCCATTCCTCTCCCCACAACAGCCACCCTGTGAGGTAGATGAGGGAGCCCTATTTTTACCCGCTTGGTCAGAACAGCTTTATCAGTGCTGTGGCAAGCCCAGGGTCACCCAGCTGGTTGCATGTGGGGGACTGGAGATTCAAACCTGGCTCTGCGGATTAGAAATCTGCACTCTTAACCAGTACGGCAAGCTGGCGCTTCAGTTGTAGCTGCAGCTGCACCTGATATGACATTTTCTCCAGAATGTTGTTGTCCAACTGCTCTCTCTGCTTCCTTTCTATTTCTAGCACTACTTCTAGCACTCAATGTCTTTGGTTCTGATATGCGAGCCAGTGGCCCTGTTTCCCTGACTGAAAGAGGTGGATGGTTATTCTGGGCTGGAAGTGGGACATTTCCTAAAGAATTTGGGACCAAACAAGTTAACAGAAACAGATAACAGAATCATGCCCAGGAGCCTATAGAAAGTTTATACAACTGATTGAGCCATTCATGAATCAGCTTTTGGAGCTTAGCCCTATAGGCAGCCATATGCAGTGATACTAATGGAGTCTACAAACAGAGTTTAGGTGAAGTTAATTTTTTTTAAAAAGCTACTCCTAGCCATGTACAAATAGAATCCTAATATTCTGAGAAGTAGTGTCTTGGAGTCCCATCTCAAGGTGCAGCCAAATTGTATAGTTAATTTTTTAAGGATGTGGAATGTGAGTCCAAGTGACCAGGAAATTATAGAAATTTCAACTTTCCCTCATCCTTACTTAAGTCTTTTCAGGGTTCAGCTTTGGTTGATTTGCTTATGCCCAGTACCTAATATTACATAATTTGGATCAAATGGAAAACAGAGTTAATATCTAGCTGTTATTTTTATAGTAAAAGGTAAAGGTATCCCCTGTGCAAGCACTGGATCATTTCTGACCCTTGGGGTGATGCCCTCTAGCGTTTTCATGGCAAGAGACATTAAAAATAGTTTGCCATTGCCCGTTTCTAGATCACAACCCTGGTATTCCTTGGTGGGCTCCCATCCTAATACTGGCCATATCCCATTATGCACATATTGGATAATGCATTTTCAATGCACTTTAAAGGTAAAGGTAAAGGTATCCCCTGTGCAAGCACCGGGTCATGTCTGACCCTTGGGGTGACGCCCTCCAGCGTTTTCTTGGCAGACTCAATACGGGGTGGTTTGCCAGTGCCTTCCCCAGTCATTACTTTTTACCCCCCAGCAAGCTGAGTACTCATTTTACCGACCTCGGAAGGATGGAAGGCTGAGTCAACCTTGAGCCGGCTGCTGGGATTGAACTCCCAGCCTCATGGGCAGAGCTTTCAGACTGCATTTCTGCTGCCTTACCACCCTGCGCCAAAAGAGGCTCTTATAATTTTTTTTTTAAACGGTAATGACTGGGGAAGGCACTGGCAAACCACCCTGTATTGAGTCTGCCAAGAAAACGCTAGAGGGCGTCACCCCAAGGGTCAGACATGACTCTGTGCTTGCACAGGGGATACCTTTACCTTTTATTTTTATAGTAGCTTCTGACATATTGCATAGAATGACAGAATAGAGTATTAAAGAGAATACTAAAGGACCTCTTCCCCTAACCCGGAATGGTTTTCACTAACAACAGTTACCATCCTCTGTTACTAAGAACAAATGAAACTACTCATGAGCATTTCCTGGTTCATTTGCTAGATTGTGAAGCCAAATCCCGTACACCTTGAGCTGAGGCTCCTTGTAGTTCCACCATTCCTTAATGTTGTTGTTATTGTGTTAATGTTATTGTTGTTGTTATTCACCTTGTTGTTCTAGAAATGATGTTATCTGTATCATTTTTCTTGTTCCATGTAAACCTCCCTAAGCCTTCGGGGAGGGCGATATATAAATAAAATAATAAACAAACAAACAGTGACAGACTTATCTAAAGTGGGACATGAATTGTGGGATGTGCTGCTTTATGAGTACCGATGAGAAAGAATTTTGGATCATAAGCTGCATACTAGTAATCTGTCAGAGAGATATATTAGAAATGCACACCACTACAAATCCATCCCATCAACTAAATACTGCCTTTTCATCTCAGTTTGGAAAGGAAAAAATAAGGTGGTGTGAAGACACATCTGCGTTGCTAGTACATATGCCGTTTTCCCCCCCTTAGTAGCTGTGTTAGAGAAGAATTTGGTCTTTAATTCTGTCAATCCAGTGCTCCATATAAGCCCTGAATGTAAAATGGTTTTTTAAAAAAATCTTTTTCTTTCTAGAATGGGTACGATTTTCTCTGTAGTGATTTTTCTCTCATTACAGAAAGATCTTTTTAAATAAAGCAGATATTAAAGTCGTATTAAAGAGACATCAGAAAGATTATGTTCTTCCTGGAACATTAGTAAAATCTTCTACTTACCATAAATATAAAAGGAGAAAATTAGATCTCTTCTTAGTTGTTCTTTAAAAAAAATAATAAAAAATAATTATTTGGGGGAGTAATTAATTGTTCCCAAAAGAGAAGCTGACTATTTGAATGTAGAACAACAAATATATGACTTAGTCTGAAACCTTTTTCTCTCAGCTGATGATTCACCTGCAAAACTAGGTGTAAAAGCATTTTCTTTCTCAAGTGCCCCTTCAAGGGAATTACTAAAGATGTGTTAGTCACTGCAAATCAAGATCTTATTGGTTCAATATGAAAATTATATGTAGTACTATTTTTAAGTGAAGCAGGGTGTCTGTTATTTCTACATAAAGGCAATCCATGAATAGAGTGGCAAGGTTATATTTATTTGTTTATTTTAATGTCAATTGCAAACTTATGACTGTGACCATTATTGACTCTGTGGCCCTGGCAGAGTGGGTAGAGGATGATCATTTTTACTTATTTATTTAATTTCGTATCCACCACTCCTGGGCCTGCTGGCTTGCAGAGGCTTGCAACAATGGTTTAAAGAATAAAATTACACCCTCCCCCCTCCCCCCCAGACACACACATCAGCCCTCACCAATCCAGTCTTTGCACCACCCAGGTGCCGCCTCCAATTGGTTGTTCCAGTTGTGGGGTGGCAAGGGCATGACAGTGATGAAGAGGGCCCATCCTATATTTTCTCTGTGCCCTGGAAGTATTGCCCATATTTTGCAGATGACATGCATGCTGGAAACAGCAGACTCTGTGACTCCTGCCCTAGTGACAGAAGCCGGACTAGAGAGGAAGTGAAGGACTAGGGAGCAAGCCACCCCTGCTTCATCATTGTGGCCAGCAAACTCATGTTGGTCTCCTTCAAAGCAGAAACTTTGCACTGAACCTTTTTTGTTATCTTTTAATTCATTCAGCTAGAGAACATTGTGCAACAACTGGGGGGGGGGAATAGCATGTATGGACAAAAAGCCATCATGCCATGTTGCCTTCAGATTTTTCAGAAATAATTGTGAATAACTAATTCTCTTGGTTTCGGACACACAGAGAGGGCCTAGTAAACTACACATGAGAAGTAGGAGCCATTGGCCAGTCTTTAGGTTTGCCTATTCCTCTCCATATCTGTAGTCCCAAATGGGAGGGGAAATTACCTACTAAGAAGAGAGAGAAGTAGAGATTCTCAATGAACTGGCCAGCTGCTCTTTCTTTTCTTTCCTGTTTGTAACTATAATCTCCTCCAGTTTCTGCCCAGAGGAGCCTTCTGACTGACAAACCCGGCTGCTCTCGCATGATGAACATATTATGTAGCCTGGCTTTTGAGGTATTATTTATGACACCAAATGCAGCTGGTAAAAATTCTTGGGTTTTACCAGTAAAATAACATGGCAGCTCATCCTTCACAGCCAAAAAGAAAACAACACGTGGTTCTTTTCTTCCTTCTGCAGCTCCGTATGAAAGACATGGACACTAAAGAAGAGCTGAGCTTTCACCCTGTAAACCAATGGCTTTTTGAAGAAGACGGGTCAGAGACCGTGACAGAGCTAGCAGCAGTCAGACCAGATGAAGCACCACTTAAGGGTATGCTGCCTGACCGCAAAAGAAAGAAGTGGTGTGAAATGTTATCCTCATCTATCTTCTTGGAATGACCACAGGAGAATTGTGTATAGTGACGACAGGCGGGATTGTGTATTATTCTAGAGGAATCATCCCTGATTGTTTGTGACATGTTAGGTGTAAAGAGTTTATGTGAGATAGTATTCTGGCAACTGCGGTTTAAATTATAATTAACAACATGTTGTTTTCAGCATGTTGTACATATTGGGGAGATGCACAAAAATTGTTTTTTAAAGGAAAGCTAGAATGATTTCATTAAATTAGCAATTCAAGCTACTTGTTTTAGCTCTGTTCAGTTTTTATTTCTGTTATATTCAGTGGAAAACACATTTTTGGCTGTGAATCCCTCCCTTTAATCTGAGATAAATTTCCAGGAATTATGCTTTTTACAGAAAGGATCTTCATTCTTGAATTTCAGCATAGAAGACATGTTTTTGCCATTAAGTTGTGGCTGACTTATCACAACTCATTAGGGTTTCCAAGGCAAGAGACATTAAAAATAGTTTGCCATTGCCCGTTTCTAGATCACAACCCTGGTATTCCTTGGTGGGCTCCCATCCTAATACTGGCCATATCCCATTGCATTTTCAATGCACTTTAAAGGTAAAGGTAAAGGTATCCCCTGTGCAAGCACCGGGTCATGTCTGAACCTTGGGGTGACGCCCTCCAGCATTTTCATGGCAGACTCACTAAGGGGTGGTTTGCCAGTGCCTTCCCCAGTCATTACTTTTTACCCCCCAGCAAGCTGGGTACTCATTTTACCGACCTTGGAAGGATGGAAGGCTGAGTCAATCTTGAGCTGGCTGCTGGGATCGAACTCCCAGCCTCATGGGCAGAGGTTCAGACTGCATATACAGTCTGCATGTACAGTCAATGCATTTTAGAAATAGATTATCCTGTTCTGCACAGAAAAATCTAGCTGCAAAAATACAATGAAAATGCATTATCCAATGTGTGCATAATGGGTCCAGGAGAGTCCTTGCTTGGCTTGCAAGATCTGAGAAGATAGTCCTGCCTGGGCTATTCAGGTCAGGGTATTTTATAGGCAATTAAACTTTTCATTTGCATGATTTGGAGAAAGTAGCCTTTGTCAGACCAAGAAAGCTGCTTTGGGACATTAATAACTAAGGTGATGTGAGTTTACTTGAGAGCCAGTTCAATGTAGTGATTTAAAATGGTGGCCTCTAATCTGGAGAACCAGGGCTTGTTCTGCACTTACTTTGTTTTTTCCATTGTTGATCCTGCTGAATTCAGATCGATTTGAACCCAGGTCTTCTTCCTCTCCCCCCCCCCAACTGAAACAGAAAGTATTCTGCACTTGATTAGGGGAAGCTCAGAGTGAGGAGGAGAGCCAAGTGCAGCAGGAGGCACTTTCTTTTTTTTCTTTTGCTGAATGAAAGGGGGAGGAGAGGATTGGATACAGCAGCCTCACAGTGAACAAGGAGGGGGAAATAAATCCAAGAGGCAAATCTCTGCTGAGAGAAGTGTGGGTTTCTGGATCACAGCCACTTTAAAACAGGGAGGGAAGCCCTGCAACTAGGAACTAGGAAGTCTTTGAGCTGACGCTCTAGCCAATCAGGGAAGACTGCTTTGCTACATTAGTGTTGGAGGCACAGAACTGGAAGTTAATTCACAAAAAAGCAGAAATCTACACATACTGGTGGCTTTAAAAGCCAGGTCTTCAAATATTGTGACTTATATCCGCTCCTGGATATTGCGGGGGGAAGGTAGGGTCACCGCAGATCAATTATACATGTTGCGGAGGGAAAATTAAAAGCACCCAAAATCAAAATGGAAATTGATCTCAGTGCAGAGGGGAGGAACTTATTCAAGCTGGGAGAGGATAAAAGTCCAGTGTAGACTCAACCCAGCTTTAATTTGCTGGTCTTCCACATGCAGCCAGCTGGATGATCTTGGGCTGGGTTGAGCTCTCAGACTCAGCTACCTCACAGGGTGTCTGTTGTGGGGAGAGGAAGGGAAGTCACTTATAAGCTGTTTTGAGACTCCTTCAGATAGTAAAAAAAGGACCCAAAAACCCAGCTCTTCTTGAGTCTGCCATTCATGTATACCAGAATGCAAGAGGCAGACTTATTTCAAAACATCATATCAGTCAGTAACCTTTTATTGGCATAAAAACATCATATCTTGATTACTATCTAATAGCAGCTGAGAGAGGTTTTTGTTGGGAAACTAGTATCATCAAATGGCTTAGTTCCTGCAAATCCTCCCATGCTGTAGGAAAATTGGACATTCAGAGATCTCATTATCACTATTCTGTTACATCTTTCCTGGTTTGTACCAAGTAAGCAGAAGCCAGTGTTCTTGATATATATAATAATTAGTTGCCGTCAAGTCACAGCTAAATTATTGCAACCCCTCTTGGGTTTTCAAGGCAAAAGAGGAGCAGAGATGGTTTGCCAAGCCTTCCACTGAAGGCTCATATCTTTCTTGGTGGTTTCCTATAAAAGTTCCAACCATGACCAAATCTGCTTAGCTTGTAAGTACTCACAAACTTGGACTAGTCTAGCTATTCAGCCTGCAAATCCACCATGTTTTATGTAAAATGAGATTTAAGTACTCTTCTCAAGTGAGTTAGCCTGATGAGAGATACCAATTAGCACAATTTTTGTCAAGGGCAAAATCTCTGTGTAATTCTGCTGAGTAGAAAACATCCCTGTTATTTAAATAATATTTACTCTCTAACTCTTCGTTTGACCTCTGTGAACGCTTATCTGTTCAGCCAGAATTAAAAGATATTCCATAGATTTCTAAATATTATCAACTGAATTAATATTTCAATTCAGATTAGTTATGTTAACTCTGTTCATGAATTTAGCATTCTTTTTCTTCTGCACAGTCTACTGCAAGTAATCCAAGGTGGGTAGATTTGCCCTTGTTTAGTGGTTGGTTAGCATATTGGTGTGTATTGGCTACAATAATAGTAATTAGAAAATTCTATTCACTCCTTCACCACAAAATTATTTGTCTTTGTGTGTTCTAATTCTTTAAGTTTCAAAGCTCCAGATCGAAGATGGTGGCTAGATAGACCTTTGTTAAGCCAGTGCAGCTTCTTATATGTGTAGTAGTGACCTATTTTGATGAGCTTGGAAACAAGTGGCCATTCAGTGCACTTTAAAACATCCAGCATGGTGATTCTAAACCACATGCAGAAATGGCTGTCACTAGCCTCAATCCACATTGAACTAGACATTACCATTCCTGTGTCTTGTTTTCCTGGATTTTAAGATATTGTTGAGTGGTGGTAGACATTAATTCATGTGGCTATAGGCATTGTGTATGATATGTTAAGTAGCAGTTACTGGACTACCAGAAACCAGAAATAGCAAGCTGCATGGTAAGACATAGTTCCCTTATTTATGGCACGCTACCGTACTGGACAGCTGCCTCAGTGGAGTCAGTCTGGGAGGCCAAACAAAAGATGAAGAAGATAATAGAGCATAAAATGTACTTCCTCACCACTGTCTACTCCTCCCACCTCTTTGCCATCTCAGGTCTCTCTGTGTGTATTGTTACAGCTGCCATAGAATGGATGTTGTAGCTTACCTTTCATCACACAGTGAAGAAGATCCAGAATAACTGCACTCTTCCGCCAGACTTATGGCTGAAGTCAAGGTTGTGTGGAAATGACATGGGCCTCGCCTTCTCCTTGCACCCAACCCCATTTTAGATCTTCTCAGTCTGATTAGCCTGGCAGAGTGTATCTAGGAGGTGGAAGGAGACGTACTGGTTTTATCTGTTGTTATTATTTATTATTATAAACCTCTCTATGCCTGCTTGCTGGGAGGGACAAAATATAAATCAAATAAATAAATAACTTCTGCATAAGGAATGTTTGTGAAAATCTGCACAGCCAATCCAATTACCAATGGCCAATCAGAAACCTTGCTCTTCACATGGCTCCACCCACTTTCTAAAGCACTTAGGGGACACCAGGAAAGATGTCAGTAGATGTTGTGGTGCTGGTAAGCACCATGTTGAGAACCCCTGATCTATTTCCATCTGATTGAAGTCAGGAATCTCAGCACACCTGGGTCAATCCACCTCTCTCTAGAATTCTTGCTTAAATGCAAGACAAAGGCTATAGTAGCCACTTGCAACAAGTCATACTAATTGTATCCCCACCCCTTCATTGCTGTTTGTGTAAGATCTTGTGAACTAGTGTCTGGGAGGAAAGTGTTGCACAAGATCTTGCAAGGCACTGGTCTAAAGCCATTTACACTTCTTGTACTGGATTTAAGCCAGAGATGAGTAATTAAAGTTGCAATCATAAGGACAGTTTCATGGAAGTAAGTCCCATTGGATAAAAATGAGACTTACTTCTGAGTAGACCTGCTTACACTCACTCCTTAATTCTGCTAACAATAAACTTATAATAAACTTACCAAATAGACTTGCACTAAGTCCAGCGAATCACAATTGCCCTGTAATCACCAACTTTTTTCTAGATCACAAATGAAGGTTTGTTCAAATCATGGTTTTCTTCATATCTGACTCAAATCTGGGATAAATCAGGAACATTTCGTTACTTCTATGTGCAGTTAATGCAGCCAGCATTCTGCCAAAGATGGTTTGGTCGGTCACGCTGCCTAAACTAGTGTGCATTACGGAACTATGTGGTGTCATCCCGACATCATGCTTGAAGAGGATTACTGGGTGTAGTGAATTGTATTAACGCATATTGATGTGAAGAGTTGAGCTACTTTCTCATGCTACTTTAATTGGTAGTGGCAGCAATTATCTCCCCGGCAGGCTCACAGGGAAAACTGCTGATCTGGAACAAACAGCCGGACTTCCAGGGCCTTAAATTTGCATTCCTCCCCCTTCCCCCCACCCCCCCTGAACATGAAAACTCACTGCAAAGAATATATGCTAACTGGAGTTTAGTTCCACAATTAATATAAAGAAAAGGGGGTTGGTTTCTGTGAGAATCAGATCAAGCCTTTTAAAATTGCATTCATTAGTTGTGCTGCTATGGTTTAAACAGGGATATTTTGAGTAGGAATGCCATCATAGCAAAGAGGCTAAGCTTATCTGGAAGAAAAGCTCATTTCTATAAGCCTTAAACACTGGCCTAACAAGTGGTTCTCAGGGGAATAAGTCTTATGGAATTGTGTGTAGTATGTTGGAAGGGAGAATCCTGAGAACTCAAAAAATGTATTGCTAGGGTGATAAGGTATTGATTAATCAAGAATCCAGCAAGAGAAGTTGAATAAGGAGGTACAAGCCACAAGCACTTTTTCTTACACTCTTGCCTTTTCTACTGAGAAGCTCATGGCTTTGTACAGGGGGGGGGGGGGCTTTTATCCAAGCAAGAGCCTCGTGAGGGAGGTTATGTTGAGAAAAAGTGACTAGCCTGAGGTCACCCTGTAAGGTTCGTAACAAGGTGGGAATTTGAAAATAGATCTCCCAGTTTCAGAAGTCTAGCCATGACACCACAGTGGCTAATTTCATTTGTACATGCACCATGTACAAAGGTTCCTGCTTTAGCAGTCTCATTAAATGGTGTTATGCATCTTTACCCTGCTGTGAGAAACGAGTTGCTTTTCAAGCTTTCACTGAAGAATTATCAGCATACAGATGAAGTTTGTTGAGATGTCCCAGTTGTTCAAGGAAGCTGTTGTGTGATCTGGTGCACAAAATTATTATGGGACTAAGTTTTTATTCAGGAAGTTTCTGGTTCAAATCTCACCTCAACCACAAATGCACAGTGGGTCGGATCAAAAATAATCCAGATCAGTATTTCCCCTGTGGTTAGTTTGCTAAATCAAAAGTGCATCCACAGGAGGTCACTGAAATATGGATTGTTTTACAAAGCCGGTTTCAGCACCATTGCCAGGGTGGTATAGAGGTTAAGAGAAATAGACTCTAATCTGGAGGTTCAATTCCCAACGCCTCCACATACAGCCAGCTGAATGACCTTGGGCTACTCACAGTTCCCTTAGAGCTGTTCCCACAGATTAGTTCTCTTAGAACTTTCTCAGACCCACCTACTTCACAGGGTGTCTATTGCCATCCTCTTCAGAGCCTTTGAGGTGGTCTCCTGTCCAAATACGGACACTGCTTAGATTCTGAGATTTGACAAGATCAGGCTACATCATGCCACCTTCCTTAACTAAAGAATGTATGAGACTCCATTACTGTTATATTTATATTAGCCCAATTTCCTTCTTTATTTGATTGCTTTGTGCTTTCCTAGCATTGCTATAGTCTGCTGGTGTGCCTAGGTTTGGAACAGCTGGCTTTGAAGTTCAAGTTTCATACTTGCATATAAGCCGGGCTTTTCAGCCCCTTTTTTAAGCTGAAAAAGTCCCCCTTGACTTATATGTGAGTATTAAAAAACCCAGCTGCCAAATAAGATAGGAGGGTGGGTGAGGGGGATAAGTAAACTTACCTTAAGTAACAGAGGCAAGAAGAAGTAGAGACACTGCAAACCTGGGAGGGAAAGAGCAGTATCCACCTCCCCCCCCCTCACTGCCTTAACGAGTCTAGCACAAGGCTAGCACATGTTGCAGGAAGCTCTGCAGGAAGCTCTGAAGCCTCTGTCTCAGAGGGAGAACAAAGAGCAGAAGGAGGAAACACCCCTAGAGGAAGGAATGAAAAGTAGAGAAAGCAGAACACAGGGAAGGAGCACAGTATTGGATATAAAAAGGCAAGAGGGATCAGAGGGAAAGAGGAGGGAGGAAGGTGGGAAGAAAATGGAAAAAAATCCTGCCCAAAACAGGGGGGAGGGGAGGAAAGTAGAAAAAGCCACTAGCCAAACACCGCCCTTGGCTTATATGCGAGTCAATAAGTTTTTCCAGCATTTTGAGGTGTAATTAGGTGCCTCGGCTTATATGCAGGTCGGCTTATATGTTAGTATGGTATATGGTAGTTTGATTCTTCACCAGCATAGCATTATGCAGCATCTATCAGATCATGAAGGACAAAACATAGGGGTTCTCTGCTGGGCAGCGGCTTTTCTGTTACATTTTTCCTTACTGTTTTCTTACAGAAATTATATACTCAGTCAGAGTATACACAGGCGCATTGCCTGCATCAGAAACAGATGCAGACATATTTATGACAATATTTGGCGAAAATGGAGACTCTTCCCAAAGAAGACTAAAGAATTCCAAGTCATGTGCCCATTTTGGAAAGGGGCAGGTAAGAGTGGAATCTTGAGTTTTTTCAACCCTCCTGCCTTCCCCTGTAAGTATAAAATTGATAGGAGCCACAATTCAGCAGATTGGTTAAAATAAAAGATGTTAACAGCCTCCAGGTTTCTTTTTTCTGCAATTGTCTTGCAAAAACATGAGGAATGCAGAAGTGTGATCTTGCACTTCAGAGGTGTGCATGGTTTGCAGAAGAAAAAATAGCAGGTGCCACATCCAAAGCATACACATAAAGCTATCCTTGAATTTTGCTGACAAATCAACATGTTTCTGAAACTAGCAGAAGTATTCTGCTTGTTTAACTAGATACAGAAATGTGGCCCTGTAGAGCTTTTGGGGATAGACCATGAGCATTGGTTAAACAGCACACAAGCAAAGGGTTACAGACCGTTGTTCCACTCGTGCTGCTTCACCAAACTTCAAAGCATTTAATTAATTAATGGAAGAAAACCCTATGGGAAATGCTGATCACAAAGCTCTCATGGAATTTTCAGTGTCCTATCTAGTTTTCCCTCCATTCAGTAATTAAATAACTGGAAAACAGGCAAAGAAGTAGTCAGGACAAAGGTCTCTGATAGTTTATGCATTGCTCCTTCCTGGGGGAGCAGTTGCAGTTGCAACGGATACTCTTTCCCAGGGTCTTTCCCAGTTATATTTACCATCTCCCCTGAGTGGCAATTTGGCTGCTTCCAGCAATATTCCATGTCAGGTGCACACAAATTGCTGAAACTCCTGTGGGTCAAATCCAACAACTGTGAAGTTTTGATATCACAACCTCTGAAAAATCCAAAGTTATTAGAAAGATTTTTTGATCATAGAAGAATTTCTAATTGTTCTTTTAGAAAATATCCTTGTATATTTAATTTAAAAATATATTTCAAACAGCTGAGTTTAGTAGAAAAGATCGTAGCTATGGGCACTGGGTGAAATGATTCTTATTTCTAATGAGTGATTCCAATCCACATCAACCCAGTAAAGAAATAACTATCAAGCATATGAAAGGCATACTTACAATTGGGTCAATCCATGAATTACTTCTGTAGCGCATCTCCAGTAAATGAGGTTTGTCCTCTAACTTATTGCAAGGCCTGTAAAAATAATGTAATACTTCATAATAGCAACGCCTGGCGAATTATGCCTATAGTTAGCACATACATTCATAGATTTAGTTTATAATGATGATGAGAATCAATTAAGCACCTAATCTGAAGATTATAAAAAAATACAAATCACTATGGAAACTGAGATAAAATAAGGAAATCCCACCTAGTTTCAGATTTTACTCAGATGTACAGAAGATCATCGTCTAAACATGTTAGCGGGGTGATGTAGATGTCAGTTTACAGCGTGTTAGTGAAAGCACTGTGTACAAAACAAGAGGAAATGGGTATTCTTCTAGTTAAATCTGATTAAGCCTCAAAATGTCATGTGTAGTTTGGTCACCATATTTTTAAAAGAATAGTAGTTTAGAAAGGAAATTATTCAGAAGACATTATTAGCAGTATAATTAAAGCCCTTCTAAGCCCAGAAGAACTTGTTCTCTTAGATCAGCCTTCTTCAAAATATTGACCACGGAGGAGCCCCTGGAATAAATTTTCAGACTTTGAAGAGCCCTGGAAGTGATTTCAGCCCCCCACCTTTACTACTACTGTAGCAGTTCTGCCTCATGTAGGCCAGAAAGAATAGGAGCTGAGAAGACAGCCCAGACCCCCCCCCTTATCATGCCACTTCAGACCTCCCATGGATCCTCTTCAGAATTCCTGAGGACCCTCAGGGGTCCACAAACTCCTGGTTGGGAATCCCTGTCTTAGATAAAAGATTAAATTGTATTTATTTTCAAATACCTAAAGAATGGTGAAACAATAATTGATAGGGGACTTAAGAATGGACAAGTGGTCATTCATTAAAGTTGAGAAGTAGATTCAGGTTCTTATTCAGTAAACACTAACTATAAGGACAGCTAAACTATTCAGTAGGCTTACCGAGGGAAATTACACGTTTCCCTGCCATGGTGATTTATAAAGAGATATTTAGTGAGCATTTTCCAAGGCTAGGGCATCCTGCTGCTTGCAAGAGTTAGCCACTCATGGAATCCCTTTGTCCTCGAGGCCTCTGTAAATACATGGCACAAATATGCCTGAATTGGATTCAGTGTGTAGCTTTATGCTGTCAACTGTATGATAAAGAAGACAGGACAATTCAATTATACCACAGTGAATAAAGGCAGTTTACATTGCTTAAGTAATTATCTTTCTAGCTAACTACTCTCACTGGTATAATGGGTTAAATGAGTAGGAAATGTTCATTTTGCCTAGCTAAAACAGAATCTAAATTAGGCAAACCCATTTAAATGAAACAGTTCTGGCTTTCATCAGTTATGCTTCAAATGAAGTTTATGTGTCTTTATACAAAAGAAGAAATAACATAGGACAAAAATAAATTTGGGCTAACTATGAAGGACTATATAATTTAATGTGCCTTGAAGAGAATTCATTGACAACAATAGGGTGATTTTGTCTACTGTTTTCTGAGGACTATGTATTATTGTCATACAGAATGGGATTAATGACAGAACTCATGTTGAAAAGTGTTAATGGAAAAAAAGAGGAATATTTCTGGGAGAGACTATTGTTAAGGATTGCATATACTGTGGTGCTACAATGAGATCTGAAATTTTAAACAACAATAAAAAACAGTACAGCATTTCCAAAGTTATTTGCAATGCATTGTTCTTGAATATTGCCTATTTGGAGCCTTTTATACTTACCATTATGCACTGCATTTTGCTATGGTAACTGTTTGGTATGTTCATAAAGACATAGAAGTAAAAATGTCAGGCATTCTATTTTCCCACTAGAAATGATACATTTACTGTTACTTTTCCTGAATGTGTTTGTAGACCACATTTTTATCTTCATTAAAAGACAAGTGTAATAGCCTGATTTTTTTTAAAAGAACACTTTAAGCACATACTTTTCTTTCTTTTTTTGTGTGTCTCTTTGTAATCTGATGGTATATTAGCTGTCAACAAGTGAAATTATAGCTTCTTTTTTTGCCAGCCATCTGGTCCTCTTATTGCTACCCACATGTGCCCACACTTCCACCCACCCGCTCATATTTTTTCTCAAATGGGCACAACATTCATTCTCTAACATAATTTATTCATTCTAACATGAAACTTTGCAGCTGCTAACACATCGTTGCTTACTGGAAGCTACACTAGTATTTTAAAATGTGTCCATCAGCCCCCAATGTAGTTCATCTCCTCTTAGTAGTGTGAACTTCAGGTGATCTGGCACAGAAGATTAAGATAGTTGACCTCAACTTGTGTTGTCATCGGTATTCTTAGAAACAGAGTCTGAAGGATAGAAAGTTAAGTGAAATGAAAAGAAAACTGGTGCATTGTCATATGGTCCTTTCCTTATAGTTTTCTTTCATAGAATTACAGCTAGGAAGATAGAAAAGCGTCACATTTCATACTGGCCTTGTCCAGAGTTTTTAAATCCTCCCGACATATTCATTTTTGACCAGCATATTAAAAGAAGATTGAGAGTGAAGATGAGCACTTGGTTCAATTGGGGGTCTTGACCAGATCTCCCTATGCGTGTGTCACTTAGTCATACTATAGACACCACAAATATTGTATATTGCAAAACTAACTGTGTAGTGTGTAACAAGTTATTTTGGACATGAAAGAAATCATATTATTTCCCAGACTGAAATTTGAAAAGTAATGATAATAGTTTGAAGGATATGATAGGAAGGATATAGAGATAAGAGACCCGGAGTGAACTCACTGAGGTCATATATTTTTCGGCTTCAACTCTTCTCTTGTGAAAGTGTTTGTCTAGCATTACTAATAATAATAGTCTTGAAGAACTGCTAGAAAATATTACTATTGGAATAATTTAACAAATAAATGAATATATCATACTGCTTCAGGTCCCAAAGTCCAGGAACTTTGATTTTAGATTCTTACACAATAGTGTCTCTATTTGGTGTCTTTCAAAGGAAGATAGCATTCTAACGGGCTGTGAACAATCAGCATTGTTAGTCTCTAGACTATAAATAAATGATCTAACAGCACAATCCTAAATAATAATCATTCAGACTTTTCTTTACTTAGCTAACAAGAAACTGAAGAACCAAAGAGTAAAATGTTTTTATCTAACAGAGCAGTGGTAATATGTAGATAATACAATTGATGTCAACTCTTATTTATTTCCCCCTGAAGATGCATACATTCAGTGTCCGGGCAATAGATTTAGGGATGTTAAGCAAAGTGCTTGTAGAACACAATCAGTTTGGTTATGGAGCTGGCTGGAACCTCAACCGGATGACTATACAAGAGAAAGAGAAAAGTGATGGTCCCTATGCATTCTCTTGTCTACAATGGCTGGACAGTGGAATTGGTGATGGAAAAATGAAACAAGAACTGCAACTTCTTGGGAAAATCAGAAAAGAAAAGCTGGCAGGAAATGTTCATGGTGAGATGCAAAATCAACAAAACACATTCAAGCTCCATTTTTGATTTTAAAAAATTATCGTTATCTTTCTTGGGTGGGTCTGCTGAGACAAAAGAAATCTAAACATAATACCGCTTTATCCTGAATAACATCTGTCATGCAAAATCTATCCCCGTGATACTGTGCAAAGCAGAATAATATGTTTAAAGGAAAATATTCTTAGCATGAGATACAGAGTTTAGAAGTATAAACAATGTTTTAAAATGAAATTTGAAGATTGCACGTGGCAGAGGGGAGAAAAGAAAAGAAAATAGTTGATATATCTAAGCACCAAGAACTTCAGCGCAGAAGGCTTTTACAGTTAAAGCTATTTCTGAAATGTATCATCTGTTCTGGTAGTGTTTTGTTACCCCCTACTCTATCACTCACATTTAAATTGAGATGGACTGAAATGTGCATATTTACTTTCACAAATTAAAGATAGAAATTGTTACAAAAGTGTGGTATATTCAATTGATGGTATAACTGGCTTTGTTTGTCAGAACAAAATGCAGTTTTTCTTTTCTTTGCAGTTTTTCTCAGTCAGTAGAATAGAACATCTTTTTCCCTTAGCTTAGAAGACCATATCATTGTATTTTTCCAAATAAGTCATCAATGTCACATTTCTTATTATTGTCAGCTAGGACATTATTTCTGATCATTAAATATGAAAATTTTAAGTTTAATATACAAGACTGAAATCATTTTACTGAAAACTGCAGCATGTATGTTTGCAGTGATATTTCTCCAGTTAAACATTTCTCACACATACTGCTGGATCCAGACTAAATTGGTAATTTCCACTGATTGCCCCCTTCCTACTGCAGACCTCTCCCCCAATGCCATTCCTCAAGGTCTCTTGTTTCCCAGGAGCAGCATTTTGTGGAAATCAGTGAGCTTCAGTGGGCGGGACAGGAAATCTCCATGCTGCAGCTGGAAAAATGTATTCTATCATGAACAAAGAATTCACAGACGTTATATGCATAGGCATCACCTTTCCCCTGCAGCGCCTCTGTACCTCTCCCAATGCTAGTGAGTTGAAGAACATGCAGAACAACATTTCATGTGACATGAGGACTGCAGGAAAAAGCAGTTTGACAAATGTCATCCTTTCTCCCTTTTGGGGTGAGCAGAGAAAATTCTCAGAATTTAAATTCTACCTATACAGCATTGAGGATAAATATTCCATAACAAGAAGTTCCATTTGCAAGGCAAGCCATATTTTGCCATAAATTCCTCATCCTATCTACCATGATTCAGCCATATACCTTTGACACTATTTAGTCTCTATCATATTTTTGTCCCACCTTTCTTCCAAGAAGCACAGAGGATAATGTTTTTCCCATCCTCCACTTTGTCTTTGAAACAGCCCTATGTGGTATATTAAGTTGAGTGAGATTCCTTCACTCACAATCCTATGAAGAGTGGGAAAAGTTACAAAGGATTACACTGTCAGTCATCCAGTGAGCTTCACGGTTATGTGGGCATTTGAAACTCTCCACATTGCTAGTCTGATATTATAATACCATATTGGAACTCTGAAATTAACTGATTGCTAACACAGAATTACTCCTGGGCAAGCAAATTCCTATCTCTGAGTCATGTCTCTACTGTAAAGCAGGAATCAGAAAATTCCCTGCTCCGTGGGTTGTTTTGAGATTAAAGAAATGAATTAGTGTAAAATAATTTACAAAGTGCTATATAAAGGACTGTACATAGTCGTAAACTTGCTGATAAAAAGGTAGATACCAATTGTCCGTTTTTATTCTACATATGCTAATTGTTGTAGCATTTCAGATTTTAAAATAAACATTGATTTACTTTTCTAGGAACTTGGGATGTCACTGTTACAACCAGGGACTCTTCACCCAATAGCATAAACCCAAAGCTGACTCTATCAGTTTGTGATGACAAAGGTACATCTGCCTCAGTCTGCATTCCCAAAGGATGCTTCAAGAGGACTGAAGCACATCAGGCATCACTGGAGCTAGATAACAAGTTTGCCACACTCTGCAAAATTCGCTTGGAAATAGAAGACATAGGTGGAGAGACCTGGCATTGCCGTGAGGTACAGCCCAGTGGTGCATTTGTACTTCCTTTTGAAAGGTGTTCTTTGCATAATGGCTGAGCAGGGGGGGAAGGGATCGGGAGATTAGAAGTGTTTCTAGTAAGGGATTGTCATCTATCTATAGTTGTAAGGGGTGTTTTAGGGGGGGGGGTATTGTATTTTATTGTTCTTATTCTGTTGTGAACCACCATGAGACCATTGGAAGAGCAGTGGTATATATTAAAAAAACAGTCTTTCACACAGCAGCTCTTGGTTCAGTTCAGTTCAGTTGGGATTTGGAACACAGACCACCACAGACCCCGAACCAAACCCATAAGGAGTAGGAATGGGCACAAACTGCATTTCATGGCATATTGATTCTTAAGCAGTTTTAAGCTTAAACCCCTGCTTTCTGCTCACCATTTCTTTTTGTGTGAAGCAGAAGGCAGGGGCTTACAAACAACTGAGCGGTGGAGACCCCTGCTCAGCTGTTTGAGTTAAATGGCTTTGAGACATTTAAACCAAATAGCTTAAACCTCTGCTTTCTGTTCTTTATAAATAGCCACAAACAGCATCAGAATTCATCACAATTTGTGACAGTTCTTTTCAAAAAGCTTCTGAGGGACATTTGCTGGATACTCCATGAACCTTAGATTGTTTGAGATATGTATATTATCATCCTTCCATATATACAGGTGAAGCTCCACCACAGAAAAACTAAAGAAATTCTAGATTTCCCATGTCTTCGAGATTTTTCAGATCAAAACACAGTGACTGAATTTCCAGTTCTCATAGCGGGCTGCAACTGGTTAACAGGTTAGCTATTTGCTTTAAGCATTTTTATCGAAACTGTCAAAATCACAGGGCATTTACAATTATGTTAATTTTAGTTGGAGTGATTATTATTGATTGATGATTGATATTATATTGCAGTATCAGCATGGAGCCCATTATAGTATAGTATCAGCCCACATCACACTTCACATAGGCTTCACATACTGCTTATATTAGTAGTCGACAAAGCAACAGAAGGAGGCAGGGAAGTATGTGGACAAACTCTATTTGGCTAAAATGATTATTTCTCTGGAATACTCTAGTCAGTATTCGATGGGCTGTTAACTGCAAACCCATTTTAGGATTATTGCTTGTCTCAGTTTCATCTGGACACAACTAAATTGTACCACCCACAAGCACTGGTCATTTAAGAAGAGAGATGCTGAAGGGGCAGCAGGCAGATAGGATTATGCATAATCCCCAGTGATGATTAAGAGGGTTTACAAATCAGCAAAATAAATTGCTGTACTAGCTACTATTTTTGTCACTGCAGAGTCCTTCAAAATGCCTCATTTACCAGTATACAGAAAGAGAGACAAATTTTGAGTCCAGTGGCACCTTTAAAACCAACAAGGTTTTATTCAAGGTATAAGCTTTCGTGTGTATGAACACTTTTTCAGATATCATAGAGGGACAGAGAAGGACAGGGAGAGAAACACCCATCCTTGAGGTCATGATACTGAATTCAGAATTAGCCAAAACATTTTCTTTTTGTTTTGCTTCAGAATGTTAAGGGGTCATATTTATTGCATACCTACATAGTGGGGTGGAAAACGGGATTTGTGAGCTCATTGGTCAGGTGAAATGATTCTCAACTATATGAGAATCAAACCCTGAGGATCTCAGTACCGGTAAAAGAAAAGTCCCCATGAAACCCACTTTAAAGCTACCTTGGCAAATTATAGCCTAGAAATAAAATATTCTCCTAATTAAATATGGGTGCTTAATTGACTGAAATTGAGTACCTCTTTCTTCAGTGAAACAGTTTGTTCTGCATATCACAACACACTCATCCCCGGATTCAGGAACAGATGCCGATGTATATGTCACTTTGAGAGGATCAATGGGAGACACAGGCAAGAGAAAATTAGCTAGAAATGGAGAGGACATTTTCACTAAGGGGAAGGTAAGCTATTTGAAGTTCCAGGTTAGAACTTCTGTTTCTAGCTTGTAATAATGTCAGTATTTTATAGAACAGTGCTAAATTTGAGTTCACTTAAGACTTACGTTTTTTTTAAGTCACCCATTTTGTCATCTGTCACAACCTAAGAGACCTCAATTGGACTTGCTCAGTCTCAGGGGCTTTACGCACCGGGATCTTTGTTGCAAATTGGTCACTGAATGAAAAATCGCCATTTAAAATAGTGGAATTCATCGTTATGCATACCTGCCTTTGTAGTGGAATCCAGTTGCGTTTTGTAGCGTTTCCCACAGCTTCCGGTCTCGGCAGAAATCGCTAGAAAGGAAGCGCTATTGCCAAGCTCGTCCCGCCCCTGGCTGTCAAGCAGCCAATGGGCAGCCGTTAGCATGCTCCCAAACAGCCCCTTTCCCTTTAAGAAAGGTTTTTTTTTTAAAAAACAGACCCATTGTAACGAATCTGTGTAGATTCGTTGCAACGGAGAGACCCATCCAGCTGCCTAATGTGTTTGAGCTGTCGTTTGATTGTATGATCGTTGCCACGCTGCCTCGAGTGGAAAAAAAAAATCCCTCCCCCTCTCACGGGCCCGATTTTTGGCTGAATGAATGTGTAAAAATTAATGGGAAAATACATCAGCAAACGGGCTTTTCTGTGGTTTGTGCTTAGTGACTAAAGGTGAAGGACTGAAGCCAGGGAAGCCTCTAAACAGAAAGAGGCTCGCTGGTGCGTTTATCCCCGCTCGCTCGGAGAAAAAAAAATGGCAATCGCTTCGCCGGAAGTTTGGAGGACAGGCTCAGGAGGAGGGACTTTGAAGAAACCGCAACAATGTTAACGCACAGGTCTTTTTCGCTAGTGTTGCAGATTGGTTGCAAGAGTGTAGCGCTTTCCGGAGGGTGAATCCACTTTTTGGGATTCCCCTGAAAGCGCTACAAGGAAGCGCTTTTTGCAGATTGGTTTCAGGTGTGTGGCAGATTGTCTACGACGTCGTGCGTTATGGCAAATCAATAGCGTTGGCAACCATTGGCAACCATTGTGCGATTTTGAAGGCATGCAAAAAGCCCCTCAGAATGTAGGAGCACAGTTTGGGCCTAGTTGAGTGAATGACATTCAGTTGACAAAATGTGATGACGTGTACAAGGTGCTCAAAGTATGTAGCTTGCCCCATCCATTCTTGCCCCTTGCTCTGCAGGGCTAATGGTATCATGATGAGCTGGAATGGCTGATTTGGTCCAGGACGTAATAAACTGCTTTGAAAGAAGCAGTTATGAAACCTATCCTGAAGAAGGCTTCCCTTGTTCCAAAATCTGAAACTATTAGCACCTGGTAGCTAGCATTCCATTTTTGGGTAAAGTAATACCTACAGAGCTTCAGGCAGTTGTGGAGGAGATGCATGTCTAGATCTGTTTCAGTCTGGATTCAGGCCTAGCTTTGGGATGGAAATTCTTGGTCCCCCTGCCTGATAACCTTTGACAGGAGGAGGATGGTAGAGTACATCATGACATCTCTGTTGATTCTCCTGAACCCCTCAGTGGCTCTCAATATCATTGACTATAGTATCCTTCTGAAGGAGTTGGCTGGTGGTTCTACTTTTGTTTGAACAACCATTTCCAGAAGATGATGTTGGGAGCCTGCAGCTTAGCCCTGGGGCATTAATGCTGTGGAGGATCCACAGGGTTCCATGGCATTGTCTTTGCAATGCCCTCCTCTTGGAGGAGCTCACATGGTACCTACTTTACTTTCTTTTAGGCATCAGGCCAAAACACATCATTCTACCCAGGTTCTTAATGAATATTCTTATCTTATCAGGTTTTTAAAATAACCTGTCCCTGTTTTATGTATAATTTTTACACAGCTTATGTCCAATTGCTTGTTTTTAATGGCTTTTTAAAAATATTATGATGTGATTTTAATCATGTTACCTTGAAGAAGTGTCATGGATATATCCTAAAACAGTATAACCATTTTAACTAGTCAATTCTGTTGCATTTAGTCAATAGTGTTAAGCACTGCAGAATTTGAATACTGTTGTCATTAACAGGTAATTGTTCCTTTGAACCCAATATTTTATCATTCCTACTTCAGAAATACCAAATGCACACAAATTAATCATTACTTTCTTGAAATTAATGATAGCCTGTCACATACAACACAGTGTAGTAAATCATATCTAGATTTAGAACATTTACTACAGACTACCCAAGAGGTAGTCTACATTGTGCTTGTAAAGGAAAACTACTGTTTATTGTTGATAGATAAATTATGGTTTATGTACACCAGAAAACATCTACTTTAAGACTTGGCACAAAGGTTAATTAAGAGAACTGTATGAAGCAGTTGCTTTTCTCAATTTGATGCCATTAGAGAGGTGGCTATCTATGTAATTCTATAACAGTTTTAAATTATTGCAATACCTTATCTTCATTGTTTCCATATTTTCATGTTTCTGTTGTTGGGCAGTACAAACCGTAAGCATGCTTAATCAGAAGCATCTCTTACTGAGCTCCTTGCAACTTACTCCTTAGTAAGTATGCTTGGAAATGCAACGTTAGGATTTTAAAAGATTGAGCTTTCTTCCAGGAAGCCAGTTTATGAAATAATCTATAGTAGCAGGAACACCCAAGGCCTTGAAAGAGGCATCTCATTTCTCCCTCCCACTCTAATACTGTTTTTATTACATGTTGGTTTAAAATTGCTGTCCCCTGCCCCAATTCAACTGGCCTGAGTGGGGCAGTCTTATAAATTAAACAGTAAATAAAAATATTTATTCTTTCTTTCCTTGGCATTCCCAACAACCTCTCCCTTTTTTCTTGTTCTTTTTTTTTGCTTCCTTCTTTCCTTTCCACCCTTCCCAAAGGAAAGACCAAAGAAAACTATGGTCTAGTTGTGTGGTGCCAGCCACGGGTCCAGGCACATTTGCATGGTAGGGAAAATTCAAGGACTTGTGGGAGGGGAAACATCACTTTCCCAAGTATCCTTCTCCCTGTACTATTTCCTCTTTCCCTTCTCTTGGCAACCTCATACCATCTCCCCTTTCCCTGCTTCATTCTCCCCTTCTCATCCTTTTATCTGTCTTCTATCTTTAGCAATATTATTTATTTATTTATTTATTTATTTATTTATTTATTTATTTATTTATTTATACCTCACATTTCTCCAGAGTAGGGGCCAAAGCAGCTTACACTATTCTCCTTTTAATTCTCACAAAACCCCTGTGTGGTACGTTGGGCGGAAATGTGTGACTGGCAAAAAGCACCCAGTGATTTTCGAATAGCATGATGTGAATTTGAATCTGGGCCTCATGTTCAAAGCTATAACTGCTATAACACTGGCATTCATATAGTAGTTGCTGTTGAACACTAGCAAGCAGCCTGGCATAGTTGAGACATGGAAGTGGTTGTTGCCAGCTAGTCCCAATGAGTTATCCCTCAAAGGTCCAAACAGCCCTGGACAGGACCCTGTTCCCTCTCCCTGCCATTTACTCAGAAAAACCAAGCCTAGAATAGATGGTTGCCTACCAACAGCCACTGAAGAAATCTGTTTCTTAAAGCTATGTATTCCTTTTATCATTTGGAGTTCATAAACCTACCCACTTATTTATTTATTTAAGATTTCAGATTTTTTGCAGACCTTGGGGTTTTCTCAGTTTTCCCATTTATAGCTCCAGCCAACAGATTTAATGTTCCTCAGATTTTGCCAATGTGACTGTTGGAATATATTCATGTGGGAGGAACTCTGACCCCTTTTTTGCCAGGCCCAGCACAGCTTCTGGATTGTGCTGTCACTGTCACTGGACCCAGCATGGCTCCCAGCTCATCTGATGATTTCCAGAGGCAGACATTATTACATTGGAAGGAAATGAACACACCATATCCTTTTTAAGATCTCAGATTTTTCTTCAAACTTGAATTAACCAAGTGTAAGTAGATGTGGGCCATAACTGAGAAATAGATATTCAGATGATACGATATGCATTCAGCACCAAAATATTGGAACTCATTTCTTCCAGGCTCCCCAGAGTGTGGGTGTCTCTGGGTTCCTACTGATCATACCATAGTTCATCCTATAGTGGGAGGAAGCTATGTCCCTGCCCTTCTGTTCATCATGTGGACAGTGTTGATCATGTAGACATCAAGGAAGAGTGACAGCAATTACATGCATTTTATTGGCTGACATGAAGTCTTCATTGCTATGAATTTGGTTGCAACGGCTATGCCCTTTGCACTTCTGGGTATGTGTTTATTTTTCCCCTTTCCTGAGTGAGCATAAGATACCAAGTAGAAGCATGGGCATCACACCGTCATCAATGAGGCTGGTATCCAGGCCATAGTACTGGGCTCCAAGTGAGAATATTGCATTCTCCTTATTCAGTTATCTTAAAGGTAAAGATATCCCCTGTGCAAGCACCGAGTCATGTCTGACCCTTGGGGTGATGCCCTCTAGCATTTTCATGGCAGACTCAACACGGGATGGTTTGCCAGTGCCCTCTCCAGTCATTACCGTTTACCCCCCAGCAAGCTGGGTACTCATTTTACCGACCTTGGAAGGATGGAAGGCTGAGTCAACCTTGAGCCGGCTGCTGGGATTGAACTCCCAGCCTCATGGGCAGAGCTTTCAGACTGCATGTCTGTTGCCTTACCACTCTGCGCCACAAGAGGCTCTAATCAATTATCTTATTATTACTGAAAATGCTGAAGATAAAATGTGGAGGTAAAATGGATTCTTGCCTCATAAGTGTCCATACATTTCCCAGTGGGAAATGTATGGACACTTATGAGGCAAGAATCCATTTTATTATGTTTATTTTCCCTCTATAAACAAATTCCAAAAGAACTACAAATACAATATGGTGCTTATTAGGCAAGCAAACACACACCTTGAAATGTTACCTTTTCCTCTCTGTACCTAGCAATCTTAGAACCAGGGAAGAATTTTAGAATATTTGCATGCTTCACCCTAACAGTTGTTGTGACATTTTAAAATGTGCTTTGCCTAGCAATAATTTTTCCCTTGACTCTACAGCAACTGCCACTCAATGGAATGGAGTTCCTGTTTAATATCATGTCAAAATATGGCATTAGCCTCATACAAATGCCAGGACTATTATAAACAGTGGATTAATGAGGCAGAAATATATCAGAAATTAAAATATGTTTGCAAGAGATGGAGAAGAGAGTATACTTTGTTTTACTTGGCCCAGCTGGGCAACTATTTGATCTTTCAGCGTCATCTGACACTGTTTTTTCCCCCATTGATTGTATTGTGGAGTTGGTAGTTTTGGTCTTTTTATGCTTGATGAGACACAAAGCATTTCCAATAAGAAGTAGAATATATGGATGGGATTTGTCCACAAGATTCTTTTCTCTCATCAGCCACTGTTTCTTCTTTCAGTTCCCTGGTAGCCCTCACAGCCTCTTTCCTTTTCCAGCTTCCCTCTCTCCTGCCCACCCAAGAGCCAACCTATCCTTGTTGATTGCCCTCTGTCTTCAGTTCCCCCCTGCAGCCTCTACCTAGGAAAACTATGTCCCAGCTGTTTGGTGCTGGCTGCTAGGCCAGGTCACTGCCACTGAGCTAGGCTTGGAGTGCCTCTTGGCATTCACCACCACTGTGGCCAGGCCGACAGCACCTGCAAGAATCCACCCTTACTGCATCTGGGTATAGAGCAGTTTCCCAATGATGGTGATAACAACTCTGAAGAAGGTAAATGCATTGTTTGCTCAAACTTTTACATTGAGGGAGGAAATTACCCTCCCCCCCCAATGTATTTTTTAACATTTCAGATTTTTCTGCAAATCTGGTGTATCAAGTCTGAAGAAACAGTGTGGTCCCAAGCCACAGATTTAGATATTCACAAAGAGGGGGGCACATTTGTGAAATATATAGATGATATATATCAGAACCATTACTTTGAGGCTGTGGTCAGGTGGCTGGCTAGGATAGAACAAGCTGTGGTTGAATCTAGATAAAACAGGGATAATGCTGGCTGGGAAAGCTGATTTTCTACAGGGCTTGGATCTACTTGTTTTGGGCACAGTGGAATTCTTTTCTGGATCAGGTTAAAAAGTTTGGAGGTGCACATAGACCTAGCCTTGATGCCTGAAAAGCAGGTTGGTGAGGTGGCCAAGAAAATTATCTGCTTCACATGTCTTTTCTAAGACTCATCCATTATGACCACACTGATCTGTATCATCACCATTGGATTACTGTAACAGGATCTATGCTGGGATGCCCTTGAAGTCAATTTAGAAGCTTGTCCAGAACGCAGCAATGCTACCAGGAGCCTATTTCCTTGATGTAGGTGCCTTGGCAGTCAAATTAGGAGCTACAATGCCATGCTCTGGAGAAGATGAGGCTCAGGCTTCCTTCAAACTATGCTAATGAGTGGCCAAAACTTTAGGCTGGAGACTGATTAACTGATGGGACGTTTGCATGCCTACCCATTGCCACGAGGGCTCGCCCAGCCAGGAACCTACCCAAGTCTATCTATTCATCAGTAAATGCAAATCTTCCTGAGTCCAAAATTAAATTACTATCAAGCAACCAAAGGGACTTAACTATTTTAACTAACAATGACTAATAGTCTCATAGCAATCTGCTCCATGCATATGTGAATCCTGCACTCTGCAGGTCCTTTTATCTACCCTTTTGTCATTCTGAACTCACCCTGAATTTCTGGAGTTTACAGTTATTTATTTAATATTATTTTGTGCTGGTTCCTATAACTATCACTGTCCAATATGCTAAAGTTGGGCAGTTTCACCCATGTAGTGTTAGTGTCTGCCAACTCCACTCTTCTCTTCCGGTAACAAGAAACGTTCTTACTATTTCTTGGAGATCTTTGGACTCTCTACCCTGAATGTGTGGATCACCTACTGTATCCAGCTCAGCAGACTAAGGATATGTAAATTCCTTCTCTGTTCACACCTTTTTGCTTAGCTGATGAAGGGAGCTTTGGCTAGGGGTGTGCAAACTCAAAGTGGAAACTGAGGGAAAGGGGGCATTTCTTCAGGATCAGCAGAAGCAGTGCCATATACTAGAGCCCAGCAGCAGAACCCCGTGACACCCTAACAATGCCCAGCAACAGAACACAAAGCCAACCTGCTAGTGATCAGCAGCTGGACACAGTGCCCCATTGACCATTTACTCACTGGAGGTTTCATGCCAGTCTGCAAGCTGAAGTTTTAGTTGTGGCAGGTTGCCCCACCTCTTCCTGCACTCACATGGGGGAGCATTTGGCCCGGTATGCCCCATCCATCCCCAATTTGTGCAACTGCACGGGAGCTGGAGCAGTGAAGATCCCAGTGCTTAAATGGTCCTTGTGACAAATGCCAGCTCAACAGACCTGAAGCACCAAATCACAATTCTGGCAGTATTGCACTGATCCTGCTGCCCAGGATAGAGTGATTAGGTGCTGCAGGTCTGTTGAGCTGGCATTTGCCAAATGGGACACTGGCATTCTGCATTTGCTTTAGGATTTTACAAAAACTTCTGTCATGCCACTCACCTTTTTTTGTTTTGCGCAAGCACAGCAATCTGATTGCATTGCACTGTGGTTACCACAGCAATATAGACCAATATTCTCTGTTCTATGAACTGCTGTCCACCACCCCTATGCTCCCAACCCATATCACACTAACAGTTAACTTTCACTAAATGTCTCTTTTCTTAATTACACAGCTTAAAACAAATAAGTAATACATACTCAAAAGCCCTGGCTTGTGCATTTTTGGACCAACAGCTGAGTTGTTCAACTTCAGGGCTTGTGGGGTGGGCAGACATGGTTCCCAAATCCAACCACATGAAGTTTTCTCAGGGTTTTCTAGATGTGCTCTTATAGTTCTGGAAATGTGCATGGCATTTATTTTACAAGTAAAGGAAAAGGATCAGACCATATCTTCTTGCTCTCTGCTCCTGATTCTTGATTACCACCTTTCTCTGAAGGAGATAGGGTTATCTCCCTCATCCATGAAAATGAATTCAGCAGCAATTTCTGCCTCTCACAATTTCATAAATGGTTCTAGAATTTTCTTCCACCACAGTTCCAGATAATATTTGAAGGGCCTTTCAGCCTCAAGGACCCCAATTGTTGCATAATGATCCCATTCTTTGGGTTTATAACAGCTCATATTCTCCCCTTTCTGACCTTAGGCAACATGTCCCATTCCCTTGCTATCAATGAAAGTCTGCTCCCTAGTGTTGATTATTTTCACTAATCCACTAGGAGGGTTGGAGAACTGGCAGTCCTTATGGATGATCCTCTCTTTAGTTGATTTTCTGCATTCTCTCTGATTTAGAGACTCACACCTACTTTCTGGTGAGTTGCTTCTTATACCCCCAGTGTGGGACTGCACAGAAGATGAAAACAGGGTTGTTCTGCAATTGCTGAGTTGTCTTCCGTGCAGGCACACCTTCCACCCCTCTTTCCTCCCCTACTGTGAATTCTCTGATGTGGTAGCTCCAGCAGTTCAGGACAACTGAGGGGGGAATTTTGCTGTTTCCTCTCAGTACATGAAAGATTCCATGGGAAAATGCAACCATTTGCATTTTCTATGGGGAAATGCAACCATGCACAGACCCAAAATGTATGTCTACACAGAAGATAGCTTGATAAATAACAGTTACAGGTAAGTTTAACCCTATTTTCAGTATTAACTATAAGATAAATAATACCATATACATAAATTTAAACAGGATGGTGGTAACTTCCTGATCAGTGTATACAGGAGATTTTTTTCTGATAGTTTCTGTTACAGTACTGTTTATGTTTGTTTGAAAACTACTGTGATATGCTTCAGTTGTGCTGCAAGCAAGTTTGTGGTTTCCCAATTCTTGTCATTGCTGCCTGTATTTGTTCAATGAAACACTGAGCTTTGTTACCTTTCCCATTCATTACATCTCTGTGTGACTATTGTATTTATGAAATGTTTCATATTAATGGTGATATTTCTAGGTGGATATTTTTCAAGTGGAAGCAGTGGATATCGGGACTGTACATGAGCTTGTTGTGGAAAAAGGGAAAGGCTCTGATTGGTACCTTGAGAATATTGTTGTGGAAGAGGGAGGAAAGAAACTACTGTTTATGGCTCAGACATGGCTAAAAGACAGAACTGATAAGAAAAGATTTACTTCAATCACTCTGAATGTGAAAGGTCAGTATGTTTTGAGGCACTACGGGCATTTCAGCACATTGAAAAAAACAATCTTACACCAGCGCCATGGCATAACACTATTAAAAATGTATCTCTCCAGCCATTCCTTACTTCCCGGCTGTCTCCCTTCCCTCTGCTGCCTTCTCACACTTCTGGGCATTATGCACGCCTGCTTGAAATAGTGGAAGAAAGGAACACACTATACTCGCTACTCTCCTCCTCCTGTCAATCAAGCCAGGCAGCCAATCATCTTTCTCCCTGTTTTAAAGGGGCCGTGATGCAAGCTAATTTTTTTAAAGTAAAACTTCTCCATTGAGACACCTGTGCATCTAATCATAGATGCATAGTGCTTTTTTAATGCACAATCTTGAAGCAATCTTGTTCCCGATTTTGGAGGGGGTGGTTAAAGAGGTATGATTAGTGTGTTAACTGGGGGGGGGGGGTCTTTGCCTGGATGATTTAACACGTATTCATTGCTCCAGGAAAGAAAGAAAATCCCTGTTCCTGGAAGAAGGGAGAGGAAGGCGGGTGTGAGGGCGGGCGCTGAAGGCGGAGATAGTGCTACTTCGCCTCCAATATTTCCTTGGTGTGTGGCTTATTGGGTGCTCTCCTCTCGCTAATGCTACATAGTTGGGGGAATCCACTTTTTGGAATTCCCCAACTATCACTTTAAAATGGAGGATGTAGCTGCTGGTTTGCTGCTTGGCTGCTGGATATTGATGACATTATGCAAAACGCCAAAGTATGGTGTCTGCAAAAGGTTTATTTTCCAGTGTGGAAAGAGCCTGTGTATTTACTGAGAATCTCCTTCAGAACTGCATGATATGCCATATTTTCTGTTTACGATAAGCCTGTTATAACTAGGGGTATGCATTCAGTTAAACCGAGCCAAATAAGTACATGAAAAATAACATATAAGTATTTTTCAGGTATTATTTAAGTAATTACAGATTGTCTATTCTGATCAGCTACTGGTATAGCTGAGCCCGAATAACAGCCAGATTTAGCTTTCATTTGGAGATATTCAGCTATACCAGCTTGGGAGGTAGGAGCTGAATGCTCCATGTGGCCTTAGCTCTTGCAAGTTGTCTCCTGCTCTCCCAGCTGATCCTCTCAGGTCTGTGTGCTGCAGCTAGTGATTTCCCCACCACACACATAGTCTAGGGACAACTAAATTTAACAACAATAACAACAACCTTATATATGAGTACCAGCATCATTTTAAAAAGATGCAAACAGAAATAACACTGCCCCCATATATCACAGAGGCTTTGAGCAGAATAGTAGGCCACTGTGTCCTTGGGGGGTTACAAGTGGCATGCCCTGCTTGAACTAAAGGACCCTACTTTGGATCCCTGCCTTCTTAGGTTCAGTGAAGACTGCTGATTTGCTATTACTAGGAATCAGCAAACTTTTCTGGTTCCATGCAAAACCAGTTAATTATTGTTGACTGATATCCTTTCCATCTTCACCATTGCCAGATCCAGGACAAATTCTACTGGCATTGAAGCCTGCCTTTCTTCAATAACTGCAATGTTTTACTCAGTCTTGGTACATCCCTGGGTTCCAGTAAAGACCAATGATGCAAACCTAAAAAAGATTCAGCATGGGGGAAATGGGGGGGGTGGATTTCTGAGTCACAACAAGTGAGTAACTCTCCTAAATCTGCAGGTGGGAAAATGCCATTGCATCAATAAAAATTATCAAGTGTGCAACCTTAAGCATAACCATTCATTTAATGTTTTATCAAAATATTAATGTTTCTTCTTCTTACTTTAACTAGAAATGCAGGAAAGGAAAAGCAAGGCTTCTTCCTTGTTACAAAATCAACATATGAAATCAGGTAATTTTATACCACAACAATGAAAGCTGTGTCATTTTTATCCCAATGTTATGGTGTACCCAGCAGATAATTTATACCAGATAAAGATCTTTACTCTTCTCACAGTTGTCTTTTGTTTTACTTGTTCAGAAGGTTTGTGGAAGATTTACTTCACTAAATGTCATGAAGATTCATCAGAAGAATGTGAGAAATCTTGGGAAAACATTTCTAAACTGATCATGATATTTTATGGAACTAATGGCAAATCTGAACCAATTTCCTTGGATAGCAAAAGAGGAGATCAAGCTAAGAACCATATAGCATATGATGTAAATGAATCTATCCCCTCAAATTTATTTTTAACCATAGTGGAATGCTTTTCTCTGGGATATCAGACTTTATTTAACAACTGTTTAATTAGTTCACTGATTCTTCACACATTCATCAGTGCAGGAAATATAGAACTGATTGTTTAAACATTATTTATTCTTACATTGATCTTTGTCACTGTTAATACACTGGGCGGGGACATTCCAACAAATAATGATACTTAGTAATGTGTTTCCTTATCGTTACCTGAGCACTGAAGAATTATATTGAATAGTCGCTATGTTGCGTTTGCGTATTCGGAGCCAAACTAGACTTAATGCCAGGGCGATTTTCAGAGCATTTTGAACAACTGGGTTTTCTCAGAGGTCAGCAGAACTGTAGAGTATTTAGAAAATGCTATTTCAAGGTCAACTGAATGACTGCAGAAAATCAACTGTCTTTTTTCCTCCTAGGTACATTTCCCATGTGATCTTGGGATGCTCTATAAAGTGACACTTGGGCTTCATCATTTGGGAGAAAGCATATCCCAGTTGTCTCTTCATCACTGTAAAATACAGAACACAATAACCCTGGATACCTTTAGTCTCTCTATAAATAAAACACTTCCTCTTCTTAATGGAGACCGATGGATTGAGCTCCCTGTAGAGTGGCCAT
Organism: Paroedura picta; assembly: GCF_049243985.1. Classification (NCBI taxonomy): domain Eukaryota; kingdom Metazoa; phylum Chordata; class Lepidosauria; order Squamata; family Gekkonidae; genus Paroedura; species Paroedura picta. Next base: position 37,278,503 of record NC_135377.1, on the reverse strand, counting down.
TAAGGGAAGCACTTTCTGGTAGGTAAAAACTGAAGTACATCTGATATTGCAACGGAAATCTTTATTAGGCAAATCACTGTAATTGTCTTTGATTAAGTGTTTCATTTAAAAGATTATAAGAATTCTGCATACATTTATTATAGTATATTATTTATTTCAATTATGGTAAGTTAAGGTATAGCCTTCATCTGCGGCCTGTATATGTATATATCCTACATGCCCACAGAAGTATATTTCTGAGGTAGGTTACTGCAGTAATAATAAATTAAAATACCATAAAGTATCACCAAATTGTGAATAGTCAGCAATTAAAACAATTAATTCCAGATTGGGAATTCACAGGGAGAAAAAAAGATAAACGAAAGGCATAGGAGAATAAAGAACAGCTCTTCTGTGGCCTAAAACAAGTGAAATCATAAGCCAATAAAAAGGCCATGCCCTGGTAGTTATCTACATAACCTCTGAAGGTAGAGAGACATGGAATACAGATCCTGTTAATTAATTCAGTATTAATTAACTCATTAATTATTGCAAAATGCATAGGCATGTACATGGTAGGAGCATCTTGGTTCCAGACATTTAGGTCCTTAGTGATAATAACTGCCACTTTAAAATGTACATAGAAGTAAATAAGCAGGTCCTTTAAAACTGACAAGGCACATTTCCGATATTTTGGGCCACTCAGTGGTCCTGCTGTTATATTTTACAACTCATTGGAGACCACGTTGTAATAATCAAATCTGATGTGAACAAGGCATGCATGTTGTTGTTGTTGTTATGTGCGAAGTCATGTCCGACCCATCGCGACCCCATGGACAATGATCCTCCAGGCCTTCCTGTCCTCTACCATTCCCCGGAGTCCATTTAAGTTTGCACCTACTGCTTCAGTGACTCCATCCAGCCACCTCATTCTCTGTCGTCCCCTTCTTCTTTTGCCCTCGATCGCTCCCAGCATTAGGCTCTTCTCCAGGGAGTCCTTCCTTCTCATGAGGTGGCCAAAGTATTTGAGTTTCATCTTCAGGATCTGGCCTTCAAAGGAGCAGTCAGGGTTGATCTCCTCTAGGACTGACCAGTTTGTTCGCCTTGCAGTCCAAGGGACTCGCAAGAGTCTTCTCCAGCACCAGAGTTCAAAAGCCTCAATTCTTTGACGCTCGGCCTTCCTTATGGTCCAACTTTCGCAGCCATACATTGCAACTGGGAATACCATAGCCTTGACTAAACGCACTTTTGTTGGCAGGGTGATGCCTCTGCTTTTTAGGATGCTGTCTAGATTTGCCATAGCTTTCCTCCCCAGGAGCAAGCGTCTTTTAATTTCTTTGCTGCAGTCCCCATCTGCAGTGATCTTGGAGCCCAGGAAAATAAAATCTGTCACTATCTCCATTTCTTCCCCATCTATTTGCCAAGAATTGAGAGGGCCGGATGCCATGATCTTTGTTTTCTTGATGTTGAGTTTCAAGCCAACTTTTGCACTCTCCTCCTTCACCCGCATCAACAGGCTCTTTAGTTCCTCTTCACTTTCTGCCATTAGAGTGGTATCATCTGCATATCTGAGGTTGTTGATATTTCTCCCTGCAATCTTGATCCCAATTTGTGACTCCTCTAATCCCGCATTTCTCATGATGTGCTCTGCATACAAGTTAAATAGGCAAGGCGACAGTATACAGCCTTGCCGAACTCCTTTCTCAATTTTGAACCAGTCAGTGATTCCATGTTCAGTTCTCACTGTTGCTTCTTGACCTGCATATAAATTTCTCAAGAGACAAATAAGATGCTCTGGTATTCCCATCTCTTTAAGAACTTGCCACAATTTGTTGTGCTCCACACAATCAAAGGCTTTAGCATAGTCAATGAAGCAGAAGTAGACGTTCTTCTGGTACTCCCTAGCTTTCTCCATGATCCAGCGTATGTTGGCAATTTGATTTCTAGTTCCTCTGCCTCTTCGAAATCCTGCCTGTACTGTATGTAAGGCATGCATAACCATGGCCAAATCACATTCATTAGGGAAAGGCCATAGCTGGTGGTAGTGGGAAATGACATCAAGTTGTAGCCAACATATGGTGACCCCCTATGGTTTTTCAGGCAAGAGACATTCAGAGGTGGTTTGCCAGTGCCTGACTCTGCATTGTGCCCCTAGACTCCCTTGGTGGTATCCCATCCCGATACTAACCAGGGCCAACCCTGCTAACTTCTGAGATCTGATCAGATTGGGCAAGCTTAAGCCATCCAGGTCAGAGCATGCGATATGGTAAGTGGCATTAAAGGTCCTTGATCTTTCAGTGGGCTCCAACCGTTGAAGTTTGAGAAAGGCACTACATGCCTCAGAGGAGAACTGAGCTTCCGTATTTAGACAGGGACATTTAGACAGGGTACTGACAAACTGCTGATCCCGACAAACTTCTTAAATGGTATTGCAGTCCTATTTAGAACAAGATGACTCTTCAATTCCTGATAAGCTGTATTATTAGCTAACAACACTTGCATGTTACCTGGATTAATATTCAGTCATGTCCACACCATCACCACTTTCAAAAACAATGCTTCTAAATGTCTGTTAGCCTTTTCCGAATTGGTGGAAAAAGGGGAAAACAGAGGGGGAATCATCAGTACATTGAGGACACTTCACTCCATATCTCCTGAGGTCATTTAAGGAGTGTAGCCATGTTGGACTGTAGTCATCCAGTAAAGACTTATTTTAAAGAAAGAAAGAAGGAAGCAGGTTGTTCTCTGCATAACTATTGGTATTTCATGGAGAGGTTTATTTGGAGACAACACTAATCCACCAATCTGACTGTGTCTTTTCCCATCCCCACTAGAAAATAAGGTTATACATTTCAGTAGAGTATTATTGTGGTACAGAGAATAGAGCTTTGATTAGGATCTAAGATATCAGATTCAAATTCCTATTTTGTTCTGAGTCCTTCCAGGTGACCTTGGGCTAGTCACTCTCTTCCAGTCTAACCTATTTCATTAAGCTGTTATGAGGATAATATGGGGAAGGGCAAACTATGGTTTCTGTTCAGAGACAGAAAGGCACTAGACAAGTAGATAGCTATGCTCATTTTTTGTGGCTTAATATGTGTTACAGAGTACTGAAGGTCAAAAAAGAAGACTTTAGTACATTGATTAGTGCAGATGACTCATACTTTTTATTTCAGTTTCTTGATGGATTGGTCATCAGTGGACCAAATGAATTAACACAAAGCTTAGCCTTTTCTAACTAGTGATAATGATAGACTTTTCATGAATGGAATAGCTATGTTATCAAATATATATACTAAATAGTGGAAGATTCAGAACGGCAATAAGCCAAGTAGGAATGAAACTTTTTTTAAAAGAGTCACTGTTTGGTATAACAAATTGTATTGTAATATTTAGATTGTCTTTATAGACATAAGTGAGCATTGTTCTTTAGGAGAAAGTTGAATGAAAACTTTGCAAGCAGAAAAAAGTCCACAATGGAAGTTCATGGGAACAATTATATTTATTTAATTATTTATATACCACCTTCCCCGGAGGCTTAGGGCGGTTTACATAAGAACAAAGAACTATACATAAAAATGTGAACATGTGATATGATCTTATCTCAGAATTTCAACCCCCAAAACTGCCTGCTCAGGGTTTATGACTAGAAATCATTAGGTAGTCAGTTGCAGCAACAAGGGTGAATTACAAAAAACTTTTCTCTCTCATTGTTGAATGAGCAAAATGCATGTGTTCTTTGGAGGGAGAATATCAGCTTTTCAGGGGAACGTGGTAATCCCCCCCACACACACACACACACACAAATTTGCTCTGTTTGCAGAACACTTGGATTCAACTCATATAAATTTAGCTGCCACTATCAAACATTTAATGTGAAGTACTTGAGTTAAAGTTAATATTCTGTTAACTTAAATGTTTAGCTGAGTTGTTTTCAGCTGTTATGATTCTGTTCGGTTTGGCCTTATGTTCCTGTTTTTTGAGAACTCTGTGAGAAAAGAAATGAGCGACAGATCTGACACCCTAGCTGCGTGTACGCGAACAAAAATAACAACTGAAGTATATACATAATGATTATTCCATAAGTGTTTTGTACCTTTTGTAAACCTTTTATGTACAGGATTAGGCTTTTGAGACAGTTCACAGAATTGACCAAGCTCATGCACGAGGCTTGTGTTAGTCTAGTGCAGGGGTAGTCAAACTCTGGCCCTCCAGATGTCCATGGACTCCAATTCCCAGGAGCCCCTGCCAGCGAATGCTGGCAGGGGCTCCTGGGAATCGGAGTCCATGGACATCTGGAAGGCCGCAGTTTGACTACCCCTGGTCTAGTGGATTTTTGTTGTTGTTACTTTATACTATAAACTTTTTTTTAAAGCCCCCCTTCAGTTTGTCACCCTGGAAAAATAATATTTCTCCTTTCTAAAAATAAAAAAACAACCGGTTACACACTTTTTACATGTTCTTCTCATGTTAACTCTTCCCACATGCTGAATCCACACATGCAACTTTCGTCAGCCAGAGCCTCCATCTGTCATGTGGCAGATGGCAGAAAGCAACATTTTAAAAATATGTTATGGTCCATAACATAACCTTGCCTTGATTTTTTGTTTTATCATGCAGTGGTTACATATCATGTCAAAGTATTCTCCAATGAGATTTTTAGCAAGATAAATTTGGTCTTTCTCTCTGTGTGTGTATATGGAGACAATGGAGATACTGAAGACAGGCCCCTTTTGTGGTCATTGCCCCCTGTGGTCAAGCAAGGAGAAGCAAATGAGGTATGTAATTCAATCGTAATTATCTGAAACAAATCTTTGAAACAGTATTATTGAATCTCAAATTTCATATAAAAGAAGCCATACTACAGGCTCAATACTAATTCAAATTGCCACAGGACTTTGTGTTTCATTAGTCCTTTGCAGGTCACATAGATGCTGTGGACCTGGGAGCACTGCACAAAATTGCACTTTGTATCAGAAGCAAATCATGTAAGTTTATTTTACTAAGAAGATTTGGTTCAATTAACTCATTGGTTCATTGTTTCTACATACCTAGACTACTTTGATCAGCTCTGCAGGTAAAAAATCCTCCTCTGCAGGAGGGTAGGACTTTGAGGCATTGTACTGTTTTGAGGCCCCACCTCCAAACCTCAAGGAATAGGTATAGCCAACCTCCAGGTGGGGCTTTGAGATCTCCTGGATTTACAGCTCATCTCCAGACTTTAAAGATCAGGCAGAAATGGTTGCTTTGGAGGGTGGACAGGGCTGCTGTGTAAAACAGTGGTCCCCAACCTTTTTATCACCGGGGACCACTCAACGCTGGGGACCACTCACCAGGGACCACTCAACGCCTTTTACTGAGGCCCGGTGGGGGGGGGTAGTTTACTCCTCTACTCTCAACCACTGCCCTAACGCTCTCTGATCTCTATGGTAATGTTTAAACATCCCTTCAAAATAAGATACAGACACGCCACAACAATGAACATAAGGAACATTTTATTTTCATGGAAATTTTAACTCATGACAATGAAAATCATTGGGAACCCTGAGCTTGTTTCTCTGCAACGAGATAGTCCCATCTGGGAGTGATGGGAGACAATGACACCCGAAGTGTGTTGTAAAGGGCGGGGGGGGGATGAACTAAAGGACCGGGAGGCGGGGAGAAGGTGTCCTTCGCGGCCCACCTCCAATTAGTCGAAGGACCACATGTGGTCCGCGGCCCACAGGTTGGGGATCGCTAGTGTAAAAGATACATTTGAACCTCCCACACAGATAGTTGTGGAGATGAAAAATTTGAGACCTATTACACAGGGTTGTTGTGCAGGTTAAACAGGAAGCAAAAGAACCGCTGCCACAGAATCCAGTTTCATCTGCACATCAGCCTTGTACAGTAGGCTTCAAACATTCAGGGAGTGATAGAGAAGAGACACACATGGCTTGGCTATGTCTTCCCTCCAGCAGCGAGGCCAGCCACAGCAGTATTTTAAGTGAGGAGGGGTTTTTATGTCAGCCACCGGTTAGGAAGAAGGGGAAAGCTTTCCCTCCTCAAAAGGAAAACACATCCTTGCTCACAGACTTCCCTGCATTGCTCTCAGAAACGCCTCCCTTGCCTCAGTCAGGGGCTGTTAGAGGCTTCCTTTACAGCTGCCCTGAAAGGGGTTTGTGTGTAGAATCCTGAGCAAGAGCAGCAATTGGCCCTGGGGGAGGGGAGATTCCACCAATAGGAGATAATTTTGGACCATATGTCCCATTACTCAAAGTAGTTTCCAATAAAATCACCAAGCATGTGGCAGCTAACACTCAAGGGCTGCAATATATGGTGTGGAGGGTGGAGCCTGAATTACACTCTGTCCTGAGTTAGCTCTTTTCAGGCTTGCAACTGCAACACTATTCCTAATAACTACACAGCCCCGTCTGTCAGCTAGCAGGACAAAAATGTCATCATTTAAATTTAACAAATCCCCCTTGAAATCAATAGGAATCCTAAGCTAAAATCATAATGGGTTCCAGAGATTATCATTAAATGTACAAATATGGAGTGATATTGTTTTCTAGTATGTCTACAATCTTAAATAGTGCAGATAGACTTGTAACACAGGAATGATCTGTGGTTAAGTATAATAAGACTTGCCGATGACAATTTATTGATATAATTAATGTTGGTATGACTAAAAGTTGCTTTAAAACTAAACCATTTTCTTACCACCTTGCTTCATTTGTAGCATGTGAACTGGATATTAGAACATTACACTTGAAGGAAGCTCGAAAACAAGAGCCTGTCTATATATTTGAAGTGAATGAGTGAGTATGATCTATGGATCTTCCAGTGTCTTTAATGTGTTGCATAGCATGGTAGACAACAGGCCTGCCAGGATTTAGAATTGTTCTGTAGCATTCAGCTGGATTTATTGTTCTTTATTGAATGTCTGAATTTCAGAACATTCCTTCTGGATACCAGTGAACCTGAAATAAGGAGAGAAATCCCCCTCTCTTTGATTACCAAGGATGAAAGTGGAGTAGATCTGGAAGAATACATCATTACAGTGTACACAGGTGATAAGAGAGGAGCAGGAACTGATGCCAGTGTACATATAATCTTGTTTGGAGACAAAGATTCATCTCAGTTAATTCAGCTCAATAAATCACTTGATCATCGAGATCCCTTTGAAAGAGGAAAGGTAAACTGTACAGCATCAATATGCACTGCTATCATGTCATACATTTTATCGCTAAGGATGCAGAGTTTTTGCTAAGAATTAGAAGTATTTTCCTTCTCCTGATGGTACTGGTGGCCTGATTTTGAGGTCCTGGCCCATTCTCTGTGGAATTGTGAAAGCAGATAAATAGAAACATTTTAAAAGAACCTATTAAATATTGTTCTTTGTCATATTTGGGTGTTTCTGTACTAAACAATAACTATACACACCCTACATTCTGGAATACTTCCAGAGAACCTATATGACACCTATATGGAATGCTAAACATGAGCCTTTTGAATTAAATGGTGGCATACTTGATCAATTTGACAACAGTAAATAAGATTATTCAAAGGGAGGTTTATGTATTTTAAATAAACAATCTTTGGTTGAGGTCAGCGCAATTAGATCAAGGGCCCCTCCCTGACACAGCCAGGACATCAGCTAACACTGCAACAATCCCTTAGGCACTGGATCAAAACCTGGTGGTAAGGGGCAGGGATGGGGGGACTTCCCTTGTCTCTGCTCTGGAAATCACAAGTGGTCCAGAACGCAGCCACGTGGGACCTCATCTGAACACCTTGGAGGGCCCACGTATGGCTGGTTCTCTGGTAGCTGCACTAGCTCTCAGTTGAATTCTGGATCCGGTTCAAGGTTTAGGATTTAGGATGCTTAGGGCTTTAGGATGCTTAGGGCTGATCCTGCGTTGAGCAGGGGGTTGGACTAGATGGCCTTTGTGGCCCCTTCCAACTCTATGATTCTATGATTCTATGATTCTAAAGTTCTGGTCTTAACCTTTAAGTGCATACATGGACTGGACCCTGTGTATCTGAGAGACCGCCTCTCTGAATATGCCCCTCAGGGAGTTCTTCAATCAGCTAATGCCAATCATTTGGAAGCCCCTGGCCCCAAAGTAGTATACTTGGCCTCAACCACAGCCAGGGCCTTTGGTGGAATGAGTTTCTAGGAGACAGCAGGATCCTGCCAGAACTCCACAGGACCTGCAAAACAGAATTCTTCTGCCAAGCTTATGGTTGAGGCCAGCGGAAAAACTGACTGAACATCATATCCAGGCCTCCCTCCAACCTCCCCTCTTCCCCCCTGTCTCACCCCCATGGGACTAGCAGTTTTAAGTAGAAAGCATTTTTAAATAATTGTTTATTATATTGTTTTATCTATGTTAGACCTAGTTATATGCATTGTTATAAATTTTGTTGTAAACCACCCTGAGGTGACTAGCCCCAAGAGAATGATATAGAAATCTCAAAATAAATAAATCCCCCTCCAACATAATTTGGAAAGATCCTTCAGGTTTTAAGGAAAGAAGCTTATTTAGTAATGAAGTTTTATAAAAATAATAACCACATTAACAATAATGCTGCCATTTTTTTGCATACCTATATTTAAATCACTCCCAAAAGTAGGGCAAGCAAATATTTTTAAGCTTTGACTTTGCTACATTTTGATAGCTACATAATTTTGTTTTAAAGACTGACACTTTCAAAATCAAGACAAAGAATGTCGGAAGGCTGCAGAAAATTGAAATTGGGCATGATGGGAGAGGATTTGGTAAGTACTTAGTATTTGCATGTGTGCACATATATGTTTTCTAATTCTGCTTTGAATGGCTAATAATCCCCAAATAAATTTTATATTTTCCTGAAGATCATGCAAATCTATAGTGGATCATTCTGGGAGTAATTATTATAGCATTCCAGTTTAAGAGTTTCTGTATTGTTTTAGCAGACACTGAGAATTAAAGTTAAGTTATTGATATAGTATTGTGCTATTAATTTGGATGAACAGAGAAAAATAAAAAAATGTTATTTCCATATTGCTTAATTCTTTATTTAACTAACTGGTCAAACCCATTTTGGCAAAGCAGAGTCCATTCCATAGGATATAATGGAGGGATGGGGGCACCCTCTTCAGGAGCCCCTAGATGTGGATCCCTTGGACCAATCATTCTGAAATTTGGAGGCAAGTCAGGGAAGAGTATCCTGGAGCTACCCTGAAATTTTGGAGTCTGCATCTCAAACCCCCACTCCCCAGGCTCCAAGAAAGTTGGAAAAGCCAAAATTCCCATTTTAGTCAATGGAGGAAGGGGATTTGTTGCCAGAATTGATTGATAGATGGAAGCACAAGGTGTATAGGGCACTTTGCTCTCTTCCGCCATTTCCAACAGCAGCTGTGGAGGCTGAGACACATGAAAAGGCTGCAGACAAAGACAAGACAGCAAAAAGGTGAGGAGAGGCTGGGAAGAGCGATAATATTTACTTTACCTTTGCTCTTTCTTAACAGGAAGTGGCTGGTTCCTGGAAAAGTTAGAAATCACAGATGTGTCTACCAGTGAACAGTACTGCTTCAGTTGCAATAGGTTTGTTTCCCAGTTTTTAAAGTAGATATCATTAATGCATTTTATTGCATGCCATTCACTTATATTGTAAACCATTTAAAGAAGTTAATATACTGAGACGACCTAGTGGAATAAAGACTCCAACAGACTCTGGAGTTTCTCTAGATGCATGATTTGACTCTAAAGCAGTCATAAAGATCCCAACAGGGATCAAAGTCATTACTGAGGATGTCTGATTCTTTCTCTCAGTTGAAAATGGCCCTGAGAGGCTAGGATTTGGTAAATCCAACTTCAGATCCTGACCCTGTCATGGAAGCTTGCTGGGTCACTTTGCACCAGACCAGTCTACCACACAGGGTTGTTATTAAGATAAAATAGAGAAAGAGAACAACGCAAACCTCTTCAAGCCTCAGTTGGGGAGAAAGACACACTTTAAACAAATCTGTTGCACTGTGATTAGAGCACAACAATACAGACAATTGAATTGGTGGCACTGTTGTCCCCTTTCCAAGCATAAGGCACATCCTAGGAAAACAGGAATTTCAGCAAGATACTAAGCTTTCATGTGACTTCACATCAGCATATGAACAAATGGAGGTGCCAAATGGTTCTTAGTACTTTCAGTCAATGCAAGTAGAAGCCTGTTAACCAACACATCATAGATAGGGATGAGACAGCCCAGTTACCTGGTCTGCTTTATCATACAGTGTAATTAGATGTATTGACATAAGCTTAAATTGTACAGATAGGCATATAAGATGCAAGCATAAATCTGAGATATTTAGCAGCCATGATGTTTACATGTACTTAACTAATACATGCCCTTTGGTTCTTTTGCAAAAACTTACAGAAAAAGTCAAATGGGTAGCCATGTTGGTCTGAAGCAGCACAATAAAATCAGAGTCCAGTAGCACCTTTAAGACCAACAAAGATTTATTAAAGGTGTGAGCTTTCGAGTGCAAGCACTCTTCGTCAGACTTAATAAGCACTCTTCCTCACACTTGGTCTGAAGAAGAGTGTTGCACTCGAAGCTCACGCCTTGAATAAATCTTTGTTCATCTTAAAGAATAAATCTTTGTTGAATAAATCTTCGTTGGTCTTAAAGGTGTTATTGGACTCTGATTTTATTGTGTTACAGAAAAAGTGTGTGTTTGGGGGAGGGCATCTACATTTGTAAGCAGTAAAAAGCAAACATGATGCTTCAACCCCTGACACAACTCATTTTACTGAAATGAAGTTATATTAAATAAATAATATTTTAATTATTCTGAGAGGCTGGAATTTTGTATTTTGATGGACTCTCATGAAATTCTTCTTGAACATAATTGAGGTTTTGCCCTGGTCAGTAGGAAACCTTACATGATTTTATATTTCCACATACTTCCACTCTCTTTTTCCCACCTGTACTCCCAAATAGCTTCCAGTAGTTGCTGGCATCAATTCATAAACAGTGCTCTGGCCTCCCAGTATCAGTTGATCTAGAACAGCTATATATTCATGCTGGTTTAGGTGTTCTGTACTTTAACGTTTTTTAAAAAATGCTTTCTTCACAAGGTGGCTGGCTGAAGATGAAGGTGATGGGCACACAGCAGTGCAGCTTTATGTGTAAAACATTTTCTGGGAATCCCACTCCAGATACTTCCCTCTCCAGACTCAAGTTGGTTGGTTTGTGTTTCCTACTTGTAAAAGAGCTGTAATTATCTCATGAATGAATATCAAAACAATGTATCACATTTTAAAACTTGAGTGAACACTGAAGAATCTTAAATCTTTTTTCACAAGCACAAAATAAAACAAGGAGTGTTGCACAATAGCTTTGTGAGTTTGTCTGCCTTTTCACATTATTTGGATTGGAAGTAACTCCTCAAAAGGAAAGATAAGAAAAGATATTTAGACTGTGATGTGTTTTCTGGGGAAAATTTTTAAAGGTGGATTTCTCTCTTGGGAGCACTTTGGCAGCGCTGGGCTATGCTTTTCAAGCAGTCATGTAGCTGCTGCATTGGGAATTTATGTTCTCGACATCTATTAATACCACTCTGTGATTATATGCCACTTGTATTCTGCAGTTGTAGCTATAGCTAGATTGTTCACCCCTCTCCAATTGTTGGGTGGTGTTAGGTTTTTTTGTCATCCAAAATCTGAACAAGAAATCTTGTAGAAATCCTAGAGACAATATTCCATCAATGCTCCAATATGAATAGAGATGCAGCCAAAGTTCATAATTTGCTGGATCAGAACATAAATGTTGATAGTTCATAATGTGTATTTGCAGTTCAGCTCTGTGACAATAATGCTAGGAAAAGTTGAAGGCATCAGGAAAAGAGAGAAGACCCAACATGAGATGGATTAACTTTATAAAGGAAGCCACAGGTCTGAGTTTGCAAGACTTGGGAAAAGCTACAAGATATTTTAGAGGACATCAATTCACAGGGACTCAGTTAGTTGGAAATAACTTGATGGCACTTAACACATACACACACACAGAAGCGCGGACACACGCGCGCGCACACACGCACACACACACAAGCTTGGGCTGCATATACCCAACCCTACTTTTCTCCTGCTGCCAGTGGGCTTCTTGAGAAATTACATTCATTAGGATACACCAGGTTTGCTGCAGAAACATAATTTGAGGTGCTGACAGGAAATGAGGGAGAGACAGGCAAGGAAAGAGAAACCAGGAGAACTGATAGCTATGGGGAAGGAGTTCTGAAAGTGCCACAACACAAAAGGTCCTGACTCCAGTGGCAATCCACTTAACCTTGAAGGTGGGGTCACATGGAGCATGACATTCAACAAAGCCCTTAAATTATGAGCAGAACTATATGTGAACATGGCATTCCTCTAGATATTCTGGTCCCAAGCCATTTCAGATTTTAAACATAAGAAATCCACACTTGGAATTGTGCCCAGACCTATATATAGAACCAGGTGGGTAGCCATATTGGTTTGAAGCAGCTTAACAATGTTTGAGTCCAGTGGCACCTTTAAAACAACTCATCAGACTGTATGGAACGAGGTCTCTGTTGATGTTATCAGTATTTTATTTTAGATATTCTAGCAATGACATGGTATTTCCAAATATTATCATGTAATCCTAAACAGAATTAAACTCTTCTACTTCCAGTGAAGTCAGTGAACTTTAAAAGAGTATAATTTACTTAGGACTGCACTATTAGGCACTGAATTAATGAAATTTGGTTATAGTGTTATCATAAAGGAGAGAATTATGGTTGCAGCAGTAAAACAATCCAAAAGTCCAGGCTTAGTGGCTGGTTTCTTGCAAATGAGTCCCCCCTCATCTGCCTCACAGGTCATTAGTTGCAAGACCTACTGCATTATTTCCTTTGACTGAGTGAAAGAAGGAACTTTAATTTAGTTCTTCTCTATACTTCACTGTACTGCTATTGCACATGCTGAAATGAAGCTAAAATTGTATCCCCAGAGTGCATAGATGAGGTCATTTGGTATCAGTATTCATTACACAAAATCACTTGGCTGTGATCTGTTATGTGATTTGTTTCATTTAGTGTGCCTTTCATTAATAGTTTGTAATATTAACTCACCCTGATGCCATTTCTAGTTTATCAAGTGTAAATAAAGCCTTAATTTGTTTGCCTCAACTAATATTCAATACCTTCTTTTAACAGCTTCCTTGCTTATTTTGTCTCACTTGTAAAATTTAAAATAAAGAATCAGGTTAATTTCCATGCACTGTAAAGGAAGGAAGCATTTCAATGGACACAGGAGGGATTTTTTTTACAGGAAGCAATAAGGCTCATTAGTAGAGCATATGCTTGGCATGCAGAAGGTCTCAGATTCTGTCCCTAGCATCTGTAACTGGTTATCTCAGGGACAACCTGTTTCTGTCTGACACTCTGGAGAACAGCTTCCAGTCACAATAAACAGTGTGGAGTTAGGGACACTAATTTGGCATTTTAGAAGCCTTACACTGGATTTTCACTTTAAATCTCTCTCTATTCACTTTGAATCTGTCTCTTTTCATTCATACTCCCATATTTATTTTCTCAATTGCTTTATTTAATCTAGAGGCCATTTTATACAGCCATTAGTATCCGTTTTAAAATGACCCACAGGAGAATTCTTGTCACAAAGAGCAACTCATTACATGGACTGGACAATCCCCTCTGTCAGCATAAGCCTACATTTTTATATATTTATACCAGTGTAGTTAACATTGCCCCAGCCATGTGACTCATGCCACTTGAAGAGCCACAAAATGATATTTACAACTGATTCCAGACAGTGGTCATAATCTGTAAACAGCCCATCAAACTTATGACTACGTGTGCAGTTCTCGGTCATGTCTTTTATAGCTAAGGTTGTAAAACCAATTGTTCTTATGCATGCATAATTTGTTCTGCAAAACACTGCATCAAAGTTTTTTATAACAGGAGAAATATTTGAATCAATTCTTGGAATTGTTCAAGCCATAGTAATCAATTTGGATTCCATTATTTAAAACAAAATCAGGTTACAGATAAAACAGCAAATTTCACTTCCAATTAAAGTACACCCATCTACTCAAGTCTGGAGAACTGCGTTTTTTTATTTTAAAAATTATATTTATTTAATTTCTTATTGCATTCATTCACTTTTTGTTTGTATTGATTTTAATGGAAAACATAATCTAGTTCTACTATGTTTCCCATTCAGCTGGGATAGCAATTTCAGGGAGTGTCCTCTTCACCCAAGATATTCTGCCTGCCACACAGAGTGGAAAGAGTACCAGTTTTATAAGGAAATAACATTTTCATTCATAGAGCAGACAAAGGCAAACATGTGGCACCCTGGGAAGAAAGAAAATATAACAGAGTCGGCACCCATCATAGTTTGGTAGCCCAAGAAATACAGGCAAGAGTGCTGAGTTGGTATAGAGGTTTCCTTAGGCATTAAAATAGTTCAAAAAGAAAAAAAATTTTTGCTGGAATTGCTGTCCATCATTATAATTTCAAAATGGGCACATCTTTTAACACTGCAGTTAGCTGTGATTCAGTGAGTGAAATGAAACACATTTCTTTGTCAGAATTCCAATTAATCAAGGATAAAATGTGGGATTTATTTTGGTTTCTCCAAGCATAAAAATTGAAAACAACAAATATCATCCTAGAAAGCTCTTTGGTCTAGTCTTCAGCCAGTTTCTATAGAGACATTTTAAAAAACAAAGCAAATATTTATTTCCAGCCACAAATAACTAAGACAATGTTGTACAGAAATGGTACTTAGCTACAGCTTCTACTTCATTTAAAGTGGGCAACATGCTTGATTTGCTCAAGTAAAACAGAATTCACTCAGCATTTTATGCAATAGTATTAGAAAAGAGATACACTCCAGAAGTAGTACTTGCCCACTATAATTCTGACAAAGCACTATTTCACCCCAGACAGATTCTATCTATCTCCAGCACATACCAGTGTTCTGTTGTTATCCTTTGGTAAATGACTGCATAGTTCTTATACCACAAAAACATTAAAATGAATGATACTGTACATAGATTGGTTATTAGGAGATAATATGCATGCATTTCAGCTGACAAGATTTTTGGAATAACGGGTCATTTCAGAAATGAAGCCTAATGATAAGTTATCACAGGACAGTAGAATCTTCTCCTGAAGCAGTACATCAGGGTATTCACTCTAGTGGCAGAGTCCTTCATAAGTATGACTGGGAAAAGATTATTATTATTATTATTATTATTATTATTATTATTTAATTTTTAGACCAACTTGTAATAAAGAATCTCAAAGGTTTGAATAGTTCAAACAGGGGAATAGTTCAAAAGTTCAATTGAAAGGAAACTTTGTAAGCACTATCTTATTTTCTCCAATGTTATGATTAAAGGACGAGATCTTCCCTACCTTAGTGTTTTCTGCAAGTAAATCATGTATTTAAAATATCTTTACCAATTAAGGGTTTTATATTTTTTTTAATTCAAAAAGCTATTCTGAAGCATTTAGTATTTAGCCTTTTCCCACTTTGTAAACTTCGACTGGGATCCAAGTCAATCGTGCAAGTTAGTTCCATCATTGTTATTTACCAGTAAGATGTTTTAGGAGGAATATTTGTGTGCTTCCACTTCTTCAATCATGGAAAATGTTCATATTAACCTTAATTCAAACAAATTGAAACTTGAGGGAAGGATTGACCCAGGAACTGAGATCTCCTATTCTAGATGGGTTTGCACTACCCCTAAACAGGATTGGAGCTTGGCCATGCTCCTGGGCCAGAGCTTCCTGCTGGATAAATAGGAGGCAGTGGTGGCCAGGGTTGCCTTTCACCAGCTTTGGCTTATGAGTCCCTCCTGAGAGAGGCTTGCCAATCTTGCGAATGTGGTGCATGCCCTGGCAACATCTAGATTAGATTGCTTCAGTGTGGTCTACATGAGGCTATCCTTAAAGACACCTGGTACAGAATGCTGCAACCAGCTTGTTGACTGGAGTTGGTCCTAAAGACCATTTCATTCCAGTTTTCCTCCATCTATACTGGTTTCCATGCTCGATATTGGCCTTTAAAAGTTCTATATGGTTTGGGGCTAGCATTGCTGAAGGTCTGTTTTCTCCCATCTGAACCCACCTATTCATTAAGGTCATCTGTGGAGGTCCATGTCCCTACTGGCTGAGCCTCCTTTAAAAAGGAAGGGCCTTCTTGATTATGGTGTCAAAACTTCAGAAGTCCCTCAGACACTTGTTTGTCTCCTTCTATTGTTCTCTTCTGCTAATGGATGAAGACTTTTTTGCTTAGTTTGGTTTATTCCCCAAATCTGTTATTGCTTTTCTCAAAAATCAAGAAAAGGATATAAAATTCAGAAATAAATCCAAGCAGATAAGCACTGTAGGATAAATCTTAGGATGCTGCAGAAAAACAGATTAAGGGGAGGGGAGATAAATACAGAGACACCTGTTGTTAGAAAATTAGATCAAAATTAAAATGTTGGACTTGAATTGGTTAAGACAAACAAAAATAGAAAGTATGGGAACTATAAGAATTAAACAGATGCTTTCCAAATAAAGATAATTGGAAAAGCAGATGAAGCATAGAGAACTGCAAAAACAGAACAAAGCAATAAGCATACAACAAGAGCCCTGAGGCTCACCCGAAGGAGCTTTTTGCTGCTGTGGGGGATCCAGTGTTGGGAAAGGACCTGGCGGATGGGAGTTGACTCCCGGTCCTGGCATCCCCTGACCAGCGTTGTGTGTCGTGGTGGCGGCGTGGGTGGGAAGCGCTGAGGGCATTCTTTTAAAGGATGTGTTGATATGGCTTGACCTCTTTTCCGTCCACCCCCCCCCTCCCCTCCCCCGAGAACACATCCCATGATCCCTCCCTATTGTTATGTGTTGGAGTTTACATTTCTTATGATTCTGAACTTGTTTAAGTATATTGTTAACTGTTGCAGCTGGCAGATTGGAATCATGGGGCGGATCTTTTTATGGGGTTACCATGCTTGAGCACTGGCCTCCCCAAGGGTCAGGGGTCTCCCATAAGGGGCTGTGTGAATGCGGAACCTGATTGAAGGCTGGCATTTCCAGGTGGCAAGGGAACCCAACAGAGCCAGACCCCCAGAGGGTTCACACCAAGTTGCCACCTCCCCTTAGTCAGCAGGCCATTAGGTCTGGGATTCTGGGCTGGCTAGCCAACAGAAGCCACTGAGGGGGCATGCTGACAAGGGCTGCCTTGCTGTCAGCTGACCGCAAGAGGGCTGGATTTGTCACCCATGCTTGCCACACTCAGTTGAGAATAAAGGCTGTAGCCGAATTCATGCCAAAAATTGAAGAGTCCAGTGTCCTTATTGAGGTGACCAGTATCCCTCCCCCTGCAAAGCAAAAACATGACAGTACACCTGTGATAATAAAATGCCAGAAGATAAAACATTCTCATACTCACCTGACCCTTCTACCTATGATGATAAGTCGACTGTAATTGAATGTTACATGATGTACTTTTAGTGTAAATCTTGCCAGCCAAACTCATTAGGAGTGACAGTGACTCTAAAACATCTGCTAAAGAAGTAGATGGAGCTGTACTGAACTCTTGTAATTCTTCATGGAGTGAGCAAGAGATTCACAAACAAAGGCACTTTATAGCATTAACTGATAAGATACAAGTTATTAACTTGAATCTCTGCCCTTTACTGCAGCTGAGGATTCTTGTTGAAGTTGGTAATGATGAATGGCAGTTCTGAGTCTTTGAGGTGCCACTGGACTTCTGTTCTATAAAAGAAACAATTATTTCAGATCAAGGGCATTATACATAGAGTCTCAGGAGGCCCTCAGGATCATTATCGGCCCCACCTGGCCAACTGCTGATGCTGGCTCAGGTAATGGAAAGCCTGTAACTCTCACAGAAACCAGTTTTTCTTTCAAATGATTTTAATACCCGAATTATTTGTGAGGCCTTTGTCTTAACTCCTTAGTCTTTATCCCGAATAAAAACTAAGCCTACGTTCATTAAATCAAATTTGCATGAGTTTATCATTTACAACCTGTGCCCTTTCTTTTCTTCCCAAGACTACCGTTGTTCTGTTTTCCCGCACTGTAACATTTGTGTTCCTCTTTGCAGGGCTTTGCCTTGTTTTCTTATGTTACTCTGGATAACAAGGACATTATCCTATCCCATTAGAGTTAAATGTGGTTCAGTATGGAATGAGCTATGGTCCTTTTAAAATGGAAAAACAAATCTTTCTTTAAGGCATGAGGGGCAAGGAAGGCAGGATTGTAAAGGAACCGGTATGTGAAGAGAGTGACTGGAAATGATATTTATGGGGCTAAAGGGATTCTTCAAGATGCTTTACAGAAAGGGGAATGATAGAGGTGAGCAGTTGCCAGTAATCCAAGCATGAACTATGTACAGATTTATGTCACAGGGTGCTTATGAGTATTATTTGTATATGCCATTTCCTAATAATGGACTCATAAAAAAACAATAGTTGGGCTATGAAAACCATGGATTATTAATCAATATGACAATGATCATCTTGTTAAGTTGTATAGGTTCAGTTATGCAAATATGTTTTCATATACTGGTTCTCTGTTGATCTCTTGGGTGAATTTTGATGGAATTTGGCTGTTTAAAGGTTGCAGACCCCCTGCTCTATAGGCTTTGATGTCTATGACCCTGTTTGCAGTCCTGCACAGGGAGGGGAGGTAGCTGAAGCAATGGCAGCTAGAGTCAGAAGGGAGGGCCAGTTGCACAGGAGATTATGGGTTGGACAGTGACAAAGACATGAAAACAAGGGCCCATCCCTCCCCATACTATGGGTGACCTAGGTATTGGACCAAATTGGATAAGATTGACTGCGGTGATTTTTACATTGCAACAATAGACAATTTTTACATTGCAACAATAGATAATCAAAAATAGATATTCTTTCAGAAGATGAAGAACTAACTTAGCTGCATACATATATGAAAGATATTAATCATGGACAGCTAAAAAAATAATTCAGACAAACTGATTTCAGTTGTTGGCAGTATGGTAAAGGTTCCCTTTCCAGGTTTGCGTATTTTACTTGTTTGGGTGTTTTTTTAAAGACAATCCTATACTTCCCTCTTGAATTATAAGGCTAAACTGTTTTTCTTTTGTCCAAGTAAAATATTAATAGCCTAAAACCAAATGGAGCAACTGTGTACATGCTACTACAGTTGAGGATGAAAAGCAAGTAGAACAATAGAATGGATAGAACTTCTTCTAAAATATTCACATAATTTGCACCATAAACCAGATCAGGGCAGCTGAGCACTTCCTGAACAATTTCTAGCACTAAATTCAGCCACTGTACAAGAAGACTTGTTATTGTTGTTGTTGTTATGTGCGAAGTCGTGTCCGACCCATCGCGACCCCATGGACAATGATCCTCCAGGCCTTCCTGTCCTCTACCATTCCCCGGAGTCCATTTAAGTTTGCACCTACTGCTTCAGTGACTCCATCCATCCACCTCATTCTCTGTCGTCCCCTTCTTCTTTTGCCCTCGATCTCTCCCAGCATTAGGCTCTTCTCCAGGGAGTCCTTCCTTCTCATGAGGTGGCCAAAATATTTGAGTTTCATCTTCAGGATCTGGCCTTCTAAAGAGCAGTCAGGGCTGATCTCCTCTAGGACTGACTGGTTTGTTCGCCTTGCAGTCCAAGGGACTCGCAAGAGTCTTCTCCAGCACCAGAGTTCAAAAGCCTCAATTCTTTGACGCTCGGCCTTCCTTATGGTCCAACTTTCGCAGCCATACATTGCAACTGGGAAGACCATAGCCTTGACTAAACGCACTTTTGTTGGCAGGGTGATGTCTCTGCTTTTTAGGATGCTGTCTAGATTTGCCATAGCTTTCCTCCCCAGGAGCAAGCGTCTTTTAATTTCTTTGCTGCAGTCCCCATCTGCAGTGATCTTGGAGCCCAGGAAAATAAAATCTGTCACTATCTCCATTTCTTCCCCTTCTATTTGCCAGGAATTGAGAGGGCCGGATGCCATGATCTTTGTTTTCTTGATGTTGAGTTTCAAGCCAACTTTGGCACTCTCCTCCTTCACCCGCATCAACAGGCTCTTTAGTTCCTCTTCACTTTCTGCCATTAGAGTGGTATCATCTGCATATCTGAGGTTGTTGATATTTCTCCCTGCAATCTTGATCCCAATTTGTGACTCCTCTAATCCCGCATTTCTCATGATGTGCTCTGCATACAAGTTAAATAGGCAAGGCGACAGTATACAGCCTTGCCAAACTCCTTTCTCAATTTTGAACCAGTCAGTGATTCCATGTTCAGTTCTCACTGTTGCTTCTTGACCTGCATATAAATTTCTCAAGAGACAAATAAGATGCTCTGGTATTCCCATCTCTTTAAGAACTTGCCACAATTTGTTGTGCTCCACACAATCAAAGGCTTTAGCATAGTCAATGAAGCAGAAGTAGACGTTCTTCTGGTACTCCCTAGCTTTCTCCATGATCCAGCGTATGTTGGCAATTTGATCTCTAGTTCCTCTGCCTCTTCGAAATCCTGCCTGTACTTCTGGAAGTTCTCGGTCCACATATTGCTGGAGCCTAGCTTGTAGGATTTTGAGCATAACTTTGCTAGCATGAGAAATTAGTGCGATGGTGCGGTAGTTTGAACATTCTTTGGCATTGCCCTTCTTTGGGATTGGAATGTAAACTGACCTTTTCCAATCCTGTGGCCATTGTTGAGTTTTCCAAGTTTGCTGGCATATTGAGTGTAGCACTTTTACTGCATCATCCTTTAAGATTTTGAATAGTTCAACTGGAATGCTGTCACTACCACTAGCTTTATTGTTGCTCAGACTTCCTAAGGCCCATTTGACTTCACATTCCAGGATGTCTGGCTCCAGGTCAGTAACTACCCCATTGTGGTCATCAGGGATGTTAAGCTCGCTCTTGTATAGTTCTTCTGTATAATTTTGCCACCTTTGTTTGATCTCTTCTGCTTCTGTGAGGTCCCTACCATTTTGGTCCCTTATCATACCCATCTTTGCATGAAATGTTCTCTTCATATCTCCAATTTTCTTGAAAAGATCTCTGGTCCTCCCCATTCTATTGTTTTCTTCTATTTGTTTGCACTGTTCATTTAAGAAGGCATTCTTATCTCTTCTAGCTTTTCTCTGGAATTCTGCATTCAATTGGGTGTATCTTTCTCTTTCTCCCTTGCCTTTCACTTCCCTTCTCTCCTTAGCTATTTGTAAAGCTTCCTCAGACAGCCATTTTGATTTCTTGCATTTCTTTTTCTTTGGGATGGTTTTAGTTGCTACCTCTTGTACAATGTTGCGAACCTCCATCCATAGTTCTTCAGGCACTCTGTCTATCAGATCTAATTCCTTAAATCTATTTGTCACCTCCACTGTGTATTCGTCAGGGATATGATTTAGTTCATACCTGAGTGGCCTAGTGCTTTTCCCTACTTTCTTCAATTTAAGCCTAAATTTTGCAACAAGAAGCTCATGATCTGAACCACAATCAGCTCCTGGTCTTGTTTTTATTGACTGGATAGAACTTTTCCATCTTTGGCTGCAGAGCACATAGTCAATCTGATTTCTGTGTTGACCGTCTGGTGATGTCCATGTGTAGAGTCGTCTCTTGGGTTGCTGGAAAAGAGTGTTTGCTATGACCATTGTATTCTCTTGACAAAATTCTACCAGCCTGTGCCCTGCTTCATTTTGTACTCCAAGGCCAAACTTGCCTGTTATCCCGGTTATCTTTTGGCTTCCTACTTTAGCATTCCAATCCCCCATGATGATAAGCACATCATTTTTGGGCGTTGCTTCTAGAAGGTGTTGTAGGGCTTCATAGAACTGATCAACTTCATCCTCTTCAGCAGCAGTGGTTGGGGCGTAGACCTGGATCACTGTGATGTTGAATGGTTTGCCTTGGATTCGAACTGAGATCATTCTGTCATTTTGGGGATTGTATCCCAAGACTGCTTTTCCTACTCTCTTATTGATTATGAATGCTACTCCATTTCTTCTGCGAGATTCTTGTCCACAGTAGTATACCTGATGGTCATCTGAATTAAATTCACCCATTCCTGTCCATTTTAGTTCACTGATTCCTAAAATGTCGATGTTCAGTCTTCTCATTTCTTGTTTAACCACATCCAGCTTGCCTTGATTCATGGATCTGACGTTCCAGGTTCCTATGGAATAAAAATCTTTACAGCATCGGACTGTCTTTTCGCCACCAGTTACTTCCACAACTGAGCGTCCTTTCGGCTTTGGCCCAGCCGCTTCATTCATTCTGGCGCTACTCGTACTAGCCGTCTGCTCATCCCCAATAGCATATTGGACACCTTCCGACCTGAGGGGCTCATCTTCCAGCGTCATATCGTTATGCCTATTGGAACTGTCCATAGAGTTTTCATGGCAAAGATACTGGAGTGGTTTGCCGTTGCCTTCTCCAGTGGATCACCTTTTGTCAGAGCTCTCAGCTATGACCTGTCCGTCTTGGGTGGCCCTGCACGGCATAGCTCATAGCTTCACTGAACTACGCAAGCCCCCTTGCCACAACAAGGCAGCGATCCTTGAAGGGGGACAAGAAGACTGGAGAGTAGCAAATGCTATGCCATTTTTTTAAATGGGATCCAAAGGGGAACCAGGAAATTAACAGGGAAGGGCATGGACCAGTTCACAAACTACGAAGAAGTTCATGGCAGGTCAACCAGCATAACCTTTCTATAAACTTGCAAGCAGTTTGTGAATGGATACATTTTCAGACAGATGATCTCAGCTCAAGCTAAATGTTTACCAAACTTCAAAGCAATGTAAATTGGAAGGCATGGGCTGTTAGTTTTATGTGTCTAGCTTGCACGGGGTATGTTCTATAATGATATAGGCTAGATATCAGGAAAAAAAATTCACAGTCAGAGTAGTTCAGCGGTGAAATAGGCTGCCTAAGGAGGTGGTGAGCTCCCCCTCACTGGCAGTCTTCAAGCAAAGGTTGGATACACACTTTTCTTGGATGCTTTAGGATGCTTAGGGCTGATACTCCATAGAGCAGGGGGTTGGACTAGATGGCCTGTATGGCCCCTTCCAACTCTATGATTCTATGATAAACTTTTGAATCTACAACTGCAATTTTCCCCGAAAGCAGGGTGCCTTTTTTAGTCCATATAATTTTATGGTTCATCAACCAAAATGAACCACATTTTCCAAGTTCATGCCCACCCAGTCGACCTGTAATGGTAGAGGTTTACAAAATTATGCATGGGATTGAGACAGCTGACAGAGATTTTTTCCTCCCTCCCTGAAATACTAGAACTTGAGGGTTTCCAATGAACCTGATAGGCAGTAGATTACGGACAGACTAAAGGAGATACTACTTTACACAGAACAAAATATAAATCCAGTGGCACCTTTAAGGCCAACAAAGTTTTATTCAAGGTATAAGTGCTTTTGCTTATCCTTTTGAGGGGCTACAGTCTGGAGTGGGAATCCCTGCCATGGAACATAATAAGTATACCTTTGTTGTCTTAGCGATGCCCCTGGACTCAAACTTTGTTCTGCTGCTTCATGGCTACCCACCTGAAATTACTTTACACAGACTGTGATTAAAACATAGAATTCACTGCCAGATGATGTAGTGATGGCAACAGGAATAAACAGCAATAAAAGGGAGACTAGACAGATTCATGGCATAGTGACTGAGTAGAACCTCCATATTCAGAAGCACTAAACTTTTGAATCCCAGAGCCAAGGGTCAACATCAGGGGAAGGGTTTGACCTCTATGCCCTGCTGTTCTCCTTCCAGAGGAATTGGTTAGCCACTGCTTGAGATAGGATGTTGGACTAGATGGACAATTGGTCTGATTCAGCAGGGCTTTTCTAACATGTTATGTGGGTAGAAACTGGGATACAGGAAAACAGACTAAAGTTCCAGGATGATGGAAGATGATGATGAAGAGTTGGTTTTTATACCTTGCTTTTCACTACCCGAAGAAATCTCAAAGCAGCTTACAGTTGCTTGTCCTTCCTCTACCCACAACAGACATGCTATAAGGTCGGAAAGACTGAAAAAGCTCTGAGAGAACTATGATTGGCCCATGGTCACCCAGCAGGCTGCATCTGGAGTAGTTCTTCACATCAAGACTGTTCTTAACTACTATACCAAGCTGGCTGCCTTGCTCGGCATGTGGTTCCTCACAAAGGACTTAGGATACTGGTTTATACTGCAAAATCTTTGTACATGAAGTGTCTGGTTACATGTTAAGTATGATGCTTATCATTTGAATGGTGGGCTATTCTGAATGTGTGGTAGTTGTAGTAGATAGTCTACTTTTGGCCAAGTGAGTTTGAAAACCAATGTGGTCTAGTGGTTAAAAATGTTGGACTAGGATCCAGGTGATTCAACTATGAATCCACACTCAGCCATGGAAGAGTGACACCCTCAGTCTAAACTACCCTATGGGGTTGTTATGATAAAATGGAAGAAGACAGAATAGTGTTGTGAGCTGCTTTGAGTCTTCATTGGGAGAAAGTGAGGAATAACTAAACAATAAAGCAGTTGAAACAGACGTCCCTTCCTATAATGACTTTTGGCTTTAAAAATGGAGTAACGTCTGTGAATAGGATTGCACTGTATTGCAAAAGCAGTAAGTGTAAAAGCAGATTGAAGCATCCTTTGTGAAAACAGCCTATGCTGCTTCAATCTTGCCTCCAGGGGTGCATTCTCCATTCACACTACAAGGTTTCAATGGCTATTGTTAGGCAATATGTTTGGTTTAAGCTGAATTATTAGGAGCATAGAATCTAGAGCAAGGGAAGTTATAATAACAATCTGTCCACTTTGCTTAGACCTCATTTGGAATATTGACAAGTTGGATATTGACAAGAATATTGACAAGTTGGAACAGGTTCAGAAAAGGATGACTCAGATGCTGGAGGGGTTGGAATCCAAACCTTGCCAGGAAAGGTGGAGAGAGAGCTGAGTATTTTCCTGTAGTTTCAGATACAAGGACTGGGAGCCATGGATTCAAATTATGGGAAAGGAAGTTCCACTTAAATATTAGAAAGCATTTTCTGACCACGAGGGCTGTTTGTTGGTGGAATATCTGCCTTGCACGGAAGATGGTGCATTCTCCTTTGTTGGGAGTTTTTAGGAGATTAGATAAGCACCTGTCAGGAGTGTGTCATTTTTTAAGTCCCTGAGAAGGTGGGGGGCTGGACTGGATGGCCCTTGGTGGCCTCTTCCAGGTGTGTGATTCTGATTCTTTTGTGGTACAAATATTCAAGGATATATTTTTCAGTAAAGGAGGGAATGGGACCAATTCTTTTGTTCATCCTTTTGAGGGCTACCCTCTGCAGTGGGAATCCCTGCCTCAGTATAGGTAAGACAGTAGTCTGCAGCCACTTAGAAAATAATGTACTCTCCATAAGCTCAGAAGCAGATTCCTTCAGTCATTCTGAACAAAGACCATGCCCAAAACTTGGACACCTGTTAGCACCCAGCGCAGACCACAGACCTTAAGTCAGAGCCTAAGGGTCAGGGACCACCCGGCCTCTTGCATTCACCCAACCTAACGCATCCCAAGCAGAGCCTGCTTCCCCCGCCAAGTGTTAGGTTGGCTCATTTGTGCTTCGCTTGCCAGCGAGGTGCCTGGCCCGGAGCTAATCCTCTCCTGTCAAGCGCTCTATTGCCTTGGCTCGTCCTAACCTGCATCATCATATTAATGTGCCAGTTTCCAAGCGCTAGTCTAGTAAATGGCTCCAGGCGGGGATTGCTCACTTGCCTTGTGAGAGAGAGGGTGTAAGGACGCCTATTGTAGGAAGGCGCTTCCAGCAACGCAGCGCCGGGTGCGTTCTCCTCTTGCCGCTCCCGCAGCCACTTGATCGCAGCACGCGCGCGGCGCTCCCCGTCACTTATGCTCCGGATCTCCACACCCCCCGAGCTTCCCGGCACCCGCCTCCCCCTTCCCGGTGGCACAAGCTAATGGAAGCGCGGCTCTTCTGGGATGGGCGCTCCGCACCCCGGGGGGACGGGAGGGAGGGGGCAAAGCGAAGCTAATCAGGCCGCTCCTGCGCCCCCTCCCAGGGCTACGGAGAAGGAAAGTGGCGCCCCCCCCCCCCCGCAGACACACCTGCTCCCGCTTCGGCCCAGGAGGCTGCCGGAACAAAAGCTCCGCGGCACGCGCGACTTCGCTGCCCGCCCGCCGCAGTCGCTCCCTCATTCCGCCTCCCCGGGGGGGTCTAGACTCCTCAGGGCACCCCCCCCTCTCGGTCCCCGGCAGAGTTCGCGGTGGCGCAGAGGAGGGTTAAAGGGGGCGGCGGCGGCCAGGCTGTGGGACTGGAAGCCCTCTCTGTGGCCGAGAGCAGAGGGAGCGCCCAGGCGCCGCCGCCCTCCCATGAAACCCCCCCCCCCCCCCACACACGGCTCTTCCCGAAAAATCAATTCATCAATGCCCCGCTCTCCCCCAGGCTTCAGCCTCCCTGCAACGGCAGGGCAAGGGCCACCCAACCGCAGCTTCGCCTTCCCTGCCCGCCCTGCCAAGACGATCGTGGGCCGCGGTCTGCAGACCACCTCCCCTCGTCGCCGCCGCCCCGGCTGGCCTCGCTGCCTCTGCTCCCTCCCCGCGAGCTCCCCCCCCCTCTCCTGTTGCATCTCCCTCTGCACAAGGCCCCCTCCCCAGGGGCCTCCCCTCCCTCCGTCGCGCGCTCGCTCGCGCGCTCCCTCTCTCCCTCCCGGGCGCCACGGCGGGGCTGGGTGGGCGTGTGCGTGTGTAAAGGGAGGGGGGCGAGAGGGATGAGGTCATCCTCTTGCCTGGCGTCAGTCAGCTGGGTGGCGGCAAGGCGGCGGGGCGGGCCAGGCCGAGGCACGGATGCGCTGGTGCGGGGCGCGCTCCCCCGGCTGCTCCCGCCTGGGGCTGGGCGGGTGAGCGGGTCTCCCCGCAGGCAGGCGGCGCTCCAGCAGGCGCCCGTGGCCCAGCCCGGTCAGCGCCCCGAGAAGGCGAGGCGGCCGTCCACGGCGGCGGGGGAAGAGGGAGGGGGCGGGCTCGCGGCTGCTCCCGGACTGGGTCCCTCTCCCTGCCGCCGCCACCGCCGCCTTCCTCGCCGCCGCCGCCTCCCCGCCGCATCATGGCCGCGAAGTCGGACGGGGGGCGGCTGAAGATGAAGAAGGGCAGCGAGGTGGCGTTCACGCCGCTGCAGAACTCGGAGCACTCGGGCTCGGTGCAGGCGCTCGCCTCGGGCTTGCCCTCGGCGGCGGCGGCGGGGCCCGGCGGCGCGGAAGAGGACGAGGCGGCCGGCGGCGGGCGCTGCTGCGGCGGGCGCCGGTGCTGCTGTGGCGGCGGCGGCGGCGGCCGGGCGGCGGGGGGCTCGCGGGGCTCGGGCGGGGGCTCGTCGTCGCTGTGCTTGCGGCTGAGCCGGGAGCAGCGGCGCTACTCGCTGTGGGACGGGCTGTGGATCCTGGCCGCCGTGGCCGTGTACTTCGCCGACGTGGGCACGGACCTCTGGCTGGCGGTCGACTACTACCTGCGGGGCCAGCGCTGGTGGTTCGGCCTGACGCTCTTCTTCGTGCTGCTCGGCTCGCTGTCGGTGCAGGTGTTCAGCTTCCGCTGGTTCGTCCACGACTTCACCGCCGACGACAGCGCCGTGGCGGCCCCCGCCTCGTCGGCGGGCGGCGGCCACGCCGAGGGCAAACTGCTGGTGAGCAGCGGCTCGGCCGCGGGGGACATGGATGCCGCCGCCGGGCCCCGGCCGGGCACGCCGCAGAGGCAGGCGTCCAACGCCAGCAAGGGCAACGCCACCAACAGCACCCACAGCAGCGCCACCAACGCCACCAGCAGCAGCGGCGGCGCCGGCGGCGGCGGCGTCAGGGCCCCCAAGAGCCGGTCCGCCTCCTGCGCCTTCTGCATCTGGCTCATGCAGTCCCTCATCCACATCCTGCAGCTCGGCCAGATCTGGAGGTAAGAGAGCGGGGGGCGGGGCGGGGGCGCGGGGCTGCCTTCCCTAAGGCCACCCGCAGCAACGTGGGGGTGGGTGCCGGTTCCAAGGGCCACGGCCTGTGTGATGGCTTCAGCCCGGGTTCTCGCCGTGAAAACGCACACTCTTGAATTCGCTTCCCTCCCAAGGCAGCCTGCTCCTCGTGTGGCATTGCAAATGCGGCCACATCGATCGCACTGCTAGTGCTGCCCCTTCCCGAGCCTTTCAGGGGTGGCTGAATAGATGCACAATGGAGAGATGGCATCCACGCCCCCTGCCAGACCCGGTGTGCTTTGCCATGGCATGATGCTGAATCCTAGCCTATTTTCCATCTTGCCTTTTAAAGGCAGAAAGGCGCTCCTTGGTACTGGAATCGCCCCAAGGGTCTTAAACAGAAATGTCACTAGGAATTGTCACTGTGGTAAAGTGAAGAGAGTCTGACTCCAGATTCCCTTTTCGAAGAAGATCAAACACTCTGAGATTGACATTTATAGATTCATTCCAACGTTTGTGTTTTCATTTTTGTGAAGGTGTAGGCATGTCTCCTCCTAAAGTGTTAGGAACACATGATCAGGAACATTTGCCTCGCCTTAAAGCAAAGTACCCTAGAGAAGAAATCCAGTGTTTAAATATCACGAAGATCCACAAGTGTGATCAGTAAAGGAAGTTTAATTGTTCAACTCTTTTTTGTTCTTTTTACACACTTGATTTAAATATGGTCTGACATTATGTTTAAGGGGAGTATATGGAGACAAAGATTAAGTTGAATTTTGTAATAAAATGCCCCTATACTCTTCATTTATAATTACACATAATGCATTAGTATGGTGTATCGTGTATATAATTGTCTTTATGACCAGTTAACACAAGCTTCTGAATGATTACTTTGGATAAGAGTGAAATTCTGACACTATTGAAATAATTGGGAGTGATACCAAATGAAGCTTATAAATAAAATAATTTAAAAATGAACATTTCAAAACAGGGCAGATTTTGAGTAGTTGTGGAAAAACACTTGTTCATGCCTGTGTACTTACCCTGGCCTAGCAGCTTCTCATTGCTTATATTTCTCCAGACTTTGCCTGTCTTTTTGATTCTCAAAACAGGTGTCTTCAGAAATTTATTCTAAATGTCTTTATTGTACGCTAGACTACTGGTTGACATGTATTTCTGTCTTTCTCAACAACATACAGTTCATGGTCACTAGTGCTGATGACTTTATTGAAGTTCTAATATTTGAAAGGTGTGGGTGAAAGAACCTTTTGTGTTCAGGAAGATATGGTGGAATAAAAAGTAATACTACAATTCATTGTTGTATTGAATTTGACATAGAACCTCCTGATTTCAAAATGACTATTTTAATTTGCATTATTCTACCCCCTGATTTTTTTAAAAATAAAAAAATATCCTTATCAATACTGCCACACCCCAGTGTGGTCTGCCTGCAACAGAGCATGACTGCAATCCAGATAATTGATTTTAAAATGTTGCATCATGACCTTAAAGGAGCTGTGTGAACTTGCTGTGTATTGAGTGCAAGCTACATGTTTTGGTTGGTGGGAACAGTGTAGTAGACCATCTGTCCATCTGTCCATTTGTGTTGTTTTGATCTGTCTGTCAATGGACCTGGGAAGCATGCACATTTTTTTCTTGCTCATTTTAGCTTCAAACTCTGAGTTGAATTCATCTGTGACAGCGTGACTGATCTGAAGTGACAGTCACGGCTCAATGGGTGTTTGAACCTAGTTTCAAGTTTTCCAGATAAGAGTTTATTAGATAAGTGTTACCCAGGAGCTTTCTTATCCAGGCTACGGGGTAATGAGAGCATAGGTATGACTGGTTGTATTGTAAGAGATGAAGAGAACCACTTTGCAAGTAAGTTGCCTGAAGCCTTTGCAGGACTGTGACATTGCTGGCTTGGTTCCCTTGGAATTTCAGCTTTTATTGTTGTAGTAACAGGTGCATCCCTTAGCCCGGGATTTCTCAAGCAGGGTTTTATGAAACACTGGGATGGGATTTTTTTACAGCGCTGGAAGGGTTTACTGAATGGGTGGGAGTTAATTCATTTTCATATATTTTTAAAAATTTGTTAAACATCTATCGGGTGATATATTTACACAGATCCAAGGAAGAAATTTCTAAATAAAACTATTTTGGGGGCATTTTCTTCAGCTCATGATAAATAAAGGTATTTGCTTCTGATACGGATCCTTTAGTGATGCATTACATTGGCCACAAGAAAGATTCGAGCTGGCCTTTTGGCAAGTACTGTGGACTTTCTAAATAGCTAATGAGCAGAATGTATGGGTTAAATGTAATTTTTACTCTTTATTTGATAACCGTGATAGATTTGTTTGTTTTGAACTAATCTACTGTACTGAACAATTTGATTACATGTCTGATCTTGCGATGGCCTATGGCAATAAAGTTTGACTTGAGTATCGGGTTACATGACTATATATGATGATGTCATCCCACTCGCTGATTCCAAAATGGCTAATGATGGGCCTGGAGGAGGTGGGAAGAGGAGGAATCCATTGGTGGGCATGGACACAGCAATGCTTCCCAGCCATGTTCTGCACAATTGTGCCACTTCTGGGGTTTCTCAAAGCCTGAAAAATGTTTCAGGGCTTTCTCAATGGTAAAAACATTGAGAAAGACTGACTTAGTTTACTATTAGATATAGTGACTGGCTATCTGATCCTTCTGCAGATGATGGAAGCAGCAAGCCCTGGCTACTCATAGAAAACAGGGATTTCTACATTCTTGGGCAGGTACCATGGTACGCAGAACAATATGACTTTGCAAATCATCAACCAAAAGAAGAAAAAATTTCAAAACCTGGTCTCCAAAGGGATGTTTCAGAAAGGAGAGAATGCCTAGACCAGCAGAGTGATAGTTAAAGGAAAAGAAGGGAGAATGCGGAAAAATCAGCTGGTCCAAGGCTTTGAGGATAGAGAGAAAGCTGAAACTGGATGGCATTTCCCCCTTCCATATAATCCTTCCTCAGGCCCCTGGCTTCTATAGCTATTAATTTTGCTTTTCATAAACGAAGTATAGCTCATAATACATACATGATAGAACAAGGATATATTTTGTACATACTGGTATTCTGATCCTTGTATTCTAAAAATATTCTGTATTGCTATTAATAATTATGATGAACTTTTAAGTGATAAAATTTCACTACAGAGTAGATGTAGGGATGGAAAACTGGGGGAAATGCATGACTATGGTTCATAAAGCAGGCAGTGAAGTTCGTATTCATGATGCTGATGGAAATTGTAGCTTTATTAGTCTCCGGATTATATTTATTTATTTCTAGGAAAGATGAGCTTCTGGAAACAGAGAAAGTTTGTAAGGGAGGATTTGAGTAGGATAAGATGAGTTGGTTCTTATATGCCTTGGGTTCACCACAGCCCTAATAAGCTGTTCTGATCGAGCAGTAATATCAGGGCTCTTTCAGCCTCACCCACCTCACAGGGTGTCTATTGTGGGGAGAGGAAAGGGAAGGTGATTGTAAGCCGCTTTGAGCTTCCTTCAGGTAGAGAAAAGCAGCATATAAAAACCAATTCTTCTTCTTCTTCTGCTGCTGCTGCTGATGGAAAACCATTTCTACTCGTTTCTTGTCTTGAAAATCCTGAGGGTGTCTCCTGCACGTAAAGCAGGTGCAGTACCAGTGAGCTTTAGAAGCCCACTTTTTAGCTTTAGAAGCCCCCAATTGAAGGTCCTTCCCACCAACAACTGGTCAGGTTTTCTTATTTCTTTGTGTATTTCTGAAGGTTGAAGGCTACGGTTATGCTTAAGTCTAACTGTGATGACATTACAGGAGGACATCAGTGTCTGATGATCAGTTTCTATGACGTGAACCAATCAGTGCTATGGGATTGGATATCTGGAGGGGGAGCAAAAGATTACCATTATTTGAAATCACAGGAGGAAGTAAGGGGGGCATCTCAGCCAGCGCTTTGCAGATACATAGTTGCTTACTTGGCCAGCTTAGTAGACTTCTTGCATGGTGCTAACCAATATACCCTTGGCTGCAGTGCTGTGTCTCAGCAGTTATTGGCAAGAATGGCCTTTCCCTTTCTGGCTTGGCTGTCCAGTACTGGCAGCAGCAAGCCACAGAGGCCGAAGCTCCAAATCTTACCTTACTGATACTGTGGTATGTTTGACCTCCCACAATCCGTTGCATAAAATGATTGTGACATTTTTCAAGCTGTTAGAGTGCTAGGACTCATTTGTTGTGATTAATACAGCTAAGTTCAGTTTTCCTTTAAGAATTGAAGTGCTATTGTTGAAAACAGCTATGTATTATTTTTAATTAAAGCATGTTAATTAGAAACTAATGGGGTTTTTAATGTTGCATGTGTGGGGATGGTGCTGTTAAAAAGCTATTTAAACTGATTAAAATGAACTTTTACTAGAAAGCATGAAAAGTGATGCTTGGTATTGATATATGATTTATTAATAATAATTAGGTTTGTATCCTTTGTGTTCTGCCTTTCATTTTTACAGACTTCTGAGGACTGAACTGTACTGCAGAATGCACTAATAAAAAGTTGAACATGTTTTTGGAGGGTGTCAGGGAACTTGTTTTTCTGCTTAAGCCATTATCAATATAGTGGGAATGGCTGTTTCAGCTGGGCATCACTTTTCATCAGCATACAGGCAATGATGATTTTATTGATTATTTGCCATCCTTTTCCAAGTATTTCTTATGCATAAAGGTACAGCTGTGACTATTTTGAATATGTGCATATCAAGGTAGGGAACAGTGTTTTTCTTTCATCTTGTGTCTACTGCCAGATAGATTTGAAAAGGGCTTACTGGAAAAGACAATCTGGCCTATAAATGTTTCTTTGGTAAGCATTGAAGAGGAAGCTGTTATTTTAATGAGGGTTCTGGGAAGCACATTGCGAATTATGTAATTGGGGAGTATATCAAAGAATAGGGTGAGGTGGAATATCTCCATATACATGTCAAGGTAAGGGGTTGAAGATACTAAGCTACCACCATTCACTGGTTGCAGTTGCTGAAATGCCTCAGTTGCCCAGTTTAGTACTAAAATAGGCAGACACTACTATTAGGGGAGGAAGGTTTCTTTATCTGGATGGGGTAGTTAGTTGCTTCAAAATAGACATTAAAAAGCTGGAATGGAAATGAGTCTGCTACCTAGAATAGGTCTGCGAAAAGTGATGTAACATACCACGAATAGGGAGGGGGGCCTGAAAGTCCATCTGTGTTTGGAGTATGAACTTAAGATGGACAGGGACTTCCATAGCCAAGACTGCCTTCCTTTCAACATTTATTAATATATTACTAAAGCAATTTCAGCTGCTAACAGTTTCAAGGTCAGAATGGATTTTAAGATAGGAGGGAAAGCTATCTGTCTTTCCTAGCCCTGTAAAATGAGCTATAACTGATAGACCATTGTTTAGAAGGAAGAGAGACTAGAGTGTACTTCTCCCTCCTTTTCAATTTGTTTTCACACTAATTGTTTTAGTGGGGAATCAAGGTGATATTATGGCTAACATTTTGTTATAAGGGTGATTGGAACTTACCCCAGGCGTGATTGCTGTCACGGGGAAGCCCTCGTTGCAAGGAGACTTGGGGGGTGGGAACTACATGTCCCATACTCCCCGGGTCTATGGCATGCGACTGGGGGATTCAGGGAGGAGTGGGACCAGATCGGCTCCTCTCTGCCTCCTTTCCCTGCCACCACAGTTGCCCACCCTCCCCTCATGGTTTCATTGTGTTTAAGGAACTAAGAAAGGTACGCGTAAAGAAAAGAAAACTGAGTTTTGTGGTTGAAAAATACTGCTATGTGGGATTTAGTTGTCACAACTTGTGTGATATTGGCATTGGGAGGAACCATATGGGAGAAGACCTAGCCTGTGTGTTGGCAGAGCCGGGTGGCCATCACTTATGAGGAGGGGCCTTGACAGAGCCGCATTTCTGGGTGGCAAGGGAACCTGGCAGAGGTTCATGCCTCAACGGGTTCCCAACGAGTTCCCAAAATGCTGCTACCTCCCAAATAACCAGCAGGTCATTGGGAGCATGGGGAGTCTGGAGGGGTGCCAGAAGATCCCATGCATGCCTGCTGGAATAATTACTTGGCTGCCTTGCGGCCTGAGGGCCACGAGAGGGCTGGTTCCTTACCCCCCCCCTCCCATCCTGACCAACACTCAGCAGTTATTAAAGTTGTGGCTAACTTTAATGCCAAAAAGAAATTTTTTGGCTTTTGTGGTGAAAAGGTGTTCCCCTGCAAAGCAATAGAAGATTTTAGACTGTCCAGTGAAATTTTGAATCTGATAGCATTTGTAATATTTTTAATAACCATTAATTTTTTTAAGAGCCTCTTGTGGCGCAGAGTGGTAAGGCAGCCGTCTGAAAGCTCTGCCCATGAGGCTGGGAGTTCAATCCCAGCAGCCGGCTCAAGGTTGACTCAGCCTTCCATCCTTCCGAGGTCGGTAAAATGAGTACCCAGCTTGCTGGGGGGTAAACGGTAATGACTGGGGAAGGCACTGGCAAACCACCCCGTATTGAGTCTGCCATGAAAACGCTAGAGGGCGTCACCCCAAGGGTCAGACATGACTCGGTGCTTGCACAGGGGATACCTTTACCTTTACCTTTTAATTTTTTTAAAGTTTCCAAGCTCTTTCTACATGTTATATATTTTACATCATTGAATCACAATATATCATACATTTTCGAACTGTGATACTAATTGTTATATTGGTCTAAATGGTTGTAAAGAAACATCTGTTCCGTTTATTTTGTTGTTGTTATTGTTGTTGTTATTATTAATAAAATAATTAAATACATTTCTTACCCACAACTCTTGGGACACTGACTCATGGTGGTTTACAACATATAAAGTCCCACATTAATAAAAGCTCCATTAAAACCTCATTATACAAAACATTACCAAAAGCAGCAGCGTGGCGGCAAAACCAATCCTTCCCCCATAAGGGTACGCCTGCTACAGTGGCGGTAGAGGGCTATGTCAATCAATCATCAGCCGTGAAGTTCCAAGCCGGTGGTATGACTTCCAAGGGACCAAGCCCTATGAAGATAGGTTGAGGGACTTGGGAATGTTCAGCCTGGAGAAAAGGAGGTTGCGAGGGGATATGATAGCCCTCTAAGTATTTGAAAGGTTGTCACTTGGAGGAGGGCAGGATGCTGTTTCTGTTGGCTGCAGAGGAGAAGACACGCAGTAATAGGTTTAAACTACAAGTACAACGATATAGGCTTGATATCAGGAAAAAAAATTTCACAGTCAGAGTAATTCAGCAGTGGAATAGGCTGCCTAAGGAGCTCCCCCTCACTGGCAGTCTTCAAGCAAAGGTTGGATACACACTTTTCTTGGATGATTTAGGATGCTTACAGCTGATACTCCATAGAGCAGGGGGTTGGACTAGATGGCCTGAATGGCCCCTTCCAACTCTATAATTCTATGATTCCTAAGGGAGCAGCCGACAGATCTTCCCCCTACACCAGCCTCAACCATAGATGATGTTTTCCCTTTGACATTCCTGTTTTGTCCTCAGAGATGATCTGTGACACTCTCCCAATATAATTGTACTGTCTTTCTCTTCATTCTGGATAGGCAAGTGATATTTAGAGTTCGCAAGGCTACCGCCCCTTAAGATATACCCCTCTGTTGACTTAAGGTTTTGAAGTCACTCAGGTTTGATGAATGTGGTACCTCAATGCTCCAAATGATTCAGGCTACCAAGGGTAAGAAGCGAGAACTCTTTATTCATTAGTTGAGGAATAGGCTCCCTGCTGGAAAGCAATAGTCCAAAAAGGCAGAGAGCATGCAGGCTCTTTTAAACAAAGCATTTATACTTTTGATTACAATACAATCACATGGTAAATTACATGGTAACCTCCAGTTCAGTTCCTCAAAGTCTCTGATCAGGATATCCTGGTCAATCTCCAGAGCTGTTGTACACAATGCTGAGACCATGATTCTTTGTTCTTTGGTTAGTTGGATACATTCATATGTATGTTAGTCATAACTTGTTCTGAATACGGTGGTCATCTATAAGAGATGCTATTCAGAATGCATGAAGCAAGTAAAATGTGTTCTTCATCTATGTTTTGTTCAACTATACTGATAAGAATTTCTTGAACTTTAAACAGTGATTCTCTCGTGTGTACTTAATTTTTGTTTGGAGAAAAAGTACAGCTATTTTGTATTTATTTGTCACCCCAACACCTCTGCTTTATATGCTTATTATTTCCTATTCACTAACTACAGCACTCCTGAATTGATCCATATTGTTGGTTCTTTTTTCCTGCTTTCTTTTGCTGCAGTCAAAGAATTTGGTCATTTTGTATAACTGAATGTGCACAATTACAAAAGCAACCATGAACAAGTGCTTTGATAAAGAAAAATACAGTAATGCCCTCTTTCATTGAAGATTGATTGAGGAATGGTGCAGACATTAAACAAGGAGTATTTAATCTTGAAAAAAACAGGGTGAGTTACAACATTATACACTGACCCAGCCCAACTGGGATTGTCCTCAGCCGGGGCTAGATGCCTGCTGAACAAACTGAGCATTTGTGTGGGGCGCTCCCAAGAGTTCCAGCCACCTGACCAAATGGGTTGTCCATACCTTGGAAATGAACTCAGTTGGTATGGTGGACGAGAGCTGCTGGTTGCCGCAGTATTGGTGGGCAGCAGGCCTCACAGAGTGTGCCTAGCTAGGCTGGTCCAGAGTGGGATGTGTCATCCTGCTTTGAAGAGATGGGTTAGTCTGTAGGAGCCAGCCTGCCTGGGACTGCCAAGGCTCGCCAGAGAAAGCTGTTTCCCCAGCCCTATTCCATGTCACCCCTGTCTGGAGGCCTCAGCTCTAGTATCTCCATATGAGGCTCCCCAATGAAGAAAGGAAGCTGTGGAGGCCATCCACAGAGTTCTTCCGCCCCATCCCACCCAATCTCATGCCGGTTGTATTCCTGAATGCAATGGGCTTGGTCCTTAGTTTTAATGAAAAAGGTGAAAAAAAATTCTGAGACTAATTGGAATCCTCAGCAAAGCTCTGAAGTCACTGGTTAGATGCTGATTGAACACCCAAGATCCAACACGGAAGGCAGCTCTTGATTTCTTATTACATAAGGTAAACTGATTTTTCACCCTTATTAGTCATAAATTCCTATAATACCAGATGCAGATTGTATCACCATATCCCATTCCTGAAGTTGTCATGCTGCTGTCATGATTCTTTGCTTACCTTTTAATTTTTTTTAGTGTATTCATACTACTGATCCACATTAGTACAATACTTGAATTTTTTGGTAATGCTATGTGTTCCAAAATACTGGGTAGCCCATTGTGGGCATCTATATGGAAAAGACTAATTGGCCTCCTACTGCTTGGGGGAAGGAAAGAAAACATTTCAGTAAATTTTAAATGCTGATCAAGTGAGCATAGAAAAACTGTTGCCACTTGCATTGTAATGTAGTCACTACAATAGACCACCCCTTCTCTTCCCAAATCTCTGTTTTGTTGATGTCAGCAATAATACTGAACAGGTAACCATAAAAAGGCAGAGGAATTTATATATTTCATATTTATTAGATTAGATTTATAGGTGGGGTGGGATTTCTTTTCATTCAAACACAAGGCATAAGTTCCCTTCTGTATATATGAAAAGGATTGTCCAAATGATACCATGTTAGGAAATATATTATTCCTGGTTTCTTTTCCTTTTTTAATTAAGTTTTTAATGGAATAAGTGATTTGTTCAAGATTTGTACAAGAGTGGAGATTGATGTCTTCTGGAAACAAACAAGAAAAAAAGGGGGACTGAAATGGAAAGAAACCTCTGGGTGGGGACCATGAAAAATGAGAAAGCTAATAGTGGGAAACAAGGATATGGTGGGAGTTAGAAAAGTACCCACACCGGAAGTTCTGAATTTGATATTTTAATAAGGTATTGAGATCTCTGGAATATGGTAGTAGTACTTTAGTACCAGTTTTTAAGACCAAGGACATCCTGACATCATGGAATATGGAAATGATAAAGGTGTTAAGTTAATGAACCATATAATGAAATTGTGGGCAAAGTTTATGGAATAATGTCTTAAAGAAGCAGATTAGGTCAGTGTTAATCAATTTTTTCACATTAATCAAAAATACAATCTATGCTATTTTGTGGTCAAATTTCTACCAATAAAATACTGGGCAACTGGGAATGGACTTTGGGTGTTAGGTGGGTATGGAAGGATATTGCAAATTGAGTTTGGAAGGATATTGCAAATTGATCTAATCTTGTATTTGACTATACATGCATCACATAATTAAAGTTCTTTTGGAGGTCATAGTTGAACCTCTTTCTTTACCATGAAGATCAGTGTTTAATAGTGGTGAGTACAACACTGGGGAGCAAAGTATGTTGTTATGAGCAGATCTCCCCAAAATCTTGTTGGTATGTAAAGTGCTACTTGATCTATCCATCAGAGATGTTTCTGATGACCTGTAATTTTTTTAACATAAAAATATCCTTATCTCCTTGCCACTCTGAGGAGTATGGTTGTTGAGTAGCATGTCAACCTCAGTTTAACTGTTCTAGCACCATGTTAATGCTAAGATGACAACTATATTAAGTGCAATTGTTTTAAGCAGTAAGGACACTATTCTGTTCACATTCTGTTTTGCTGATTCTCTGCATAAGATTAACTTGATGCCAAAAGAATAACCTTTAAAAGTCAAAGGAATTACTTAAGATGTGAAAAGATTCAAATGGGTAGCCGTGTTGGTCTGAAGTAGCACAATAAAATCAGAGTCCAGTAGCACCTTTAAGACCAACAAAGATTTATTCAGAGCGTGAGCTTTCGAGTGCTTGCACTCGAAACATGTGAAAGTTTTCAGTTCCTGAAAGTTTCAGCTTTTACACAGTTTCAGAATGGCCAGGCTGAAAGTTTCTAGTTTTTACATAACAAAACTCCACAAGGAAACAGATATTCAGGTTAATCTCTATGCCATGGGTAGGAATGTGACTACATTTTCAGGTCCATCAGCTTTACTGAGGAGAATGAAGTCTAAGAATGTTGGGGGGGGGATTAGACATCAGTCAACTGGCGTGTGTTCCATTCCCTGCCCCCCCCCCAGCCGCAGCGAGCATTTATGTTAGCAAGATTGAATGCATTCCCTCTACTGTTTTCTTAGGGAGAGTTTTGAAAATGCCCTATTCTGAAAGATGTTCCAGCTGGGTGTAGTGGTTAGGAGTGTGAACTTCTAATCTGGCGAGCCGGATTTGATTCCCCGCTCCCCCACATGCAGCCAGTTGGGTGACCTTGGGCTCGCCACAGCACTGCTAAAGCTGTTCTGACCATAATATCAGGACTCTCTGAGCCTCAACCACCTCAAAGGGTGTCTATTGAGGGGAGAGGAAAGGGAAGATAAATGTAAGCTGCTTTGAAACTCCTTTGGGTAGAAAAAAGCGGCATTTAAGAACCAACTCTTCAAATTCTAGTTTTGTTGAAACCATCTTATATGTGTTTTTCTATTGCCTATTCTGTACCATTATTCATGGGCAGATCATCAACCTACTGCTTTCCAAATGACACAGATTTGTTGTAAGATCATTTTCTTACAAGGAAACAAAACTCTCTTGTAATTGAATTGGTTGCCAAGTTTCTACAGCTGGCTATGAGGTCTCATAACTGAAGAACAATAAATGCTTTATGATGTGTGTTTTTTTCTATTTCCTTTTTTGTAAGCCAATAAAGGACTTCTGAATTTACATACAATTCTTCATAAGAATGATTATATATAGGTTCTGGATACATTTGTTGAGCCCTGTGTACAGTTATGAAAGAGCTTATTTCTTCCAGAATTTAAGCTCAGTAGAATCACTTGTGAGAAGGCTTTGTAAAACAGCAAAATTGCAATTTGTGAGATAAAAAGTAAGGAAATAACAAAGACACAGAAACAACAAAGGACTTTTAGCGAGGCTTAAAATGCAGAAAGTAGTATAAGCTTTCCCACATAGAAAGTAATATAAGCCTGTATCAAATCCGATACAGGGATGATCATGAACCAACTAAAAGAAACAGTCAGAGACAGGGGTGCTTGGCGAAGACTTTCCTATAAAATCGCCGAGAGTCGTCGTCATCATCATCATCATCATCATCATCAATTAATAAACTTAGCAATGGATTCTGAGATTGTTAAAAATAAGACCAGAGATCACAAGCTACTTTTCATCTATACATGTCAGTAACTGAAAATCCTCAAAGGCACCAATGTGCAAACTGTAGACAATTTCTGGCTTTTCTCTGGATAGATATACAAGGAAAGTCTACAACACACACAAGTGCTTCATAACCCTAGAAATCTAATGCCACATATAGTATCGGGGTGATTCTGGGGAAGATTATGTACAAGTGTACAAATCTAAGTGAAAACCAGTTGCATTTTCTTTACAAGTACAGAAATAAAACACAGGGGGAAAATGGTCAGTGAATGTATATGAGGCCATATGAAAACTAATTAATTACATGGACTGAATTCTTGTGAACTTCTCTGATCACAGTCCTCTTGTTGTTCTAATTAGTGGGAAAAGCCAAGAAGTGTTCTTGAGACGTCAATATCTTCTTGTAAGGCGGTTTAACCCATTGATGAAATACTGGGGGACAAAATCAAGAAGGGGGCCAGAGATGACTTGTGGCACCCTAAAATTGTGTGGCATCTGCTTTCATGGATTAGCATTCATTTTCTCAGATGTACAAGGGTATCTTCAGTTTTCACACATAATCACTAAATTGTGTGATGGAGAGTGATAGTTGTGCTGACGTATTATACGTTGCTTTATATTTGTTTAATAACAATTAAATTACAGCTATTAAATTATAACGTAATAAAACAATGCCAATTATTAACATTACAATTAAACAATGCATTCAAAAAGCCCTATTAAAACCAGCACTAGTGATTGTTACTGAGATAGGTGATGATGTTACCCATTTATGATGTTGAATGGGAGAAGTTGGGGGTAGGGGGGGTGGAAGGAAGGCCCACTGTTTAGGTGTTACAATTGGCCTCAACTATAGGCCTGGTGGAAAGGCTCCATGTTGCAGGCCCTGAGGAACTTGGGAAGTGACATCAGCACAGGAACAGCACAGCCCTCACTTCTTGCATTTCATGCTGTTTTAGCTTTACTGTTTATATATATTTTCTCTATGAAAAGATACATAGGTTTGCTAACTGAGGATGCTCTTAATGACCGTTTACGCACTGGAGGTTTCATGCTGTGCTATAGGATGGAGTTTTAGTCGTAGCAGGTTGCCCCACCTCTTCCTGCTCCCCACATGGGGTATCGTTTGGCCTGGTGTGCCTCATCCTCCCCCGACTTGTGCTCCTGCACGGGAGCTGGGGCAGTGAACTTCCCAGTGCATAAATGGTCAATGTATCTGATAACATAAGCTTTAGTGCAAAAATGCTTATTCCATAATAAGTTTTTTGGTGCTTAAAGTACCATGAGATACCTTTTTATCATTTGTAGAAAGGTCCTGATCTTAGCACATAAATTATCACGAAGACTGGTGTCATCTGAAGACTCCTCAGAACCTGAAGAAGATGTAACAGTGTATGTGGCAGCTGCAGAAACTACAGAAGTCAGCATTGTAGAATGGTTAGAGCAGCCTTTGTCAACCTTTTTTCTGTGGATGTACCTCTGATATATTTTTCAGGCTTCAAGCTACCATGGAAATGATGTCAGTTGGTAACGATCCCTGCCACACCCCCATATGCAAATAAAAATAATATAAATAATATATCTGTAAATATTTGTTTTAAAAATGGAAATAAAAATAAAAACCATCCCCCTTCTCCTCGCCCCACTCCAGCATGGGTGCAGTGCCCCATATGCCAATAATAATAATAACAATAACAACAACAAGAGCTCCAAACCATATGTACCAATAAAATTTTAAAAAACACCACTGTGAGCCGGCTAGCTGTGAGCGGCAGCCTACAAGTCTAATGAATGAAATAATGAATAAATAGACCTGTTTCCCCACAGTCTCTTTATCACTCCTTGGCTGAGCAGAGGCTGGCATTGGTGGGCAGTGGTGCTGTTGCTTTGGCTGCTGGCTCCTGGTAGGGAAGATTGAGCCACGTCCAGAGTATTGCACTCCTTCTTCTTCTTCATGCCCCAGTGCAGCCTCCAACAGAGATGCCTTCAACAACTATGGGACAGCCACTCATTTCCTTCCCAGGCTGGCTGACAGGCAGGAAATGGCTGTGGAGCAAAGAGATCCTGGGGATCAGGAGGCACTCATGCTCTGCCTTCCAGTCACACAGGCTTTGGGAGAGCCCCCCCTCCAAGCAGAAGATCAGAGAGGCACTAATTCCTTCCATATTGAATTCCCCACACTGTAGTACATCTGAGGGGCTCTCGTGGTAAACCACGGTATCGCAGTGCACCAGTTGAAAACCCCTGGGTTAAAGTGTTGGTCTAGCACCTGGACAACCAAGGTTCAGATTCCCACAGTACCTTGGAAGCTTGCTGGATGACCTTGGGCCAGTCACCTACTTATCCTAACCCACCTCGCAAGGCTGTTGTGAGGATAAAATGAAAGAGAGGAAAACAATATAAAAGTTGCCAAAGAACACTTAAACCGAGGTAAGGGATTGTTTTGCTGTTTGTGAGCCGCAAAGTAAATTCACCAGGCTAACAGAAATGGGATTGCAGTGCTATCCCAAGCATTTCCACAGTCCTGATAGCAGGCCCAAGATGCTTGTGAAGTAAGTCTGTGATAACACAATTTTATGTGAATTCTGTATTCCAAACCATCACAATACCAAAAGGCCCCAGTAAAGGGTGTCAGCTGATACCTATTTGTGAGCGCCACTATGGGGACAGATTACCATATCCCAAGATAGTTAAAAATACTATATTTACACTGTACAAAAT
Organism: Paroedura picta; assembly: GCF_049243985.1. Taxonomy (NCBI): domain Eukaryota; kingdom Metazoa; phylum Chordata; class Lepidosauria; order Squamata; family Gekkonidae; genus Paroedura; species Paroedura picta. The sequence continues at coordinate 37,235,626 of NC_135377.1, read as the reverse complement.
ATCAGTGTTACTGATAATTTAAAGTGCACATTTACTCTCCTCAGAATTTGTGATATATACTTCACTGCTGCATAATTCAATTACTTATTGATGCAGTTTTATTTTGAACACAATGTTAGTGACCAGAATTATTCATGAGAGGAGAACAAAGCAGAACAGGTGTTCAGATAGGACAACAAATTACAACTCTTTTGTGATAGTTGCAAAACCTCTAGCATTCACAGGCTAGGATAGTGGTTCTCAACCTGGGGGTTGGGACCCCTTTGGGGGGTCAGAAGACCCTTTCACAGGGGTTGCGGAAGGGCAAGCAGCTTGGCCGCGGGGGGGCACCATCCACACAACAGCCTTGCGGGGATGATCTAGATAGAGTGTTCGCCTATCTGGAACAGCGGAAAAGAGCGAGATTGGCATGGTGGGACAAGGGGCAGAACTGAACTGAGAAACCCTGGGGAAAAATACAATCATGAACAATGGATCTTCACGCCATTGATCTGTTTCGGTTTAATTTCTGTGAAAGAGCACTTGCATAATTTTATGTTTAGGGGTCACCACAACATGTATTAAAGGGTCATGACATTAGGAAGGTTGAGAACTACTGGGCTAGGACCTGGTCAACTTCCTAGACTGACAGAATAAGATAAAAGAATGCAATATTCCTAAACACTAACAATCATCACACTTATGTTCGAGATCTCAGAGGTAACTAGATAATGGGAAAAGATAATGAGAAAACCTCAAACATGAAGCAGGATTTGTCATCCCAGTTCTAGATTGCAGAGATTGAACAGAAAGTATTTGCTAGAAAATATTAGCAGTTTACCCAACCAGAATAAAAAGTGGAAAGAAGAACCAAGTGGCCAGACTGCTGCTATTTATGATAAGGTTGTCAAGGTATCTGTTCATTTGGATGATTAACAGTTCTCAGGTGTATATGTATTTTCTAAAGCAGAATGTATATAGTTAAAAATGCACATAGTTTAGAGCACCTTTGTGCACTTTGCAATTCCCAGACAGCTCATGTCAAACAACGCATCATAGTTCATGGCTGCATAATTCATGCAGTTCCAGATGAAATATGATTTTGATCACATTATCAACAGCCCACATAATCTCCTGTGAAATAGCTATACTGAATGGGCTTCTCAAAAATCCATCGTACTTGTAGCAAGGTTATTCCTACCTTGCATTTTGGAGTTTTGGGTTCAAACCACTACCATCTTCAGCCCAGCATTGGTGTTGTTAAGTGATTAGAAAGTCAGACTAGGGTCTGGGAGACCCAGTCTAAAATTACAGACCTCATAAAGCTCTGTGGGTGATTTCACATCATTCCCCTTCAGCCTATCATATAAAGGAGGGCAGAGAGCTGTTACTCTTGGCAGCAGGGAGTAGGACTTGCAATAATGAATTTATCATAACCCCCCCCCCAAAAAAAAAAACCCTAGATTCCTGTGGCACTCGAATTCCACAAGCAAGGGGGGAGGATCTTGTGTTGATGTTCACTCAGTCACCATGCATGTGTGAAGACAGTACATGTTGGTCACCATTACCCAACTGTTATCAGCACCTATTATTTTGTGGTGAGTTAACCTGTCAATGCATGTGTTTTGTAAGGTTTCAAATTTTTCTGCAAAACCGGGTTTGTACAAAGATGTGCCTTCTATCTCCAGATAAAATTAATATGGGAATTTTTTCCTTCTTGAATAAAAAAAAATCAAAATGTTTGCAGGCCTTCAACAAATCTTCATACAGCTCAGAAGATCTAAATAACTACACTTATTTATTTTATTTATTTATTATTTAGATTTATTTCCCGACCCTTTCAGGGAACTGTCTCATGGTGGGTTTCAAAGATAACACTGTACAAGTTCCTACATGAGATAAAACAATATGCTCAAAACTGAAACTTCAACTTATCCTGCTTGCAATATCTGTTCTCTTAAGTAATTCAGTGATACAGTAGAATTTTGGTATGTCTGTCATTCAAAATGAATTGTATCTCAAGTTGCTGATGTTCCCTCTGTGCAGTCGTCAACATATACCACAATTGCTGTCTATTAGTCAATGCTATTGGCATGCATATAGAATTCTAACATGACATGTACAGAGCATTCCATAGCTGCCTAAACAATGCAATGCCTTTCCCTACATATGAACCACAGTTCCCAACCATCATTACAAGAATGCACAAAAGCAAAGAGTTGTAAAAGAAAGAACAGATAACACAGGTCATCTTCATATACTATGCCATTAATAAATTTATCAATGACCCATAGAAAGAAGACTGTGTTCTGAACTAGGTTAAAACAGGCTTTCTGTGATAACAGGAATGAACAATAAAACAAGAAATGTCATACTTAAAAAGTTAGCATAACCCTTATTTTAGTAATCAGTATAATCAATTATTACAAGTTCCTAATTAACCCATAGCAAATTGTTGCTGACAGTAATTATAATCTGTCCTTCTGACACACACATTCATGCACTATTGTTTAGAGTTCAAAGTGGTTATTATTGAGTTGCATTAGCACCATTAATTATCCTGTACTGTATTTGCCTTCACTCTGGCAAATCTTTGTTAATTGCTTAGTCTTTGTTTACAGCATGTATTTGCTTAATATGTCGTGGACTCTAGTTTAGGTGTGTATTCTTTCTATTGTATAATCTATTATTATCAGGGCTTTTTGTGGTGGTACTCATGTGGAGGAGTGGGGACTCAAACCTGGTTCTCGAAATCAGAGTCCATCACTCTTAACCACTATACCATGTTGTCTCTCAAATCATATGATCATATGACATTTAATGAAAATGTTCTTTTGTACCCAGTGACTATGTTCTACTAATGCTGAAGCTTTCCATCAGCAGGAGAGGCACTTTTCACTAGCAGCACAATATACATCACCTTCAGTCTCCATCAGAGAAAAGGGCAGTGTATACATGATGTAAATCATACCCCCAAAATTATAAAGTAGCCCAAACAATGCATCAATAAAAGCACCTTTACCTGACCAATTTCCCAATGGTATTCTAGCAGTAATTTATACACTTCAACAAACCTGTATTTATTTATTATTTCTCAAGAATTCCTATGCAAAATGCTGGTTTAAACTCTGGAGTAGAAAACAGTACGGAGCCAATTTCCTAATGATACTTGCATTTAAAAAAAATCTGACTTGAAATTGTTACTAGCAACATGAAACCCTAAATCAAACTGCAACTGCCCAGGTCAATGTAGAGATATTGCAGAAGTACAGCAGTCAGTTCATTCTATTCTGGGAGCAGGACACAAAGCTCTTATGAAATGCACTGAATTTAGACTAATGTTCTGCAGAAACAGGTAGCTGGCTGAATCAATGAATTAGACAAAGAAGAGACACTGAAGCCATCTCAGCTGTAAATGCTGTTGTACCGTGACAAGTAGGATTTTAGTCTCATTAACAGATAATGTAAGGAGGATTGAACTGTCACTATTTAGGCTTCCCTGGATCTACAACATGACAGACTGCTTTATTTGCCTGGATTCTAACAACTAATTCACACATGCAGCAAGAGCGTCACATTTCCTACATGCTAATGACCTTGAGCTAACACTCCATCTATCAGGAGGCTTCAATATGTTCCAAGGGCTTGCCATGGCACAAATTAAGATGAATAAGAATGGACTTGAGCAGTGCCACTGAATAAAGCCTAGTTTCACAGAAGTGATGTGACTCCAATAATCATACATACATTCACGTCTATTGTAACTATGACAAGAATAACAATGGTGTGTATAACATTTGAGTCCAATGGTACCTTTAAGACCAACAAAGTTTTATTTTGGGGTTCAGGAGGGCCTGCAAAATGGAGCTCTTCCACCAGGCGTTCGGTTGAGGCCGATTTGAGTTCCCGGGATTATAAGAATGGGTCACCCTCTCCCCCCTTCCAGAGCCATTAGGCAATCTGCCCCTTTTACCCATCTTTTGGTCATCAATATTTTACACCATACCAATAACTTGAAATATGGAGTAGGAGTTTTTTGTAATAGGGTTATATATTGTACCACCACTTGTTGTTAATATTAATTTTTACAGGGCAAGTTTTATGGATTGCCAAGGGTAAGAGAGATTATATGGGATGTTTTATGGTATGGATATTCTGTAAACCGCCGTGAGCCAGCTGTGCTGGGAGTGGTGGGATAGATGTATAATAAATAAATAAATAAATAAATAAATAAATAAATAAATAAATAAATAAATAATTCATGATGTGAGCTTCCATGTGCATGCCATTTCGATTCCACACACTGCTACTCACATGCAAATACAATTTAAAAAAAAGAATTTTTATGCCTGTAATTTGGTGATAGAACTGTTATTAACCTGAGAAGGTTCTTGGCTAACAACATTTACATGGCTGGCTGCCTACTTCTAGGCACTGCCACAAATTATGACAAGATTACATATGGAACTTCCCATGAACTCTCCTACACCACAGTTACATCTTACTTCTGTATAAATCTGTTCATCAGTTAAGTCTTTAGTCAAAGTTCCTGCTTGGGGTGCTCTACCGTCAACAGATTTGGCGAGCAGAAATCATACAGGACCTTTTCTGTGGCAGTACTTTAATCATGAACTGCCCTCCTATGAGGTGTAGACCTTCGGCTCCCCCTATATGGCTTCCAGGAGCAGGGACTTGGATCACTCTGCTAAAGAGCAGGCTATGGTGGGGGTGATGAAAGCTCCAGAGAACAGGTTGTAGAAGAGCTGATGAAGTGAGGCAGTAAGTCATCAGTCTGTCCCCATGACAGAATAGCCACTGGCTAAAAAGTCAATGACCTGTCCTCTTGGGAGCATCTATTCTCTAAGCAGCTGGTGCAGAACAAGATGCTGTGTTGAGTGTAGTGATGCAGAAACCTTTGTGTTTTAAGGAAAGACTTTTTAAGTGCTGGGTTTTAGACAACATTGTTTAATTTTAGACAACATTATTTAATTATTTAGCCTCTGCCCTTTGCTGTTCATTTTTATCCTACGCTTCTTCCAAGGAGCTCAGGGTGATGCACATGTTTCTCCTTATGGCCATTTCATCCTCACAACAAATTTGTTAGGTAGGATAGAGCTGGAAGGGACCATACAGGCAATCTAGTCTGATCCCCTGCTCAACGGGGATCATCTTAAAGCATTCCTGACAAGTGTTTGTCCAGCCTCCCCTTGAAGACTGCCAGTGAGAGGCGGCTCACCTCCTCTAGGCAGCTGATTCCACTGCTAGACTCTTCCTGGGGGTGGGGTGCGGAAATCCTAATACCCAGCTGGTATAGGGTTGCAAACCTCCTGGTGGTGGCTGGGAATCTACTAGAATTACAACTGATCTCATAGAGACAGAGATGACCTGGAGAAAATGGCTGTTTTGGAGGGTAGAATCGATGGCATTATACCCCACTTGTGTTCCTTCCCTTCTCAAATCCTGCCATCTTCAGACTCCAGCTCCAAAATCTCCAGGTATTTCTCAACCAAAAGCTGACAACTTTAGACATGATACCTTTTCAAGGCACATTTGTTGCAACGTGTGTGTGTTTTTTTTAAAACCTGTTCTTAAAGGGAAAGGGGCTTTCCCGGGGCATGATAACAACCGCCCATTGGCTGTACGTTTGATTGACGGCCAGGGGCAGGACAAAGCACAGAAAAAATCACTTCCTGTCTAGCGATTTTTGCGAAACTGGAAACCTGTGGGAAACGAATGAAACGCTACTGGTTTCCACTAAAAAAGCAGGTGTGCATAACGCCAAGGTTGCACTTTTAAAAATAGCGTTTCCGTTTTGTGGGACCAATTGGCAACATTGGTCCTTGTGCAGAAAAACCCGCTGTATTTATTTATTTAAACCATTTCAATGCTGCTTTTCAACACCAGTAGCACACCCAAGCTTGTGAACATCAACATATTAAAACATTTCAAAATTAAAACGGCATTTAAAATAAAGTATATGTAAAAGTAAAACATATAAGCACATAAGACAAAGGGGGAGAGCTAATGATTGTTATTGGGATATCCCAACCCACACACCTCTCCCAAATTTTTACCTACTTGCAGAAGAGAATGTTAGAGGAACACAGACGACTCAGCAAGAGTCACCTTGGGCAGGCAACTGTACGTCCTTAGATGGTGGAGACAACTAAAACTCTGAAGGGGAAATCTGGACTGGTAGGTTCATATGCGAGAAGGTATTTCTTAAGGGATGATTTCCCGCAAGCTATATAGGGTTCTAAAGGTCAATGCCAGCAACCTTAATTGGGCTGAGTAAGAATTGGGGCCCTATACAGGAGCTGCCAATGCCATATTTTTATCCAACAGGAAGTCCAGGGCCAGCGGCACCCCAAGCTATGAACATTAGGGGAATTGTAAACCCATCCACTTCCCTTGAGGGGAAGTGTAAAACTAATCAGAACAGGAGATATCCCTATTCCTGGGTCAACCCTTCCTCCCCCAGTGTCACTTCTGTTTTGTTGTGATTATGCTTCAATTTGTTAGACCATCCATCTGAAAACTGCTTCTAGATACCTGTTTACAGTTTGCATAACCACTCTGATCTGATAGAGGCATGAGATAGTACAAATTGTCATATGTAGTATGAATGCGGAATTTTGCCTCCCTGATTATTGACCAGTGGGAATAATTCTCTGGGAATTTCTCCTTTCCAAGCTCTTTTTAAGTTGTCCTTGATTCAGACTCCATAAAAATTCAAGTAGAATAGTCAGAATGGTTTCAGCCCCGTACTGAATTTCATTTCAGTTTTTATTTGTACCTGTAGTCTTAAACGTCATTATGTTTAGACTTTAGAGGATGAAATAACATTCCCTTCTAAAACTACTTCCTTCTTTAATAATTAATTCAGGATTGTGGATTGCCCATAACAAAGTATGAGTAAAGTAATAGTAATTTAATATGCAAAGCAACCAAGATAGATTTTCTCCAACAAGTATGATTTAAATAGGGTGTGACAGTTTAGGGTCTCTGTTCACCCAGTGGCACGTTAGGATAAGACTTGGCAAGTGGCTGCAGTGCTCTTATATCTTCTGGAAGAGAGAATGAAAGATGCATTATTCAGAGATAGTATTAATCTGCATGTTGTTCTGATGATAACTCTGCATTTCCTATTTACATCTTCATATAAATTGTTTCCTTTAATGGGCTAACATGATTATTTTGCCTTTCTATCACAAAATAAATGTTCAGTACAACAGTGTAAACATGCTAGAACAATAGTTCAAGTGCTCAAAGTAGAAGGATTTAAGTGATGGCAGGTTTTTTCTTTCTCAAGCCATACTGAGTTGCATGACTCAAGGGGTCTATTTGCAGTCTACTCAGACACATGTCAGCACCTGTAATTCAATAGCATTCTTAGAAGGAATACATTGAAATCAAAACAAAGCTAAAATGTGAATAACTTTGTTTATTATGACTTGTTGCTATACAGTTTTTAAAATGCAAACTAGCAAATATAGTAGAGGAAAAACATTATTTCATATAATTGTCTTTGGTTTTAAGATGATAATTGCAATATATGTGCACCTTGACATAAAGTGTTATAGGTCTGCTGAGGCTTTGCTGTTCTCTTTGGTGTCAGTGGCCATTGTAGCTAAGAGATGGATGTCCATCTGTCCACCCGTCCATCTAGCTAGCTAGCTAGCTATCCACACATATATATTAGATAATAGATTTGTTTATTATTGGAAAATATTTGTTGCAAGGTGTAAAGTGACTCCAATTCCACGTACTGAACTTTTGGCAAAGCAAAAATAGCTCCCACAGCCACAGGGGAACCACTTTTTAGTTTCCAAAAGAGTTTGTTGTGTGGTAGAGATCCTTTGGGGTGGAGCTCTGTGATCTGACAAAGCAGGTGCAGTGCTGGAAAAGGTGAGCTTTTATTACATCACTCTTTTTCTGTTTCTTTCTAGTGACTTCTGCAGTGAGGCACTGCAATATTATATTGACGTGGCTGTATAACAAAAGTGTGTTCACTGAATTATATTTTTGCACTTGAGTTGCGGAATGGGATGAAGGCCAGAGGATTGAAGCTCAAGTGAGACTAATTGTGGTGCTGTTGCTAAGACTAGCTTTTGACGGATGTTGTCACCAGCAAATCACATTTTTCTACCTTCCTGCCAGTAATTTACTGACCAGCACAGCATACCTTTTATGAGAAATAATCCATTGTTTAATGGGAGATTATTTTATTTTTAATTTATTCAGTATTATATATGGAATATTATTAATCTATTGAAGTGACCAATCACAGAGACACAGTAGAAATTTCATAGGCAGGGGTAAATTTCAGAATGTCATCCATTGTTCAGGAGGGTTCAACCCACCTGTCATCTAATTCTGGTTCTCCTGTTCTCAATGGCGGAATTTGTGACTGTCTGCCCCTATAACTTTTTTAGTATTGCCTCTTCAGGTTTGCTCATGTTTGGGAAGGTGTTATGCAGGCAATATTTGTCAGTTCAGCTGATTAGTGATTGCTCCCAATAAGCAGACTTGGGCCCAGTCCTCACACATAGGATAATTTCAATGTGCTTTGGCACCTGGATTTTCCTGTGCGGAACAGGAAAATCTACTTCTAAAATGCATTGAAAGTGCATTATCTATTGTGTGCAGAATAGGCATTGGTTAAAAAAATCTGTATATTTAAGAAACAATGATGTATATTGAAGAAACTGTCTCAAAACCCTTGCCAAGGCTGAACACCTAGGGACTGTTGCCCTTTCTTAACCTCCAGTCTCCCACCTCTCCACAAATACCCTTTTGGGCACAAAAACACTCCAGATGCCATCTGTTATAGCCAGGCCAGGAAGACACAACTGGCAGCTCTGGCTCCAAGTCTGGAGAGAGGAAGGGGACATGATCAAGGGCATGAAATGGTGAAATATAGTGATGCAATTAATAGAAAGGTGCAAGCAGGCACCATTTTGCAAAGAAAAAAAAACCTTTGGCAAAGGGGGAAATTTGAAGCGTAAAAGGAACCAGGCTAGCCAAGGTAAGTGGCAGCCATCCCTTGGGTTTTTTTTTTTTTTTGTCCCAACTGAGCCGAGCTGCACATCCCTAGTAGGACCCTCACTCAAGTATAAGCCAAGGGGGGCTTTTTCAGTGTTAAAAAATGTGCTGAAAAACTTGGCTTATACTTGAGTATATACGGAATGTCTCCTAATGCAGGGGTAGTCAACCTGTGGTCCTCCAGATGTTCATGGACTACAATTCCCACAAGCCCTGCCAGCAAATGCTGGCAGGGGCTCATGGGAATTGTAGTCCATGGACATCTGGAGGACCACAGGTTGACTACCCCTGTCCTAATGTGAAAAGGGTCAATGTCTTAACCTGTGAAGTGTGCAGAATATACTTGGGAGATGTAGAACTATCTTTCCTGTTCTCCAGCTAAAATAATTTTGGCATCAAAATACTATAGCAGCTTATTAAATATCTTGCAGATCTAGAGATGTTACATTTTACTCCATATAAGAAAAAGATTTGAAACAGACAGATGGAATTGTGAAACAGACAGTTAGGTCCAAGTTTTGCATTTTTGTTTATTCTGGAGGCATGGTCTGAAGAGCTAGGAAACTTGCTGGTACAAATACAGTCACAACAAATTCAGGTCTTCTCTATTTTGATTTTGTTCCACAGAGATATATTGTCACATGCTATAACATCAAGATGCTTTAAAACGCAGAGTGTAGGATTTAAGGTTATACGAAATATCTTCCCAAATAGGACTCATGTTTCTAAGGGAAGGTTCCTTAGGCTGGGGTCTATAGTTGAATCAAGGCTGCTGGGTAAAGATGTTCAGTGAATTTGTAATGCGTTATTGTATTAGTAAATATGAAACCAGGCTTTTAAGCTAGAGCTTAGTAATACTAAACTGGCTTACTATCGCAAATTCTTAAAGCACTTATTTTAAAAAACACCTTAGAAAGAGAGCCTTAATAGTACCTGCTATCATCACTACCGCTATTAAACAAATGATGCTTGGTAGTAGTAATTGTGGTGAGGCTGGTGAGCATAAAAGGGCTTCTGAGTCTTCTGCTTCCAGAAGGAGATCTTTTGACCATCTATCTGAAACTACATGCAAAAGCAGATAGATAAATGAACAGATCAGTCAGCGGAGAGAGAAAGTTTCTAGTTGGCTGGCTAGAAACAGGACCAGAAAAAACTTTTAGGGTCTATAACTAATCTAAATTCACTCAATAAATATTTATTTCTAAAAACTGATTTATTTGGTATATTTTTATCCTGTCTTTCCTGTCAGGAGCTCAGAGGGTCTATACTACTCATCTCTCTTACATGTTATCTTATGACAAACCTATGAGGCTGCTGTGATCTTCCAATGATCTTTATGACTGAGTGGGGAAATTGAAACTGGGCCTCCCCGATCCTAGTCTGACGTTCTAATGGCTACGCCACACGGGCATTCAAATGGGGCAAGTTACAGGTGTTGTGGCAGAAGGTCACTAAAAGAGTTTGATGACTGCCAAAGCATTGATAGTCAAGGAAAGCAAAGCAAAATTTAAATGAATGGTATTTTGGCCTTGATATATGTACACTGGATGTATATGCACTATTTTGCTGTTGGGTGACCTTAGCCTTGGGTGATCATTGGCCTTAGGAGAGCTCCAGGACAAGTGAGTAGTGGACATAGGCAGACTCCTCAAATGAAAGAACCACTCTGAGTTCAGACACTGACATTTCCTCTTTCCTCATCCAAGAGAGGTCAGTGTGGTTTTTAGCCTCAGTCTAATTCTAGATTAATTCTAGATCAGAAATTTCTTAGGAGGATAAACCTGGATCATATTATTCATCAGAGAAATATGAAGACCTTATCACATCTAGTGTATTTTACATGAGTGATGAGTAGAGTATTCACCAAAGGCATTTTGTCATGTAAATGTATTTAAAAAAAATTGTTGGTTGAGCACCCCTTTATTTTATAGTCCAAGCACAGGAGCTTGTGTGTCTTAGTCTTAGGTTTTTCTGAGGTTATGTGCCCTTTGTCTCCTCTGTCAGAGTTTATGCCCATTTTAGTAAAGTGAAAGAGCAGCTTGACATAACTAGTAGGAAAGATAAGACATGATAAAGGATGGAAGGGTTGGTAGTTGAGACAGGGAAACCTTTCCTGTTTCTGGGTCATTAATACAAGGATCTATCAATCTACTCTTCACAGTTGCACAGGGCATGTTATTGTAGTGGTTAAATCTTCATGACTAAGCCTTTAAGCTTCTTCAACCTCTCAGAGGAAATACATGAGAAAAATAAGCTTCTAGCAAGAGAGTTAGATGTATCTTTGGTGCTGGAAAGTGCTATCAAATCACAGCTGACTTACAGTAACCCTGGTAGGGTTTTCAAGGCAAGAGATGTTGGGAGGTGGCTTGTCATCGCATGCTTCTGTGTCACATCCATGGCATTTCTTGGAGGTCTCGCATCCAAATACTAGCCAGGACCAATCCTGCTTACCTTCCAAGATTGGACTAACCTGGGCTATAAAGTGCAAGGCAGATGTATCTTTACCCCTCAAATTAAATAATAGGGACTACCTGCCCATTAAAAAGCTAATTTAGGATACTCATGTATAGCTCAGGAAATTTCACAGAATAACTAATGGTGGCTTACTTTCTCTTAGATCCGTTTGGAATGAACACCACTAATAAGCGGAATTTTGTAAATAAATAAATGTACTATTGAAAAATGGCTATTTTTCTGCATTCTAAATTTTGGAAACTCCAGTTGGAACCAGCCTAATATAGAATAGTCGCAGAAGTTTATCATATTTCATTTTGTTTAAAAAACACATAATATATAACAGAATTCCTGCTGGGAGTGATTTAAACTCAGGAAGCATTTCCTAAATGCCAGGATAATATCAACAATAAAATTAATTATACATGAGCATAGTCTGTTGGCAACCAGGGTTTCTCCAACATACAGTTTACATTGGAAGTGGACCTGTGGTCCAAGAGTGTGTGTAGCTTCTTTGGCATAGCGGGGGGGGGGAGTGTCTCTGAGTCCCACATTCTCTCACTAAACAGAAATGCACACACTCATGTTGAACTGCACAGATGCCATACCAGCCACAGTCATGTATGTGATGCCCAAGCATAGTGCTGGGTCTAAGCTTTAAAGCCCTAAATGGTTTAGGACCAGGATCATATTGTCTGTTATGAGCCCCCATGATTGTTTGTGTTCAGCTTCATGTGGAATTCTGGTGGGATCTGAACCTCAGGTGCTTATTAAACTCTGACCAGAACACAGGTTTTTTCCCATTGTGGTCCAGCCTGATGGAATGCTCTGTTGAAGAGATTTGTGCCCTGCAGGATCTGTTTTGATTTTTCAAAGGCAGTAAGATGGAATTATTCTAATATAAGAGCTAGATGTGCCCTTTGAAGCAAAACACATTTATTCAATAACCATTCTCTAAACCTGCTTCACTAATTACTGTATGAATGCCTTGTTGCTGGCATTCTCACTTCTGTCAGTATTTCTCCTAACACCTGAAGAGCACCTGAACTCCTGAGACAGTATCTTCCTGTCAAATGTAAATTTGGTGTGTTATGTCTTTCCTGCTGTGTACTTAGCAAGCTGAAAACTTCTGATAAGTACAGTGCTTTGGATATGTTTCCTTTGACATGTTTCCTCTGGCAGTACAGTGGATCTCAACCGTGCATGTCTTCTCAACACAATAGATGTAGCTATAGATCTTGTTGAAGTCTTGTCTAAGTGTCTGCTCCTGTTAATCTACTGCTTTGGTAACTAAAGTACTTCTAGATTCAAGTGGGTAGCTGTGTTGGTCTGAAGTAGCACAACAAAATTTGAGTCCAATTGCACCCTTAAGACCAACAAAGATTAATTCAAGGCATGAGCTTTTGTGTGCATGCACACTTCCTCAGTGCATCTACCTGAATAATCTTTGTTAATTCTTTGTTATCACTTGACAATTATTCTGCTGCTGAGGAGTGCATTTTTCATTCCATCACATCTAGCTTCCTCCAGTCTTTGACCATTGTTGCAGCATGATAGCTATGCCACCCTCTCAGTTGCATCTTCTCCTTTACCAAGGACAATGGTAGGGGATGTGCCCCTAAATAAGTACTGTTTCCTGTTTTACTCTATAGCAGGGGTAGTCAAACTGCGGCCCTCCAGATATCCATGTAGTCCATGGACATCTGGAGGGCCACAGTTTTACTACCCCTGCTCTATTGAAATTCTGCAACATAGCTGGCATAGTTGCAGGTTTACTCCATAATTTTTCTGCCATCTCTAACATGGGGAAAGCCACGACTCCTGGTGATTCAGACTATAGATGTGATAAAATTTTATTCTTGAGATGTAGTGGAGGTGTTGATTTCCAATGCCCTTGCCATATAAAGCATCTGTTCTGCATATAGCCTGAGATCTTCTGAAGATGACAGGGATGAGACATCACCCAACCTTTCTTCAGGAACTGGTTCTGGTGTAGCTTCAAAGGACATAATTTTCATTTGTCTCCTCGTCTGAATCAAACGTCAGGTTCAAGGATCTTGGCCCATGTGGGCATGCAGACCATGCTGCTATAGAAACCCCTGGAGGGCAGCAAATTGTTCCATTCCTGGAGTCATTTCATTATATTGACTCCAGTTTTGCAAGTAATGAAGGGGCATGCAGTAAGGTGATGGAGCTATAAGTGCAACAGCTGCTGTCATTCCAATCTTTATCAGTGCCACAGTTCAGATGGAGGGGCTGGATCCATCCTGATATCTCTTTCTGACAGTGACTGCTCTGGGCAGGCTGATCTGACCGATGGCGTTCTAGGCAGAGGCTTGGGGGACAGTTCCTTCTTTGTTCCTTGGTAAGGGTTGTCATAGCGTGGTGATGTTTAGCCCCTGGCTTTTTGTTCTCTCTATGCTTCATTTTGGTCTTTACCTTCTTGTGAATTCCAAGAGTCCTAAGAGACTTCTCGGCAATGAAAGGGGATCTGGATTGAGCGATGACTGAAGATTTAACTCTGCTCTGATGGAGCTGACTTCTTAGAGATGACTGATTGAGTCTTTGATCTCTTGGTAGTGTGAATAGCCTTGGCCGGGGTCTCCAAATCCTATAGAGCAGGGGTTGTCAACCTATGGTCCTCCAGATGTCCATGGACTACAATTCTCATGAGCCCCTGCCAGCATTTTCTGACAGGGGCTCACAGGAATTGTAGTCCATGGACATCTGGTGGACCACAGGTTGACTACCCCTGCTGTAGAGCTTTGTCCCCTAACGCCACCTTCATTTTAGATGCTCTTTCAAAGCTTTTCTTATTTGTAAGAAATGCTGAGAAACCTTGCAATTTGACACATTGTGCCCTTCACCCAGGCATAACACAGAGAGACCATGTCCATCTGTATGTGCCATCTTTGCTGCACATTTCTTAAGCTCTTCTGAGCAATTAGAGAATCTGATCGATCTTTCTCCCTCTCTTTCAACACCGGCAGCAATTGCCATCGTAACAGAGCCACCCTCTGGAGAGATTTCTTCCTGTAATCCGCTCTTTGGAAACAGCTTGCCAGTTTCCTTCTTAACTGATCCAGTATATCCTGAACACTAGAAGAGAGACCTCTGCAGTCATGATGAAGTGTGCTGTTGGACTTTGTGACTGTTGGGAGGGAGATGTTCACAGCAGTTCCAGTGGACAAGCAGATGCCCCCAAGGATTCTAAGCTAGAAGGAGGTCAGCCGTGGCAGGGCTGCACGTGTGAAGTTCCCAACGTGAAACTGCACAGAAGACGAAGATGAACCTCCTGCTTTATGTGCAGTTTGAAATGTCAACATGTTATTGGCAGGTCCAACCAGACTATCTATTTTTTCTCTTTTGCAAGGAAAGGAAAGAGCCTTTAAGACAGAGCAATAGATTTCAAACATTAACTTGTATAGTTTGAATTATATTGTTCCAAGGTAGAAAAACAGGTGCAGAGCAAAAATTCATACTTGAACTTCTGGCTTTTTACTTTAAGAATAGATTCTGAAAACAAAGCTGTGATTGGGGGAAAGTACAGAATGATAAAATGTGCTGCAATTCATACATCTTTTAATTTTAGGGAATAGCTGCTACATTCATTTTGTACAAAAGAGAGCATAATTTTCATTCCTTTCAGTCTTGGAATTCCAAAAAAACAACAACCCCAATATATGTTTATTCATTAATTTATGCTGTTTAAAGTTCGTGAAGTTACAGATTTCTAATACATGTTACACATTTTCAGAAGGCAGATAGTGTGCCAGAAACCACGTGTAGTCCATATGTAGACAATTTTAGGTTTCAGAACCATGTGCAGTGGATTTTTAAAAAAAAATATAAGAATTACAAAGTTGGATTTTTTTTTAAAGATAAGAATTATGAAGTTATAAACTATTTGCTATGGATCATTTGGTTTTTAAATTGTTTTTTTTCCTATTTCCATGGCTGCATGTCCAATTTATTTTTTATTTCTGTTGGTTTCAGTGGGTAGCATATATTTCCCCTGCAATGTTTTTGTAGTTTTCCACTTAATTTTGATAAGATCATCTTGGATTTTGCCTCTCTCCCCCTTGCTCTCCTTGTCTACAGGTCCATGAATTTCTGTTTATCACATTTCAGTCAGAGAGGAGTATATCTGGTTTAGATACAATCATAGTCTTTAAACTTCAGTCAGAGGGAAGAAGATAGGGTTTAGATACAGTTGTAGGCTCCTAGTTTCTCACAGTCAGTTGAGAAAATCCTTATATATTGTCCTCCCATTTCCTTCCTGGCAAATTTTAGACAGATTGGAGAATGTACTCAATTTTAAAGACACCTAAAGTCATCATTTGTATAGGAAGCAGAGCTTTTAAGGCCTCAACTCACAAAGAAGGCAGAATGGATAGAGGGAGGCCATCTTTCACCAGCAAGACCAAAATTGTATACATTTGTTTTAATGGGGGTTTTATGGGGAATTTTTCTGGACAGCTTGTGGAATCCTTGTCCCTTGTCTTTAGAACGTCCCACTGTACCTCCAGAGTTGGCGCCAAGGGGCGCGGATATGGAGGAAGTACGCAACCCGCTTCCGGTGCCACTCGGCAATGTGGTTTTGGACCATCCTGGACAGGTGGATACCCGGGGCTGCCAAGTCAAGACCCTATATAAAGCAGCCACAAGTCTGGAAGAATTACTGAAGGACCAGCACCGGAGGCCCCAGGCCAAGGCTCTGCAAGCCCTGAATGGCAGTGTCAGAGGAGGCAAACTACCCTGACAGCTGTCAGAAGATCTGCATGTTTGGCAGCTCACTGTCAGGGTAGATGGGATCCAGCTGCAGTGCCTTCCTCTGATATCTTTTAACTCCAGCTGCAGGCTCTGTGACTGAGAGCAGCCCCACCTGGCTATTTCGGCAGAGCCTTGAGGCAAGGCTATTTGTGGGGTCAATGTGTGGATTATCCTGCCTCCCAAGACTCTTGTTCTGGTTCATCATGGTGAGGCTCTGTTCCTGTACCTCTCTGGCTGCTCGACCCAGTTTGACTGATGTTCCTTTCTGGCTCTTTGACCCTGTCATCGGCTACTGTCCATGCTTTGGCTCTTTGACTCCAGCTTTGTCTGACCATGCTCCCACTCTACAGTAAACTCTGAGTTCCCTGGCTCCCAAACTCCCAGACTGGACTTGGAAATTTGGCAGGCTCTCTGCTCTGACTTCAGCATTCAGCCATATTAGTGCAACCTGACAGGCGAGCACAGTAGTTCAGCAGTGGAATCAGCTGCCTAAGTGGGTGGTGAGCTCCCCCTCACTGGCAGTCTTCAAGCAGTGGCTGGACAGATCCTTATCCTGGATGCTTTAGGCTGATCCTACATTGAGCAGAGGATTGGACTATATGGCCTGCATGTTTCTATGGTTCTATGATTAAAAATGCAACAGACTAGAAAAACAGCTTAAAATAACAGTTTCCAGACTATGTAAGTGTTTAAATATCAATCCTTTGATTAAATTTTTGGGTGAATAGAAATGGTTTGGCCTGGCACCTAAAAGAAAGCTGTGTAGACATGAGGTGAGCCTGAAGGGGGAAAGGTGAGAGGTGCCATTACAACTGAGAAAAAAGTAGTTTCTGTGGTTGCTACCTACTTTATCTCTGAAGGGAGCAGCTTTGTGAGGCAGCTTTTAATGGGCAAGCTGGACAATACATCTTTATGTGTATTCCAAGTTGTCCAGTTATGTGTGTATATTTTTAAGAGATATCACTAAATGCCATTAGTGAATCCATAGTCTACTCTCACTTGCTAATTAATGCATAAGTCTTCCAATATTTACTTTATTTAGAGATAACAGTATGGCTTTGAATATTCAATACACATTTGCATGAGTTTCTTGCAGAATATCAACTTAGTAAGGTTAACAATGACATTTTTATATGCTTCCAATAGCAAATTTCAGGGCCCTTTTCAGCCCCCACCCGTACTGCAAAGTTTGATCTGTATCCTGGTAGAAGTCTGCCATTGCAATTCAGGCAGAGATAATAAATAGGAAAGGATATTTTCCATCCTCCATATTTGTCTAACAGAATATTTTCCAGGCTATTTTTCAAACTAATCTAGCAGAATATTTTAGCAATAGTAGCTACCCACTTTAGTAAATAGTTCTTTTTAGATTTAAGATCTAATTGTTGTTGAATTGTTAATATTTAAATATATAATATTCATTTTTAAAAATCTTTATTTAGGCTACGGCACAACCTCTTTAATTTGTTTGGTAAAAGAGTTCTCTAAGTATGTGTAAGTGCAGGCACCTACATGCAAATCAGAGGTATATATAATATGTACACACATAATTTCATTTTTTAAAGAAACCTTCAATTTCTCCTAACTACCCCCTCCCGGAAAGGGCCGGGGGGGGGGGGGCTACAGTCCCACTTATGTCAAGGGAAGGCTAAGAAGGGAGGCTGCATGGCTTGAAGCCAAGAGCTATGTACATAGCAATGTGATATTCATTTTAAAATTCAAAACTGTTCTGAATAATGATACAATGTCATGGAGTTCACATTTCTTCAAAGGGAAAACAAAACAAAATTAGGCAATAACCTAATCAAAGCATCAGCTATTTTAAGTCTCTCTCGTTATATCCATGACCTTGATAGCAACCAAGTAACATTTGTGTTAGTAAACAAGCTACTTTTGCTTTCTTAGATTTTCTTCAAGTGCATTTTTGCTTATTTCAAGGAAGTTGGGATCATATAGTGCACTGGTCTCAATGTAGATCAATATCATTTTTTCACTGTAAGATTTTACTTTATCTCCCTTTCATCTGTTTTTTCCCGATTGTATCTCCATTGGTTCTAGCTTCTTCCCTCTCTCTATCTCTTTGATCCCTCACTTTAGTTAACTGCCACATCTGTACTCTTACCTCATGTATGTCAGCTGCTCCTCTTTGCTTAAATATAATCTGCTGTGTCCCATCCTAAAGTCAGGTAAGTAAAATCCATATTCTTCTTGACCATAACTCCATCTTTATTTTTACAGCAGCGGTATTAGAGAATGCAGGAAGATGAATACAGGGAGATGATTGTGTACGGTTGAGGTCATAACTTTCTAAACGTACAAATAGGACAGATGGAGTGATTGGCTGGCTGGTGATTCCCCAGCTTCCATGTATTCTGTATTTTCTGCTTGTTGTGTACTGGAAAGTTTTTAGCAGGTACATGGAGTGGTGAAAGCATAAAAGTTTTCCAAACTCAGTAGGTGGATCCAGTTAGCTTTTAAGCTAGTGAAAAAGAAACAGTGCCTTTGAACCCAACTCCCAGTGGAAACAGAAAACACTCGTGGTCCTTTTCAACATTCTAATAGTGTTTATTTGATCAGTTAAGAAGATCACTAGGCATAAGAAAAGCAGATTCAGACAATTGTACCATTTTATTATAATTTTTTTTAAAACTTTACAAAAGAAATAAGTAATAATCCAGTTTACAGATGTGTCAATTTGGAGACTTTAGTTGCACAAGAAGAAAAATACAAATTGTTAATTTTAAAATTTATGATACCCACTTACTGTATATATTTATGTATAAGCCGAGTTTTTCAGCACAGTATTCACATTGAAAAAGTCCTTCTCGGCTTATACGCGGGTATATACAGTAATTGAACTAACAGCCTGTTCCCAGTCAGCCAATCGTTGAATTGCTTCTGCAAACCTCCTGCAAGCTGAAGCTTACTTGCTCTGGCTACTTGTAGGACAGCAATGGTTTGAGTGAGGGACTCTGGTCTTTTTTTACCCCTTTTTCCTTTACTTCTTCCAAACTATTCTTTTGGTTTCTGTGGGTGGGGTAGGGTGAGGTGGGTTTTGGGGGTGCTTTGGGATTTATTGTTTCTCCTAATGTTTATTTCATATTTTTTCTGAGGGGCAACATTGTTTGCCTTTTCTTCTTGGGGTTGTGTTTCTTTTAAAAGTTGATTTTTACAGTTCTTTCTTTCCGTGTTGAGTTTTACAGTTCTTTATTATAGTGTTTTGTTCTGGGGGGGGGCACTGTAGCTGTAGTTAGAGTAGTCCATTCTCCCAGTTTGGTATCTGTTGTACTTGTTGTAGCAGGGTTTGCTGGCCCTCTTTTGCAGTGACAGAGCTAGTTTACTGTTTTTCTTTGAAATAAATATTCAAAAACATTTAACCTACTGGTGCTTCAATTAATGTAAATTTACCAGTAACTGCTGCATTTCCCACCCTCGGCTTATATGCGAGTCAATAAATTTGCCCAGATTTTGTGGTAAAATTAGGTGCCTCAGCTTATATCTGGGTTGGTTTATATGCGAGTATATACGGTATCTGCTATCCCTCCTTGCCCAATTTGTAACTGGTGTCTGCTTGCTCTAGCAATGTCTAGCAAGGGTTGTTATGCAACTCCAAACCTTGCAGCTGACCATTGTGCATTATATTTTCTTTTGCTTGTGCAAGTACAGAAAGTGCTTCTTTGATTTGTCTTTTTTTAATACTCCATTTTTTAATTGTTCATTTTTGGGACATGCATAAGTATCTCTCCAAATCAATAGAAAGATCTCCCTTCTCTGTACATGGTCCTGATATGCATATTTAATTATCAGAATTAGATATAATAATAATCTGAGCTATCACAATTAAAATTTGTTGTTAGTTCACACCTGAAAGATATTTTTTTTTAAAAAAAAAGGAGGAGAGATGACCAGTAAATCTGACCTCAGTTGCAGCAAAGATAATAGAGCAGATTTTAATGGGGGCAAATTGGTTAGAGGACAATTGGTTGCTCTGGGGAAATCAACACAGATTTGTCTCCAACAGGTCCTGTCAGACCAACCTGGTTTCCTTCTTGACTGAGTGATGGGCTTACTAGATTGTGAAAACTCAGTTGAAGTTCTTTACTTGGATTTCAGTATTGCTTTTTGGCCTTCTGACTATAATCAAGTGTAGTATCTTAGATTTCAGTGAGGCTTTTGATAAGGTTCTCCATTATGTTCTGATGAGTAAACTGGAGGACTCCAGACTGGATTTTGGAATGGTTAGGTGAATTGGGTGAATTGGGAATTGGTTAAAAAACTACACCAAAAGATTGGTTGTCAATTTCAGCAGATTAGAGGGAGGTGAGCAGTGGAGT
Source organism: Paroedura picta (assembly GCF_049243985.1). NCBI lineage: Eukaryota > Metazoa > Chordata > Lepidosauria > Squamata > Gekkonidae > Paroedura > Paroedura picta. The sequence goes on along the minus strand of NC_135377.1, from coordinate 37,215,041 downwards.
GCTACAGGACTCAGTACTGGGTTTGGTATTTTTCAACATTTTTATCAATTATCTGAATGAGGAGGTGGAGGGACTCCTCATTAAATCTGCAGATGACACCAAATTGTATAGAGTAGTGAACACCCCCGAAGATACAGAGTTCAATGAGATCTGAACATACTGGAAAAGTGGGCAAATGAGAACCAGATGCAATTCAGTAAGGTTAAGTGCAGAGTTCTACATCTGGGTCAACAACTGAGAAGCACACATTGTAGATGGGAGGTACACTTACGGGTAGCAGTGTATGTGAACAAAATCTTGGGGTACTTGTGGATTGTAAGCTAAATATGAACAGACATTGTGATGTGGTGGTAAAGAAGGTAAATGTAGTCCTGGGCTGCATCAATAGAGATATCAAATCACTATTACAAAACAGCCATAGTCCCATCGTATGCTACACTGATCAATCCACACCTGGAGTATGTGTGCAGTTCTGGAGGTCTCACTTGAGAGGGTTGAGAGGAAAGCCATGAGGATGATCCAGGGTCTGGGTACCAAGCCCTATGTGGAAAGACTGAGGGACTTGAGAATGTTCAGCCTGAGGAAGAGGAGGTTAAGAGGGGACATTGCTGTCTTTAAGCTTGTCACTTAGAGGGCAGGGAGCAGTTCCTGTTGACAGCAGAAGACAGGACCTGCAGTAATGGGTTTAAACTACATACAAAACAGTACCAGCTAGAAATCAAGAATTTTTTTTTTCACAGAGCAGTTAAGCAGTGGAATTGGTTGCCTAAGGAGGTGGTGAGCTTCCCCTCACTGGCAGTGGCTTGGACAGATACTTATCCTGGATAGGTTAGGCTGATCCTGCACTGAGCAGGAGTTTCAACTAGATGGCCTGTATGGCCCCTTCCAGCTTTAAGATTCTATTATTATATTTGCTTTTTATCTTAGTGTTTCTCTGTGTCTGTCTCCTCTCACTAGCTTAAAAGAAATAATCAAGATGTATATGGCCTCTTGTACTATGTTCCAATGGCAGGGTTCCAGATCCAAGTCTGCTCAGGCAAGAAATTAGGTCAAAGTATAGGCAGCCTGTGGGTCCTAGTACTGACTGAAGAGTTTACCTTTAGGACAATGGTTCCCAAAGTGGGTGGTACAACGTCTTATGGATTCCGGGATTACCTAGAAATGTGATAAGAGACAAGGGGATTGTAGGAGGGCCCTGGAGTTGGTCTGCCTTATTCACTTATTTATGGTTAGCCAGGCTACGGCACGATGCAAGCAAATGCCACTGCATAGAGCTGAACTCTGGTAGAAACTGTCAGAATTTTTAGTAAACACACCACCGGAGCTTAAGTCAGACCAGTATGACACATTTTGGGGAACTGTAGTCTATGCATATGTTTGTGTCTTTGTCATTTTACAAGTATTTGCTCATAAGTTCTCAGAGACAGTTCTCTGCGGGGGGGGGGAGTAGACTCCATCATTTCATCAATAATTTCTGGCTTTGGAGTCTCTGTTAAAGGTGAAAAACAATTAAAAGTTGGAATTTGAGCAAGGATATTATCAGAAAGCAAAAAAAAAAAAATAGTCCTCTATCTTAGCTTGTTTAGATCCTGGTGGTAAGTTGGTCTCCAGTTCAGTACACCGTTTCTGGGGCTTCACTTTCTAATTGACACCAAGTAAGCTGCAGCCAAGTAGGTTCACACTTAAAGTAAGTTACTAAGTAAATAATTCTCTCCTTTGGAATTTATACTAACTGGTATTAAAACAATTTTGCCATTGAGACTTAAGCCTTAAGTATAAGCCAAAAAGAGTCTGAAGGACATGAAGGAGATAAAATAGTCCTTTTATCTTTCCTAATTCTGACAAAGAGTCCCGCTCATTACTTAGCACCAGCTCAAGGAGTTAGTGTATAAAATTATGACCGGAAAACTTGAAGACAAAGATAAAAACTTTATAAAACCTAGGGTAAAAAACAGAGTTTCTTACAATGCATCCTTCAGTGAGCCAACTGGGTGTATTCAAAATCCCGAGTTATATTTATCCCTTCACGTGTTTGTGTCTTTGTCATTTTTCAAGTATTTGCTCGAAGTTCTGAGAGACAATTCTTCTTAGTGAAAAGACACCAATGAAATGGCTGAATATGTGGAAGATATATACAAAGAACTATCTGTATTCCCCAGAGCATCCTTTGTTCCGCTAACACCAGTCAGTTGGTGATCCTTGGCCCCAAGAGGGTATGTCTGGCCTCAGCCAGGGCCAGGACATTTTCTTGCCTGGTGGAATGAGCTCCCAGAACATATCCCTGTTGGAGATGGGACAGTTTTCCCATTTAGCTAGTGCCAAAGCTAACAAGGCCCCACCTACATACTATCCATTTACTACTTATTGTAAGAACCCCCAGATTGTAACCAGGGCCCATTCTGCACAAATTGGATAATGCACTTTCAAGGTGCTTTTGCAGCTGGATTTTCCTGTGCAGATTATGATAACCTAGTTCTAAACTGCATTGAAAGTGCTTTATCCTACATGTGCATAATGGGCCCTGGCCTGGGAAACAATTATTAGCACCTGACAATGGGTTGACGCTGTTGACACTATACTGATCATCTTAAATTAATTTTAATTTGATTATATATTTTATTCAATTGACATTGAATTTTAATTATTGTTTATATAGATGTTGTGAACTGCCCTGATCTGGCCCATCTGGAGGACGGTATAAAATCAAATAAATAATTATCAACACCATTTGCTTTACAACTGGATGACCCCACTTTGCAAGACTGTGGTTCTTCTCTGTGCTTTACAAAAGTTGAAATAGAATTTTGACTATTCTCAAGACAAATAAGAACAGATATTCAAAGGGAATCAATATCCAGTGTTGGAGAGCAGTTTTTCAAAGATGATATTCTGCTTTCCAACATGCTTGTGCAACTGATGGAGCATCATCAGTGACTGGTTGCCACTGTGGGGGGTAAAGACACCAAATGTCTTTACCATGTCCTGTGTCATTCATCAGCATTTTTTTAAAGATACACTTTGCTCAATGATGAATTCAAAGAGATCAGATATGACATTGCTTATGTATCAGAACTATTTGCAGAGTTCAGTGAAATGAATTTGCATTTGCAAGGAAATGAGGTCAGTGTTATTAAGGGCAGATCTGTTGCCTCTGTCTTTATTTCAAAGTTAAATCTATTCAAATACAATATAGGTTGCTGCAAGCTATACCAATTTATGAGCCTGTCTGAACTAGAAGTGAAAAGCGGGGTACAAGATGATGATCAGCAATTTTTTGTGACATCTGAATATGCTGCATGAAGATTTGAAGATCTTTTAATGGAACTACCAGAATGGGTGATAAATGCATTTTCAGATACTGAGGAAGTTGGAGTAAGTGAAGGAAGAACTAACTGAGCTACAAAATGACATCAAGCTGAAGCAAAGTTTAAGAAACCATACCAAAAGAAGAAAAATTTTGATCACTATCCTGTTCTATGGACACTAGTTAAGAAACTACTTGCCACATTTCCAATATCATATTTAGTGCAGTGTGATTTTAGTATGATCATCCAATATCTCTCCAAAGAAATCGACTCCAGATTACTAAACATACTAAGTGACTTTCATCAGATATCAAGAAACTAGTATTACTTCATCAAGCCCATCTATCACAGTGAAGTAGTTACTAAATGTGGTATCTAAGATTCTTACTAAAAGACTATCAGCTTTTGAGAAGATAGTATTGCTGAACCAAATTCAGCGAAGAAGTTTTAATTTAATTTTGAAAATATGTGCCATTGTAACCATTTTTAATTTTATTGTTAATATTTAATTTTATTGTTAATATGTTCTTTGTAGGTTGTGCAAACCACTGTTCTGAATAGGGCAGAGGACACTGTTGTTAAGTTTATGAAGACATGGGGGTAGAGGCTTGAAAAAGTAAAGCAGCCTTTCTCAACCTTTTTACCATTGAGAAACCCCTGAAACATTCTTCAGGCTTCGAGAAACCCCAGAATTTGGGCAACTGTGCAGAATATGGTTGGGAAGCATAGCTATATAACCCCCCCCCCCCCCGGGGCCCTTCCCCTTCCCACCCAATAAATGTTTAACAATTTTTTTAAAAATATATTAAAATTAATTAACTTCCACCCATTCAAGAAACCCTTCCAGGGTTGGCAAGAAACCCCACGTTTTCATGAAAACCTGGGTAAAAAATCCTGTTGTAAAATGTTAAATGTATTTCATGTCCGTTGTCTTGTAATCCTTAACAACCTTGTAAGGTCATTCTCTATTATTGCATCCATCTTGAGTTTAGGACCACATAAACATGTGCCTGCTCTGGAAGCACATATTCTAGCACTTCACTGAAGGACAGTATCACATAAAGACGGGTAGTATTGGCACCATATTTCAAAGAAATTTTCTTGCAGGTTAATTGTATTCAGGGCTCTTACCCCATATCTGGGATTCTTCAGGCATTCTGTGATGCAAATCTCTACTAATTGACAAGTATTATTCTGCTGTATGTGTCTGTTACAACTTGGTAACATGCCTTTCTTGTTCACACCGAAAACTAAGTTAACGTGTACTACTTAAAACATTTTTGAGACCCTCTCTCAGTCTGTGTGTGCATGCATGAAAGACAGGAATACCGTTTTAGATGTGCTTGTTTGTATTCAGTTTCTGAATTAGTAGGTAACCCTGCAGGGAAGTTGATTTACTAATGCAGTTCAGTGTGAATGTAAGTGTTATAGTTGTGTATTTGTAGTCCTCTATGAATCATGTTTTCTGTAGAACAGGACTTGAAGGAATGGCTTTATAAGCATTTTAACCTTTCTTCCCTAAAACAAAGTGGAGCTTCAGTTTGCCTGCTTTTTTTCCTGATGAAGCTGACAAGATGGTGAGAAACTGTTGTCACTTTCACTATGGCCTTGTCAACTTTCCCCCATTTTTCTTCCTAGTTGTGAGCTCCCATCCTGACCCTCTCTCAGAAAAAGCAGCATCAGTGCAGGGAGGGGAAAGGAACGTGTACGTGCTTTGAGGAGAAGCAAGGAGGAGGGTGACTGCATAAGCGGGTAGTGCACCAGAAAAGTTTTTTGTTTGTTTTTTTGCTGCATGGTGATTAAGAAACACACAAATAAGTCCAGTAACTCATTAGGAGGAGATGTTGGCACCTATAAAAACTGACCTGGATATTTCCAAGGAAAGAAGAAGAAAAGCTGAGTGTCTCACTTTTTATTACCCAAAGGTGCCTCAAAGTGGCTATTAATCACCTTCCTTTTCTTGCCCCACAGTGGACATGTTGCTGAGAGGTAGGTGGGGCTGGAAGGGCTCTGAGAGAACTGTGACTGGCCCAAAATTACCCAACTGGCTGTGTGTGGAGGAGTGGAGAATCAAACCTGGCTCTCTAATTATAGGCTGCTGACTCTAATATTTCTGTCTTTAAGGTTAGGATTTAGCTGCAGGGTGTGGAAATGAATATGGAGAATAAGCTGTGTTTATTAACTCAGTTTCTAGTTTGATTTGGGAAATCCATTAATCTCTGCTGTTCTGAGCACTGTTCTCAGCAGCAAAAACAAAACTAAGGGGTATATTTTTGGAACTGGCCATAACTGCTGGTACACCTTTCAAGCATGACAGTATAAAGGCATGGCTATGCACTACTGGAACTATGCCTATGATTCCCCACCTTCAGACCCAGCAGCTGGACCCTGGACTTCCTAGCTTCAGCCGAGAGTCACTGTCACCTTTCTCTTGCCTGCCAGTTTTCTTTTCATTCCGGTTCTGCATACCTTTAATAGTTCAGACTTTCCCCTTCAGCCCCCCTTCCAGTCTAGTGTGCAATATAACGTTTCTAACCTGGGAGCCTCTGCCATTCAGTTTCCTTTTGCTTGCCTTGCAACAGGAATGACAACAGATGCTGAACAACAAGCAACTCATCAATGGGTAAAGGAATTCTGTATGCCATTCCATTTCATGCAATACATATGGGATTGTGATAAGGAATGGTCCCTTAAATATGAGACATTCTAAACCATTAGAATTTCAAAGAGTAAATGAAGTAATTTCATAGCTAATGATTCTATATAATGATGAATTACAGAACTGATTAATCAAATGCGTATGGGGTGAAGAAACAAGTATTAATAGTGCTTTGTCCTATTTTGTGTTCCATAGAGTGAAAAGTACATGGGAAAAGCATTTCAGCCACTCCTGCACTGACCACACTTGGGGCAGATAGTAGTGACGAATATTTTAAATGGGAAAAGCATTCTTTAATCACCGTAAAGCACATAATTTGAAGTAGAGAAAGATTCCTGAATGATATACTTTCATATCGTTATGGTTTATGTGATTTTTGCCCAAAGGAGGTGGCACAGCACTTCTCAAAATTAACAAAAATCACCGCTAGTTTCTTCCTCCTCCTGAATGTGACAGTTGCACACTGCTTGCTTAATTCCAAGGTAATATTCAGTTTGTATTTACTATTTTCTATGGATTCTTGCATCTTTCCCCATCTTCTGTTACATAGATCACTATACATGATTTATTATAGAATGCCCTGACCTGGATTTCTCAGGCTAGCCCAGCCTTGTCAAATCTCAGGATTTAAGCTGGTTAGGATGGGAGGCCACCATAGAAGTCCAGGGCTGCTATGCAGAGGTAGGCAATGGCAAAACTCCTCTGAACATCTCTTGTCTTGAAAATAACATAGCTTAGATCCTAGTTTCCGCAAAGTATGATAATCAAGTAAATTGGGGAAGCAAAGAGTCATTCCAAAACATTGTTTTCTTGATGGTCTCTCGTATCTGTCTTATTAAATATTCTGTGTCTGGCTAGTGTTTGCTTCCCCAGTATACTTGATTGTCATACTTTTCAGTACTTCACACAGAATTGAATGACTAACAGATTTATTTAGTTCTTTATTTTATGACTAGTAAAAAAATCCCGCTGCATCTGCAAATGCAGCAAGTGCTAGTGGGGGAATCCAGCTTTGTGGGATGCGCCTGGATTGGCCCATGATGCCAGAGTGGTATCCGGACACTGGGCATGTCCCAGACACCGACCTGGACAGCGCTCTGCCCTTAGTCCCTTCTCAGAAATATTAAATGCACTAACGGTGAAGATGGTGGTGAAAAGTGTTGTCAAGTCACAGGCAACTTATGGTGACTCTGAAGAGTTTTCAAAGCAAGAAACATTCAGAGAGAGTTTGCTACTGCCTGCCTCCTTAAGGACTGCTGATTTAGGGACTAGTATTGCTGTCCTTATTTTACCGACCTCGGATGGATGGAAGGCTGAGTCAACCTTTAGCTGGGGGAAAGGGAGGAAAGGAGAAAAAGCCACTATCCAAACACCATCCTCTGCTTATATGTGAGTCAATCTTTTTCCAGCATTTTGTGGTGTAATTAGGTGCCTCGGCTTATATGCATACTACATACTATGCTGTCCTGGCTAGGCGCATGTTAGAGGGTGTCTGTGTTAGTATAGATTAAATAATCAAACTCCAAAATGTACTGAGAAAGTCATAAAAAGACCAAGGCCTTTTAAAACCAGGCACATGAATTTAGACCTAGCTGGAAGCCTTTTTTTCTGACTAGGAAGCTTTTGTCCTAATACAATTATAGGAGTTGCTTTGTGTTGGCAGAGGTAGAAACTAGCTTATACATTAAAAGTATAAAAATGCAATGTAGAAACCATAAAACCACAATATTGAGTACAGAATAATTTAGCAGTAAAAAAATAAAAATAAATCCCAACATATATTAGAGGAGTGGAACATCAGATATGTGGCAATAAAATTAGCAATTAAAAAAAGAATCACAGCAATCAGTAACTTACTGCATACCAATCAATACCAATCAAAAGAGCGATCAATAATTACTGCATACCAAAAGGCTTCCAAAATAAGAAAAGGGGGCAAAATGAGTTTCTGTTAATGTCCCACAATATTTAGGTGCAACAGTTAAGAAAGTCTTTCTCAAGTGGATGCCAGTTAATGAAAGCTCAGAAAGTACACCAACTACAATTGCAGCATTTACAGATCCTGGGCTGCCTGAAGTTTCTAGATAGTCTTCAAAAGCATCTCATGTCAATCATGTTAATCGGGACCATTAAGTGAATGAATAATATATTCTATGAGAACTATTGTGTTATCCTAAGAATGCTCTCCTGGGATTAAGTCTCATTCAGCCAAACCTGAGTAGTATTTTGAATAGGCCAGTTTAGGGTAGAAATCCCCCGTTTATTAAATTCCCCGGTTAATTAAAAGGCCTAAAACAATAGTTATGCTTATAGCAATCTTACAAAATGTCTAAGTGTAACCAGGTCCCCCACCCCTTTTTGCCATTTGCATTTTTCACTCAAGGTCTCTTCAACTGATTGGTTTCCTTGGCAACTATTTCTTGCTTTGACTGCATAAGCATGCTGGTATGCTTGTAGAAGAGATTACTATTAAAATAGGAGAGTTCGTCTGATGTAATAGGATGTTGTTTGAGCTGTTTCAGACTTCTTAATTCCATTATTCTGTACTATATGCTCATTAATGCTGCATTACTATTTGTTGTTTAACAAAGAGATAAAAGAGAATTTGATTGGACTTTAACAAGTTCATTGTAAGTTTATGATAGATATCCTTTGGACATACATAACATATATTGTTATGTAATAGAAGGAAACCTTTGAGTGGGTTTATAACTGAAGAAAAATCTTAACACAATCAACAAAAGATTTATTCCATGTGTTTAGCTCCTTATGTATATGCTTCTGCTAGTTTCTCTGTATCAGCTTCATTAATCTAAAAAAAAAAACAGTTATTCTTTCACCACCTAAGTGAAATTGCTTCTTTGCTTCTGCAAAAGTTCAAAGCAAAATAGCAGCTTAGATGACTGTTCTGAAACAGAAGAGCATTTTTAGCACCAACAGGCAAGAGTTGGTGGATGAGGTGAAGGAGGTGGGGACCCTAGGGGGAAGTGACCATGTCCTCATAGAATTTCTTTTGAGAATTCTGTTTTTATGCCAGCTAGCATTTTTAATCATAGAGTTAGAAGGAGCCATACAGGCCATCTAGTCAAACCCTCTGCTCTATGCAGGATCAGCCTAAAGCATCTAGGATAAGTATCTGTCCAGCCGCTGCTTAAAGACTGACAGCGAGGAGGTCACCAACCATGTACTTAGGCAGCCGATTCCACTGCTCAACTACCCCGTCTGTGAAAATTCCCCCCGTGATATCTAATCAATATCGTTCTGGACGTAATTCAAACCCACTACTGTAGGTCATCTACTATCAACAGGAACCTTTCCCTGACTTCCTCTGTGCAACAGCCTCCTCTTCTCCTGGCTGAACATTTCCAAGTCCTTCAACCTTTCCTCAGGGCTTGGTCCCTTGGGCCCAGATCAGTCCCATTGCTCTTCTCTGAACCCTCTCACTTTTGTCCACTTCCTTTTTGAAATGAGGCCTCCAGAAATACACATTGTACTCCAGATGGAGTATGACCAATGTGGCATACAGTGGGATTATGGCATTTTATGATTTTGATATGATGCCTCTGTTGATACAGCCCAATACTACATTTGCGTTCTTTACCACTGCATCACATTGTCCGCTCATATTTAGCTTACAGTTCTCAAGTTCCCCAAGATCACGTTCACACACCGCCTTCCAGAAGTGTCTCCCATCCAGTATGCATGCTTCTCTTATTCGTGACCCAGATTTAGAACTCTACACTTACCCTTATTGAATTGCATCTGGTTCTCATTTGCCCACTTTTCCAGCTTGTTCAGATATCACTGAACTCTATATCTTCTGGGGCTTTTGCTACTCCTTGCAATTTGATGTCATCTGCAAATTTAATGAGGATGTGTATATATACCTTGTACTAGCAGCAAAGCCCATTTATAAAAAATAGGCGTTGGAAGGGGAAAGGGAACCCCCCACCCCGAAGCTCACCTTAGGAGGTCTTGGGCGGTGGAGAGCGGCGGGTGGGTGTAGGGGGGTGAAGAGTGGCTCCCTGGCGGGCATGCAGGACAAGAGGCAGGCCCTGGAGGGGGCCCGTTGGGCCTGGAAGGCCTGGTGGCATGCGTGTGATGGGGCGCAAGGCCTTCCCAGGGCAAGAGGACGCTGCAGCCCCCCTCACCATGCGCACCGGTGGAGAGCCTCCCCATGGGCTGGGAAGCGCCCCATCACCCACACCCGAACGCTTCCCTGCAACATGGAAAGGACACCCGGGGTCTCTCAGGGAAGTACTCCCTCGCCCCCCTCCACGGCCGGTCCTCTTACCTGGCACCCTGGATGTGAAGCGGTGGAGTCACAGACGTGCCTGGCTCTAACAGCCAGGCACGTCTGTGAGGCAAGGGATGAGGGCTCAGTGAGGGAGGGCGGGATCTGGGGCAGGGCCAATCAGGGTGCAGCCTGCTGCACCCTGATTGGCCCTGGAGAGGCCAGACCATTCGTCCCCCAAGGCTGTTTCACAATTATTTATAGGCACCAAATGGATAAGGTGTGTATATAGATATAAGCTCTCAGGAATATAACCTTGGGGAGAGGGGAGTATGTGACATGAAACCACAAACTTTTTTAAAGCTGAAGTCCTACTCACAATAACATTTATTTAAATAGTGCTTACTGTGAACATAATTGTAATGTGTTTTGCTTTCAAAACTCTCTTGAAATTTGCGTTCTGATCTGATCATAGAATCATAGAATAATAAAGTTGTAAGGAACCTCATTGGTCACCTAGTCCAACTCCCTGCACTATGCAGGACATTCACATCCCAATCGCTCATCTACTGTAACCTGCCACCCCTTTGCCTTCACAGAATCAGCCTCTCCCTCAGATGGCTATCTAGCCTCTGTTTAAAAATTTCCAAAGATGGAGAACCCACCACCTCCCAAGGAAGCCTGTTCCACTGAGAATCCGCTCTAACTGTCAGGAACTTCTTCCGGATGTTTAGATGGAATTTCTTTTGAATTAATTTCATCCCATTCGTTCTGGTCCGTCCCTCTGGGGCAAGAGAGAACAATTCTGCTCCATCCTCCATATGGCACCCTTTTAAATACTTGAAAATGGTTATCAGATTCCCTCTCAGTCGTCTCCTCTCTAGGCTAAACAGACCAAGCTCCCCAAACCTTTCTTCATATGTCTTGGTCTCCAAACCCCCCACCATCTTTGTCGCCCTTCTCTGGACATGTTCCAGTTTGTCAACTGGAATCAGTTTATGTTTCAGAAAAAAAGCTATGTGGGACACTTCCCACAGTGTAGATGAAGTGGGGGAAGATAATTGAACACTCTCCTACATGAAAGATATCCACATGAGGAAAAGAGTTATTGTATAATCTTTACCTTGAAAAGATTGCTTTCTATGTGCAGAGGGTCTTGGCATGGGAAAACAATCAAAGATTTAACTTTACCCATTTTAATTTTGAGATGGTACAACTACAAGAGTGGTCATACCGCTAAGTAAGTCCCTGTCCTCTCAAGGAGGAGGAGGAGGAGGAGGAGGAGGAGGAGGAGGAGGAGAAGAAGGAGAAGAAGGAGAAGGAGAAGGAAAAGGAAAAGAATTGGTTCTTATATGCCACTTTTCTCTACCAGAAGGACGCTCAAAGCAGCTTACAGTCGCCTTCCCTTTCCTCTCCCCACAACAGATACCCTGTGGGGTGGGTGAGGCTGAGAGAGCCCTGATATCACTGCTCGGTCAGAACAGCTTTATCAGTGCTGTGGCGAGCCCAAGGTCACCCAGCTGGCTGCATGTGGGGGAATGCAGAATCGAACCCAGCATGCCAGATTAGAACTCCACACTCCTAATCACTACACCAAACTGGCTCTCTCTACTAAACAGTTAAAACTACAAATGATACCATTGCTGAGGGGGCAGGGAAGGAAAAAAATTTCAGTGGACTGCATTTTTGGGGGAGTGTAATACTTTATGTTTAACAGTATTATACTTTTTAAAATATGATTACGATTTAGAATATACAGAGAAGCTCAATAGATGAAAACCGCATGTCATGCAGCTTTAAGGTTCGAGGATAAAGCAGGTTATTTTTACTAGACATATAGGAGTGCAAATATAAGCAATTCTTGTATATAGTGGTCACCAAGATAAGTCTCTAGAACATGAAGTGATGGAAAAGGAAATGGTTTCTAAAAGAACCGAGAAACCTCCCTAGCAAATATGAGAAATATATGAAAATAAAGGATTCTGATTTTAGTGATAATCTACATAATGAATATTGGGGATTAAATGGTTAAAAAGTACTTTTAAGTCATAATTTTATTTAATTTGTACTTCTATGAATTATTTATACAGTTGTTCATATAGTACTTTTTTTGCACCATATAGCAGCATGGAGTTAATGCTCTACTTGTAGCTTCAGAGGGCAAGAATTGTTCCATTCTTCATCTCCTGTGGTGGTGGGAGAGCAGAGGCAGACAGATGGTGGTAGAGATGGAGGAAGGAAGAGGTGGGCGTGTGCGGACGAACAGAGCACTGGGTGGGCGATCATCCACTGAATAATTACTTCAAGGCAGATATACATGCATTCATACATTTTATGGGTCAAATGTGTGTGTTTTTCCTTTTTAAAAAATATCACGCATCCTTGGAAATCCTCTATCCAGTATGATGAATATACAATCAGTACAGATCACGTGGGACTTGGAGTTCAATATGTCATTATAACCAGTTGGGTGCATGCCTTCAAAACATAAAAATGATTTATAAAGCAGAGCAGAAACCATTTCATCTTTTGAATGTATTCCAAAATATAATTTGCCAGCAATTAAAATCTCAAGCAATGCAGACTGAATTACTTTCCCCTTTGGGGTTCCAAACACCATTTAATTTGTTCTTGTTTTATTCTTTAGCATTTTACTTTCTGATCAGTCTCTTAAGAGGAATGAAATGGTTTCTTTTTATTCTTCAAGTGAGTAGCACAACCATTAGCAATTTGTAAATTCTGCTGGCCAAAATACCAGCCTTTTTAATGTTGTCCATGACGATTCAATTTTGCGTAGCATACTATGATACCAGCTAAATTTTAAATTGGAATAGCAGTGGTATCTGCTTATCCTAAAAAGCCTTGGAGTGGGTTTTCTAAGGCATTGGTCCCCAACCTTTTTATCACCGTGGACCGGTCAATGCTTGACAATGTTACTGAGACCCAGGGAGGGGGGTAGTCTTTTGCTGAGGGACGTCGCCGCCTGAGCCCCTGCTCCACTTGCTTTCCCGCCGGTGCCCCTGACTTCCCGCCGCCTGCTGGGGGGTGCTGCTAGAAGCAGCTGTGCAGTGCCACGGTGAGGGGGAGCCCCAGCCATGGCGCCCACTGGAGAGCACCAAAGGTGAGAGTGGCAGGGCAGCCCCTGAGGCAGCAGCTGGGGAGGAGGACGAAGAAGAGCCGCGGCCCGGTACTAACTGATCCACGAACTGGTCCCAGTCCCCAGACCGGGGGTTGGGGACCACTGTTCTAAGGGATGTTTTATTTTCCTAGGAACTTGCTAGATGGTTAAGATTAACTTTAGGTACCCTGCTTTTTCAGCTTCCACTTTCAAAAATAAATTTGGTGATCCTAGATACAAAGCTTTTTTGTTCTCATGCCTTGATTTTGGATCACTCACGATGTTGGCTAGGTATCAGGTTGAGCGTTAACCACTAAACAACAAAGTTTTAATTCTCCCTGACCTTCTGTGGATTTTTCCCTCCTTTGCCCATTCTCAGACCTGATGTTTATCTGCTGTTGGTTTTATGATAGAAAGTGTAAATTATATTGATATTTCAAAGCAGGTCCTAGTCTTTTAACTTTACAAAACTGACAGCATTCCAATAAAAGACTACTAAAACTACATAGACTACAGAAGTAAATAAACATAAATATAGCAGTGGAAAAGAAACAATATCCAGTTATTACTTACATTAAGGAATATTAATGTGAGAAACATTCAGTCATGCCCTCTGTAACATTCCTAAATTCACATTAATAGACAAAACTGCTAATTATGTCTCATATTTAGCTCTGAGATAAATTACTAATCTGTTTATGGGATGTGGAGTAGTATAGTATAGCCTTATCTTGTCAGCTTTTGGAAGCTAAGCATGGTCAATATGTGGAAGGAAGACCACCAAGGAAGATCCTGCAAAGGATGGCAAGAACAAACCACCTATGATTCTCACTTGCCTTGCTGGGTCATCATAAATGTATTGCAGTGGTGGCACATACATACACAGTCTGGTTACTGATAATAAATCTCATATTTTATATAGCTATTTGTGCATGCTAGTGCATGCATATGCATACCTATGATTTGCAAATGCATGTCTTGCAGACTTGTAGAGCTGTTTTCATGCAGTCTTTTTGAACTGCTTTTGTTTTCCTATTTTGCTGTTTTTGAGACCATCCACATGACATCATCCTCTATTCAAAAATAAATCTCTAGCCCCCTCCATTACAGAGTTGGGGGTGCTAGCTGAACTTTTCTCCTTAAAAATTTGCAATAAAAAGGCTATGAACACCCTGGTTCCTGAGTGGGAATAAGGTCTGACCCTGGTGCACAGTGCCCTCTGGAGGCTCCTAGCTCTCCAATGGTAGGCCTGGTCATGCACAATCGCCACATGTGCCTGCACTAAGAAGAGTCCAATAGCACCCTTAAGACCAACAAAGGTCCTATTTGTCTCAAATTTTGTTGTGCTGTCTTAGGCCAACATGGCTACCCTCTATAAATAATAGTTACCAATTGTTTTCATGAAAATAGATTGTTATAATTCTACAGTTCTAGCAGTTCTCAGTATTTTTTTTAAAGCACATGGGGAAGGGGGAGGAAATGTAGTCATGGGGAAGGGGATGTCTGAGGCAAGGAATATGCAGAAAAAATATTGAATGGCAAAAAAAAAAAAAGCATTTGCATCAGTGATGAGATGCACACAATTGACAAATGGGTTCTGTTACTGAACCCTCACAGAGTATCGTAATAGTTGGCTCTGTGCTAGTCCAGTGCTAAATCCATTCTGTCTTCCACAGAGTCAAATGCTATTTCCCTGCATTTCTCTGAATGACTGAGAATCATTTTTAAAGGGCTTTACTTGCACTCACTGCATGTCAAGGCAGAAGCTTTAATTCAGGCCACATCTGCTTTCTCCCTGGTAAGATGAAACTGACGGTTGCTGGGGAATGAGGCAAGGATCTTACTTATACACACTGGCAGGTATGCAGAGCTGCAGAGACCAATGTGAGAACTAGATGGAATCTGGCGGGATGACATGCTTACCTTTAAAGTGATGCTTGTAAAGTTATTTTTCTGTCTCGAGGAAAAGGATAAAAAGCAGAGGGGTTGTTGTCTGTTGTGGCCAAAATGACAGTCTTCTTGCACTTGTGGCCGAGGCTTTTGTGAGCCAAAGCCTGCTTTGTCAGATGCATGAAGTGTTATATTCAGTTGGAAGACAGATATATATATATATATATATATATATATATATATATATATATATATATATATATATATATATATATATATATATATATATATATATATATATATTTGTTGTTGTTATGTGCGAAGTCGTGTCCGACCAATCGCGACCCCATGGACAATGATCCTCCAGGCCTTCCTGTCCTCTACCATTCCCTGGAGTCCATTTAAGTTTGCACCTACTGCTTCAGTGACTCCATCCAGCCACCTCATTCTCTGTCGTCCCCTTCTTCTTTTGCCCTCGATCGCTCCCAGCATTAGGCTCTTCTCCTTCCTTCTCATGAGGTGGCCAAAATATTTGAGTTTCATCTTCAGGATCTGGCCTTCTAAAGAGCAGTCAGGGCTGATCTCCTCTAGGACTGACCGGTTTGTTCGCCTTGCAGTCCAAGGGACTCGCAAGAGTCTTCTCCAGCACCAGAGTTCAAAAGCCTCAATTCTTTGACGCTCGGCCTTCCTTATGGTCCAACTTTCGCAGCCATACATTGCAACTGGGAAGACCATAGCCTTGACTAAACGCACTTTTGTTGGCAGGGTGATGTCTCTGCTTTTTAGGATGCTGTCTAGATTTGCCATAGCTTTCCTCCCCAGGAGCAAGCGTCTTTTAATTTCTTTGCTGCAGTCCCCATCTGCAGTGATCTTGGAGCCCAGGAAAATAAAATCTGTCACTATCTCCATTTCTTCCCCTTCTATTTGCCAGGAATTGAGAGGGCCGGATGCCATGATCTTTGTTTTCTTGATGTTGAGTTTCAAGCCAACTTTTGCACTCTCCTCCTTCACCCGCATCAACAGGCTCTTTAGTTCCTCTTCACTTTCTGCCATTAGAGTGGTATCATCTGCATATCTGAGGTTGTTGATATTTCTCCCTGCAATCTTGATCCCAATTTGTGACTCCTCTAATCCCGCATTTCTCATGATGTGCTCTGCATACAAGTTAAATAGGCAAGGCGACAGTATACAGCCTTGCCGAACTCCTTTCTCAATTTTGAACCAGTCAGTGATTCCATGTTCAGTTCTCACTGTTGCTTCTTGACCTGCATATAAATTTCTCAAGAGACAAATAAGATGCTCTGGTATTCCCATCTCTTTAAGAACTTGCCACAATTTGTTGTGTTCCACACAATCAAAGGCTTTAGCATAGTCAATGAAGCAGAAGTAGACGTTCTTCTGGTACTCCCTAGCTTTCTCCATGATCCAGCGTATGTTGGCAATTTGATCTCTAGTTCCTCTGCCTCTTCGAAATCCTGCCTGTACTTCTGGAAGTTCTCGGTCCACATATTGCTGGAGCCTAGCTTGTAGGATTTTGAGCATAACTTTGCTAGCATGAGAAATTAGTGCAATGGTGCGGTAGTTTGAACATTCTTTGGCATTGCCCTTCTTTGGGATTGGAATGTAAACTGACCTTTTCCAATCCTGTGGCCATTGTTGAGTTTTCCAAATTTGCTGGCATATTGAGTGTAGCACTTTTACTGCATCGTCCTTTAAGATTTTGAATAGTTCAACTGGAATGCTGTCACCACCACTAGCTTTATTGTTACTCAGACTTCCTAAGGCCCATTTGACTTCACATTCCAGGATGTCTGGCTCCAGGTCAGTAACTACCCCATTGTGGTCATCAGGGATGTTAAGCTCGCTCTTGTATAGTTCTTCTGTATAATTTTGCCACCTTTGTTTAATCTCTTCTGCTTCTGTGAGGTCCCTACCATTTTGGTCCCTTATCATACCCATCTTTGCATGAAACGTTCTCTTCATATCTCCAATTTTCTTGAAAAGATCTCTGGTCCTCCCGATTCTATTGTTTTCTTCTATTTGTTTGCACTGTTCATTTAAGAAGGCATTCTTATCTCTTCTAGCTTTTCTCTGGAATTCTGCATTCAGTTGGGTGTATCTTTCTCTTTCTCCCTTGCCTTTCACTTCCCTTCTCTCCTTAGCTATTTGTAAAGCTTCCTCAGACAGCCATTTTGATTTCTTGCATTTCTTTTTCTTTGGGATGGTTTTAGTTGCTACCTCTTGTACAATGTTGCGAACCTCCATCCATAGTTCTTCAGGCACTCTGTCTATCAGATCTAATTCCTTAAATCTATTTGTCACCTCCACTGTGTATTCGTCGGGGATATGATTTAGTTCATACCTGAGTGGCCTAGTGCTTTTCCCTACTTTCTTCAATTTAAGCCTAAATTTTGCAACAAGAAGCTCATGATCTGAACCACAATCAGCTCCTGGTCTTGTTTTTATTGACTGGATAGAACTTTTCCATCTTTGGCTGCAGAGCACATAGTCAATCTGATTTCTGTGTTGACCGTCTGGTGATGTCCATGTGTAGAGTCGTCTCTTGGGTTGCTGGAAAAGAGTGTTTGCTATGACCATTGTATTCTCTTGACAAAATTCTACCAGCCTGTGCCCTGCTTCATTTTGTACTCCAAGGCCAAACTTGCCTGTTATCCCGGTTATCTTTTGGCTTCCTACTTTAGCATTCCAATCCCCCATGATGATAAGCACATCATTTTTGGGCGTTGCTTCTAGAAGGTGTTGTAGGGCTTCATAGAACTGATCAACTTCATCCTCTTCAGCAGCAGTGGTTGGGGCGTAGACCTGGATCACTGTGATGTTGAATGGTTTGCCTTGGATTCGAACTGAGATCATTCTGTCATTTTGGGGATTGTATCCCAAGACTGCTTTTCCTACTCTCTTATTGATTATGAAGGCTACTCCATTTCTTCTGCGAGATTCTTGTCCACAGTAGTATACCTGATGGTCATCTGAATTAAAATAACCCATTCCTGTCCATTTTAGTTCACTGATTCCTAAAATGTCGATGTTCAGTCTTGTCATTTCTTGTTTAACCACGTCCAGCTTGCCTTGATTCATGGATCTGACGTTCCAGGTTCCTATGGAATAAAAATCTTTACAGCATCGGACTGTCTTTTCGCCACCAGTTACTTCCACAACTGAGCGTCCTTTCGGCTTTGGCCCAGCCGCTTCATTCATTCTGGCGCTACTCGTACTAGCCGTCTGCTCATCCCCAGTAGCATATTGGACACCTTCCGACCTGAGGGGCTCATCTTCCAGTGTCATATCGTTATGCCTATTGGAACTGTCCATAGAGTTTTCATGGCAAAGATACTGGAGTGGTTTGCCATTTCCTTCTCCAGTGGATCACCTTTTGTCAGAGCTCTCAGCTATGACCTGTCCGTCTTGGGTGGCCCTGCACGGCATAGCTCATAGCTTCACTGAACTACGCAAGCCCCCTTGCCACAACAAGGCAGCGATCCTTGAAGGGGGATATATATATATATATATATATATATATATATATATAAATTTTTTATGCCCTGTCTTAATTTTAATGGGGTTTTATCGGGGTTTTTATTATGGATTGCTGTAACCCGCCACAAGCCAATCTTGGGAGTGGCGGGAAATAAAAATCTAAAATAATAACAATAACAATAACAATAATACAATTCCACTGGTTTAGCTGTGTTAGTTCATTAGCAGAGCAAAACAGAAGTCCACTGGTACCTTAAAGTTATTTCAGTATGAGCGTTCATGAGTCAGAGCTCAATTCTTCAGGAAAAAATGCAAATCAAGAAAATAATTTTCTTCAATACTCAGAAAATTACTGAAGGAGAGAGGAAAGAGGGACAAATTGAGTCAACCTTTATCAATTTTTTTACCATTGAGAAACCCCTGAAACCCCAGAAGTGGCACAATCATGCAGAATATGGTTGGGAAGCATAGCTGTGTATATGCACATCTGGGCCCTTGCCCTTCCCACCCCCTCCAGGCCCATAATTGGTCATTTTGGTAGGGAGGGGGG
This sequence comes from Paroedura picta, assembly GCF_049243985.1. Taxonomy (NCBI): domain Eukaryota; kingdom Metazoa; phylum Chordata; class Lepidosauria; order Squamata; family Gekkonidae; genus Paroedura; species Paroedura picta. Next base: position 37,195,787 of record NC_135377.1, on the reverse strand, counting down.
TCAATATGACCATATATGGTCATATCATCTGATAAATGTTTAACGAATTTAAATAATATATTAAAAATGAACGCCCACATATTCAGGAAACTTCCAGGATCATCAAGAAAACCCAGGATTTCACAAACCCCTAGTTGTGAAAGCCTGGAATGAGTAAATCAGGTGCCATTCTCTGTCACATAGAATTGAACTACTTGGATAACATATGAGAGAAGTCAGAGGTATTAGCCTCTCTTACCTGCAGTGAAAATAAACAGAAGTGTAATAAATAAAGTACTGTAAATAAACCAATTACGGATGAGGCAGTTTAAAGGGTGAGAATCGAGTAATGTCAGTAAAGGACTGTGGTATATTAAGGACAGTTTATAAAAGACTATTGTTGTATCAATTAAGAGTGTGTGGGGGGGGGAAGCAGAATGTTAAAGATTGAGGACAGAAGGTGGCCTAGTCATTATGGATTGTGGACTACTCTTCCAGAATTAGACTGCCAATTCAATTTGGAAAAATGGCTGATTATTTTTGCACCATAGACATTCCCTCTCAGGGCCAGGCCTTTATGCTAGCTTGTCATTATGCCTTTCCTTCTATGATACTATTTGGAAGGTGTCATCATATCCCTCTGCATGAGAGGCTTTGTCTTTGTGGCATGGGGTTTGCCCGATACAATATCGCACATAATTTTAGAGTGCCCTATTCACAAAGTACATCGCCAGACATTTCTTTCAACCATCCTGCAGAACAGGATTGATGCAAACAAAGGAGATATATGCTAGCAACTCATTATGGACAATGATCCTGATACCACAAAGTAGTCGCCAAATTTCTAGAGACCGTTATCGTGGTTAATTCTGAATTGCTTCATTGAAACTGTTTACTATTCTGCTTGGTCTTGTGATTTTGTATCAATTTTATATTCATACTATTTTACATATTTTATATGCCATGAAAGGTCTGATTGATTGATTGATACTACTCTTAACAATTGATGACCTAGCAAAGTATGATGAATGTGAAAGTATACATACACCTGTAAGGAGGAACTTTTGTTAGTGAGCCAACCATCCCTAGTTCCGATTGTGTCTACCTTTGATCGTAGCCACAAATCAGTGTATAAATTCCAATGCGATAGCTTGTGTGAATACCCTTGCTGGTGCAGAACGTGCTGCACAACAAATAATCCAAGGTATCTTTTCTGCCTTTTTTCCTTAGGTGGTCTCGTTAGTGAGATTGAATTAAAAGCTACGATGCATTTGCCAGTTGAATTATTCACCATTTCAGGTTTTAATGTCTTTAACTTTTGCCCATTAGCAATCATCTCCAGTCTAAAGCATGCTGCAAACACAATCCCTGATGGTTAGATAAAAAGATTTTTCTTTTTATCTTCATTCAGCTAGAGTTATAGAATAAATGGCAGCAGTATCACATGGGATCTGTGCCCCTAAATTGTCATTCTTATTCCTTCCTAGGGGCAAAAATTGCTGAATCTCCAGCTTTTCTTTGACATGCAGAGAGACAGACAGAAAGAGACTCTTCTGCCCCCTGTATTACCTTGTGGTTTAATTTCCAGTGTATTGCTAATGCATTTTGGAGACAGCGAATCAAATAGGAAAAGCGAGTGTGTTCTTGAATTAGATATTACCAAGTGACTTTTTAACCAGCAGCTTAAGTGAGAGCAACAAAGAAAAAGAAAAGATACTGAAACAAATTTACAATTTGCCTTTTGGATTTGGAAGTACTTAGATCAGGTTGCTAGGTATTTAATGCTGAGGCTTACTCTGCAATCCCTTTGTTTACAATACATATATATCTGTGTGTATTAAATATATATGTGTGTGAGTATGTGTATTAAATGACTGCTGTCATTTTTTGAAGAAGCTAAATATTGATTTCCCCCCATTTGTGTGGTTTTCCCCTGCCTTTGGTAAAGGCCAGTCACCATATAATAGAATAAGTTATTTCAAGATTTCTGTGGTTTGCTTATTTAGTTATAGCAGTGGTACCCATGCTCACAGGCCTGGGCTCCTCCCTGAAAGGATTCAGCCCCAGCATAACCACCAGCTGTGACAAGTGAAAAAACACATTAAACAAAACAGTAATGCGACATGGGAGGGGGAGCGGGAACCATGGCACAGCAGGAGAAGCTAAGAGGCCATCTGCCACTGTGCTCGCCCTTATATAGGGCTTGATGGCCCACTGCTCCTCCCTTTGCCCCCATGTACCATTCCGCATGGTGGGAAGCAGCTGTGGCCTCACATGGCCCAGGGGATTCTGCTGGGTCACGTCTGGGCTGGCCATGCCACATCTTCCTCCCAGCCAGGTCCCGTGCCTCTGCAACCAGGAACTACCACCAATGCAGCAGCTGCATTAATTCTACATTAACATTTTAGTATGGTAAAAGGAAAAGAGTAATACAAAAAGGATTTGGTTTGAAGTAAGTACAGCTCTGTCTATGAGAACCAGCAGTCTAAAATCTAATCTTCAAATTAAAAATATAAAAAATAGAAGCATAACATGAAATCGCTAGCTAGTACTACCATATCTATCTAAGGAATCTGATTTCCAATGAAACAGTCAGATTTTTGGCCACCCCTACTATACTCTTATGAGCCTCTTGTGGCGCAGAGTGGTAAGGCAGCCGCCTGAAAGCTTTGCTCATGAGGTTGGGAGTTCGATCCCAGCAGCCGGCTCAAGGTTGACTCAGCCTTCCATCCTTCCGAGGTCGGTAAAATGAGTACCCAGCTTGCTGCTGGGGGGTAAACGGTCATGACTGGGGAAGGCACTGGCAAACCACCCCGTATTGAGTCTGCCATGAAAACGCTAGAGGGCGTCACCCCAAGGGTCAGACATGACTCGGTGCTTGCACAGGGGATACCTTTACCTTTACCTTTTTACTATACTCTTGCTGGACAGAACAAATGGTTTGGGGCCATTCTTCACATGGAAACGTGAAATCTTATGCCAGGGTCTCAATTTTTTATTATATTTTTATTATTTTTTATTTTATAATTGTATTTGTTAACTGCCACTCTTGGACCTAGCCAGCTTGTGGCAGTTTACATAGCATTAAAAAAAAACCCACATAGAAACGATATCCACAACAAGACCAAAATCCAAATGGCAGTGAAATCACTGTCTTCAGGATACCTACTCTGTTCCACTCCCCCAACACCCACATGCAATAGCCATCAACCCTCCAGGAGGCAGCTTCAGAGAGTACCTGGCTCAGCAGATTTCTATAGGCCTATGCAGGGAGGGAACCATTCTTCCTGGTGTGGCCTCAGCCAAATGCCTGGCAAAAGAGCACCGTTTTACAGAATGTTGACAATTCCATCAAGGCCCTTAGAGATTCTGAGAGCTCATTCCACCAGGTTGGGGCCTGGCCTGAGAAGGCCCTGGCCCTGGTCAAGGCCAGGCACACCTCTTGGGGACTAGGAACAACCATCAGATTCCTATCCGCTGTGCGGAGAGCTCTGTGAGGGGTATAAGGAGACAAGTGGTGCCTCAGATAGGCCCATTATGCACGGCCGCCAAAACGGCGATTTCGGGTCACATGGAAAATGCGGAGGGGGAAGACGCGAAGCACACCGATTGTGCATGCGGCGATCCCGGCGCCGCTTCTGGTTGCGCCTCGGTCACCCGGAAGCTGTGCTTTTTTGGTGGCATGCACAGAAGCTGCGGACGGTTGCAGCCGGCACCATGCGTTATTGGTGATTTTAGTCGCCGCCATTCCACCCCGAATGTGCGTCATTTCCCCCGTGCATAATGGGTCAGTGATGGGACACAAACTGCATATGGCCTTGAAAGTAAGAACCAAAATCTTGAACCTTATCCAGATGCCAATTGGCAACCAATGCAGCTGCCTCTGGACACGGGACCTCCAAGATGACCTTGTGAGGACCCCAGCAGCTACAGTTTGCACCAACTGCAATTGCCAGGTCAGAAACAAGAGAAGGCCAGCGTAGAGCGAGTTACAGAAGTCTAATCTGGAAGTGATTATTGCATAGATCACCATGGCCAGGTGGTCCAAGGACAGGTGGGGCGCTAGTAGCCTAGTCTGGCGCAGATGGAAAAATGCTGCTTAAGCTATTTTTGTGACCTGAGCCTTCATAGATAAGGAGTCATCGATCAGCCCCAAAGGGAAAGGGGCTGTTTGGGAGCATGATAACGGCCACCCATTGGCTGCTTGACAGCCAGGGGCGGGACAAAGCTCAACAATAGCGCTTCCTGGCTAGCGATTTATGCCGAGACCGGAACCCTGTGGGAAACGATAGAAACGCAACTGGATTCCACTACAAAGGCAGGTATGCATAACAACGAATTCCACTATTTAAAATGGCGATTTTTCATTCCGCAAACAATTTGCTACATGGATCCCGGTGCGGAATGGCCCAAAGAATAGTTTCATCCCAACGGGATAATCTTACTAATCATTTCTGAGCTAATATGAAGAAAACAGCATTGTCACAAAATAAAATAGATTCAACACTATGTACTGATCCTTTTCAGTATTTTTATTTCTTTTAAATATATAAGCTAGGAAATGAGCCCTAAATTTTTCCTTTGTTCGCTTCCTAGGGGCTTTTTGCACGCCTTCAAAATCGCACAATGGTTACTAATTGAAAACGCTACTGATTTGCCATAACGCACGACGTCGCCGACAATCTGCCACACACCTGAAACCAATCTGCAAAAAGCGCTTCCTTGTAGCGCTTAAAGGGAAATCCCAAAAAGTGGATTCACCCTCCGGTAAGCGATACACTCCTGCAACCAATCTGCAACAGTAGCGAAAAAGACCTGTGCGTTAACATTGTTGCGGTTTCTACAAAGTCCCTCCCCCTGGCTGTCTTCTCTGATCTTCCGGCGAAGCGATCGCCATTTTTTTTTCTCCGAGCGAGCGGGAATAAACACACCAGCGAGCCTCTTCTGTTTAGAGGCTTCCCTGGCTTCAGTCCTTCCCCTTTAGTCACTAAGCACAAACCACAGAAAAGCCCGTTTGCTGAAATAAAGTCCCTTTATTTTTTACACATTAATTCAGCCGAAAATCGGGCCCGCGAGAGGGGGGGGGTTTCACTCGGAGGAAGCGTGGCAACGATCAAACGATCAAACGACAGCTCAAACACACCAGGCAGCTGGATGGGTCTCTCCGTTGCAACGAATCTACCCAGATTCGTTGCTATGGGTGTGTTTTTTATAAAAAAAAACCCTTTCTTAAAGGGAAAGGGGCTGTTTGGGAGCATGCTAACGGCTGCCCATTGGCTGCTTGACGGCCAGGGGCGGGACGAGCTTGGCAATAGCGCTTCCTTTCTAGCGATTTCTGCCGAGACCGGAAGCTTGTGGGAAATGCTACAAAACGCAACTGGATTCCACTACAAAGGCAGGTATGCATAACGACGAATTCCACTACTTTAAATGGCGATTTTTCATTCAGTGACCAATTTGCAACAAAGATCCCGGTGCGTAAAGCCCCCTAGTGTCTTACTTGATATTTGACATTCAGACTGTGGCTCAGGAATAGAACATATGGCTTATTGAAATAATTTGTTCTCTTTATATTGGTCATTTATCATTTTACTTATAAGCCTCTGATGAGACAGCTTAGAATTATGCTAACTTAGTTAGTAGCTTTTTTGTACAGAAGGTCCTATATTCAGTCCCCAGTATCTGATGTTGTCAAATCAGGTGATGTGAAAGATCTCTTCTTCCCTGAGACATCAGAGAGCTGCTGCTCTCAAGAAACAAGGGGCAGCCACAGTTTTTAGTCCCAGTGCCACCCAAATTCCTGCAACATCTATTTGTAGATTGGCCTGTTGCCTAAAAACCAGTGGAGGGAGACAAACCAGGTTGGCAACTGAGCAGTACTTGCAGCACCTCAGGGGCTTGTTGCGAGTCTAGGATGCGGCATTAGAGTTAGCAGGCATCTGGTGCCCACCGCTGCTGTGAATAGCAGAGTGAGACAAACATTTTAAGACCTCACTAGTGTCCTCCGCTCTGGTATATTGCTTCCAGATATAACCTGTAAGTGGCAGTGGTAAAACCACAGAGATTACAGCAGTTGGTTTACAGCTATGATAGGCTGTGCCTAGGAGTAACGTGGTGACACTGGGAATGTCGCTAACATCAAATGCTTGTCTCTGCTCCTCAGCCCTCCTGCTGACTGCCAGATTTGGCTTGGCAAACGTAGGTGATAGCTAGATGCACTCTGCTTGTTTCTCTCTTCCACACTGTTGGTGACAACACCTTACGAGCTCCTGGGTTGCTCTGCTGGAGAACTGACCCTGGGCATTTAACAAAATGATCTGGCGTGCCACTGTTCAGCACACATACGCAGAGCTTTCTACCCTTTGAGTAGACACTGCTAAACTTGATAAGCCAGTGGTCTAACTCAGCATGATGGAGGTTCATATATCCATCACTAGAGGAAAAGCCCGTTGCACTCAGGGACACAACGGGCACTAGCACATACACTCGCACTGTGACCTGGGTCCTGGCCCTCCTCACACACACCCTGCTCCCAGCTCCATCTTGAGCTCCAGTGTGGTGAAACGGTTAAAAAGTAGCAGACTCTAATCTCAAGAGCTCAGCTTGGTTTCTGACTCCTCCTCCATATGCAGCCCGCTAAGTAGCCAACTTCCAGGTGGGAGGCTGGAAACCTTCAGGAAGGTAAAAGAAAGGGACAGGGAAAGAAAAGGGGGGAAGGGAGGCTTCAGTTCTCCGGGAGAAAACAGTTGTTTTGGAGGGACACGGGCCCTCATAATTTTTCCAAGATGAAGTATCTGTAAATATCAAACTTGGTTTGATGTCTGATCAGTCAAAGCCTGTGGAAATACTGTGTTACACTGCTTCACTTATTCTGTGGCATTGTACATATGCAGTGGAGTCTTTGAGAAAACTTCGTGCCATGGGGAGGACTGAGTTGGGGTGCCATATGTACACGTAAGACAGTGGGCTTATCTGCTCCTTATAGACAGGCAAATACTGTGTTTTTATGTTTGGAAAGAGGAGAGCTGGTGCTTGAAATGTTGATCCCTGATATCTGGGTGTTGTTTTTTAAATTAACCAAGACTATTTCATAGACCTTATAATTCTTCTATGTATGTTTGCACTGAAAGCAGTGTAGTTTCCCCCTTCCCCCACAGGGCACTTTTAATTTGGATGCACCAGTGAGCACAGCTGCCATAATGAGAGTCAAATTTCTGATCTGCTCCAGTGCATGGTACCAGTGTGCCCTGTGTATAAACATAGCTGGCAGGCTTGCAAGTTTCATTAGCACAATGAATCATATATTGCCTTATGGCACATCACAAAGATGCTGCTGACCCATACTGGGAAATTCTCAGCCCAATTAAAATATAATAAAGTACTCTGTTTTAATTTATACTTTTCCTACAGATCTTTTAAATAGGAATGGTCTCATCGCATCTGACACGATAAGCATAAAGCCTCTGCACCCTTTTCCAGTCTCATACCTGCAGGCTCAGTTCAGACTTCACACAAAGCCACACTTAATTAAACTAACAATGGTTACTTGATCGTGTAAATATGAACCACCCTACTAATTATGTGTGGTCTACACATGTAATAAAGTCAGGTGTGTGGTCTATGCATGTAGTAAAATGAGGCTGTGAAAATCTAAGGTGGTAGGATGAGCTGTACCACTTCAGACTGTAAGTAGAGGCAGTGTAGTTTAGTAGTTAAGAGAGGCAGACTCTAATCTGGAGGTTGAATTCCCTACTTGCTTACTTACTTGCTTTAGGATGCTTTGGGCTGATCCTGCATTGAGCAGGGGGGTTGGACTAGATAGCCTGTATGGCCCCTTCCAACTCTGATTCTATGATTCTACTATTCCACATGCAGTTGACTGAGTGACCTTGGCCTATCACATTCCTCATAGGGCTGTTCTTTCAGAGCAGTTCTGTTAGAGCTCTCTTGCAGAGAAGACACTTGTGTGAAGGATAATTATGTCTCAGAAACCTTTGGACTTTGAAAAAGTGAACAAGCCTACGGGTAATGATGATCTCATACCTCACCTAAGACTTCTGGGTAAGGTTAGCAGTCAAAGGATAACAGGGTGGCTCTTATGGATTAAGAATTTGGTAAATGATAGACAGCAGCGAGTAGGAATGAATGAACAAGTTATCTCAGTGAAGGTAAGTGAGCAGTAGGATCCGATCGGGTTTGTTATTGGTGCTGTTTAATGTGTTCATTAATATTCTGGATTTGGGGATGAGTCATTCTGAACTGTGCTCCATTTATTTTTATTATAACATAACAGTATAATAAATATAATATACTGTTCATCCAATTTTTCATCCTAAACTCTTGTCAGTCTTTTCCCATCTTGTTCTACCCATCTCCCTTCTCTAGCAATCCTCTCACCTTTTTCTTTTCTTATCCCTTTTATGTCAGTCTCCCCTCATTTATCCTCCACCTCTTCTCAGACATTATCCCCCCTCACTTTCCCCACCTTATCTCAAGCAGTGCCCCTCCTCTCTTTCTCCCCATCCATTCTCAGTCAAAGTCTCTCTCTCCCTGTTTCTTCCCCTCCCTCAGTGAATCTCCCTTGTTTTCTTAATCTCTCTTCCTTGTCCTTTTTTTACTACCTTTGGAGCTGTAGTGTCTCTGGCTGTGGCAGGGCTCCTAGGAGGTGCTGTGGCAGGGTTCTGGGGACATGCCACTGCTGTGGTCTGCTTTTTAGGAGCTGCTGCAGCTGTGACCAGTAGGGATGTGTACACACACGCAAATGGTGCTTTTCATATTCATCCCAAATCAATTCAGGTATTCCTGGATTCCCCAAATCCTATTTCTCATATAGGGATTCAGATTTGGGTGGTCTGGGTACAGCCAAATCCATTATAACCTATGGGGCCATTAAAATCAATGGGAAATTTTGGCTGTCTATTCAGGGGTCTGGGTTTGAGGTAGAAGTGCCACATTTGTAGTATAGCTACTGGAGCTTCTCCTTAAAAGATCCCTCTCATTTAAAAAAAATATTGGACTAGTGGGTCCAATTCTATGGGTACCCAAAGAGGGGCAACATCTGACCTCCATTGATTCCTGTGGTGGGGGAAAATGCCTAGCCTAAGCAACAGAAGCTCAGAGAATCTCTCTAGTGTAACTGAAGGGTTGGTGGTTTGGCAAGGCCAGCCCAGCAGAGGGAGCAGTGCGACATGCCCATCAGTACCAGTGCCACTGTGGCAATGTTAACAGGACCAAGTTCACATCAGAGGATCTCTGGAGTGAGGGGGAGGGGCATTTTTATGTGGTCATATCCCAGCAGCAGAACAGTGCCCTGCAGCACAGAGCGAAGCCAACCTGCTAGTGTCCACGCACTAGCTGAATTGACAAACACCATTCCCCATCATGGAGAATGCCATCTCAACACAAGGCTGCAGCACAGAAACACAAACCCAGCAAGGGGGGAGCTAGTAGCGAGGACAGCAGAACCAGTGCAGTGTACCAGAGCAAACATCACTAGATTTCAATGCTCACTGACCATTGCAATGCCTATTAGCAGAATCCAGGAGCCCATCATGGCAAGTGCCAGCTAAACACAGGACTGTGGCATGGAATAACAATCCCAGTGAAGGGGTGGGGCTATCATTATTATGTTTCTAAACTGCCTCGCTCTCATAGGAGGACAGCAGGATCCCCAGTGCAGTAGTGTCCAGTGCCCACTCAGGCCAGCAGCAGAATAACCCATGTTGTACCAGTGCACTGATCCAATACACAGAAGCAACCAGTGTCACACTACAGCATCCAAGCAGGGTCTTGTTTTAGATGCAAGGGCCATAGAAGTGCAGCAGAACACTCAAAACTCTGGGGTGGGCAGGCACTTTTGCTACCATATCTAACCCACGTCAAGCTCCCCAATGATAGGCCTGGGGTGGGAAGGGGAGGGGACTTGGATGGGCCATACATCCTAACCATATTCTGCATGATTGCTTCACTTCTGTAGTTTCTTGAAGCCTCAAGAATGTGTCAGGGGTTTCTCAGTGATAAAAAGGTTGAGAAAGACTGCCTGTAACCTAAAGAATATAAGCTTTTTTCAGCCTTTTGACCATGGAGGGACCATGAAGTGATGTCCCCTGGCCACACCACGTTACTACCCCCTCAAAAGTGAGAGGAGGCTTGGGTGGCAAAGGGCTAGGGCCCTTCCCCTTTCCACTCTCTCCAAGCCCATCATTGGCCACTTTGAGAAGGGATGGGTCAGCCTGCCCAAATGAGAGTAGAATTTTTTTAAAAAAACAACTAAACAACCTTTTTCTTTCACAGGGGTGGAAGGGCTCTCCCAGCTGCCATTTTGAAATCCCCATGCTGTGGTGCCATTGAGGGGCCTTTGTGTTGCCTTATGGTACCTCGGTAGCATGGTTGGGAAACCCTGGACGAAAGTGTGACTCAAAAGAACTACTCTTTGTTTAAATACACATTACCAGCCTGAAACCACTCTGATAGTTTGAAATGAATGGCCAAAGTATTATCTGCTAATTCATTTGTTTTTGAATTTTATATTGTATTTTTAGCTTAATAGGCGATTTTATTGTTTTACAGTTGTTACACACTGCCTTAAGTGTTGTTTTATTGCAGACTTTGGCTTTATAAATATAAAATAAATAATCTGTATTAAGTGAACTTTGATCCATTCCTCTGCGTTTTTGGCATTTTCATATCAGCAGCTATATAATTAGAAAGGAAAAGAAGTACCTCCTAGTTACTATGTCACAAGTACCCTTTTTGTATTTTATAAAGAACGTCAATTCTGTTTCCTGAAATGACAAAGAAACAGGACTCCAGCTGTACTACTTGACTTGAAGCTCACTTAAAACTGTGTAAAAATTGTCTCACCCCCTTTGTTTGTATTATACCAGCCCCAATTGATTGTAATACAGAACAGGTGCTACTATGAAAGCAGCATCTCTGAAAACATTCAGAGCATTCATTAAACAAGTTTAATAATATGATGTGCCATGTGGAAAAGACCACGCTGTGTGTACTAGAGCTGCCAAGCCCCTGGTAAGGTCGGGGGATTTCCTGCCCCTGCAGCCACTGTGAGGGGTAGTGGGAGAGAGAGAAAAAAATCAGCCTCCTGTACTTACCCACAGTCCTTACTGAAAGTGAAAGGGTAGGTCTAGGAATCACCAGAAACTCTATGATTTTAGGAATTCTTCATTATTTCTGGCAAGAACTTTTGTTAAGTACATCGGGCTACATTAAAGAAAATCTTCTACAATACTGAGCCCCTCTCCCCTTCTCTGCTGGTTGCTAGGCACTTCCTGGCAACGGTTCTGTGCTCTAGTGTATCTACTGATGTAGTTCTGGAAAGCCAGCAACCAGTTTCCCTCTTAAATTTAAAAAGTTTGCATGACCCACTCAGAATGGTATAATAATATAATAATGAAATTCCAAACAGTAAGAATTAATTACATTTATTAATAATCCTATTAAGATTTGTTAGCTTAATTTTTTCAGGAAAAAAATGTGAAGACCTTATGAGATTTTCAAAGTCTGATTTAACAAGAATCTTAGATACCACATTTAGTAATTATTTCACTCTTCAGTAAATTCTTAATGCAATGGATAGGCTTCCTAATGTGTCTGGTTTAAAATCACATAGCAGGAGTCTTAAATCCCCATGTTTAGTAATCTGGAGTCAATTTCTTTGCTTGGAAACAAATTGTCTATTTTTTTTAATTCCTGGAAATATATACAGATCTTTCCCCAATATTTATAGTTATTTACTATATTTTTCTCTTATTAATGATACCCCCAAATCATCCCTCAGTTACCCCAATTTTCCCGTCTACTCACTATGTTTAGTCTAAAAAGGAGGGATTTAAATTACTGTCCCCCCTGCTGCCACTTTAACTCTTAGCACCCTTTAGATAATTCCGCCACCCCTGAGGGTACCACTGACTGGTAGAAGGAATAGAAGCTAAATGTTCTGCATATACCTGTACATACTATTGTGATAACCCAGTGTATTTTGCATGGGGTTCCTTAAAAGCTCCACCCTCCTATGTTCTGAGTTTATTTCTTAAAATTATAATTAGAGATAGATTAATAAATCTTATATATGACATTAGATTTCATCACCTTTTAAACAACAGAACTCCGTTTTCCTGCCAAATTATGATTTGCAGTCCTGTGGTATCTTGCTGTTTCTCTGTACACTCTGATAATTTTCTCTCCTTGAAAAGCTAAATCCCTCAATACAACAATTCAGGATTGGACATATTTCAGTTTCCTCATTTAGTGGTGTGCCAGGATGATGGGGGGGGAGGGGAAATGTTTCTCAGAATTATTGATTTATTGACACATGTAAATTGTCTGTTGTGTCTGGATGGGAATTTTTCTTCAATATAGTATAAACAAGTAACGTATTAAAATAGAAATGATGAATTGAATAAAAAATACTGAAGATCAATAAATGTCCTCTGTCAGAGGAAGGCTGGATATTCATTGGCCTTGGTCATCCTTGAAGAGAACACTGAGTAACTTCAGATGACTCTCATTAGCTGAAGTGGGCAGGATGCTAACAGCAACGAGACCATCCATTTGCCCACTGGACCCATGTCCATCATGGCTCTTAAAAATAACAAACATAAGAATTGCCTCCCCCCCTCCGGGAAATAATCAACCTCTCCCTTTCAACGTGAGAATTCCTGGAGGGTTTAAAAGAGGTTGTGGTATGCCCATTGCTCAAAAAACCATCCCTGGACCCGCAGGAGCCTGACAACTTCCATCCCATCTCGCATTTAGCATTCCTGGGGAAATTGGCTGCTGCAGACCAAATATCAATATTCCTGGAGGAAACTTCAGCCCTTGACCCATTTCAGTCAGGTTTCCAGCCTGGCCATGGGGTCGAAACATTGCTATTCGCCCTGATGGCTGACCTCCGTCACCAGCTGGACCAAGGCGGGTCAGCGCTGCTTGTAGTATTAGATCTTTCTGCAACGTTTAACACAGTAGATCAAGAGCTCCTATCTCACCGCCTCGCTGATGCCGGGATATGGGGGGGCAGCCCTCAAATGGCTGATATTCTTCTTCCAGGGTCGCAGACAGAGGGTAGTAATAGGAGAGAGAGTATCCAACCACCATCAGCTCATGTGTAGAGTCCCACATGGAGCAGTCCTCTCTTCTATTTTATATAGCAACCAGAGGATACCTATTTTAATTTTTTTTAGGATCCCCAAAACATCTGTCAGGCGTGCAGCAGTCCGTGATGATCACCATCAATTGTTGTTTGTTTCCAGCATTTTGTAAGCAGGAGTGTACTGTACTTTATTATGAAAATTATGATATATTTAGCACTCATGATTACCATCTATGGATGAATCAATTATCTTTAGAGGGGCTTTCTCCTATCTTGTGAAGTCCGGGATGCTCTTTGGTGGTATCAAGATGGGTAGCTGTATTCCTCAATTTTTCAGGATTATTGGTTTAGTGAATAATTTACTCTTTGTGGCTTTTTGTTCTTGAACTGTTTGTTCTGTAATTCTTCATACATGGCTGTGATTACATGACTGTGAATAATATCTATTTTAATACTGTTATTATTTATTAATTACATTTATAGCCTGCCTTCCTCCATGTTACATAAAAATATAAAATCCCATAAAAACCCCTATACCAGCATCAACACCCAAGGTACCTAGATGGCCAGGTCCCTCCTACCTCCCACAGTCATCTAACAAGAGCTGCAATAGAGGTTGTATAGCTCAGCCTGAGGGGGGGCATTGCTCTTACTAATATTAAAATATCAGGCAGGAAACAGTAATTATGCTCACTATTATGCAGATGTGTTTCATGTGTTTATTCTTACTCTGCTCATTATAATCAGAAATACTTGCCATTATTATTAGAGCAGTTTTACTTATTTGCACTGTTCAGAATAAATGAAAGAATGGATTGGGTTTTGCACCTTTGATCCTTTTATGTAATAAATATACTTAAAACTACACTCCCCAAGAATAAGTGGGCTCATAAATCTGCATATTGAAAGTAAATAAATACCAATATAGAATGTGTAAAGATACTGTGCAAATCACTTTAATTCCCCCAACGGTCACCTTCCATCTTGTCTCCTGCTGTTTTAAAAATCTTTATTATCTACTTTTTTTTTGAAATGCACAAATATAGATGGCCCATTTTCTCAAACTGAAGACTTGAATATCTACTACATGATTGGCGAATATAACATCCATAGGCTGCTTTTATATTTTATAACTCTGAACGTATACATCTTTAGCACTTGCTTGGGAAAGCAGAAGAACAGTACTGTCATTCATGATTTATATATTCTTCATTGCTCCCATCTATCCAGTTTAGTATAGATGTATCAAATTAATTCATAACTATACCTGTGATTATCAAAGGCCTTGTACAGAAACAGCAACTACACATATATTGGGAAAGGCAAGTTTCCAGTATGGAGATGGGTTCAAGTGTAGAGTACATTTGGGAGTAAAATGTTGTCACAAAGCTCAATATGACAACAACAGTTCATCTGTATTTATTTATATAATCTATTCACAAAATTTATATGCCACCTTTCCAAAGAACTGATTGAGACAGTTCAAAAATAAAACAAAATCTCATAAACACCACAAACAGGCTAGAGTGTAAAACAACATAAAGGTAAAGGTAAAGGTATCCCCTGTGCAAGCACCGTGTCATGTCTGACCCTTGGGGTGATGCCCTCTAGCGTTTTCATGGCAGACTCAATACGGGGTGGTTTGCCATTGCCTTCCCCAGTCATTACCATTTACCCCCCAGCAAGCTGGGTACTCATTTTACTGACCTCGGAAGGATGGAAGGCTGAGTCAACCTTGAGCTGGCTGCTGGGATTGAACTCCCAGCCTCATGGGAAGACAGCTTCAGACAACATTTCTGCTGCCTTACCTCTCTGCGCCACAAGAGGCTCTAAAACAACATAACACCCAGCTTGAACATATAAACAGCTAAAAGAACAGTAAATGATTGTCATAAAATAACTCTCAAGATATAAACAGACAATAAAACAGTTTGAAAAATATAGAACCTCTAATTAAAAGCCTGGGATAAAAAAAATGTTCTGATGTGGCACCTAATGGACAATAAAGTGGAGAGTTAGTGGAATTTCAAAGAAGATGTTCCGAAGGTCAGATACCACCACTGAGAAAATTCAAGTGCCCATCTTAAACCATGAAGGCCTAGAAATGATGAACCACATGTAATGTCCACCTGACAGCCAGCTTGGTGTAGCGGTTAGGAGTGCAGACTTCTACTCTGGCAAGCCGGGTTTGATTCCGTGCTCCTCCATATCCAACCAGCCGGGTGACCTTGGACTTGCCGCAGCACTGATAAAGGTGTTCTGACTGAGCAGTAATATCCGGGCTCTCTCAGCCTCACCTACCTCACTGGGTGTGTGTTGTGGGGAGAGGAAAAGGAAGGCAACTGTAAGTCACTTTGAGACTCCTTTGAGTAGAGAAAAGCGGCATATAAGAACCAACTCTTCTAATCAGGCCTTACTAACTGATAATTATCTGTGCAACCAGAATTACTGTACTCCAATAACACCCCAAAATAAAACTGAGACAACCATGCAAGCAATTCATCTGGAAAAATGCATTGCAAAAGAATGACAGGGGACCTATATGTTTTCCAGATATACATCTTCAGTAATCCGGCATTAAAGTCCTATCACAATAAAATCTCTCTGAACAGAATTGTAAAGTCACAGTGGTGGCAAAGAAATATACTTACTTCACTACCGTCATACACTTCTGAGTATTCCTTCACTTGCTCTATCATTTGATCATCCCAAACATTCAGAACATGAATCCACAAACTGTCAGCACTTTGGGGATTTTGAGAGGGAGGGCTAAGTGCCACGCCAAAATGGCTTCTGTGATACACAAAGCCAAACCCAGGATAACAAATTTGTAAAAAGAGGGGATGGCCTTCAGAACATTGCTTAAATGTGGATTAAGTATGTTCTGGTGTGTTGTGAGTGCTGTTTCATGATATTGCCGAATTTATTCATTATACAGAATTCTCTCAAATCGGCATCCAAATACAAGAAAGAGGGCATGTTAATTAGTCATTGCACATACATATTTGTTCTGATAAAAAAACTAGTTGGGGCTGCACATATGCAAACCTTGTTTAAAAGTTTAAATTTCACCACGTTGCTTGTCAAGTGAGGGGAAAACAGACTGAATCAATTCCTTAAAAAAAAACATGATTTGACAGGGTTTCATTTTTTTAAAGTTATGCATGTGTGTTAATCACACATCTGTACACCAACTTCAAGGACTCATAAGTCTGGGAAGTAGTTCAGAGCTGCCACACAGAGGACCAGGAGCAAGAACCAAGGGAGATGTAGGGTCGGGTCTCTGACGTTACCCATTGAGTCCACTGGTACCCTTTCTTTCTCCCCCACAAGGTCTGTACAGGAGGAACATCATTTTGATTTTCTGTTTGGTTTAAGAGTTGTAGTCTGTCAGTGTGTGTTATAGTTCTCTATTAGCAAATGTTCCTACCCAGCCAGAAAGTGTAAAGAGAACTGTTACTGAAGTTGCCAAAACCTACATGTTGATTGTAGAATACAACTGAAGTATGAATTGAAAGCAAGGATTGACCTCCTACCATTATGTCTGCACTCGTACTATTTTATAAATCATTTATCAGTCAGATTTTATCTAACTGAAGTGCTGTACAGCAGTGGTCCCCAACCTTTTTCGAGCGAGGGACTGGGGTGGGTGGGAGGTGCAGGGACCAAGGGAGAGAGGGAGGCACAGGTGCCGGCACACCCGTTGAATGTCTCGCCTGGCAGTGTGAGCTTGCCAACCCAACTGGGTAGGTGCCCTACTTACATAAGCGCCATCTCTTATGGGGACCCCAATATCAAGGGAGTCTGATAGGCCCATTATGCACGGCCGCCGAAACGGCGATTTTGGTTCACATGGAAAATGCGGAGGGGGAAGACGCGATGCACACCGGTTATGCACGGGATGGGGCACGACGGCGGCAAAACCCAGAGTAACCGATTATGCACGCGGCGATCCTGGCGCCGCTTCTGGTTGCGCCCCGGTCACCTGGAAGCTGCGCTTTCTTCCGCGTTTCGCTAACGCGGCTTTTTTGGCAGCATGCACCGAAGCTGCGGCCGGTTGCAGCCGGCACCATGCGTTATCGGTGATTTTAGTCGCCGCCATTCCACCCGGAATGTGCGTTATTCCCCCCGTGCATAATGGGTCATACATAGACTGGTCTCCCCTAAAAGGATCCTCCCATGCCAGACCACCAGCTGTGACAAAATTAACAGTAAAACTCAACAATTATTAACAATATTATGATAACAAATACAGCATGCTAAATAGGGTGGGAGGGAAGCTTCCCCAACGTCATCAGGAGGCCGAGCGCACACGCACGGCCCCTTTTATAGATGTCTATCACACCGCCCCCCCACCCGACAGGAAGACACGTGGCCAGGAAGACATGCACAGTGATGTGCCTCCCTTAAGCGGATTCGCACCTCCACTGCAGCAACCTGGGAGCCTTTGGGTGAGTCACAGCTCAGATTATACCTACCATGGAGGAATTGTTATAATGCCTATCTATATTATAAATGACAGGTCTCCATCTGTTTAGCATATTTTAGCGTGGCCAAGAATAGTGCAATGTAAGTCACATTTAACAATAGCCAAACTGCTACAAATGTTATGAGATTTCTGTTCCTAGTAGAGGGACAGCTCATTCAGTGTCCTGCAGGTAGAGATCATCAATTTTAGATATTTTAAAACTGCAAAAATGGAAAGGACAATACATTACTTGTGATTGTTTATTTTACAAACATGAATCTACTTTAATCTGTATTTGGGGAATCGAGTTAATTGGGAGCATGCAGGCAGAGCGTAACGTTTGATGCACAGTTTTTTATTTACTATATATATTGCTACCTACCTAGCCTGTGGGAGATTTCAGCACCCTAATATGAACAAAGAAATAATAAATATTCTGTACAAGCAAGCCAACATACCTGTAAGAGAAAGCATATCTCTTCTGAATTGTAATATACTGAATTTTAGAGAAGCGGCTTGGATTTTGCTTGTTACTAAAGGATTTGTTGCTCTGCAGTGAGTTGTCATCATGTATCCAGCAAGCTTTAGTCTTTTCTTCTGTTATTTGACAACTGATTCAACATTTGCTTTGTCACATTTATTAAACGATTTAAGGGATTTTGCTAGTTTCTCCTCCCCCAGTCCTTTATTAGACTGTATAACCTGAGTCAGCTTGGAAAAATGCAATAAAATACATGAATGTGGAGAACTCTTCTTCTCTGTGTGGGGTGTGGCAGCATTCCCCCCAAATTTTTGTATGGCAACCCACAAAACCAAATTTACTTGATATGGTGACCCATCGAGTGTTAGCCAAGGGTTGGGTTGTTATTTTTGCTCCCTAGGCAATCTATGACCTTGGCACCCATCTAGTTCAGTATTCTGTTTTTTTTTACAGTGGATAACCAGATGTTTTTGAGAAAGCAACTGACATTGCACAAAGTGTGCAACTGCCCCAACTATGATCCCCAAGCATCTGGCATCCCAACATATATAGCATTTGCATATGGAGGCGACATTCCAGTTTCTCCATTACTTCCTTTACATTCCCCATAGGATTTGTAGTAGTTTATTGTTATAGTCATAGACCATCAAATATCAAATACAGATAAAAACAGTAAAAAGCCATCTGCAGTTTTAAAAAATCACATAAAAGTATATAAAACTCAATCTTTAGATATCATAATATGCCCTAGCCACTATTACCATCAGTTATCTTATTTTGCTCTCTGTACAAATATGCACAGAATTTGGCCACTTGGCTTTAAAAAGACAGGCTTTTGCCATTTAATAATTTGTCTAAGCAAGTCTCCTCTGAGCAGCTGTGGAGTTCACCCAGGAGTGGGAGAATGAACTTAACCCTTGTCTCTTTTTGGTAGGGATAGGGAAGGAGAACATGCCCTGTATATTCTATGCCCCATAGGGTTCCAATAAACTCACTCTAGAAACCATCATGATACAATTTATTTTATGAACTTGTATATGATGTGGAAGATACTGTTTCCAGAGTCAGTTTCCCAAATACAAAAGAGAGCAATGGAAATGGCAGGAATAGCCATTAGGGAGGGCTGGCCAACAACCCACTTTCTGAGACTTTGTGACCCAATTTTGGGACGTCCCCAAAGGCAGAGAATGGTTGAAAAACACTTGTTTAAGAAAAGTAGTTATTCCTACATGATAATTTCTGTTTACCCTGATCCTTTGAGAGAGCCACCATAATACTGTGTGCAGGTAGTTACTGAATTGTGAGAGTCAAACTGAGAGGTGATCACTAGCTTATTGAAGAAGTGAACCTATTTCAGCAGCTGGTGCACTTACAATCCTACTCAACAGGATGCAAGTGGAGAGCAAGCTAAATTGTCTTTATAAACCAATTGGTGAGGGTGGTGAAACTGTATTCAAAAGGCGACTAGGAGGCTGGTACAAACCTTAAATCAGTGGTCCCCAACCTTTTTATCACCGGGGACCACTCAATGCCTTTTACTGAGGACCGGTGGGAGGGGGGGTAGTTTACTCCTCTCAACCACTGCCCTAGCGCTCTCTGATCGCTATGGTAATGTTTAAACCTCCCTTCAAAATAAGATACAGACACGCCACAACAATGAAGTGTGTTGTAAAGGGCTGGGGGGGATGAAGTAAAGGGCCGGGGAGGGGGAGAAGGCGTCCTTCAGGGCCCACCTCCAGTTAGTCGAAGGACCACATGTGGTCCGCAGCCCACAGGTTGGGGATCGCTACCTTAGACCATGAGTGCAATGTGTTTTCTACACAAAACCAAGCTTCCATGTAGTCATTGTGGCAGTCACACTCAATGGGTCTACAACTAAAGGAGTAAACTGGATTGAGACCAGTTCGCTGACAGGGAAATCTGAACAGAGCCACACTCTACTAAACCTGAGTTTAGTGGAAAGAAGGACACAATTCCCTTTAGGATTGCACTGTCAGTATCACAATTGTTTTGGCTCACCAGGAAGCAAGTACTATGGTTTAAATAAAAACTAATAAGGAACACATTTATGGTGTCATGAAGTCCATTTAGTTGTTAATTATGAGCTGTCACCACATTGTAAGTTTGTTCGAACCAACACAACATATTAGTAGCAAACTAATGAATTACTTACACTTACAAGGAGCTATAGCTGGAATTGTTTAGAGCTTTATTGATTTTTCCATGATGAGTTCATTATAGTCTTTGCCCAACTGAAATAAATAGCTTCTTCAAGGCAGCATCAAAACACGTTTTGGAGAAAATTTGCAAAACATGTAGTTTCTGGGTTAATCATTCATACAGCACTTGAACGTGTGTACAAGAGCAAATTATTGTAAAGAATATATTTGATAAAGAAGTCTGGAGTTAGACTTTGCAGTCTGAAATAGAAATCACATTCTCAAGATGCACTGTAGCTGTATTTGGTCAGATTACCTAAGGTTTGATAATAACTTGGCCATATCATTCTTTTGCAACACGTCGTCTCTTCCTTCCTGGCTACTACTCCATTATCTTGGGAGCAAGGGCCTTTTTCCCCTCTGAAACTCTCTAGATCCTAATCCAGGCTGCTGGATAAGCATTGCATCATAATACAAATAAAAATGTTCATAGCCATAAAACAGGTGCAGGGTTCACAGCCAGTAAAACTAACAGTTCTTGTGGGTTAATGGGATTGATTCAGTCTCTTATTACATAATCTTCTCTCTCTTTCTCCAAGACAGTGAACAGGGTTCTTCCCTTATTTTATCCTTGTAAGAAGTATGTGAAGATGGTAGAGTTCAGAGAAAAAATATAGCTGACCAAAGAGCATCCAGTAAGCATAATGGTTTATGGATGGATTTGAATCTGAGTCTACTTTTCTGACATTATGTCACTTAGGCTAATATCAGTCTCCTACTCTGTTTATAATCTCCCTAGTGGCTTCTTGCTGCCTTTTCCCCCTGGAATCTGGGAAGTTTAAGCAGATGTGCAATTTGTTTGACCTAATGTGACAGCTTTTGTCTCCTTGTATTGGTTTGTGAGTGCGCTACTAGTTGGATTTTTAAGCATGGATAATATAATTGAGGCCATGGCACAGAGATCACAGAGTAGCCCTTGTGATACCAGTAAACTGCAGTTAATTTCCTCAGTCCTGAGCCAATGAAAGAGAATCTGTAGTTTTGTGTAGGCAGAAATGTGTGGCTATTCAGCATTTCTGCCTTGTGCTTTCAGAAATTCATGAACAGATTGATTTGATTAGTTGGTTGCTATTCCAAACCGGTTCTGTGCATGTAATAATTATTATTTTAATCCTGAAGAAACAGAGATGACAAATTGACACTTTTTTTTCTTTAAATCTGACCAGCATGCACAAGAGTGTGTGTTTCCAGGTGGTCATTTATTCTGACACTAGGCTTTAAAGCCCGACCATAAGGATGGGCTTTGAAGGGGCCGGGGCAGCCCCCCACCGAAGCCTCCTCCCTGCGAGTCCCCAGCTTTGGCGTGGCACTCGGAGCGGGCCCGAGAGCCGCACCAAAGCGTCCCCCACCTGCCCCTCTCCCTGGCATACCCCCAGCTTGTGTTCAGGCCTTGGAGCTGCGAGACCCACATGGAAGGCTCTGCCAGCCGGGTGCGAACCTGGCGGGGGTGTGTGGGCGGGTTGGGAGGCACTGCACACCTCCCGACGTCAGTCCAGGGCCAAGGGGGCAATTGTTGGCCCCCCCATCCCAGACTGAGCCCACCCCCACACCCCTTAGCCTTTTATTTATTTATTTATTATTTATTTATTTTATAATTTTATTATTTATTATTATATAAAGCATTTACAGAAAAATTAAGAAAAAAAGCGACCAGCTGATATGGTTTGCCATCTCTAGGCAGTCACAAATTATAAACAGAAAGTCTCGTGAGGTCTCGCGGGAGCACGGGCGATCCCAAATTATCAGTTTGTCGATCTCCGTATCAAGTCAGCTACTCCCACTGAACTTTTTCCAACAAAACTTCAAAGCTGTCTCTTTGTTTGGTTAGCGGGTATAATTAGCTGGGAGTCTCTCACTCGACGAAAGAAGGAATTCACTTGTAAATTGGTTGAGGAGGGGGGAGGAAGAGCTTGTGGGAGAAGAAAGAGAAAAGCCAGAAAGCTTTCAATCCTTACTGTTGTAGACTTCAGCTTCTGTCAACGCTCCTGTCAATCTGGTAAAAGATGGTCTGGGAAGAATGTAAGGTCAGCTGGTCGTTTCAAGCTTGTAAAGTTGTTTGCGACAAGGGCGCCATCGTGACCTTGAGCACACGCCGCTGTTGATCTGGGGAGCTCGATCCCCCTACCTCCCCACAGATCTGTAGGACCCTCAGGATGCCGTTCCCGGTTCCTGGGGCGACCGGCGAGCAGATTTGCGTATCTGCTCAGGTCAGCCAGGTGCAGAAGCTCCTGACCCTCGGCATGGCTTAAGAGCTGAACAGAAGTCCAGCTTTTATGGCGCCATCTTCAGTCGACTCCTGCCCCCCTCCCTGGCATACCCCCAGCTTGTATGCAGGCCTTGGAGCTGCGAGACCCACATGGAAGGCTCTGCCAGCCGGGTGCCAACCTGGCGGGGGTGTGTGGGCGGGTTGGGAGGCACTGCACACCTCCCGACGTCAGTCCAGGGCCTAGGGGGCAATTGTTGGCCCCCCATCCCAGACTGAGCCCACCCCCACACCCCTTAGCCTTTTATTTATACTGTGGAACGCGGTTTACAGATAAGGATAAAGTCAGAGGTACAGAGTATATTTGTCTATGCCAGAGTTGGAAATTAAACCTTGTATATCAGTTCAGCATTTAATGTCTCGACCATGGATCCCCAGACTTTTTGAACATCTTGATACCTGAAGACTTGACCCGGTGATGGGCACAAGTACAAAATGACTGCCCCAGGAGGTAGAGCAAACCACAAAATGTCAGGTTATGCATAACTCTAAGAGAAGTTTTTCAACATTACAGACAGAAGCTCTAATCAACAAGATACTTTGAAAAGGAACAAAGTAATACTTTTATTGCTTTGAACATATTGATCCTTTTTCTTTCAGCAGTTCAGTGAATATTCTTGTGCTATGGTGAAAGATTCTGCTGAAAACAATTTTTTGTCCTTGCACAGATAATCAGTTCTCCAGTAACCGATCAGAACCCTTGATGGGCAGATGCCTCACTTGGACCCATCCTCTTTCTAAATACACTAGGCAGGCACCAAGGAAGGTTTCTGCAGGCGCCGTGTTGGAGACCCCACTCTAGGCTATATTTTGTTTGTGCCATGTTATACCAAGGACATTGTTTTTCCTTTTCCTTGATGGTTTCTAATAATGATTCTAATTAGTGGACTAGAAGCTTTTATCAAGGATCATCCGGATCATCTATTATTATTTAGCATTGCTAGTGTGTTTTATGATATCAGAGAATTTTATGAAGTGGTAAGGTAAAGGTAAAGGTATCCCCTGTGCAAGCACTGGGTCATGTTTGACTCTTGGGGTGACGCCCTCTAGCATTTTCATGGCAGACTCAATATAGGCTGGTCTTGCCAGTGCCATTCCCAGTCATTACCGTTTACCCCCCAGCAAGCTGGGTACTCATTTTACCGACCTCGGAAGGATGGAAGGCTGAGTCAACCTTGAGCCAGCTGCTGGGATTGAACTCCCAGCCTCATGGGCAGAGCTTTCAGACTGCATGTCTGCTGCCTTACCACTCTGTGCCACAAGAGGCTCTTATGAAGTGGTAATGACTCTAATTCAGGGGTAGTCAAACTGTGGCTCTCCAGATGTCCATGGACTACAGTTCCTATGAGCCCCTGCTAGCGAATGCTGGCAGGGGCTCATGGGAATTTAATCCATGGACATCTGGAGGGCCGCAGTTTGACTACCCCTGCTCTAATTGGTAAGGGTATGATACTGTTTCCTTCAGCATGCTGCATATATACATCACTAATTCCAGTTAATGGAGTTGATTATAAAATGGATATCACTCAGTTCCAGTCACATGGAAATTAATGTCATGCTAACATGTAAACTTTGCAAAATTATTTTGTTACATTTGTATGCTACCTTTCCATTATATGAATACCTAAGTCTATTGAGAAGTGGAGGTAGAAAGTGCCATCAGCACATCAGGGGTCCCTCAGACCACACCCCTAAATCCCACCACCACCAGCCCAATTCCGTCTGGCAACTCTGTCTTGAGTTCTGGCTATCTTGTGTTCAAGGCCCAGTGGACTGAAGTTAGCCCTCTATTTCTGTAAGTTCAGTGGTTCATTAAAATCTTCCAATCAAAATGGAAACTGTAAGACAATTTTGTCTATTATTAGTAAGTAAAATGCATAATGAAACTGTTTTGGTATTGATTACAGTGCACTTTAATTTAAATTAAGCTCATCTAGAAATGTACCTGTCAATAGCCATAGTGATTAGATCTCACACAAAGGACCTTATAGCCTTTCTTGATAAAATAAAAATGTATCTGCTAGATAAGAATTACTTCTAGTCTTTTCTGCACAAATTATTGTGGTTTGTGGCTTGCAGGTAAATCATCAGTAGATACATTTATTGCATCTCTTTTTTAAAGCAAGTACCGTATATATTCGTGTATAAGCTGAGTTTTTCAGCACTCCTTTTCACATTGAAAAAGCCCTCCTCTGCATATATATAGGTATATACAGTAATTGAAATAACAGCCTTCTCTGCTGTGGAATACAGCCAGCCAATCGTTGCATTGCCTTCTGCAAATGTGTTTGCAAAGGTTTGACTGAGGGACTCTGATTTTCTTCTCTTCCTAATAACTTCTTCCAAACTATTCTTTTGGTTTCTGGAGGTGGGAGTGGGGTGGGTTTTTGGGATGCTTTGGAATTTACTGTTTATCCTAGTGTTTCTTTCCTCTTTTATTTGAGGGGCAGCATTGTTTGCCTTTTCTTCTTGGGGTTGCATTTCTTTTAAAAGTTGATTTTTACAGTTCTTTCAGTGTTCAGTTTTACACTTCTTTATTTCAGTGTTTTGTTCTGGTGGGGGCACTGCAGTTGTAATTAGAGTTGTCCATTCTCCCAGTTTGGTATCTGTTTTACTTGTTGTAGTAGGTTGCCAACTGTTGTTCTGCTCTGATTTGCTGGCCCTCTTTTGCACTTACAGAGCTAATTTACTGTTTTTCTTTGAAATAAATATTCAAAAACATTTAACCTACTGATGCCTCAATTAATGTAGATTTACCAGTAGCTGCTGCATTTCCCATCTTTGGCTTATATGCGAGTCAATAAGTTTGCCCAGATTTTGTGGTAAATTAGGTGCCTTGGCTTATATGAGGGTCGGCTTATATGCGAGTATATAAAGTAATGCAGCATGATTTATCTTTTATATGCTAATAGAACCTGAAGTAGCTGAGACTGAGTGTTGTAGTAGAAAGCTCAAAGAAAATGTTAGCCCACTGTGTTGCAGCAGGGATAAAGGAATATTAGGAAAGGGATTGAAAATACATTTGGTTAATTATTAGATAACTGTAACTTAGAAAAAATCTTCAAATAACAATTCTCTATTTCCAAAACATAACAACCAAAATAAATTTCAATTTGTACATCTAATACAATATGTATCACCTTCTTTATACAAAGCAAAGGGCAACCAAGGTGATTTCTAACCTTCTAAATGCATTATCACAATTTTCTTAGAACCACTACTTCATATACTGTTGAGAATCTCATGCTTGGTTTGTTGTTAAACTTCAACTTTATTCCAGCATTGTATGAATAGAGAGCATCTTTGAACAAATAATAGTTATCATATGTTTCCTTAAGTGCTTACATATTCCCCCCTGTGCATAATCAGGAAAAAGAAGAAGAAAATATAACAGCCAATAGTGAAATATTATCTTAAGTTGTAGTGTGAGCTTCATTGGTATACTGCATTAAGTTCTGAATATAGTAACTCAGAAAGTATGTTGCAGGTGTGGAAAAGTACAGCAAAGGGCAACCTAGGTGATTAAGGGGTTGCAGTGTCTTTCCTTTGAGTGAAGCACGAAGAGACTGGGATTTCTCGGTTTGGAAAACAGATGTCTAATGCGAGACATGATAGAGGTAGATAAAATTATGCATGAGGTAGAGAAAGTGAATAGAGGAAAGTTTTTTGTCCTGATCTT
This sequence comes from Paroedura picta, assembly GCF_049243985.1. NCBI lineage: Eukaryota > Metazoa > Chordata > Lepidosauria > Squamata > Gekkonidae > Paroedura > Paroedura picta. Next base: position 37,169,587 of record NC_135377.1, on the reverse strand, counting down.
ATGGGAAAACTCAGGGGTATCCAATCAAGCTTTTGGAAAACAGATTAGAGACAGACAAAAGGAAATGCTTCTTTACTCAACAAGTAGTAAAACTTCAATTCAATTCTACAGGACATAATGAAGGCTGTGAGCATGGATGGCTTAAAAATGGGGTTAGACAGATTCATGGATGAGAGGTCCATCAGCAGGTAGTTGCATGTTGACTAAAGGCATCAACTGTCTGAATACCAGTGCCGGGATGCAGAATCAAGGGGAGACCCTGGCTCATATGCCCTGTATGCTTATGGTGAACCACATGAAGCACTAGTCCAATCCAGTAGCTATAAGTCTCTTCTTATTTTCTTATCTGCTTTTTGGTTTTGGTTTTCACCATCTATGAAAACAAAATATTGAATTTAATGTAACTAATATGATTTTCTGGGACTTCAGATCCAGTGCATCTTTTTATCAACAAAGAATTTATTTGGTTTATTGATCAGTTTCTGGTCCGATGTGTAAATTAGTATACTTTAAAGTTCAACGATTTCAAAGGTATGCTAAATTCCTAATTAAATCATATTATGAAAGTAGAGTTCTTCTGGCTTGGTTATGTCACCATTATAATATTATTCTGCGGCTAGAGACATCACTGTATTTCTTTGTCAGTGAATGCTGACCAAAGTATCTTGAACAAGTTGTACAATTGCATTAATTTTATCTTCCATTTAAGATATCTACATATCTACACATCAACTTTCAGTAGTTGCCTGTCAGCTTTTCCAGAAAATATGCATTCACATAGCAGACAGTAATCCTGCTCAGGAAAGTTTAAGTGAATTATCATAGCATGGATCAGTGGTCCCCAACCTGCGGGCCGCGGCCCGGTGCCGGGCCGCAAAGGCCATGGCACCGGGCCGCGGCTCCCTCTCCCCGCCCCGCCCCCGCAGTAAAAAACTTCCCAGGCTGCAAGCTTGCGGCCCGGGAAGCTTCTTACTGCGGGAGGCGGGGAGAGGGAATCAGGGCCGGGCCGCGCCTGTGCGGGCCACGCCCGCTCGGCCCGATCCGCGGGCGCGGCCCATGGGCGCGGCCCGATCCGTGGGCGCAGCCCGGGTGCGGCTCGGGCGCGGCCCGCGGGCGCGGCGTGGGCGCGGCCCGCGGGGGCGGCGTGGGCGCGGCCCGCGGGCGCGGCCCGATCATTGGGCGTGGCCCGCACGGGCGCGGTCCGCGGGGGCGCGGCCCGATGCCCTGCCGGTCCCCAGCCTCGGAAAGGTTGGGGACCACTGGCATGGATGATTGATTCATTATCAAAGAGATCCATCTCTAAGGGGTCTGATTGATTTATTATTTATTTATAGTCATTGACCAGCATCAAAGTATGAATAAAACCACAATCTCTAGGGTTCGGTAGACAGAGGTCTCTGGCTAGAAGAAAGTAGTGTTAGGAGTGGGATACTAATAATTGTGCCACTGGGTGAAGCTTAGTGTTCCTCATTATTTACTTATTTAGATTTAGATATGCTCATGACTTGGGGGCAAGTTTGAACTTTGCACAAAGTGCGGAGATTGAGTTTATAGGGCAGGTTAAGAAAATGTCAGTTCAGATTGCCTATGGATGATTAGAAGCCAGCCATGTGGAAAAATGAGAGGATAAAGCGCCTTTAGAATTTGTCAGTAAAAAGTAACAAATCAGTTGCCTTAATATTTGGTTAAAATTGTTGCAGCTATACTTTCAATGGGGGACTCCATTTCTCTCCTCTTTTCTGAGGAATGATAGAAATAATGTGGTTAAAAACAAATTGCACGACTAGTTCAAAATGGAAGTTTAAACTTTTTGTGCATACAACTGTATGTAATGGGGCGAAGGAGATATGAGATATGAGATGATAGGATGGACTATCAAAAAGTAGGGTTTCAAATTCCTCTATATTAACAATTGCCAATAAATGTAAATCTAGCATAGAATGCACAGGAAATATATCTCCTGTGCTTCATTTGAGCATCTCTAAAGTGTAAACCAGGCATTAACTGTGGATTCATCCAAATGTGAGCTAGTATAGGACTGTGTGTGTTTCATGCATGAATATAGTGTCCAATAGTGTCCAATATTATCGTTCTACAAGGATTCATGTATACATTCCTTTTTCTTTTTTTAGTTTATTCACATGTTCACAACATTTTAAAAGGCCATTTTCTAATTTACAATGCAAGGTAAAATGTATCCCATTCACCTTTGTAAATCAAAATGTGTAATTTAGCTCAATAGCCTACTGGGAGGCGGGTGAAGTGGAGGGACCTTTCCCCATAGCTCTTTGTGCTGGCGGCCACACTGCCTGAGCCGCTGGAAAGGGCTTTCTCCTCCCCCCCCCCCCCCGGGCTGCAGCCTTTCCCCGCCACCCGGGAGCTTTGTGCTTGCCGATTGGACACCCTGCTTGTCACACCGGGGGAAGGGCCCAATTGGCACCCTTCCCCACCCTGGACAGGGCCCTCCTCGAGGGCCCTTACTGTTTAATTTACACCGCTCCAGCGGAGCAGTTACAGATGAGACAATCTACTCATCCAGGTGGCAGAATTCTGATGCTGAGAAATAGGCAGAATGACTTTAGACTTTATTTGGGAAGATCAGTTTTGTAATTCTTCTCAAGGTAAAAACTATCTGCATATAAAAATTATCACATCAGAATCACAAGATGTCATAGTCCCATTGTATACGGCTCTGGTCAGACCACACCTGGAGTACTGTGTGCAGTTCTGGAGGCAGTTCTGGAGGCAGTTCAAGAAGGACGTAGATAAAATTGAAAGGATACAGAGGAGAGTGACGATAATGATCTGGGGCCAAGGGACCAAGCCCTATGAAGATAGGTTGAGGGACTTGGGAATGTTCAGCCTGGAGAACAGGAGGTTGAGAGGCGACATGATAGCCCTCTTTAAGTATTTGAAAGGTTGTCATTTGGAGGAGGGCAGGATGCTGTTCCCATTGGCTGCAGAGGAAAAGACACGCAGTAATAGCTTTAAGCTACAAGTACAACGATATAGGCTAGATATCAGGAAAAATGTTTTCACAGTCAGAGTAGTTCAGCAGTGGAATAGGCTGCCTAAGGAGGTGGTGCCCCCCCCCCCTTACTGGCAGTCTTCAAGCAAAGGTTGGATACACACTTTTCTTGGATGCTTTAGGATGCTTTGGGCTGATCCTGCGTAGAGCAGGGGGTTGGACTAGATGGCCTGTATGGCCCCTTCCAACTCTATGATTCTATGATCATATTGGTGGTAAGAATCTGACTTAGTCCATAATTTTAATTATTGTTTGTTAACGCTTGTTTTAATTGTTTTACCTTTGTTGTTATGGCATAAGGTTGCAACAATAAACTTATTGCATTACGATCACATGAGTTAGGTTGTCGTTGTGTTTTAACTTTGGGGGCATGATTAATGTAGGGAAACTTTGAAAAATTTAGTCCCCTTTTCAGTCCAAAGTAGTACTATTTTATCTATTTTATTTTATCACATTCACAGTCCTGCCTCCACATTATCACTTTTTTCTGGTGCACCAAGTCATGGAGTGCTTGACGCATGTTGAATAATGCACTTTTAATCCACTTTGCAACTGCATTTACTTTTGTGAAAGTGCCTTTAGAGGAGCCCACCAGGATTAGGAGAACTCCTCAATAATTACCTATTTAGAAGAAGAAGAAGTAGTTCTTACATGCTACTTTTTTCTCCCTGAAGGAGCCTCAAAGCAGCTTACAATCGCCTTCCCTTTCCTATACCCACAACAGACTCCCTGTAAGGTAGGTGAGGCTGAGAGAGCCCTGATATTACCGCTTGGTCAGAACAGCTTTATCAGTCCTATGGCGAGCCGAAGATCACCCAGCTGGCTTTATGTTGGGGAGCGCAGAATCAAATCCAGCTCTTCAGATTAGAAGTCTGCTCTCTTAACCACTTCACCAAGCCGGCTCTTTTGCCTAAACTGCATTATTTTCTCTTCTAATAAATCCTTTTGAATATTTTTGATTATTATTAAATAACACTCCCAAAGAAGGAAGATCAGATTTCACTTACATGCAGCTCTTGCTTGCTGAATTTTTAAAAATATACCATCTCTGAGAATAACATTCAGTGACATGTTTTCAGACTATACAGAACACAGGGGAAATGTATAGCTAGCATTTATACGAATTTAAGAGCCTCTTGTGGCGCAGAGTGGCAAGGCAGCCGTCTGAAAGCTTTGCCCATAAGGCTGGGAGTTCAATCCCAGCAGCCGGCTCAAGGTTGACTCAGCCTTCCATCCTTCCGAGGTCGGTAAAATGAGTACCCAGCTTGCTGGGGGGTAAACGGTCATGACTGGGGAAGGCACTGGCAAACCACCCCGTATTGAGTCTGCCATGAAAACGCTAGAGGGCGTCACCCCAAGGGTCAGACATGACTCGGTGCTTGCACAGGGGATACCTTTACCTTTATACGAATTTAAATATTTCCTATTGAACATGTTACTTGCATTTGTTTCTTCAAATATATTTTTATTATTTTTGTATGTGCCTTTGTATCAGATCTTATTTATTTCATAGCTTGAATGCAACTCAGGAAGATACAAAGATTCATAGGAGACCATCTCCACACTACATAAAAGGCATTTAGTGCTGGCTTCCCAGCGCTAATGCTGTTACCATTGTATCATATCACTGTCATCATCCACAATGTACTCCATTTTGCACCTCTATCATATTAGATGGCCTCATTTTTTTTCTTCCTGTCATGGAACATTTCATCCAGGGAGATCAAAGCTTGTTTGACAGACAATGTCTAGGTTTTAAAAGGCTTAAGCCCCACCATCTGTAAGTTCCTTTCACTGTGATATAACCTGCATATCTCCAGCTCTTGTATATGCGGTAATACTGCTATAGGAGTGTTCTGAAGGGACTACAGGGTTTGTACATTTTCTGTGATATTGGAAGGAGGCTTTGAATTTGTTAGTAGGTAGTCTGTGTCTGGGGGTGAGACACAGTACATACCAGAGGACAGGCCCTCAAAGTAGAAAAGGAAAGAGAAGTGAAGGAAGGAAGGAAGGAAGGAAGGAAGGAGGAAGGAAGGAAGGAAGGAAGGAAGGAAGGAAGGAAGGAAGGAAGGAAGGAAGGAAGGAAGGAAGGAAGGAAGGAAGGAAGGAAGGAAAGACATGTAGCACCTCTGTTGCTCACACCTGCAGGACCATGATCTTTTGCATGGGACTTTAAAAGAACCAAGGATTGCCATGCTTTCAGGATTAAAAGGCAGGAAGCAGGGTAGCCAGAAAGGATGACCCAGACAGAGCTAAGGAAACAGGGGACCAGGGTGTGATAGAACCCTCCTCTTCTCCCAAGGATTGAGGTGTTGTTTGCAGCCTGATGATAAAAGGTGCTAAAAGGTGAAGCAGTCCTAGGCTTTGTGCCTTGAGAGTCAGAGCCTGACAGTATATTTCTCTTCAATTTATAATGTATCCTTTAATTTGGGATCTTTTGCTTGCACTTAAAAGAAAGACGTTTCTCAGAATCTCTGCTTTAATTTGGAACAGATTTGCATGCCATGTTACTACACTAAAGTAGCATACTAAATTATGGCCTGGGCATATTGCACATTGAAGGGAAATTGTCGTAGAGAGGTTGGATCAATTCCTTTTCCATCTTTCTTATTACTTTTTGTGTACAAGTAGCATATCCATAGGAAGGGTTTGAATGGTTCTTAGGGAATTGCAGAATTATACCAAATTTTAATAATTTAAAGAAGCAACTAGTAGTATATATTTAATAAGAATTCAATATCTAGGAAATAAATGAAAGTAATGAACAGAGAAACAGTGTGCAAATGAAAGACTTAAGGGTTTCTGTATTGTACAACCATTTTTACTAGAAATTGATTAGATTTTCATGGACAAGGTGAGACTTTGTCCAATGATCTCCTACATTATGTCATCCCACCAGGACTTAATTGGAGCTATGACTCACCAGGGCCCAGTCTCCAAACTCTTTGAAATGTCAGGGATCATCACTGAAATATATAAAGCAATACTATAAAAAGAGTTGCTGAGCATGCGTAGAAAATTTCTCTGTCACCATGAAGTAATTGTAGACATTCCATAACTGAAGAAGAAGAAGAGTTGGTTCTTATATGCCGCTTTTCTCGACCTGAAGGAGTCTCAAAGCAGCTTGAATTTGTCTTCCCTTTCTTCTCCCCACAACAGACAACCTGATATTACTGGTTGGTCAGAACAGCTTTATCAGTGCTGTGGTTAACCCAAGGTCCCCCAACTGGTTGCATGTGGAGGAACATGGAATCACACCCGACTCGCCAGATTAGAAATCCACACTCCTAACTACTACATCAAACTGAGCTGGGGGAGGGGGGGCATCGTATACAATTTCCAGGCAGCCTTGAAGAGTTTCTGTTCTGCTTTTAAAAAATAAATAAAGCACAGACCACAGTACTTTATGTTAAATAGCATGTCCCACGAAGTAACTTATTTTAGAGCTGTCAGCAGTGACTGTCTTGTTTTTAGCACAGGTGCTATTAAATACTGCTGGTGAATAGAGCAAAATAAGGTTATGCCATCCAGCATTTCACAGATGGAAATAGGGACACTTACATAACACCTCTATTCTTATAAACAGTAGCGCTTGCCTGAGGGCCTCCATCACACATTGCTGAAAGTTCTGACTACAGTATTCATCTTTTCCCTCTTAATAAAACAGTAAGGGGTGTTGGGGTGGGCTCGGTCCGTGATGGGGAGGGGCAACAATTGGTCCCATGGCCCTGGACTGACAAGCGGAGGGGCAAATTGGAAGGCGCTTCGCACCTTCCGATTGGCCCCTTACCAGGACAGGCCAAAATTCCATCCAGCCAGGGGCAATCTGGAGAAATGGCTGCCAGTCTGCACCTGACCACCAAAGGGAGAGGAGGTCAGAAGTGCTGCCGAGGGGGATGAGAACAGAGGCTTGGACAGGCTGTGCCAGCCCTTTTCGCCCCAAGGCTGCCCTAACTGTCATGTCCAACTGTAAATTGCCTCAGAACCCTGACAGAGCTGGCAGGAGGCTGCAGAGTGCTCCCCCTCCCCCCTTCAGGCCTGCTGCGAAGGAGCCTCTGACAGGCCCTGACTGAGGGGGGGAGGCCTTTCCAAGAGCAACGCAGGGGAGTCTGAGGGCCTTCCTTTTGAGGGGGGGGGACTTTCCCCTTCTGCCAAACAGTTGTCTGACAGGGAGGCCACAGAAAAGGCCCTTCTCACTTAAAATACTGCTCTGCCCGGAGATTAGACACAGCCAAGCCATGTGTCTTTCTTCTTTGCAACTCTGCAGATTTGAGGTCTACTGCGTTATTCTGCACATATCTGAAGACATGGCTCTGGAAAGCTCATCTGTAACCACTATGCCAAAATTACCAAAGGTCAGTCCTCTCCCACACTCAACGAACATTCCACACCACAGGTTCTTGATACCCATATCTCCACATCCATGGACTCATTTGCCACCATGCCACCACAACCTCCCCCACAACACACACATTCAACCCCATTCCCTTACAGACTGGACAACTCCTCCCCTTCCTCTTTCCACTGCCAAGCTCTAGCGCCCGTTGGTTTCTTGGATTCAACGGGCTTTGCCCCTAGTTTACTTATAATATCATAACTTCCAATAATTTAAAGTCAGAATAGTTTAAAATACAAAAATAAAACATAATAGTCCTACAATAATTCACTAATAATTCAAATATACCTAATCAGCTACCATGTGTGATAGTGGTACTATCTACTCAATCAACCTTACTGTTCATGTGCTTTTATAAAAATACACTAGAGATAAATCATGTGCATATGTGTGCACAGAACCTTAGACTCTTAACTTCTACATACTTGAAATAGACAAAGCAGGATCCTGAAAAATCGCCATGCTAACAACTTGCACTATGGGACAGAGACAAATATGGGTAGTGATTTTAAAAATTAATTAATAGTGTCATCATAATTAAAGTTTGGTGGGGAGATCAGTTGGGCATGAAATTGGAGTCACTGTGGGTAGGCAGGTAGTTGTGAGTTCCTGCATTGTTCAGGGAATTTGACTAGATGATCCTGTAGGCCCCTTCCAATTCTGATTCTAAAGAGATATGATGGTGCATAATACATACATGCAAGCTCAAAGAATTAAGAATGTTGCATAAGTGGTACTTAAATGTGGCCTTTTTATTTATAATTGCTGACCATAATATTTGAGTAGGGTGCAAGTCAAAACTGCTTTTCTTTGGTTTCTCCAAACAGTTTTTTTTAAGGTTTCACACACATTATAGATGAAACCTTTGTCCGGGTTTTTCAAAACCTGTTTTCATCTGGAGTTTTGTTGTTGCACTTTACCTTTTAAATGAATGAAAGCCTTTAAAATGTTTATCATTAAATCCTGAGTTGGATAGCCCAGGCTAGCTAGATCTCAGAAGCTAAGCAGAGTTGGCCGTCGTAAGTCTTTGGATGAGAGTCCACCAAGGGGTTTGAGGCTCAGTATTCATAGACGGACAGTGGGAAACCCCTCTGTAATTTTCTGTCCTTGAAAACCCTGCAGGGTTGCCATAAATTGTCTGTAGCATGACAGGGAGGCCACAATTCCCAAAGGTCAGTCCTCTCCCACAATCAACGAACATTCCACACCACAGGTTCTTGACACCCATATCTCTACACCCATGGCATCATTTGCCACCATGCCACCACAACCTCCCACACAACACACATGACAACCCCATGCCCTTACAGACTGGACAACTCCTCCCCTTCCTCTTCCCACTGCCAAGCTCTAGCGCCCGTTGTATTCTTGGAGACAACGGGCTTTGCCCCTAGTCTATAATAAAAATGTGATGGGTATTTCCAATGACATGCAGGCTGACTAATTGGCCCTCACTGTGAGGGCCACACCCCCAGGCTGCCTTGATGCTGGGAAAGCTGGGGAGAGCCAGGACCCCAGCCATTTTTACAACAGGCTTTCCCAGTATATACAACAGGCTTTCCCATGTATATAAATATTGCATGTTAGGAGGATGTGCTCTAAGGCCTTAAAGGAGGATGCACATGCCAATATTTTATACAGTTAATTAGGCCACAGCTTTTTTGGCAAACACTTGGTTATTGACAAGGAGTATTGGCATAGCTCTACCGGTCTCCTTTTCATGTGAACATGTGAGCCAACCAGACAGCCCTCACCTGGGGGCACCACTGTGGCCCTCCATCTACACAGCCTCTTATGGAGACCCCTGTAATGGGGGAGTCCAGCATACAGGCTCTGTCTCCCCTGAATAGATCCACCCCCATCTGCAACAACTGCCAGCTGTGATGTCATGTAAAAGACATGCATGAGCAAGCAAAACACAACCATCCAAAAAATCAGCATAAACATGAAATAATGACATGCCATAATTATGAAATTATGATGGAACAAAATCTGTTCCAGCCCAGAAATACGTTGAGAGTGTGGGAAGCTCTTCAGTGGTGCATAGCCCAGTTTATGGTTTTGCCAGACCGAGGCCTTTCAGGCCCCCACATTGTATACCAGATGCTTCCAGTGCATGCACACATCCTGGTCCCACCCTCTTTCCTGCCTTTGCTGATGGCCAGGCCTCTTCCTTCTGGCCTCTTGCCCTCTGTAGCCACAATCTGCATCCTTAGATAGATTACGGCCACATATGTGAGGTGTGTGGTGTGTATCCACATTCTTGTGCAATAAACCATACAAAATACTTTGTTATGAGTATGATCAGAGTTGGATTGGAGCATATTTGTTTGAAAGAGTCTATCTTCTTGCATATGGTATTTTTCAACTGAATCTGCATATGCTCAGACATAATTAAGTTTCTTATGCATAAGGGCCCTTATCTTACATAAAAACAGAAAAGGGAGTGTTGCAAGCAAAAATGTTATTTAAGTTAAATGTGTTGGATGACATTTTAAATACAAAAGATAAAAAACTGATAAAAAGTGCTGACCTTTTAGTCTGAACAGATAAAAAGAACAATTGTTAATGACTACTTGTGAATTCAAGGAATGGTATCAGTATATTTGTATATGACAAACATTTTTTTGCTAAATGTGTATCTTGCCAATTTTGTCTTCCTTTAAATATTTCTTTGGGCAGCAGAGCAACAATAAGTGGAAATCCTCAAACAATATCAGATCGAGGGAGAAAGAAAGAACACATTTACTGCACTGAAGACAAAATTGCTTTTTTGTGGTACTTTGTACAAGTATATCCTTCATGCCTCAAGTTTGAAGTTGAATGTCAGTATATTATTCTGGAAGCTTTAACTGATGTTGAGACTTGAGCCTTTAGAAGAAAATTATTCATCAGCTAATGTGTCCGTACTGGATGCTTTTGCAGAATGAAATCCCAATACTACTGCGGCACATCTCCATTTATTTCAACAGTACCTACATGGCATACCACTGGCATTAAATATATATTAACTGCTGTAATAATGGGGCCTCATTGAAATGAATGGATGTTGCTCAACAGCTGGGTCTTGTGAGTAGCATCATTAGGTAACTCTTTAAAACAAAGGATCTGGTTCCTCTGAAGTTGGGCCTCAGTCTGGGGCTGTCTTAACCTTTACATTGTTTTAGTTGAGCAAGTGTTTCCAGACAGCCTCTGAACAGAGCAAGGGGTTGCTCTTCATCTAGTTCCCACAGTCTGCTTTGCCAGTTATTTAATCCTACATATCAGGGAATGGATCTGGCTGTTTCTGGGTGTGCCTTTGAAATGCTTCCCCAGCCAATCCTCCTTTCCCAACACAGTCCTAGGGAGTGACCGGCCCCTGGGCCAATAGATCCATGCCTTAGATTGGAGAGCTAACTGGCCTTTCCTTCTGGACTTCTTTTTAATTTTAAAGAGCAAGATGATAATATAAAAGGGAAACAAAAGAAAAAGTGGAATTATATAACATCAGTTATCTATTACTAGGTGTATGGAACAGAAAATATTTCATCCCAGCATCCCATTCATTATAATTTTAAAGATACGCTATATAAGATACTATATTCCTTCCTTCAAACATTATTTGGTAACTGATGTATTTTACAACTATATTATTAATTTCACAATTACTACATATTCTGTATTACATATTAAATATTTAAAAACACTTTGGGAGCTTTCAGGAGAAGGAATGAGGAACTAGTAGGAGAGAGAAAAATGAGGTCCTCCCCTCTCATTGTGCTGTGCTTGGCAGTGGTGGTGCAGCATCCCAGGAGCCAGTTGGGCAGTGTGATAGCCCAAGAGCTGCGCTGGGCCAGGCACTGGCAGCACAGCTTCCTGAGAGCTATTCTGGGCCAGCCCAGTGGCAGTACAAAAAAGGGGCAGCCCAGGAGGTGCAGCAAATGGGAGTATTTTATTCCTCCTCCTGCAACTTCTAACCTCCCTTACCAAGCCAGCAACCTACCACCAGCCTGCTGGAAGGTAGGGAGGGAGGGAGGGAGAGCAGCAAGGGCGGGAGGGTGAATGGGAAGAGTGGGGGTAAAAGAGTGCTAGGAGAAGTAGTAAGTGGCAAGTGTGGAGGTGAGTGAATGGAGTGAATGTGGAGGAGTGAATGAATGTCAAGGGTAGGGGTGAGTGGAATTACAAGGGTGGGGGTGGTAGGTGAAGAAAGCAGCAGGAGTTTGGTAGATTATGGAGAAAAGGGGGCAAAAGAGATAAGGAGAATGGAAGAAAGGGGGGATTGGGGATAGGTTAACAGAGAAAGGGAGTAGATTGACAGAGAAGGAGTGGGAGCATGTTTTTAATATGGAAAGGGGGGGAAGTCACCTCCCCCATTCACGTTTAGATACAACAAATGCATATGTCAGGTACATCTAATTAAAAATGACTTCAGAAACAGAGCAGCACATTGTTACTTAACAGCTAGTTCTACTGAGTTAAAAATGCAGCAACTTTCATTGGTAGCTAGGTAACAGAAGAAAACACCATTTACCTGAATTGCTGTTTATTTTACTTTTTATTTTTAAATCCCAGCTGTAGAAATTTTTATTCTCTGCACTTATGAGATGTTAAAAAGAGTGACTGTTTACAGTGTAGCTAAATTGTTTAATGTACTGTTTGGTAGAGGAGGCAAATTAGACTACAAAATAAATGTCCCGTATATCTGTAACCAGCCATTAGTGATTTTTATTTTTTATAAACCTTTCAATATATTATGTAAATAATAGCAAATGCCCTCTCCTGATTTGTAATAAATATTAAACTCTATGAGGCATGAAACGATAACATTTCCAAAAATGAGAATGTTTCTTCCCTCATGTTGTTCTTCATGAAGATTTTTTCAAATTGAGCACATCATCATACTATGCCATTTCATTTATATACACCCGCACACATACACACACACACACATCTTCATTATTACTCAGTGGAAGCTGAGCACAGTGTAGTAGTTAGAGCAGCTTTTTTCAAGCTTTTAATCATTGAGAAACACCTGAAACATTCTTCAAGCTTTGAAAAACTCCCGAAGTGGCATGATCTCGCGGAATATGATTAGGAAACATAGCTGTGCACACACACTCATGAGGTTCCTCCCCTTTCTACCCACTCCAGGCCCTTTATTGGCCATTTTGGGAGGGGAAAACCCTTCAAGGACTGTCAAGAACCCCCGTGGGTTACATTGGGCAACTCGTTTAATTACCCTCTCTGCCATGGATGCTTGCTGGATGACTTTGGGCCAATCACATACTCACAGCCTCACCTACTTTACAGGGTTGTTGTAAGGGGGGAAATGGAGAAGAGGAAAATGATGTAAATTACTCTGGATAATCATTGGGGAGGAAAGTGGGATAATTTAAATTAAAAAAACATAGTCACTGGTAGAGTGAACAGTTTAGTAGAGAATGAAAATGTCAATCAGGCCATCCCAGCTCCACCCTACCTGTGCCCAAATATGGTGTACCGGAAGGAAAACTAAAGCCCCAGGTCGTTCCGCCATGATGCACAGTGTGGCAGAGCCACCTGGGGCATATTTTTTGTTGTTGTTTTAATTCTTTAAAAAAGGCTCACACTACCCTGCAGCATGGCAGAGTAAGTCTTACTGCCCCTGCTGCCATGCAGGAGCATGCATCTGGGGCAGATGGAGTACAGTGGGCTAACCTGTGCAGACCTGGGAAAAGGCAAGGCAACTTGTCCTGAGCCAAAACCTGTGTGGCGGTAAAGGTTGTACTGTGTCATATCCAGCTCATGTTCCACTGATGTAAGAAGGTGGTGAGGGTTCTTAGCAGATTCTCCTCCACGCCTGACTTTCTATTCATGAAGGGTGGCTGCTTACTGCTAGGGAAGGAAGAAAGTGGGGAACAATTATCTGATGGAAAGCAGATGTAATATTATTTATAATGTACTGAATTCCAAGACTATATATGGTTTTAGATTGTAGCTATAGGATGACTTGTCTTGTGGTCTGCAGTATTATTGACGTTTTGTCTTGCAGTGCTCCTATATGGATATTATATTTCTTATAAAACATGTATTAAACAGATGGAAACATCTTTGTTTTGGTTCTAAAACCATAAGAAAAAATCCTGTGTTAACTCTACTAACTTCTAATTTGGCTATTTTTTCATATTATACCTTTAAAATATATATTTATATTTTTATATTCATTTTATATTATATTATGTTTTATATAATATATTTTGTGAAGTCCAATTAGAATAGATTTCATAAATCAGGAGAGAAATCTTAACTGTTTATTATGCTTAATCATGATCCATAAGATTTCAGATCGGCAGTCTAAATTCAGGATTTTTATACCCATTTCCCCCCCGGTCTCCATAGGAAGATGTAAAACTCCCCTGGGAATTAGAAAAATAGAATTAGAAAAATAGTCCCAGAATATCCAGAGATCAACTGGGTTCTTTTGGGAGTGCCATGGAAATGCATTCACTGAAGTACTGTAATTTAGGAATTGTAGCATATGTGCTTTCATGATCTCTGCTGAAGTTCACAAAGCCCTAAATGGTACAGAGCTCATTCATACTTTATATCTTGGATAGTCATATAAGAACAAAAGATATGTATATTTCACCAAAAATCTCTAGAATCCAGCCTGGCCTGGAGGAAATTCACCTACATTCCACAGTGGCAATTAGCAGTTCCCAGGGTATAGAAGGAAGGGCCACAAGAGACAAACACTGGCATATCCCTTCCTGCCCACTCACTCACAATCTGCCTAAGTTCATAAAATCAGCATTTCTGTTGATGATTTGGTAGCCATCTTTGTTTGGAGTAAATACAATATATTAAGAGACTCTAAACCTCGTCTTAGTAGTTTTGTACACCAAATTCTTTGTCAAAATTTACCCTTTCTATGATGTGTTTAGCATAATCCTTAAATGTAGGTCTAGGAAGGATAGGAGGGTGGTGCAGTGGAATAAAATAGCCACTAACCATGTTTGAATAAAATATATGGCCACAGCTGTATGCTCATTAGTGGGATGGATCTAAACATTGGATGACCCACCCGCCCCCTGGTAAAAGACAATATAATGCTTGTAATGGCAGGCACCCCATTGCCCCTTTAAAGGTAAAGGTAAAGGTATCCCCTGTGCAAGCACCGAGTCATATCTGTCCCTTGGGGTGATGCCCTCTAGCGTTTTCATGGCAGACTCAATACGGGGTGGTTTGCCAGTGCCTTCCCCAGTCATTACTGTTTACCCCCCAGCAAGCTGGGTACTCATTTTACCAACCTCGGAAGGACGGAAGGCTGAGTCAACCCTGAGCCGGCTGCTGGGATCAAACTCCCAGCCTCATCCCTGCTGGGATCAAACTCCCAGCTTTCAGACTGCATGACTGCTGCCTTACCACTCTGCGCCACAAGAGGCTCTATTGCCCCTTTAAGAAGCCCAAAATTGCTGGGTTCTGCTAATACAGGGACAACACCGCTGGCTGAAACTGTTCAGCTCAATTCCCTTAAAATGGGAAGATTCTCTTACCACATGAGTTTAAAAAGTGGGTGGGGAACTCCAGCTGCCTCAACATAGCTAATATGCTGGAGCACATAGCCATCTGATCAGTTGTAGCCCCTTATATTCTGATCTGTACATCACTGGTATCAGGAAGGGGTTTGATCAGAGCACGTGGTTGTGGCTGCAATTGCTTCCTATGTGCTCCTGATCAGAAAAATGTAAATGCTGAAGACCAGAAGAGAGGATGAGCCAACCGAGAGTGGATTTTTAAAGTCACCAGGCAACATTCCCCATGCCCATTCCAGCCATGCTGGCTTATGCAGCAGACCAATCTATTCAGCTGGCTTTGCCCCCACACCAAGCTGCAAGCCATGCTTTCGTTGCTTCACTCACCTCCCAGATTACCATGAGAGTCTCCTGGCAACTTGGGGCCATAGTTGTCATCTGCTAATGAAAGTAAATCAAAGTACATTCAAATGCATATTTATCACCCTTGGCTATCTATCCATTTTCTTCACTTCCTCTGTTCTCTGCCCTACTGTCAAAATTTAGCTTCCTTGGAGACAGAAACCGCTCTGTCTCTCTCTGTGCTAATGAAGCCTTTTTAAACACAATGTTCATTAATACTTTTTAGTGCACCATTCTGTTATTATATGAAATGCAGTTCAAGTCCATACATCTCTTATATTCTAAAATGTTGTGAATATTTAACCAAAATAAATCCTGTAATTTTCTTTTGCAATATCAATCTTGTTGCACCCAGAGCTCATAGTGTCATACAGTGTCATACAGACGCATCAGAGAATTTTTACATTGCTCAAGAACAAATAAAAAATAAATTGAAAACATTCAGTGTTTCAGCTTTGCTGCTCTATCACATAGCTATCAAAAACAGAATAGAGCTGCAATCCTATAGGACACTTTTCTCAGAGTAAGCCCTGTTGAATAACAATAAATATTGGATTGCACCTTTTCCTCCCAAATTGCCATTATGTTTCAAAATTAGTAAGTAAATTTATCCTAAGCAGAGTTACACTATTCTAAGCCATTGAGTTTAATGGATTTAGAAGAGTGTGTCTTCTGGCAGTGTTGATACATGGAAGTTTTGTTTTTCGGATAATTTGTAATAGATTTACACCTACATTATTAACTTCCTCATTGTATAGTTTGTTGAAGAGATAAATCAGCAGGCCAGAAATTTATAATTATTAAATTTGTCCATATATATGGCCCAGTTAGGGCTACTAGTGTCCAGGTGGGGCCTGGAATTCTCTTGAAATTACAACTGATTTCCAAACTACACATTTTAGTTCCAGAGAAAACAGGAACTTTGGAGAGTGGATTCTGTGACATCACATCTCTGCTGAGCTCATGTTCCAAGTTCATACTTCCCAGCTTCTGCCCCCAAATCTCCGGGAATTTCCCAGTGGTTTTGATTTCAGTCAATTTAGAAGTGTGTGACTCTGTTTAGGAGTACACTGATAATCTGGTTTGTTACATGTTACATGAAGGACAAGCAGAGGGTGTTCCCATTATGCTTCCTGCCCCATTATTGTTCCTTCATCTACTAATCTCGCCATATTCTATGATGTAAACTTGAATGCTCCTTGTTTCTGCAGACTTGGAAGGGTGGATGTGGGTTCTAACAGAAGAACAGAGTAGGGGTTGCAGTAGCTCCACCCACCTAATG
Organism: Paroedura picta; assembly: GCF_049243985.1. Taxonomy (NCBI): domain Eukaryota; kingdom Metazoa; phylum Chordata; class Lepidosauria; order Squamata; family Gekkonidae; genus Paroedura; species Paroedura picta. The sequence goes on along the minus strand of NC_135377.1, from coordinate 37,152,986 downwards.
CAAATAATCTGTTAAAAAATGCAGCCCTTCTTATATTCATTTCAGTGAAAGTCAAATGAGCTAATTCTGTTTAAAATGTACTCTTTGCCTTTGCATTATAATGATATGCAATTATCCAAAATATTTAAAATCTCTTATGTATTTTTAATTTTTTTACCATAATTCTACAATTTATATGGTGTGTTTTAGACAAAGCAGTTCTGGTTTCTAAAATTTTACTTAATTTTTAATATATATTTTTTAGATATTTCCACACCATATACTTGGGCATTCGTAGTCGACAGAGTGGAGAAAATGACAGATGGCGCTTTTACTGGAAAATGGTCTATGAATATGCAGATGTGAGCATGCTGCATTTACTTGCCACATTCCTCGAAAGTGCTCCACAGCTAGTCTTGCAGCTCTGCATTGTTGTACAGACGCGTACTCTTCAGGCCCTCCAAGGTAAGTAAAGACTTATCGTCTTTCACCATTCTAAACATTAAGAAATACTTTTGTGTATATAAAATCTCATACCATCATGTTGACCTCAGAATAGGTTTGCCAACTCTGGCTTAGAAAGTCTCTGGAGGTTTGGCAGGCAGAACCTAGGGTGGTAGAGCAGGGCTTTGATTATGTGTGTGGGGAAAGAGAAAAAGGAGTGTTGGGTGGTTTCTATCAGCATGGATTTAATATGCTTTAGGTTTAACTTGTTTGGAATCCAGATGCCTTGTTCGTATACAACCAAGTTTAATCTCTTCTATGAGGTCTACACACTGATTTTCTGTGAATCCTGAGAACGTGAAACATGAAACTAGCTGCTCTGGATTATTTCTGAACTGGGGAATGCCAGTAATTATTTCAAGATTCAAGTCCAAAGGGGAAGAGCCATGCCAACTTGCCTAATCAAATAAAAAAGATTTCAGAAACAAAGGCCCAAACCCTAATAGTGGTGAGATAAAAAAGGAGCATTCTAGTACAAGATGTTTTGTAAAAATGAGATGCAGTGTTATATCTATTGCCTTAGTTTTGAATCCAGGAAAATTACTATGCAATATATTGAATACATACATAATATACTTGATATGAGAAAATCCTTTTGATGGACCTGAAAACTATAATTATTTAAGTTAAATTGATCTTTCAGAGATAGTAGTAGAAACTGGAAAATTTTGATTTCAGCTCTGGTTGTAATAACCTTCAAATAAACCTTGTTCAGGAAAAGTTTAGCTTGGTATATGTATTATTTGCTTTTATTCCCCAAACCTCATTTTAGCAACATTTCTTGGCATTGCATGAGCATTAAAAACCACAGATATCTGTTAGAAGTAGTACTGTCTCTTAAATTGTGTATTCTGTAGTCTGAAAGATTTACAAGGAATACCATATTTTCTTTCTGTTTCTAGCATACTTTGTAACCACAAAAAAATGTCCTTGTAGTAATCTGGCAAAATTTAGTCCTTTGCCTTTATACCATATATCAATGTTATTTGTCTTCTTAAATGCAATAGTAGACTTCTCATTACATTTGGGTATTTTTATATGTATCCTTATGGTTCACAATGCCATTTCAAAGGAAATAATCATGAAGAAGAAGAAGAAGAGTTGGTTCTTATATGCTGCTTTTCTCTCCCCGAAGGAGTCTCAAAGTGGCTTACAGTCGCCTTCCTTTTCCTCTCCCCACAACACACCCCCTGTGAGGTAGGTGAGGTTGAGAGAGCCCTGATATTACTGCTCAGTCAGAACATAGCTATCTTCATGTGATAGAAAATGATGCAGAATGAAAAGACTAATAGGACTATACCCTCCTATATGAACAGAGCCTACACATGCAAATATTCCCAGGTCGTGGTGCATACAGAATTGGTTACTGCATGGAATATGACAGTGAAACAGTCTCCTTCCTATAGTGTACCTCTTCATTTTTTTATGGTTTCTTGCCTACATTTTGAAAATCTGAGTTAATTTTAGGTATTAGGAACCCCTTTTTTCTGGTACTGTTGTTCCCAATCTGTGAGCTAAATGACACCAGGGGACATTGTGGTCAGAAAATACATCCATATTGGACAGGTTTTCTCTTTCACCTATCTGTGGCTTTCCCCTGTGCTTGCTTTTGTGGCAGCCCTGTCCTCCCAGCTCTGTGTTAGGGTTTAATATGCCAGCTATCTTACCACAACACAGGATTCTTCCCCAATTAGGTCCACCTTCTCTGTGTCCTCATCTAGCAACAGGCCAGCCTTGCACCTCCCCCCCACCCCCCCACCCCCCCGCAATGTTCTGACCTAGTTAGGGCTGCTTGAGAAGAACTGTTCCTCATGAGTGGTTTAGTGGAGCATATTTTCTGCACTTGTTGCATTCAAATCTAGATGCTGAAACTAACTGAATATGGAACCAGATTTAAGGATAAAACTTGCATTACTTCAACCAAATTGATAATCTTTAAAAGCTACAAAACACCAGCTATTTCATTCAGTTGTGTGTTGGTGGGGGTGGCATGGAGGCTGAGCAAATGAGAGCACAAGGAGAGCTTTCCTAAAAAAGCAGAAGGGGGAGAGAAATGGGTAACACATGTTGTCCCACATGGCCATAATGCATTTCAGGATAAGAGGCTGTGCATTTGGTGTGGGCACACAAAGCTGACTGGTGGAGGAGATGAGCAGGGCAGTTGAGGTGCCTGCTGTTGCCTACCCTGTCCCTTCCCTCCCTTCCTCCCACTAGGAGCCCTGCCCATGGACACTGACCAATACTGGGTGGGGCAGAGCCGAGCAAAGGGGTGGCACTGGAGGCCCCACCCAGCCCCCCAGCTGAAGCTGCCACCTGGGCACACCACCCACTGCCACCATGTCATCATACCTCAACCTGCTCCCACATCATCAGGCCAGTGCCCACAAGCACAGCACTTAGTGGGAGGGAGTCGGGCAGGCACCAGCAGGCCTAAAAACTGATGTTATCCCTTCATTCAGTGTTATGTTTTAAGCTGTGTGATTACAAAATCCAAATCAATAGATTTCTCATAAAAACTCAAAACTAAGCCGAGTAAACAGAAGCCTAGCTAGGGAGTTAGATACTTAGCAAGTGTGAGTGATGTACTTATGAGTGACTAGGTTTTTACCTAGGACTTAAACAGGTTGAAAATTCCATGGATTCCTTAATGTAATATTTAGGAAGTCGACGGTAACATCACAAAGCTGTGCAAATGAATCATAATTTCTTGCAGCTGTGCTCTGTTACAGCTGGTTTTATTATTAAAGCATGCAGGGTTGCTTTTTAGCTATCTGATCATTCTGAAAAGCGGACCTGCTTTGCTATGCTGATTGTTTCCATGATCAATACACATCCATTTAATTTACTTTAGAGATTTGTAGCATGACAATAAACATTTGGCAATTTGTTCTTTGCTGCTGAGAGGTTTGCAGTGAGCCATCTATGATGGAGACTGTGAACCCAGTTATTTACATCACAAACAATAAATGTATGATGTAAATGAAAAGCAATAGGATTTCTTCATAATAGAGAAGTCAAGTGATACATATTTAACCTTTACTAAGCCACATTCTTCTAAAAACACCATAATAGAGCAAAATCTAATATAAGAAAAAGCCCCTGAGATTCACTGAGTGGGCCATTGCCACTGTGGGGGAAGACCACCGATGAGGACCTGGCTGGTGTGAGAGAACTCCCAGCCCCAGCATCCCCTGGGCGGCACAGCACAACGGCGCAGCAGGGAAGGGGTGGGGCTGAACCAGGCATCCTTTTAAGGGATGGACTGATGTAGCTCGGCCTCTTCCCCTTCCTAAGGGTGTCTGAAGACACAAAACCCACCCTCCCTCTCTCTGCTATTTTGGTTACACAAGGTATTTCAGTGAAAGCTCTGGAATGCTCAGAAGTTTCCATGAAAATCATTTTTACTGGGAGATCACAGTCTCCCAAGCCCAGGCTTGTTGACTAGGTCTTCAGAGATGTTTCAACAGAGCATAATCTTTGCTAATAATTACCCAAGGTAAACCCCATCATTTGTTTTAAATGATAGATCCAACTTGAAAAAAAGAACTAAGGAAATAGTGCAGTTACAATGCATTAGCTTCCCCACTGAAGACAGGATATTCTCAGATATCAGGAATTAGGAAAACAGACTAAGTCCCAACTTTTCTTTTTGTAGAAATTTACTACTCTTAATAATGAGGGAAGAGTTTTTAACATAAATGGCACAAAGAAAAATTCATCTCCCCATCACTCTAGCATTTTGTCTGTTTAAAGTGATCCCAGGGTACATGTATTCTTGCTTTGTTTTATATTCTTGGATGCAAGAATATAATTATATATTTTGGATGCAAAGTAGTATGCCAGAGAGAAACACAGAGAAGGTATGAACACAGGATGTCCCATTGTCTTATTATTAGTCTTCAATCTAACATTCTTTACAAATTGCTTCTAAATTCCTTTATTTAAAGTGTTCTTGAGGATTTGAGTAGGGGTGTGAGCATCAAAATGTTTAAGATTTCAGGTCTAGATTTCAAGATGCTATCAGGTTTTCGGAACTTTCCTTAGAATTTGCCTCTCCCTCCCCTCAGGTTCTTTAGGCAGGTCTGAAAATTTGGAACAGCATCTCCCTTACTTTAAATTTGAAGACAATATGTGAAGTCATTGTCCCCTATACTTCCTTTAATTTTTAATCCTTCCCTGTCTTTCCCTTCCTAGCTTACTTATATACTGATGTATTACCATATAAGATTAAAAAGAGAGACTTCAGATATGAAGGACAAATATGCTCTAAAATTCAAAGGCGAGGCAGGTGGCAAGTAGGGACAACATTTTCTCTAGTGGCACCTCACTTTTCGAATGGCTTTCCACTTGAGGGTTGCCTGGAACCTACTTTACTTACTTTTAGATGTCAGGCTAAAACACATCTTTTTACCCAGATTTTTAGAGTTTTATCTTATCTACTTTTTAATAGTAAGCTTGTTTTATGGATAGCTTTTATGCTCCTTATGGCTTGCTTTTGAAGGCATTTTTATACTACAGTTTTTTATTGTAAGCCATCTTGAAGAAGAATCAGAGGAAGAAGCTTAGACATTTTTAAATAACTATTTTAACATAATGGATTTGGCTGCAAATAAATCAATATAGGTGTGTTAGGACTTTTATTTACTTCACTGAGTCCTTTGCAGTGGAGCAAAATATTTAAGTTTCTTCTAGTAGAAACTGTAAAGCAACTCACTCATCTTAACCATGGAGTTGGCACAATGGTGAAAAATCATCCAAGGTAGTTAGATACATTGGCCTACTGCATCTAAGAAGGAAAGAAAAGTCCTGGCATATGATATGATATGGCCACTTTGCTCAACTTAAGCAGATTGGAAACTGGTTAGTGTCTAGATGGGGAGCCCCTGGTAATTCTGTGCAAACCACATTGAGCTCCATAGAGGAAATGTAAAATGTAATACTGGTTGAATAATGCTGTTTGTTTGAAATGATATATGAACAGGAGAATCTATTACTTTAAATACTTACCTAGGATTGAAATTCAGCAATAATTGATTTCTTTCCGAGCTGTTCTGTCTGTACATTTTTACAGTTTGTGAGAAGTTGATATATACAAATGTAAGCATGCTATTTCTTTTCAAAGTGCTCCATCTAGAGCTGTGATGGACTAATGCAGCTCTATTACCAACATCTTTTTTTAGCTGCTCCAGCTGCTATGTTCTTGGTTATATCCTTCTAATAATTGTTGTTTGAAACATAGCGTATTCAAGTCCATCTGTTATTCTTATAATACTGAGCTCCTGAGAAGATAAGAACACTCACTTTATAAAAGACAAATGGTGGAAGTCCATTTATCCATCTGTGCCACTGAATCAACTGTAGTATCTACTAGTTCCCTGTTATCCATAACATCTATGATACTGATACCCATATCCACAGCAGTTCTGTAGCCAGTTCTTGAAATTTATTTCTGGTTATGTCCAAATTTATGGTTACAGCCTATGGCCACTTGGGATTTTTGACTTTCATCATTTAAAGTGCATTTCTCATTGTTATATCAGCTAAATGAGAGAGTGAAGTGAGTGCTTTGAGGAACGATCTGTCTGTCAGTCTTTTATCAAGGTGAAGTAGTACTCAGTTCTCACTTAAATTTTCTGCTAAAAGAACATGGAAAAATCTGGGAGAGAACAAGCAATGTCTCAGTCAGCTTCACAGCTCTCTGTAGTTTTTTTGCAGGAAGGTGGGTGTTTTCATGCAACCTCACCTTCCTGCAACTCCGCCCCCTGCAGCCCTCCCATGTGGCAGAACCATTCCGCCGCAGCTGCATCCCCGTGCGGACACAAAAAACAGGAAAGCGGAATCAGCTCAAGCTAGTTTTTCCTCAGACTTCTGTGGTGCCTGGAGATCATTTTACTGATCATAAAACCTGGAAGGATAGCAGGGAGTGTAGATTCAAAATGGCTCAAAATGATGACCATAAGTCACATTTACTGTCTTTGGACTAAGGGTATAACATGACATCATGCCCAACATGTTGCCACTGTACTCCAAAAGCCCATGAGGGGGATAGTTGTGCCAGGCTTCAAGAAGCATTGTCAGAAAGATACTGAAATCTCCAGAAAAACAAGCTCCCCAAAAGCTCAGTCCCTTGATATTGGATTCGACAGATGAATCAGCACCAGCATTTTTGGCATCAGACCCACCATCAAAAAAAGCCAAAAAGTAGTGAAAACATGCCCAACAGGCTTCCTCTTGATGCAAGTCCAGATGTCTTCCACAACATTTATCACTGATACCAATGCTTGCCGTCTTCCTGGATTCAGGGATCACTCTCCCCTTGAGGTTTATTCTCTCCAGCTTGACACAGGCTGACAGACGTATCTCCAGAGAAACCTGGTTGTCCAGCACTGCTGCTCCTTCTAGATCTGACAGCAGCATTTGACATGGTCGATCACAAACTACTGACCCACCTCCTAGCTGAGATAGGAGTTAGAGTCATAGCCCTGAAATGGCTGGAGGAGTCCTTTCTGCAAAATCAGGGACAGAGGGTAGCAGTAGGAAAAAACATATGCCAACGTAGGGCTATAAATTCTGGGGTCCCACTGGGAGCTATCCTTTCTCCAATGATATTCAATTTCTATATGCACCCCTTCACCCAGATGATCTGGTATTTCAGGCTGGGTTATCACCAGCATGCAAAAGTCACCCAGCTAGTTCTGTTAATGGATGATCATCAAACCCCCCAGACAACTTGATGTCTGGACATTGCAGTGGACTGGCTTGGGTGGAGCTGGCTGAAGTTGAATCCAGACAAGATGGAGGACCTCTGAATAGGCCAGCATGTAATGGGGCAGATGATACAGCTCCCAGAATTTGACAGGATACAATTAATACCAATACTTACTGTTAAAAGTCTAGATGTGACTCTAGATCCTACATTAACAATGGAGGCACAAGTTGCGAAGACGTATCACCAGATATTTTCCCATCTGCGTCAGGCAAAACAGCTTGCATCATACCTCTCATAGCCAGACCTAGACTGTGTGATCCATGAGACAGTCACCTCTAGAATAGATTTCTGCAACCCACTCTACACAGGGCTACCCTTGAGACTGTTCTGGAAACTCTAGCTGGTTAATATGTGGCTGCATGAGTCCTATAATATAATACTGATGCTCGATCAAACATTCAGAATATGGTTAGGAAGCATAGCTGTGTACATGCTCACCCAGGGGCCCCCTCCTTTCCCATCCTGTCCAGGCCCATCATTGGCCATTTTGGGACGGGGGAGAGGTTGACATGAACTGGGGTCATCCCATAAATATTTAACAAATACACACACACACACACACACACACATATATATATTGTTTCGGTGCCATTATATCCTATGGCAGGCTTTCTCAACCGGTGTTTCATTAAAGCCTTGGAAGGGTTTCCTGAATGGGTGGGAGTTATATAACTCCCACCCATTCAGGAAACCCTTCCAAGGCTTTAATGAAACACCGGTTGAGAAAGCCTGCCATAGGATATAATGGATCCGAAACAATTTGGAAAATCCAAACTGAAACCCAAATCAAGGTGAGTCTGGGTACTACATTCCTATGGGCATATGGAATTTCGTTCAGTTTGTCTGGAAAAAAATCCTCAAATCAGCATTGATTTGTATTTTATTCAGGTAAATTGAATCAAATTGCTTATCCCTAGTTATGACCCTCTTGTGGCGCAGAATGAGCCTCTTGTGGCGCAGAGTGGTAAGGCAGCAATATGCTGTCTGAAGCTCTGCCCATGAAGTTGGGAGTTCGATCCCAGCAGCCGGCTCAAGGTCGACTCAGCCTTCCATCCTTCCGAGGTCGGTAAAATGAGTACCCAGCTTGCTGGGGGGTAAGCGGTAATGACTGGGGAAGGCACTGGCAAACCACCCCGTATTGAGTCTGCCATGAAAACGCTAGAGGGCGTCACCCCAAGGGTCAGACATGACTCGGTGCTTGCACAGGGGATACCTTTACCTTTTTAGTTATGACCCAACATGAGGTGGATTGATTCAGTCAGTCAAGAAAGACCTTCAGTTTGCAAGACTTGAACAAGGCTGTTAATAATAGGATGTTTTAGAAGTTGTTCATCTACAGGTGCCCCATATGTTGGAGGCAACTTATGGCTTATAACTCATACACCTTTATTGGAAAAATTGCCTTTCCTGCAAGTTCCACATGTCCAACAAAAATTAATTCTGAGGTGTTGCTATCCTGAATATGTTCTGTAAGACCATTTACTCACTGGAGGTTTCATGCCGGGCTGCAGGCTGGAGTTTCAGTAGTGGCAGGTTACCCCACCTCTTCCTGCACCCACATGGGGGAGCATTTGGCCTGGTGTACCTCATCCGTCCCCAATTTGTGTTCCTGCATAAGAGCTGGGGCAGTGAAGTTCCCAGTGCATCAACGGTCTAAGAAAGGTATGTTAATCAGTTATGTGGGCAACTGCCTCAACTTTCCTGTCCCGTTTCAGTAGATACATTGTGTAAAATGCAAAAAATAAATTGGGAGCACCACTAATATGAGAAACCAGAAAGAAATACCAAAGGCATAGTCATATATTTCTAATCTCAAAGAGACACAATGCTTATTGTGAAAACCTTTGAGGGGGAAACTATTGGCTAAATTCATAGCAACCCTGGAAATACTTCTTAGTGTAAAAATTTATCTTACACCCCTTTGAATCCAGCTTTGCAACATTCCTTTAAAAAGCTGCATTCAATACATGTACCTAGCATTATCTTGGATGTAACACCAGGACCAAAAGAGAACATTTCACATTATTCCTGGTAATTTTGGGTGCCATTTTGTTCATCTCCATGGTAATGCCTAGAATCTAATGGAAGCACTATCTTGACACCCCACTCATTAAGTTATTGTCCTTATTTTCTCACCAATAGAGATCCAAAGCATATAAAAACGTATTTAAATAATCAAGCAAAATGGAAACAATCTTACAAAATACACAAAACCACATTCTTCTGAATTCATTGATCACCTTATTTAATAACTTCAGGCTCCAAGGATAAGGTTAGGCCCACGTAGAGTGAGTTGCAGAAATCCAGTCTAGAGGTGACCATCACATGGATCACTGTGGCTAGGTGCTCTGGTTCCAGGTAGGGCGCTAGTAGTTTGGCTTGGCGGAGGTGGTAAAATGCCAGCCGTGCTACCTTTGTGACCTGGGCTTCCATTGTAAGGGAAGCATCCAGGATCATGCCCCGGTTCCTGGCGGAGTGAGTCACTAGGAGCTGCACACCGTCCAGGGTGGGCAGACGCACTTCCTCCCATGGTCCCTTCCTACCCAAACACAGGACCTCCGTCTTTGCAGGATTGAGCTTCAGACGATTGCTTGATCCATTTTGTCACTGCTTCCAGGCATCTGGCTAAAGATTCTGGGGGGGAGTCAGGCAAATTATCTGAAAGAAATTATTTAATTTACCAGAGAAGAATATCTACCAATCACAATATCAAGCAGAAACAGTTAAATATTGATTTTAAAACATGCAATATTTGCCATTACTTTGCAAATCGCTTTAAGTATTAGTTTTCTCATGGCACAACTTCTCTCAGCTCTGTAATTTCCTTTGTCAGTTTCCAACTAGGAGTGTGCATTCACCAATCTGAGCGTTAAAAAAATGCCAAAAACTACCTTATCAGTTTTTGAGGAATATTTTTTCAGTTGGATAAAAAGGTAAAGGTATCCCCTGTGCAAGCACCGGGTCATGTTTGACCCTTGGGGTGATGCCCTCTAGCATTTTCATGGCAGACTCAATACGGGGTGGTTTGCCAGTGCCTTCCCCAGTCATTACCGTTTACCCCCCAGCAAGCTGGGTACTCTTTTTTTGGGGGGGGGGCTCTCCAGAATGGCCAAGCTTGAAAAATGCTGACAATATTCAGCCACCAAGAAAAATTGGAGCCTCTTTAAAAGCCTTCTGAGTGAATTCATGGTTTGGCATTCCCTTCGACATTTAAGTGCCTTTCTCTGCCTCCATTGAAAGTAATGGAGGATGGGGGCACATTCCTTGGGGGCTCATAGAATTAGACTTCCTAATTCAATTCTTTTCAGACTTGTGGGAGGGGGAGTTGAGAAGAGACATCAACAGCTATGCAGCAAATTTGGTGCATCTATCTTTAAAAAGCTCCCCACCCCAGCCACAGATACCCCATATAATTCTCCATTATTGCCTATTGGGACCATTGACTATAATGGTTAACATAGGGTATAATGGAGCTGAAAATTTTGGCATTCCTGTGTATCCAAATATCATACAGGTTCAGAAATTTCTGGATATATGAAATTTTGGGGGGTTCAGTATATGCCATCCCCTCCCCATTCAAATGTTGTCATTTATGGAGGATTCAAATGAAATTGCCAATTCAAATGCACTACAGTTAGTTTGACCTTATGGCAACCAATGACCTTGCTCAAATAGCTGCATTTTCTTGTCCAAACTTTTACTTTATTGTTTTGCTTTACAGGTACTAAAAATAACTGACATGAAATGTAGCAGGAGTTTTTACAGCATTTGCTGTCAGGAAGAAAGAAAGCAATCCAAAGGATTCAAAGTTGGAAACAGCTTACTAATGCAGAATTTTCTTGGCCTTTGTAGTACTTGCAAGTATGTGACTGAAGCACAGTTGCAACCAACAAGTTGGAGCAGAAATCGGCAAATGGCTGGTGCCACTCCGTGACGAATTAGAGAAGGAGAACTCTGCCTTTTCCAGCATGCATTTGTTAGAGGGAGATTAGAAAGATAGTTGGTTTACACAGCACTATGAAAATGTATTGTACAGAAGGATTAGTGCACTTCATGCAAGTATGGACTATGATGTCACCATTTGTGGTGCTACTGAACATTCATGAACAGCTTGCATGCATGAAGCAGCATAAGCCTGCCCCCTACCTAACTGCCTCCATCAGATGCAAGTCAGTAAAGGCACAGGGATTCCTATTTCTTGGGAACAAACTGATTATTTTGTTTTCACTGGCGTTCACTTAAAAATATATCATTAATAGGGAGTGACTTTCTAACCTTGTCTTCCCCTGCAGTTTTTGTGCTGAAAAATGCTACCGCTGAGCTGCTTTTACTCCTGCTGAGGATTTGTTTGGGGAGAGGAGGGGGCTGGGAGTGGCTATAAGCAACCAATGGAGACTTTTTCGATCTGAAAAATAACATCAGAGGGAAGTTTTAAAGACATTTTATACATAAAGTTGTAACTTCATGCCTTTAAAACCCAACCCACAATTAAAATAAGTTTTGGTTCATTCCTAATCCCCACGGCAGCAGGAATGGGGAGGGAGAAAGAGAGGGGGCATATGCCTAGCTCTCAGCAGTTTAGTGACAGATGGTTCCTTTAATGGGGGGAAAACTTAGCCACCCCAATTTGGACTGCAGACCAGCTGAGAGTTTGATATGTTTGCACTGCCTTTCTTCCTGCTTCCTCATTGCTGTGCTTCCTGGAAACCCAATGCACTTCCGGAATTCCAGAAGATAAATTAAGATTACTCCTGGAAGAGTCTGTGTTCATTTCTGATATCCTGAGCTGACCCAAAGCAGCCAATTTGGGGTTTAATTTCAACATTGATAAATGCATGCTCCAAAATAAATAGTTAATACTATAATCAATTCCATCTCCAAATAATTTTCAGACATCTATCTTTTCTCTAAAGTGGAAGTATTTAATTCCTCCTCTCTTCCCCCCCCCCCCCGTCTGTGTAGAAGAAATAATTTTCTTTTCCATTAACATTTACTTGAGTTTTAAGAGATATGTGACTCTCTTTGTTGTAAAGATTCTTCAGGGAGAGGGAAATAACTTGGAGCCATCATACTTCCTCTAGGAATCTGCACCACAGTAATGACTGTGAAAACAAAATATGAAGAAAGACTCTGAAACCATTATTTAGTCATATTCTTTGCATTTTATGCACCTGGTTAGCATGGATAGCTCTATTTAATTCAGTGGCATTACTTCAGATTTACAATTATCTAAGTGAAAGGATAATATTCTTTTCAAGCTTTTTATGCATTGGCTCCAGATGGGAGTTCACGGGACACATAATGGATAGAATTGAATTGGTATCTAAACATTTGTTAGCTTAAAATCAAAGAGATTCACAGGCACAGACTTACAATGCAGAGCTGATTGCAGTACCACAGGGCCTGCTAAGCACTGCCAAGGATAGCATTTTGTCAGCATTTTAATTCCCAGCTAGTTTTCAATTACTTATAACATCTGGTTTGTGTTATTTTTTTTATTGCTTCTAGAAGAAGATCGAAAGAATAAAGATTTTGAGGCTTGCAATATGCTAAAAAAGTATTATAGATTGGGGGAGAGGATTGTAGCTTCTGTTTTGATCAGCAGAAAGTGTCTCTGTTAGTGTCTTCTTACATTGATAATGTCCTGCCATATATCTTTTATATAAAAATCTATTGATCCAAAGATGGAAAAGAAGTATGGTAAGGAAAATCCCAATGTGAAATTTGATATTCTTTAAAACAGAAGAGATCAATAAGAGAGAACACAAGACAGATGATACAATGATGTACGGAAAAAAAGGCATGAATATCTCTTCAGTTTCACAAAATAGCCTCTACCTTCCAAATTCTTAAAAGAAAAACAGTCTGGAAAAAAGCCGTTTAGAGAAGCCAAAAAGAAATCAGTTGAATAGACAGGAAAGCCTGAACATCTCCAGTGAGAACTGCTCAGTTTAGAAGAGCCCAAGGGCATTTTAACAGTCTTATCCAGATCTGTCTGAGATCCCAGAATGTCTGGGCACAGACATATTAATGGAAAGAAGGCACAATTTCACAGTTTTAATAAATAGACAGAAGGGGATGGTGAGAGAATAAATTAACACAAAAGTACTGTCTGAGGGGTAAGAGCCTCTTGTGGCGCAGAGTGATAAGGCAGCCGTCTGAAAGCTTTGCCCATGAGGTTGGGAGTTCAATCCCAGCAGCCGGCTCAAGGTTGACTCAGCCTTCCATCCTTCCGAGGTCGGTAAAATGAGTACCCAGCTTGCTGGGGGGTAAACGGTGATGACTGGGGAAGGCACTGGCAAACCACCCCGTATTGAGTCTGCCATGAAAACGCTGGAGGGCGTCAACCCAAGGGTCAGACATGACTCGGTGCTTGCACAGGGGATACCTTTACTGTCTGAGGACTGCAGGAGTCTCCCACCACCTTCCACTGAGCAGCCACACTGTCTTTAACAACTCACATACTTTAAAAATCCAAAATGTAGGAGTGTAATATAGATTGTTATGTTATCTACCAATAGTATAATTTTCTTAATGAGGTTCATTTCACTGTGAAGAATGCGTCCCAACATCATTCCTTAATATTGGCCAATGGATTTCTTAATTTATACCACCTCTAGTAAGTTCTCTCAAGGAACTGCTGTCTTCCGGGAATATACAAGATCTAAAACCAAGACAGCTGTTTAAAGCATATTGAAAATGTGGTGTCCTTCACTGGGGGACACACACATTCCATTGTTACATAATTGGTTTAAATATTCTAGTGGCAAACTGGATGGATATAATTGTTATAACTATAACATACAGAGCATGATACTTTACTTCCAGTGTATTGTGCTAATAGAATATTTAATGCTTCTGCTCTTGAGTCATTACCTCCATGGCTTCTATACATCCTCATTACCACCTCCCCATATGTGTTACCATGTAAATTAGCTATTAATTTTAAGATATAAAGTGATGATTCTGTTCTAGTTTTAGTATAGCACCTATTCCAACATTATCTTGCCAAAATATTAATCAACACTCAGAAGTTTTCTGATTAAACAGTTGATGCACAACCCAACAATGTTTAAAATTCCATGCTAATATAGATTTGCAATATGATGTCTGTGTAGCCAATTGGGAATGGGGAATAGGAATAGTAGATTTTATTCCATTAGCACCTTAGATACCAGTAAGATTTTCAAAATATGAGCTTTTAAGAGTCAAAACTCCTCTGTCAGATGCAAATAGGAATGCAGATCCACAAGAACTTATGGTCCAATCAGAAGGTGGAGAGATTGTTGCTAAGAAAGGAGTCAGCTTGCAGTGATACAATGAAAAATATAATCATCTTAGTCAGAATAGGGGGAAATGCTTAGGGAAAGCATCTGTAACTCTATATTCTGAGTTTGTGAATTAACTCAAATTCAGCAATCTCACATAGTATGCTCCCCAGAATACACAAGCCTGACAACCAAAGATGACCTGTTGATTCAGGCATAGGCACAATCACTGAAGGGGTGGATGCATGGACCTTTTTTCACACCTCTGCCAGTTGTAGGCAAACTGTGATTCTCCAGAAGTCCTGCCAGCATGTTAACTGGGGCTTGTGGTAGTTGTAGTCCTTGGCCATCTAGAGAGCCACAGTTTGGCAACCCCTTCTGTATACCATCAGAGTGCATGACACAACAGAAGTCATTGACAATATTCTAGGTAACACTGTTTTGGTCACTATAGATGTACACCAACATCACCCAGAAAGGTAGACTCCCAGGGAGGCTACCCTTTTCCTGCACACAGCCTCATAACCTTAAACAACTTGTCGCCTACAACAATTCACTGCCTAATACAGCCCAGGCCTGCAGTAAACCAAGATGCCAGTTCTGTTTCCATATTCACTATGACAACATAATCACTGGGCTTAACAATACCAGCCATACCATCATAGGTTTATTCACTTCTTCATCTTCCAATAGTTTCATATGCCATCAAGTGTCCATTATCTAACTCGACCAATAGGCCATTCCCAACACAACAGAGTAAATGGGCATTAATCTGACATCAAAAATCAGAACATTTAAAAAACAATGAGAGAACATTTTAATCTTCCAGAATGTTCTCTTGCTGATCTAAAAGTGGCACTCCTGATATAGAGGAGCTTCAAGTGGTGATCACTATGTGAGAGTGATGAACTTCATTCACAAACACAGGACAATGGGCCACCTCCAGGACTGAGTAGGGGCATAGGATTCTTCTCACTATATGCTAATTTAATATCCATAAGCATATCTCCCCTACTCTAATTAAACTGATTTTATTGTGCATTGAACCTCTGCATCTTGACTCCTTTATTTGCAACACCCCTCTGCCTGGATTATAAAGACTCAGGAATCTTCATATCTGATAAAATGAGCTTTGGCTCAAGAAAATCTTGTTGGTCTCTAAGATGCTACTGGACTCAAATCTGGCAGTTCTATTTCAGACCAACACAGCTACCTTCTGAAAATGAGATTAGGAATAAATAGCTTAGCCCCCAAAGAAGGTTCCCTGTCCTCTGTTGCTTTCAATGGAAGGGGGGAGGCATTTAAAGGACTTGTGGTCCCTTAAGAAGAGTTGGTTTTTATGCCCCACTGTTCACTGCCAGAAGAAGTCAAAGCAGCTTACAGTTGCCTTTCCTTCTCCTCACAACAGATATCCTGTGAGGTAAGTGAGAGAACTCTAACAGGGCTGCTCTGTGAGAATATTGCTAGGAGAACTGTGATGAGCCCAAGGTTACTCAGCAGACTCCATGTGGAGTAGTGGGGAATCAAACCCGGCTCTCCAGATTATAAGCCTCTGCTCTTAATCACTACACCAAGCTGGTATAAATTCCTTCTTCAGCCACAGATATACCAGGAAGGCATTTTAAGAGACTACAATCCCTTTAAACACCTTTAAACTTCAACTATCTGGTGGTCCTGAAGACAGGCTCAGACATTTTGGAGAGTTGAATAAATACCCCAATGTATTTATTGGCTGAAAAAATATCCAGAAAATACTAATGCATGTTTTGGGTATTTTTTCGTCTCAGATATACCAAATGCACACAGAATGCTGTTTTCCACAGTGATCAACCAGATACCACCTGGTGGCTGATAAGTCCACAGAAAAGATCACACTAGCAGTCAACCCAAACTAGACCTTATCCTTAGTACCATTGATATCCCTCAGCTAGATTTGATATTTGCTGTGTTTGAAATTTGATCTTTTCAGATCACAAAAAAGAATAACTCAAAATGCTAATTAGATTTCTCCACAGGTTCTTAATTTAGTAGATCACAGGAACATATTACAGCTTTAATACAACATTTAAAAATAGCTGAGCATGTGGTAAAAAGTCATCAACATTGTAAGCAGCATTTTCTACTGCCCTAATCAGTCTCAGGATTTCATTGGGGGGAATATAAATTAAAATTAACTGAAACACTTGAACCTCAGTTTGGTCCTATGGAACAAAATTAATTTCCTTTGGTTCCTTTTTTTCTGTTGATTTCCTGCTCAACCAGGTAAACAACTGAAGGAAGTAAAGTGACACCAGAAAGCAGAAAATACAAGGCTATAGCAAAATGTGCTTTAATACTTCCTCCTCCTAACATCTCAAAGTTCCATAGCCACACTTTCTTCCTTAATTAACTTCAACTGTAGGATACTGACATGTTGCATGATAAAATGTGTGCATGTGTAAAGTTCTGTAAAGGCACAGCCAACCTATAATGCCACCAGGAAGGGCTAATTGCAGTATTTCTTGGGGGTTCCCTTCCAAGTACAGAATCTGCTTAGCTTCCAAGATCTGGTGGGGTCAGGCTACACCATGCCACCTTACCTCCCTGCTATACCAATCCATATATATTAAACCGAATTAGTTTTGTCTTCTCACTCTCATCGGGTCTTGCAGCCTAACCTTATTCATTAATTACTCAGAAATAAGTCCATGGATGTCATGGATGTTTATCCTCTAAGACAGTGGTCCCCAACCTGCGGGCCGCGGCCCGGTGCCGAGCCGGGAAGGCCATGGCACCGGGCCGCGGCTCCCTCTCCCCGCCCCCCCTGCAGTAAAAAACTTCCCAGGCCGCAAACTATAGTAACATTGGGCATCATCTTATTGCCCTTAGCCTAACAGAGGGAGTATAACATTAGCTTACCTAGGCACATCTGCAGACATTTTCTTAATAGCCGCTACAGAAGAGGGAGCAATTTGAATTGGAGACCCAGCCTTGGGAAAGTATTGGGTAGTTCTTCTCCAATACCATGTTGTTTCCCTTACAGAAACCTTCTCCTCCTAAAGCTGCTGTAAGGTGGGGGGGGGGGGTTGCCTGTCTTTTTCCCCTTCTGATTGTTTTGAAAGGAAATTAAAGGTTTCTGGAGATCTAATCACATTGACATTTTAGCTGTAGTTATACCAATAGTAGAAGCAGTATTTTTATACAGGCTGCATCAAAGAGATGAGCCAATGCCAGGATGTGTGGAAAGGTAGACAGAAGGGCAAGAGTCATTTCTATTTGTTTTCTTTAAATTCTTATTAAGAGAAGGAAAATATTTTTTTTCAAGTTAATACACATGCATATCAAGAATAAAAATAAAAAAGGGCTTTTTAGTTTCTCAGCATCCTAGACGGTGTCAGAATATACTATGTACATTTAAACAACTGGGGGAGAGAAAGAAAAACAAAGAGGAAGGGGGCTTTTTAACTAAGGAAAGTGAAAAGGAAGCAAGGAACCATCATATCTCCCTTCTGAGGCATGCATCAGGTCTGCCAGGCTTTGAGGCTATTGCTGAAACACCCCTGGTTATACTCTCACCATTGCCGCTTTCTTCGTAGCCCCTGGTCAGGATGTCAGTCTCCGTGGTACCCGACCTAGACTGTCCACTCCAGAGGTAGTCAAACTGTGGCCCTCCAGATGTCCAAGGACCACAATTCCCATGAGCTTAAAGATTTTAAAGAAAGTAATCAAACTCTAGTCTCCATACCAAGAGTGTGGATTTTATAGTGTATTTGCTGAGACCACTTAAAAGCATAAGAATCCTTTAGCAAATCGTGAAGTAGGCTCCTAGGTTGGGGATAAAAGTGAAGTTTGAGCCAATACTTGATAGTTATCATCCAAGCTCTAGTTGTCAGCAAGTGCAAGCCAAGTTCATTACAGAGGGGAAGAGACCAATTGATGGCAAATATTGAAATCTTTACCAAAAAAACAGAATTCCCCTTTCTACTCCAAAACTGCAGTGCCATCTAGTGGGAAATTGATATTATTTCAAATTTTGTCTTTTATTGTTGATCTCTAGCATTTTTCACTTTATTTTGCCTGTTGCTCAGTGTGGCAAACTTCCATTCACCATGCAAGTGGTTTCAGAAGAAAAAGCTTTTGCAGTGATGAATTGGGCCATACTTTCTTTTTTCTTTTTTCCTGTACCATAGAGAAAAAATTAATAAGCAGAAACAAAAATAACCTTTTTAAAAAAGTAATGCAGTAGTCCCCAACCCTCGGTCCGGGGACCGGGACCGGTCCGTGGATCAGTTGGTACTGGGCCACAGCTCCTCCTTGTCCTCCTCCCCGGCTGCTGCCTCAGGGGCTACCCTGCCACTCTGCCACCGTCTCACCTTTGGTGCTCTCCGGTGGCTGCCCTGGCTGGGCTCTCCCTTGGCGTGGCACTGTGCAGCTGCTGCTTGCAGCACCCCCCAGCGGGCGGTGGGAAGTCAGGGGCGCCAGCGGGAAAGCAAGTGGAGCAGGGGCTCAGGTGGCGACGTCCCTCAGCAAAAGACTACCCCCCCCCCCCAGGCCTCAGTAAAATTGTCAAGCGTTGACAGGTCCCCAGTGATAAAAAGTTTGGGGACCACTGAAGTAATGGACAATCTTGATGCAAAGTGACTGAGTAATACTATCTAAAGGTTAGAGTATAAAAGGGAATGTGGCAGATATTTGAAATTCATAATGAGCAGTAATCAGGGTATTAAAAACTAGCATGGTGTGATGGTTAAGACTGGGGTCTTAAAGGTGCTGATAGGACTTGTAAGACGTCTTTGGAAGTACATCTCACCTTTAAGGTTGTTCCCTGGTATAATGACTTAATGAGTGCCAGTTGCCTGTGGTCAGTATAAGTGCTCTGGCGTTTCCCTGTGAATGAACCATTTAGTATATATAAATTGAGTTTGAAGGCTAACAATACCAAAAGGGAACCTGCATAATTAGAATGGAAATCCATTGAACAGTGTGGAAGGAGGGGGCAGGCAGGCCCTTCTTCATTGTCATAGGAGGGTAGGGCATATTTCACAAATTTCTTGGTTGTTTGGACTGATATGTACATTTTGTTCCCCTAGCACCAATACCCCCACTTCTGGATATCCCAAGGTTGCAGATTGAATGTACTCCTCTAAGCCTCCCATGCATACCATTGCACATATGGACATAGAAGCTCTGTGTCATAATCACCTTGTAACTGTCAATAGGCGTATATTCAATGAATATGTTTAATATTCTTTGTCAAATAACAAGCATCTGAGTTATAGTGTTGTATGTTTTTATAAGCTTCTTCTTTAGTTGTTTTGTTTTTTCTAAACTAAAAAGCTTCAGACGGTACACTTTCTCCATTGAGAAGGTGATCATTTTGGTGTACTTTCCTTTCCCCAGTATGATGATATCTTTTTATTTTCTCTCTGATCTCATTTTCCATCTCAAGGCTGAGGTTGAGGGTAGGACAATTGTACAGTTTCAACTTTCTAGTAGCATTTTTAATACATCTGTGCCCACCTCACAGTACAACGCAAAGCTGAGTTCTAAATCCATTGAAGTCAGTGATCTCAGAAGGCTATAACTTTGTTAAGGAATGAACTGATGGTGACTCAGTAAAAAGCATATTTCTCTTATATCTTCTGATTTTTTTTGGAGTTTATATCTTTTTGCAAATAACAGAAACATAACAATGTGCAATGTCCTATAGATATCTGTAAGGTTCATCCAAGGATGTCCATATATCATTGAGAGATACTGTTTCACTATGCTTCTGATATGCTCACTAAATCTATATCCCCTTTTGGTTCAAAGGCTTCCACTTTTTCATAAGAACTGGAGTAGCAACTTATAAGTGTGTGTGTTTATATATTGTTTCCCTGTCCAAATAGCCATTTCGAGTATAATTTTATGATTCCCTCAATTTCTTTTGGTAATGTGGTTCCTTGCCCAGTTTTGCCTTCTCCATATTGAGAACCTGAAACATATCACCATTCCCAAGAAATAAGTTTACTGAACTGAACTCTCCCTGGTTTCTGTCAGTTGTTCCAGAACTAATGTTAAAGCTGCTCTGGGACCTCAGCCAGGACTAGCAATCTGGCCCCACTGAGGATTAGGTGACCGGCTTCGCTTTTGAACAGGCTCAGGCAGAGAGGGAATATGGGGAGGATCATTATTGTCACCTGTAACATCTGAGCTGGGCTTTTCCCCTTCTTTCCTGTTTCCAGGGCTCATTATGCGCATGTTGGATAATGCACTTGCAAAGCACTTTAGAAATAGATTATCCTGTTCCACACAATAAAATCTAGCTGCAAAAGTACATTATCTAGTGTGTGCATAATGGGTCCAAGTCTAACACTTGGGCCTTTAGGTGCAAGCTAAAGGGCCAGAATAAAAACAGTGTTTGACCATTGCTCAAACCTTTCCTGACTCAAAATATGGCTAGTTCTTTCAAAATTATTTATTTATAATTATATTTATTTGCTGCCCCATATCCTGAGACGGAGTGGATTACATCATAATAAAATCGCATAAAAATAAATATACAGATAAAATATAAAAATCCTAAATTTATGGCATTCAAATCTAAAAAACACATTCCAATCATCACTCTGCTTTCTGGAAGAGAAGGAAAGCAGTGGGGGACGATCACTTTGGCCTTAGCTGTTGTATCGGTTAGTGCTTTGGCAGGGAGGCCAGCATAGTTGTCAGGAAAGGCCCAGGCGAAGAAGCGCACCTACCCAGTCCTGTTGGAGTGCAGCTAACAGTGGCCCACTCCGCCAGGAACCTGGGAGTGATACTTGATGCCTCCCTCTCAATGGAGGCTCAGATCACAACGGTAGCACAGCTGGCATTTTACCACCTTCGCCAAGCCAAACTACTAGTGCCCTTCTTGGCCCCGGAACACCTAGACACAGTGATCCACGTGACGGTCACCTCTAGGCTGGACTTCTATCACTCGTTCTACGCTGGCTTGCCCTTATCCTTGATTCGGAAACTGAAATTGATCCAGAATTCGGCTGTCAGTGTCCTCACAGCAACACCTTGGAGGTCCCACATCCAGCCCATCCTTCAGCAGCTGCGCTGGCTCCCAGTTGAATTCTGGATCAGGCTTAAGGTTTGGCTATCACCTTTAAGGCCATATGTGGTCTGGGCCCAGTATACCTGAGGGATTGCCTCTCCACCTACACCCCTCAAAGAGCCTTGCACTCTACTACCTCCAACCTTCTGGTGATCCCTGGCTCCAAGGAAGCCCACTTAACCTCAACCAGGGCCAGAGCTTTCTCCATTCTAGACCCCACCTGGTGGAACGAGCTCCCAGAGGAGATCAGGGCCCTGACAGAACCTAAACAGTTCCGCAGGGCCTGCAAAGGGGAGCTCTTCCACCAGGCATTTAGTTGAGGTTGACCCAAACCATTGCGTCCAAATGGCCCCCAAGGCCCCCCCTTCCTACTACATCTGCTACCTATCTACCTAACCCACTGGATCCCAGTAAGAGTTGAGCTGAGGCTCTTTTACAATTCCATCATTCTCTAATGTTATTGTCGTTATCATACATACACACACACACACATATGTATATATATAATAGTTCAGATGCTATTTTGGGCCTCAAACATAGGTCCAAATTGTTTTCTTTGTGTGATTTGTTTTATTGCTGTGTGTTACTTTGGGTCCCTTTGCTGAGTGGGAGATAAATGAATATTTAAATAAGTTAAATACTCCCAAAATATCCCCCAGTATTTAACAAATCAAAAGCCTTTGTTATGATGACCCTGTCCTATCTAATTAAAGTACTAGCCTAGGAAACAGCATATACAAAAATCAAAAGTCCCTGTTGGTAATTCCTGTCCACATCTCTTGAGTGGATTTCCCATACTGTTTAATTGCTGATAAATTCACAAAGTAATAATAAAAAGCATGTTGTCCTTGTGCTGATTTTGCATCTGTGCAGTCAGCAGCATTCCTCAGCACAATAGACAGCCAGTTAGTTGCCATTCTTGGCACATGCTCAGAACTAAGTGGATTCCTGGTGAAGTGACATATGCCCTGAGGTGAAGGGAAGAGTATATTATTTAAAATTGCATGAGGTTTGAGTAAAGGTTTATGAGAACTTTTGAAAAGCATTCACGTTTACCTTGTTTACAATGTCCATATTTTGTTGAATTGGACTTCTCTTTTTCTCACAAAGAGTATTGCACTTGAAAGCAGTTGTATAGATTCAAGAAAAAGTAGAAAACTTTGAGCTGTGTTACTGCAAATCAGTTATTTAATGCTTAATATACTGAGGGTCATCGGAGGGTCATACTAAATGCATCTGTGTTAGGTTTATGAGTTGCTTTTGTACTTGCACATCTTGACAGCATTTTTTCACCTCCTTCTCCTTTGCTCATCAGTGTCAGAATCCTTTCCTGTCCTTTTTTCTCCATTGGTTCTGATAATTACCATAAGCATGGATTCTCCTTTGACTCTGGTCAGCAAGCCCTGCTTGAAAAGTGCTGTGTCAGTCTTGCTTTTTGGAAAAACTGACCTTGGCCTGCTTAGACAACGCCTGTACAATTTATAGACTCTCTTTATTAAACTCTGGCATCCTGCTTCTGATAACCAGCACCTGTTATCTGAGTTAACTCTGCATACTCTGGCATCTACCTGAAGCAGTTTACTAGTACTGAATCTCCCATAAATCCAGATCTGCTCCCTAGCCCAGAGTTATCTCTTTACCACTGGGGCTTCCTCATGTTTACACAATTGTAGCTTCTTTGTAAACTACTTTTTAGCAGATATTTTTGATGTATTAGAAGAAGAGTTGTTTTTTATACCCTGCTTTTCACCGCCTGAAGGAATCTCAAAGCAGTTTACAATCGGCTTGCCTTCCTCTCCCCACAACAGACACCCTGTGAGGTAGGTGAGGCTGAGAGAGCCCTGATATTACTGCTCAGAACAGCACTATCAGGACTGCGACTGATCCCAGGTTACCCAGCTGGCTTCATGTGGAGGAGCAGGGAATCAAACCTGACTTGCCAGATTAGAAGCTGCCACTCTTAAACACTACACCACGCTGGCTCCTATTCCTGTTGTAATGATTGTTTCAAGTCCTGCCTTGAAGTAGGAAGGATATATCTTGCTTGTAGTCCCGATGATATCAATTCCAGACAGTTTTCAGCAGGTATGAGCAAGTCTCCTGTTAGCAGTGATTAAACAGGAGATAAGCATGTGAGCACCTCTGGTTTCACAGATGTTTTACTGTTTAAGCAAATATTTCTTGTTTTAAACTATTTTAAGCTGAGCCATTTCTACCTTTAAATTTTTAACTATTACTATCCTTTGCTCTTCTAAGGACTACAGCTGGAAGTTGTTCTACTGCTTAACTAAATATGTTTGTTAACCATTCTTCTTTGATAACCTGTGAGCAAGAGTGACTGCAGAGCCACTTATAACAGTTTCTGGGAAGGAGAACTTTGGCTGCTTTCCAATGGCCATATGCCAGCCAGTTGATGATGAGCATAACTGGCCTAGCAAGCATCTCCTGTTTCCCGAGTACATCAGCTAGCAATAATGCTTTCTGATATGATTTCTTGTATTTCTGCATTCTATGGAGCTCTTGGTTTTGGTTCAGTAATCTGGTTGATCGGGATTTCACACTGTTCCTGGAAATGTGTCTGATTACATGTATTGCCATTGAATGGCAGACGGGTATAAGAGATGGGTGGTTGCCACAAGAGCAGCAGTCAGTTCTTTGTGAATTCTCAGAAAACTGTCCAGACTCTTCCTTCTTTTATTTGATAGATTGATGTTGATTCTAAACTGCTGTGTAGGCAGCAGCAGCTTTTTTCTCTAAAATTGGTGATTTGGCAAACCATCAGTGCTCTTTACAGACAAAGTGCTTGATAACAAAGAAGTACAATAATTGAAAAAACAGACATACTGGAGTGTGTATTAAGATATTAGGAAGGCTAGCCTCTTCATGGTTGGTGTTGAGACATGGTGTTGAGACAAAAGAGGATTTGGCCTTTGCCTAAAGAGCAAACTATGTTAAATTGCTTTGTAAGACACTTAACAAACTTGTACCACTTTTGACTGGTAGGATGGCAAATATCGCCCGGAAGAAAACGCGACACCCCATATGGCTTTAAAAATGGACACAGCTTTTATTTCACCTCCACACTGGAGGGTTGGTACTGCATGAGAAAAGGGACCCTGACCTAGGCCCATTCCCCACATATAGGATAACGCACTTTCAATGTGCTTTGGCAGCCGGATTTTCCTGTGCGGAACAGGAAAATCTACTTCTAAAGTGCATTGAAAGTGCATTATCTGTTGTGTGCAGAATAGGCCCTAGTCTGCTGACTTTTCCCCCATGGCCTCCAGAGGTGCCCTGGGAGTCTGCCACGGTTCCCAATGCGGAATGCCGATCCCCTTGCCTACTCTTCAGAAGGTGAAGTTGGGTCAGCAAAAAGACCCCCCTGTTGGGGAATTTTAGTTAGAGGGGGGGGGGTATTTGTGAGAACTGTAAATGTTTTTAACTTTTAACTTTATATCTTGTTATTGTTTAATTTATTCCCTGCCTGGGAGGGAAGGGAGTTAAGCCCTGGGCTCACCAGTCCGTGGGGTTGTGGGGAAGGCTGCAGCTCCTGCCAGTGCTCCCCCTTCCTCAAGAACCGTGGCGGGGGGAGGAAGGAGGTGAGGCCCCGCCAGTGCCCTCCATGCCCCAAGAAGGTGTGCTGCAGCCTCTCTAGCCCTCTGCTGGCCTGCCTGGGGCAAGGGAAGAGAAGGCTAGTGCCCGTTGTATTTTAAATTACAACAGGCTATTTTAATAGTTGCTTTATAATGCTGCAGGCCACGTTATTTCTGAATAACCATGCATAAGTTCAAATCAAACAGCGTAATCAAGCATTTTCAGAAAAGACTAGGTTTTGTGTGAACTGGTTCTTAGAAAATTGTTTGGTTATACTGAAAAACTGATGTTTGTTCAATATACTGTTCTCCTTCTTCCATGCCACACCCCCAAACTGAGGCACTAGAGTTTTAGATCTTTTCCACAGCTTCTGAGTGGCTGTGGGAAAAGTAAGTTGGGTAAAGGGAACTTTGGCCAGTTTTTTTTTTTAATGCCTTGGACCTCATATGTGCAATCACTGATGTGTCAAGAAATTGAATGTATAAGACATTTGAGAGTAAGATGGCAAAAACTGATCATGAATCCCCATGCCTTTGGAGCAAGGGCTATGATGTATCAAAGTGTCCAATACCTAACCAATTCATATGGAGACTCAAGTGCTAGCTGCCATTAATGTATTGGATTTGTCCAGGCATGCACAAGTATTTCAGATAGGAAGCAAATTGCATTTTCAGTTCTACATTCAGGTTCAAAGAATAATGCTAAAAAAGAAGAGCAGCCTGATATGTCACAAATGGGGGGGGGGGGGAGCTGTATCAATCTAATTAATATACAGCTTTGTTCAGTGTAGCTACTATTCTGAGAAATAAAAGGTTTTGATTTTTACATGTTTAGGATTGAATAGTGAGAAGAGAAATGCAATATAATCTTATATATTTTTTGATCTGATTTATCATGACATTCTGGATTGAACATTTGTAGCCTGCAAGGGGTGGGGTGGGGGGGTGGACCTCTTAAAAACATTTTTCAAAATATTTTAATATTTGTTTTTGTAAATCATTGTTTTTAATTCATTTTAATGAATTTAAAACATAAAATGTTGTAATATGCATAGCTGTGTCTTGTTCTCATATATATAATTGTTTTCCATTTACCACTATAACATAGACAAAGTATAAATGCACTGAAGTTCTTACAATTTGAAAGAACAATGGGACAAAAACCCACAGCAGGTAGACTACTATTAAGCCTACTCCCAGTGACTATACTGTCACATTCTAGTTGCATAATAATTCTAAAAGACAAAGGCTTAATCCTGCTTAATAGAGTCTTACTTATAAAAACTGCACCAATGTGCATCTTCTACATTTATTGACCGTACAAATGTTTCTTTTCTTTCTTCCTTCATTTGCACCTTCTACATCTATTGACTATAAAACTTTTTCTTTTCTTCCTTCCTTCTAGGCCTTACAGCTGCAGCATCTCTTGTGTCTTTGGCATGGGCTTTGGCTTCATACCAAAAGGCTCTTCGTGATTCCCGTGATGACAAGAAACCTATCAGTTACATGGCTGTAATCATCCAGTTTTGCTGGCACTTCTTCACCATTGCAGCCAGAGTGATTACTTTTGCTCTCTTTGCTTCTGTTTTCCAACTGTACTTTGGGATCTTTATCGTCCTCCATTGGTGTATCATGACATTTTGGATTGTCCATTGTGAGACGGAATTCTGCATCACTAAATGGGAAGAGATTGTCTTTGATATGGTTGTTGGGATAATCTATATCTTTAGTTGGTTCAACGTCAAGGAGGGAAGGACACGCTGTAGACTTTTCATTTACTATTTTGTGATCCTTTTGGAAAATACTGCCTTGAGTGCTCTTTGGTACCTCTACAAGGCTCCTCTGATTTCTGATGCATTTGCCATCCCAGCCCTATGTGTAGTATTCAGCAGCTTTTTAACAGGCATTGTTTTTATGCTGATGTACTATGCCTTCTTTCATCCAAATGGACCAAGGTTTGGGCAGTCACCAAGCTGTGCTTGTGAAGACTCTGTTGCTGCCTTTACACTTCCTCCAGAAGTGGCATCAAGTACATTAAGGTCTATTTCTAATAACAGAAGTGTCACAAGTGATCGGGATCAGAAATTTACAGAGAGAGATGGGTGTGTACCTGTGTTTCAGGTGAGACCTACTGCCCCTTCTACGCCTTCATCCAGACCGCCAAGGATTGAAGAATCTGTCATTAAAATTGATCTTTTCAGGAACAGGTATCCAGCATGGGAGAGACATGTCTTGGACAGGAGCCTAAGAAAGGCCATTTTAGCTTTTGAATGTTCTCCTACTCCTCCACGGCTACAGTATAAAGATGATGCCCTTATACAGGAGCGCTTGGAATATGAGACAACACTATAAACAATTTTGGAAAAATAACAGCAGTGCTGTGATACAAATCCAAATAAAATGGTAATAGTAAAGCCGTGGCAATAACTTGACTGCATTCAGCAACAGAACAGCAAGCTCTACTAGTGTCCTTAGGTTGACTATCATCATGATTATCATTTGATCCACTGTTTGCAGTCTATCTGCGATATACTTATAAAGCAGCAGTAGTCAATAGCCTCAAAGAATTAGTTATTTTGACTGATAATCTAATGACTTCTAATTGCTTTCAAAGTGCACTGCACAGTACTTAAAACAGGAAGGTTGAATGAGTGATATCAACATACCAATTAGTGCAATTTTTTTATTTTCAAGAGGTTCAATTATTGATGTTTGCATAGTCATTTACAAAAAGAACAGTTTGGAGGGGAATTACTTGTCAAAATAGCTTATTTTGTTAAAGGCAATGTTACTGTTATGTGAACTCTTGCTTATATAAAAGAAATCATGAAGGTATAGTCCTCTCATTTTGGTAAATCATCTAGTATGGGTAAATCATAAAATATTTGCAAAAAAAGGTTTTGTTATTGAAAATAGACATTAAGGGTTTTTTTCCAAATCCTAATTAAGTTCAAAGTGAAAAAATTATGAGTATTAGAATCAAAAGAGCTGTTCATTTTTAAACAGAAAATATTGTAAGTACAATTTCAGGGTTTTAGGTGTTTTCTATAGAAATTCTATGCAGAATTACCCCACCCCACCCCCACAGCATATCACAAGAACTAGAAGCTCTAGCATTTTAAATTAAATGATAATCATGATTAAATTTTCAATTACAAAAATAGCAACAAGGCGAGTGTGGGTTCCATATTCAAAATCTTTCAAGGACCATGTTCAGAATGGTATCAGGAGATGAATAGCCTTGTGATCTATATATTTTTCAGGACCTGGGATGCATGGCTCTGTGTGTGAATGTATAGAGAAGATGTGATAATAGACCACAATATGTCATACCCTTCTAGTGCCAAACATTGTGTAATTGCAGCATTGTTGTTGGAGGGACAGAGACTGGGTGATGCAAGTCCTAAAGAAGCAAGAAGCTGGGAAGAACAACTGTACTTTCCATCTTTACAGACAATACTGTCTTGTCCTGCTGAAGACAAAAATCAGCCACTTGTCTGTAAATACCTAAGGTAAACTTACAGTGAAACCAAAGTGTGTGCAGGATTTTCTTGAATGGGCCACACTCTGTTCCTATGGCTATAAAAATGTAGGTGTACAAGTTTGTTTTTGCTTGCAAACATCTGGGCAAGAAATAAATCCCCTGGTCAAGCTAATTGTATCTTTCCTTATGTTAAAAGTATCCCTTGATGGTGCTTTCAGTTGCATTAATGGTGCAAATCAAAATTTGATAGTCTTTTTTTTAGGAAAAATACCTGGTGCAAACTGGAATAACTCATGGATTATGTCAATATTTTTATAAAGCCAAAACACAGTATACAAAGGTGTTACTTTTATAGACAGTAAATCTTTTCTCACATGTCATTCTCTTTTTATAACTTAGAGGTAAAGAATTGGTCCACAAAATATATTATCTGCTCACTGTAAATTGATAAAACCATAGAATCTTGGTACCATATTTATTTATTTTGCAATATAATGCCATATGAAAGCCTCCATGGGTACTTTTAGAATATTCTGAGAACAGTGAAATTTTTGAGTGTTTCAAATATAACGCAATGCATATACTAGATTCAATGATGGAAAATTTATCTTGCAAGAAATAATAGGGAAGTAATATAAAGTCTTAGAGTGTATTCAGATAATTAAATTAAATTATTACTGGTTTAGTAAAAATATTAGAGGCACAATACCTGCTGGTTAAGAAGCATGCCACCCATGTGGCTGATAAAACACATGTTCAAATAACTGGCTTCTGGCAGCAAGCTACAATCTTGCTACATAAATGATCTGTCAGACTATTTAAACAATAATGTCCAAATAATTACTTTATGGTGGTTTAACCGTGTCATTCACCAGCATAATGCCTATCTCAATCCACCCCTACTAATTACAACTGTTTACCAGTCATTAAGTTGTACAGCAGCCGAAGTAAGAAAATACATGGAGCATCATGTGACTTGCCAGGTAATCAATTTGTTCCATGAAAGAAACATTCCATTTAGAAGGCTAGATCACGTGGATATCTAACACTGAAGCAACACTGAGCCAAAAGTGTCCTGAACCTCTTGAAATCAAAGTACTGGTTACTGGTCTATGTCCAAGACTTTGCTAGCACATAGCTGCTTTATGATATGGCATGTTGAGCTGATACCAGCAGCATCTCACTAGCAATGGTTCTTATCCAGCATAAAATTTCTGCTTGCACTATAGCTCTCATGCAAGTGGAAAAGTAAGAAAAAGACCACAATAGCCATTTGCGCACAGTGAAACTCATACCCTTTGCTTGCATTTTTGTTTGCATATTGCAAAACGAATCCTGGCTTCTGAGAAGGGAAATTTAGCAGCTTCTTCATTCTCAAAATGGCACGATTGTTGCATAAGATCTTGTGAGTGTATATCATTGTGCATATCAGTAAACTTGAATGGAATTGGGAGATGCTACACAAAATCTTATGCAATAAAATCAGAGTCCAGTAGCACCTTTAAGACCAACAAAGATTTACTCAAGGTGCGAGCTTTTGAGTGCAAGTACTCTTCCTCAGACTAAGAACTCCATACATGACAGTGGCAATCAGTCCTGGGCCTATTCTGCACACAATAGATAATGCACTTTCAATGCACTTTAGAAGTAGATTTTCCTGTTCTGCACAGGAAAATCCAGCTGCCAAAGCACATTGAAAGTGCAATATCCTTTGTATGCAGGAGAGTGGTGAGGCAGAGAGATGACACAACTAGCCAGCTGTGTGATCTGAATGGATCCTGGATCTTATGCAGTTCCTAAATAGGCTGGTTTCATTTTGGGGGGAGGGTTGGGGGGAAGGGGGATTGTTTTTGTGCATTGCTTGATCCAACCCCCTGACTGGTCTGGAAGCAAATTTATATTCTGCCTATGCTAGGCAGAATAAAGGAAATTGTTAAAGAACAGAAGTGGTTGCGGTTTTGATATGTTAATCTTCATCCTCAAGCATATTAAGCTTAGGCCTGCGAACTGTACCACTTCAGACTGCAAGCGATGTTTATATGACTGAATGTCTCTCTACTAAGAAAACAAACAAAACATCTTCACTTATAAAGCTAGACGTCCGAAGCAAGAGAGCTAGATTTCTGTGTTTGGGAATCTTTCATTGGAGACTATTTCACCGTGTGAACATTCTTCTGCATTCTGAAATGGGAAAGCCCAAATACACCTGAAATCATCGTTGTAAAAACTAGATATATTAAAATGTTTTTAATACAATCATTGATTACATTTCATATGTTCTGAACAATATTAACGTGGAAATTGTTTTATTGATTGAATGTTTATCTCTTGTTTTACCAAGTCCTGAAAATAAATTATCATTATGTAAGTGAGAACTTTGAAATGGAATATATAGTAAATACAGCACTCACAAAACAGCTCTTGATTAGGTTTTCTGTGGTACAGTGTGTGGATTCTCCAAGGAGCTCAGGGGGTCAAACATTATCCCTTCCCTCCATTTTGTTTCTTTACACAAACCTTGTGGAAGTTTCTTCTGAGAGAGTGCCAGTTTTAATATCACCAGATCTGCTTTCACACACACTAAATAATGCCCTTCCAATCTACTTTCAATGCATTTTGCAATTTTTCTGCGTGAAATGGCAAAATCCACTTGCAAACAGTTGCTGAAGTGGATTGAAACATCATTATTTAGTAGGTGTGAATGGGTTCCAGTGAGAAAGAGATTTGAGCCTAAATTTCCCTGATGCTAGTCAAAACCATCATATGTTAGCTGCTGTGAAATATAGTATCCATATTGTTACTGATCAATATTCTTGAAATTTTAGTCAAGATAAACTTAAGCAGCCAGCACAGAAGGGGGGAAAATCATATCAACATACCATGATGCCTATGTCTTAACATATACAAAACAGTTCAATTTTCTTGCCTATTAGGCCCATGCTTCAAATCAATAAACTTTAAAATACTGGGGTGTATACAACTATCTGGGGACTTTGCTAAGTGGGACTTTCCCACTTCCCCTTCCCATAGCAGCTCAATAAGCGCCCTAATTTTTTTCCCCTGTGGGTTATCAAACTCTCAGGGACAGAACTAGGTTAAAGTGCTGAGTTTAAAATGGGGGTGGAGGATCAATGGAAATCACAGTGCTCTCTTCCAAAGACTTGTGTCAATAAGTCTTAAGTGCATGATTAGATACAACTCTTTAGTACTTTGTAACTTACATTAATTTTAGTGAGTTTCCAAAACATCCACTGTTATTAACTAGCTCTGAGAGTGACTGTAGTCCAGGGGAGGATTGATAAAAGGACAAGTGACAGCCTGAGCAATGTAGGTAAAATACAAATGAAATACAAATAATTTCATTTCATTTTAATTGCATGGAGATTTTTGTGTTCCATTGATATTCATGTTTCCTAGACAAAAAGTAGTTATAGAAAATATTAGTTACAGAACTTCATCGAGATTTAGGATTTTCAGAATTTCAAGGATGACTTGTTTTTCAAAGTGTTGCCAATGTCCAAGAGTTTCAGGATTGCATTGTATTAACTCTTACATCTTTGTAAATTGATTCAGGTGAGTAGATGTGTTGATCTGAAGCAGCAGAACAGTTTGAATCCAGTAGCACATTTTAGTCCCTTTCATATTTTTAGTTTTGATCATCTCTTTCCTGCATTCCACACACATTAGATAATGCACTTTCAATGCACTTTGGAAGCAGATTTTCCCGTTTCACACAGTAAAACCGAACTGCAAAACAACATTGAAAATGCATTATTCAGCCTATGTGGAATGAGCCCAATTGTCTGGGGTATGTATTTCATCTAAACTGGAGCTGTTGTGAGTTTTATAAACACCCTAAAGATATTTGATTATTTTTAGCTTTGCTTGTATAAGATACATATATATGCATTAATCTCCTTATGCCTTCAAATTCTCCATTACATGGAATACCATGTCAGGCATATATGAGCATTTTCAAAACTTTGAAAAGTATATACACAGTTTACTGTGCTAATAAATACATACTGAGGTCCTAAATACCATCCATACTTCATTCTCAGTTTTTCACATGGAAATTTGAGTATGATTCATTCATTACAGTTGTGCTATATGTTATCACAGAGACAAACCAAATTTTAACCGTGAGAAAGGCCAGTCTCCAGTGGCATCACCAGAGTTGCTGAGCACTCAGAACCCCATAGCTGCAGAGACCAGAATACGGGGAAGGCAAATTGGGAGACCCAATGGGTGTGAGCCTCTGTTTGGTTCCCCCCAGTGGGTATAATCTGCCACTGGCTGGTCGAGGAGGCAAGAGGCCTCTTTAAAAGGGCAGCCCCGCCCCTGAACAGCACACACAGGAACACTACACGCAAGCTGTGCCCATGCCACCTGCCCTCTCTGCTTTCTCCTTGACAGCCCCACCCTCCGATTTGGCAACCTGCAGCCTAGTGGTAAGGGTGTGGCTATGATTTCCATTATGAACACATCTTTTGACATGCCTCTTGTTCCTTAACTATTGTTTCAAGATAGTTAACAATCCTTGACTAGATCTATGTATTTCCCCAGCCTAATTCACCAGTTTAGGTTGTGTGTTCTTAATCCCAAGTGCAATAGATCTTAATCACAGATCTCTTGTGTCATATCAAATGTAGACATTACTGTCTTGGTGGTTTTCAATGAAATCATTCCCAAATTATAAAAGGCTTATATTTACACTTATATTTAAGTACTCAGGTTTTCAGGGAAAGAGAAATGCAAAGCTATTCACATTTCAGAAACACACAGTGAAAAAAAAAATGTTCGTTTGATACTGCATTCCATTCAGCAGACTGTATTAAAAGATAAGGAGCCACTGCAGATTCTTTAGGGCTTGTCTGCTCAGCCAGTTTCTCCCCATTCCATGCAGAGCCAAGCAGAGACAATTGCTCTGCAACTTGATAGGTTTCTCCCATAGACTTTCATCACAGCATGGGCATTGCTTCATCCTGAAAGGCGATATTTACCTTTTCATCTATTTTGTATATGAAATTCCTTGTTCAATTTCCTTGGAAATACAAACCTGGCTGTTCTGTCTCTTTCAGCTATTGTGCAACAATCTGTGAAGTTCTGACCATCTTGCTCTTTTCCCTAAAACATGCTCCTGGAATTTTTTTTAAGCCATAAAAGCTGCTGGAGTTTATGTCCATTTTCCATAAGTCTGTTTTTCCTTAGAACTGTGGTCTAGCATCCTGGGGACAACATATCTACTACTATTAGGTTTATTTAAAACACATATATCACATTTTCCTCATTTCTACCTATGGTGGTTAATCTGCAGCTGTTGGTACATGTACTCTGAAAGTTTGTTCTTCAGTCTTCTTCCAAAGATGTTAAGGTCCAATATGTAGGATTATCTCATATTATCAAATGCCCAGAAAAAACAACAACATGACTTTCATAACTGAGCAAGAATTTGAGCCAGGTTTTCTGTAGCCTGTTCCTTTAATCTAGGCATTACTCAATATTGAATTTCCTTCTGAAACTGAAAAATAGGCTACGGTAAATTATTCATGATTTATTGTCTCTAATGAACATAAAAGTTGTTCTCTATATCAAAATATTTATAAATAGCATAATTACAGAAGAAAACACAGTGTGTTTATTGGATGAGGAAAGGTAGCATTTATCAAATACGCATATTTGAGCTCAAAGATGGACATCTGATTTGTTTTTTTCATAATTTTGTGATTAAGTTTGTTCAGTGGTCTCATCAGTTTATGAGATCAGTTTATAAGATGAAATTGCAACAAAAACATAACCATCAGCCCTGTTAAATTGAAGTGTTCACTTTCAAGCAGCTATATAATGCCATATGTCATTTAATCCATTAAATTGGGACTCCCTGGATAGTATACCTTCCTGGAAGAGTTTGATAGCTGCTTTTCCCCTACACTCAGCTCCATTGTTTCTGTATTTTGCTTCAGTTTTGCCATAAACAGATCTCTAAGAGGGTGAATGGAGGAAAGAAAAAGCATAGCATTTAACGCCCTATTTTAAATCAGAGAATTAACAACAGGAAACCACAATGACTTGTCTGTCTTGGCTACACCACACTGCAAATCCTTTCTGAACACATTCATGTATTTTCTCCATCTTTCTGTCCTTATGGTTCCACAGCAGTACAGTATTTTGGTAGATATTATTTTACCCTAATTTTAGCAAATTAAACTCACCAAAACACTCCAGCAAAACTGGATTATGGATTCAGTTGCCCATTTCAATATGAAATCAACTTGGAAAGAACTGTCTATAGTGGAGAAAAGACACGTAGTGGTGAGAGGGCATTCCCCTCTCCTCAATGTAGCTTGTTCAAAGGAAATTCCTGGCACACTGTTACCTCTACATAGACTATTAAGGATGCTGTAGATCAGGGGTAGTCAACCTGTGGTCCTCCAGATGTCCATGGACTACAATTCCCATGAGCCCCTGCCAGCAAACGCTGGCATGGGCTCATGGGACTTGTAGTCCATGTACATCTGGAGGACCACAGGTTGACTACAACTGCTATAGTGAGCCATTTTTATTCTCATATTAAAGACATAATATCAGTGCAAATATAATGTTGTGATAAAATATAAAAAGGCCTGTGAAAACTTGCATATATGGAAACACATCAGTATCTGCAAATCAAATACAAATGTTTATCAGCACAAGAGGGAATACTGAGACAGAACCATTCAAACAAATGAGACTACATGCACGCAATTGATCACATCTAGCAATAAACATGATCCAGCAGCAGAAGAAGAGTAAATCCACTAATTTTAACTTGAACCAGTGGACATTAAAAGCATCTAATTCTGGCTGGATCATTCTCATTTTTAGGTAGACGGTATAAAGGCACAGACTTAAATTGCTGAACAAATAAATTCCAAATAATCTTTGAAAATATGACTTTTCTTTTGCTTCCCTAGCTATTTTGAAAAACTGCATTTTTTACATTGAACTACCTCAGCTGCCTTTCATTTTTCCCAAGCATATTAGAACATGCACTTTGTATTTATCAGGGTTTCTTTCTTTTTCCAGCTTGGAAAACAAAACCTGTTTCAAAGCCATGCTAATTAATTTTCAAGATATGCTGAAAAGCCTAAAGTTGCTGACCACTGCAGAGCACCCAGGTCCTGATCCAGCTAGGGTTCTGCATGCATCAACACAGGCTTCCATGCGTGTATCCTGTCTTTTACTGTGAAGTATACTGGCAAATGGGAGCTATTTGTGCATTTCCAGGGGGTATCTAAAGGCTGGTGTATGTGGTTTCTATCATCTGATAAGATGGTTAGTAATGATGCCACCAGTTGCTTTTTCAGTGATAGGCAGGATAAATTCAGTGCTCCTGAACAAAGGAACAATGTGGCCAGAGCTGACCACAGCTTGATGGGGGGGGGGGGGAATACGCGTGCAGCTAGGTGCATGCGTAGCTGGATCGGATTATGTGCAGTCTAAATATCCAGGAACAAGCACCACATAAGCTTCTTTATATGCTTGATTTGCCTTAAAACATCTGCACTCCTTCCTACTCATTTTTTTTCATTTTTGTCTATTCTGTATCAGATGTATAGCTATATAAAATGTTTTTAAAATAAAAAAGATACTATTAGCAGCAGACTAGCAAATGGAATAGAGTGGACCAATAATTCTTCGCTCCTGTTGTAAACTGTTGCTTTATAAACTGATTGTGCTAATTAACCGTTACTGTGCTTTTACTCAATAGTTGCCATTGTCAGAAATGAGTTCTGAGAGATCACCTTTGTGTTTATGGAAAAGTGTAGATAATTCCCTCAGTACAAGCACAGTGACTTGAGCTGAATGATATTCACGACGGTACTTGTGCTCTGACTTGTAAACATTGTACATATGTATTTGGTATTTTGTTTGAAATGAAGACACAAAATAGTTAAGAAGAGAGATCATCCCTGTAAATAGATATAATCAGAGTCCATGTATACAACCATTCCTTTAGAGTCCCAATGGTGAAGAGTGTCTTTATTGGATAGAGACTGCTTTCTTTTCATGGCAGTGGTTACATGTGCTATAGTAAAGAACACAGTGTGTGAAGTATTTAGTGTACTACAGTACCATAGTTCTTTTGGTCTGTTCAGTAAGTTACAATTTGTGATGAAATGAAGTTGAAAGTAGTGCTTCATACTAACAAATTTCTTTGGTTACAACTTGATTTTTTCTTGTAAACCTTTAAAGAAAAACTTGAAAATTTTATATATTTGGATTTTGTAGATTTTTTTTATTTTATTGCAACACAAAGTACCAAATCATTAAATAAAGTACACTGTGGTCATTTTAATGATGCTGTGGAGTCTTTTTATTTTTATTTTTTCTATTTAGGAGAAGAGAAGAAGGGAAGTTGTTTTTTTAAACCCTGCTTTTAACTTCGCAAAGAAGTCTCAAAACAGCTTACAATTGCCTTCCCTTTCTCTCCCAACAACAGACAACCTGTGAGATAGGTGAGGCTGAGAGAGCTCTGAGAGAAACTGCTCTGTGAGGTCTGTGACTAGCTCAAGGTCACCTAGCTGGCTGTATGTGAAGGAATGAGTAATCAAATTCGGCTGGCCATATTAGAAGCTCTTAATTAATTAGAAGCTCTACATTGTTTCAATGCATTATATAGTATTACAATAAGATTTTGAAGATTTGGTTTAATCCATGAGTCTGTGAGAACCATTTATAGAATTTTGTTGAAAACAGTTCCCTACAGAGTTATAACAGTCTCAAACAAACCAATATCTTTCCTAAAACTGGAATAAGTATTGCCTACATTAACTGGCAACAGCTCTCTACTAACTTTCATAATACATGATACCTCAGATTAGGGATGGACATGAACCTTAAAAAGGCAGTTCATTTTGAGATTCACAGTGAAAAAATGTGGTTTAAATTGTTCTGAGCCGTGTAAACCAAACAGTTGAGTGGTGAGAAGTTCCTAGCTATTTTTCATGAAGAACAAAATGCAGGGGTAAAGCCTACACAGCGGATCATGGACCACCACAAACTGCCCCCCCTCCTTATTTCAGTTGGTCAGTTCATTAACCTTGGCCAATTTGAAATTAGCCAAAATTCGTAATTAACTTTGGTTTGTCAGCCAGTTTGCGCCCATCACTACCTAAAAACTTTTAGCTGGGTATGCAACTTAACATGGTCACAGAGAGAGAGGTTAAATGCTGTTACAGACACTACAGAGCCCAAGACTAAGAGACCTTCTGTGTAATGTTGGTGAGTGGCAGCAATAGGCTGAGTTGCTAACTGGAAAACCTGAGTGTGTTACCAACCTTTGTGGATAATGCTCAATCAGAAAGAAGGCACACCCATAGTCAACCAGGACAAATTCCAGGAGCTTATTAAAACAATGCAACAAATAAAATTCAGGCAAATTAAATGGCATACCAATATTATTAATCACACACCTAATAGTTATGTTACAATGAACAGCCAATGGGGAATTCTGTATCCATGTCTCCTACCCTTCCAATTAATAAACTAACATAATCTGACCTAAATTGTCAGCTTCACTAAGGGTCAGTTCTCCACTGTGACCATGATGGGTCATGTTGATCAGAAACTTGCTTGGATGCTCTAAGCTTAATGCACAAGTGTCTAGGGCCCAATTTAGATCAGGACGCAAAGAAGTTCCCCTCCTCTGTGGAGGCTAGGATTTTAAATTATGTGTGAAGTTCAACAAGTATGGCCCTGACAGACTGAACCTATGTGGTTTTAAATCTGTGTGGTGGAATGAACTACAGCCTAATTCAGAGGTCCCTAACCATTTTTTTTAAGCCTGCAGGCACATTTAGATTTCTGACACCGAGTGGTAGCTAGAACCGCAACATGGCAATTGCAGGAAGTGGGGCCAGTAACAAAATGGCTGTCCTAAGAGACAAAGCCAACTACAAAATGTCAGTGTGTCAAGCTCTACATAACTCTCATAGTACATCTTCAACATTTTAGGCAGGGTGTCTTTTTATTTATTTTTATTTTTAATATATTTTGTTATATTTATAAACCGCCACACCCAGCACAGAATATACTCTAATACAGTGGTCCGCAAACTTTTCCAGGCTGCGGCCGGCGGCGGCAGAGAGGACGATCACCCGGCCATGCATGCCATGCATCCGCGGCACTCCCGTGCATGTGTGCGCATGCATGGCCGGGTTGCACATGCACATTTGTGCCATGCGTGCCTGCAAATGCGCACGCACAGCATGCGGGGGAGTGCCGCATATGTGCGTTTGCGGCTGCGCATGGCACAGACACGCTTGTGCGACCCAGCTGTGCATGCGCACATGCGTGGGAGTGCCGCACATGCGTGTTTGCCGGCGTGAAATTCCACAAACACGCATGCGCGACCTGGCCATGCATACAGTGGCCGTGGCCTGGTGGTTGGGGACCACCGCTCTAATATCTATTAACAGTTTTGAAACACATTTTTACATGTAAAATAATGGGGGGAAATTATACATCCCATGGCTTTGCTAACCATGTCTCTTTCTCCTCCCCAGCATGGACCATAAATAAGCTAACCCTAACCCTATGAGGACAAAATGGCATAGTTTGGTCGCTGTCATATTATTCGAAATCATATTCCTTATCACTTGTAATCCATCTTTGTGTGGAATATTGGTATATAGAGATTCCACATTCATGATGGCTAAAATAGTATTCTCTGAAAGGTTGTTTATAGATTGTATTTTCCTCAAACATCTGTGGTGTTGCGAACATAACTAGGAGTGTCAATGGCATGGGACCTTAGAATAGAGACTATATAGCCAGATATCCCAATAGTAATAGTGCCTAGGCCAGAGACAATAAAGAAGTCCTGTGACACCTTAGAGACTAACAGGAGCTTTAGGGTGTTATTGTTATTGTTATTTGACTTTTAGACCCCCACTCCTGGAATGCTCGTGGCGGGTTACATTCAATAAAAATCCCAATAAAATACTCCTAAGAATACAACAATATCCTGACAGAACCCAACATCCAAGACATATGCGGCGACATAACACAACTAAAATACTCCCCCAAAACCAACTACAAAAGTAGTTCCTGCTAAAGTAGGAAGTCAAAATGAAGCCAAAAGATAACCGGGATAACAGGCAAGTTTGGCCTTGGAGTACAAAATGGAGCGGGGCACAGGCTGGTAGAATTTTGTCAAGAGAATACAATGGTCACAGCAAACAGTCTTTTCCAACAACCCAAGAGAGGACTCTATACATGGACAACACCAGACGGTCAACACAGAAATCAGATTGGCTATGTGCTCTGCAGCCAAAGAGGGAGAAGTTCTATACAGTCAGTAAACACAAGACCAGGAGGCAATTGTGGGTCCGACCATCAGCTTCTTGTTGCAAAATT
This sequence comes from Paroedura picta, assembly GCF_049243985.1. Classification (NCBI taxonomy): domain Eukaryota; kingdom Metazoa; phylum Chordata; class Lepidosauria; order Squamata; family Gekkonidae; genus Paroedura; species Paroedura picta. The sequence continues at coordinate 37,112,929 of NC_135377.1, read as the reverse complement.
TAGGCTCAAATTGAAGAAAGTAGGGAAAAGCACTAGGCCACAGGTAAGAACTAAATGATATCCTTAACAAATATACAGTAGAGGTGACAAATAGATTTAAGGAATTAGATCTGATAGACAGAGTGCCTGAAGAACTATGGACAGAGGTTTGAAACATTGTACAAGAGGTAGCAACTAAAACAGAGTTCCCAAAGAAATCCCAAAGAAAAAGAAATGCAAGAAAGCAAAATGGTTGTCTAAGGAAGTTTTACAAATAGCTGAGGAGAGAAGGAAAGTGAAAGGCAAGGGAGAAAGATACTCCCAATTGAATACAGAATTTCAGAGAATAGGTAGAAGAATAGCTCCTGGGGAGGAAAGCTATGGCAAATCTAGACAGCATCCTAAAAAGCAGAGACATCACCCTGCCAACAAAAGTGCTTGTAGTCAAGGCTATGGTCTTCCCAGTTGCAATGTATGGCTGTGAAAGTTGGACCATAAGGAAGGCCGAACGTCAAAGAATTGAGGCTTTTGAACTCTGGTGCTGAAGAAGACTCTTGTGAGTCCCTTGGATTGCAAGGCGAACAGACCAGTCAATCCTAGAGGAGATCAGCCCTGACTGCTCCTTAGAAGGCCAGATACTGAAGATGAAACTTATATACTTTGGCCACCTCATGAGAAGGAAGGACTCCCTAGAGAAGAGCCTAATGCTTGAAGTGACTGAGGGCAAAAGAAGAAGGGGACAACAGAGAATGAGGTGGCTGGATGGAGTAACTGAAGCAGACGGAGCAAACTTAAATGGACTCCGGGGAATGGTAGAGGACAGGAAGGCCTGGAGGATCTTTGTCCATAGGGTCTTGATGGGTTGGACATGACTTCGCACCTAACAACAACGGAAACCAACTCCGGGGGTGACATGAAAAACGATCTCAACTGCCCATAGAATAGTTCAGGAGGGGGGTCCAGATCTTCCTGGTGTGCTGGCCTCAACCATAAACCTGGCAGAAGAGCTCCGTCTTGAAGAGTCAAAACTCGCTTTGTCAAACAGGAATTGTATGCATTTCACTAACCAAGTTATAGTTCATCAAACCAAGGTTTGAATCCTTGATTTTAAGTTAGATTATTAACCAAAGTTTGTCTTGAACATGGTTTCATGTGATGTATGAATGCAGACAGCCTTGCTTCATCCTGACTTATTTCTGCCATTCCCTGGCTTCACAGGCCCTGGCTACTGAGATGCTTGGTCAGAGAGAACACAATGAAAGCATGGCAGGCAACCCAGAATTCAAGTGATTGCTAGGATGCCTAATCCTGCTCTCACTAACTGGCCATAGCTGAATAACCACAGCTTTTAATTATGTCTGAAAAAAGCCAAACTAATCAAAATAAAACTTCACATTAGGTTACAACACTGGTCTTTCTAAGCCCTTTGGCTTCAATAGACTTTGAAAGGTATAAATGTGTAGGATTGCTGTAAATGTGCATTTTTAGGGATATGAGTAAGCTGATTTGCTACTAAACCAGTCATTGCTGCTTGATTGAGGCTTTATCTAATTCTTATGTTGAGTACTCATATATCACACTCCAGCTTTTGGGATGTGTGTTCTTAATATTTCCATTAGTTTAAGATCTCATCTTGTTTATCCTCCAGAAAAAGCTAAGTGGTTCTGTACCTAGAATCATAGAATCATGGAGTTGGAAGGGGCCATACAGGCCATCTAGTCCAACCCCCTGCTCAACGCAGGATCAGCCCAGAGCAACCTAAAGCAACTTCCCTCCCCTCAACTTCTCAGTTCACTTCATGCATCTGATGGGAGTCAATTGCCACCTACAACAGTCAAAGCTGCAATCAGTTTGTCTTCAAGGTGTCCTAGCACTCTTTCACTATTGCTGAATTAGTCTGTAAGTGGCATTACTTTTGAAAATGTAATTCACTTAAACCTGTGTGGAAATCAGGAAAACTAGCATTGCCCTTGCTCAAAACATTATACTTTTATTAGAAGTGAAAAGGAAGACATAACTTAATTCTGGCAGTTTCAATGAGCGTTGTTTGGAATATATTTCCAAATATGTTTTAAATAGTTTACATGCCTTTGTATTACTTCCTGTACCATAGGATTTCTGTACCTGCAACTATTTTGTAAATAACTTCCACAGAAACAAGCTGAATGTCTCTGCCAAAGTGTTCCTTTCCTTGAAATTATGACTCGAATAAAAGCTCAGCCTTTTATATAAATGCCTAAAAGAATTTTTCTTATTGGTGAAAAGGGAGGGATGCATACTGGACAATGTTGCCTATTTTCTCCTCTCATGATTATTTTTGTTTTTGAAATGCTAAATAGAAATATAAGACAAGACAAGAGTACACGAGGCTTTAAAATTAGAAAAGAAACTTAGAAAATCAGAGCTTTTGCAGGTAATGTGGTTTTGACCTTGGAAATTGTTTAATGGGAATAGTTATTAATAAGATGAAAGAATTTGGTTCAGCTGCAGGGGTTAAAAATCAATAGCGAAAAAACAAGATGTTTGTTATGTATGTTGACAATCCATGCCATTGAACCTTGTGCAAATAAGGGCTTGAGAACTTAACAATCGCAGCCTTATATCTGAACTATCTACATGGACCAGTGAGCTGTCTTCACTTGGGACCAATCAGGTTCTTTGCAATTGAAAGTGTATATCAAAAGTGTATATAAGTTCATGTTGTGCCTGTGTTCTTTGTTCGGTGTTTGGAGTTGGTGTTGAATTGAATAAAAGAGCTGATAGTTTTTGAAGAACTTCGTGATCTGTGTTTACTGAACCTGCAGACACGTCAATATTAAATAAGAATATAATATAAAACATAAAACAGAATTGATTAAAAGTACTGGCTTTAAGATTGAAAAGATGATATACAAATATGAATTATATGTAGATAAATAAGAATTTTATATTATTTCCAAGCAACTGTATTAAAATGTGGAATGAAGTTTAAGATTTCTTAAAATTGGATAAATTGAAGTTGTTGATAATGAAGAGAATAGCTGTGATTAACACCTTCATATTCTTAGATCTTATAACTTACAGAAGTTCCCCTGAATTTCACTCTGGATCCTAGAAGGGGTTTTTGCCTGGTACCAACACATGCTTCTCCCTATTGAGTCTCAAGCACTTTCTCCCACAAGAATCTGAGGAAATCCTTTCACCTGATTTCCCCTCTTCAGACTGGGCAAGGGTCCTTCTGTCTTCAAAAGAATCCCACCTTGGACTGAATTAAGGAGTTCTCTCAACTGCCCCAAATTCCGATTGGCATCTGACATAGTCCTCCAGACACTGTGTAGACTGGCATTTAATTCTTTAGTGAATAATCTTTCTTTGAACTAAATTATCTTCACAAGCAGCTGTTCTACTAAGTACAGGCAGGTTATTCAGTCTGCTCTCCGGTCAGATCTCAAAAAAAAAAAACAACAACTCTCCATCAGAATCCAGTCTCAGAATTGAATGAATTCCATCCAATCTACAACCTATAGCCCTTGTGATGGCATTTTAACCCTTTACCCTCTCTGGGTTGGTTTCTTCAGCACTTGGAATCTGCTTTTCCAGGTGATGTCTGCCACACACGCAATACTGAGGATATGGAATAAGTATAATGCTAGATTCTGTACAAAAGCACCACTGTGGATTTCAACACAGGAAGTTTTTTTTTATAAACATCATGAAATAGTCACTGAAGACAAATAACTAACATGATTTTTCCTAAGTGGAATATAAAATAAAAACAAGGGAAAACTTTAAAAGAGAAGGATTTAATTGTCAATGGGTTTTAAATTAACAATTATTAGAAAGACTTAACACAAATAAAAGCCTGTGTTGAAGATACTACAACTGTTGCTGGGCTCATTCAATTTTAGCAAATTTAACATATCAATTGTCACTTACTGGGTGCAGAGAGCAGTTAATAGCCAAATTTTATTAACTTTTGAGGTAAAATATGAAATTTTATCCTAACTTTGAAGACAGGGAATCCTACAAATTTAGGGGGGGGGGGGAATTATTTTCCAAACATTATTTGAATGGTCTGCCATTTAGGCTTCTTATCTCATCACTGGATTTTATCATTTCACTGGAATGATGCATCCAGTGCTTGTTCCTTCAAAAATAAAATAGCTATTTAGTACATAATAGAATGAAAACTACTCCCCACACCCCACACACAGACCCCTGATATGATCTTGCTCACCTTTTGGCTTGTCTACACAACCCTACACAACAATGACCTCTGTCTCCCAATGTAGAAAAATGACTGTAGGGTTCAATGCTCTCAAATTTCGCTGCTCTACTGCAGGTCAACTCGGTTATTCTCTGAGTAATGATAATATAATAAATGTTTCAATTTTTGCAGTTTGGAAATGTAAAGTCAGTTTATTTGAGAATCAGCCAGATAATTCATTAAGGGGGAAGACATTTATGATGCCCTTTCTTCATGGGCTCAGGGCAGTTTACAGCATACATAAATAAAATCACAATGATAAAAACAGTTTGCTCCAATTATTAAATTATTGTTACAGTTTTATTATATCTATTATAAACCAAGTATTCCAGGCATTCCCCAAGGGATAGTCCTAAACCAGAGTAATTACAATTTTCTTAGTCGCATATGCTGAAGAGAAGAAAGGAAATTTATACAGGGCATGAAGAAATGCTTGGGGGGGGGGAGGTTTGAACTGAACAACACCTTGAGTTTTAGGAAATGTTTTTCTCTGGACAGAGAACTGGTGTGGGGGAAAGTAAATTCAGTTGCTTTGCAGCCTCACCTCAGCTACCCTTTTAGAAATACTAATCGGCAAGAGACAACAGGGTAGTCAAGCTCCTCCCCCCCAAAGAGAACAGAGGTTTGGAGGGAGCAATTAAGTATCAGAAAGACTTCAGGAAGAAACTTCTGGAGACATCAGGAAAATATTCTTTCACCTGGCCAGTGAGAAGAGAAAGAGGAATGTTAAAGCTCCTGGGAGAAAGGGGAAGGGCTCCTTTGTGCTGATTCCACTGAAGCAGGCAGAACTCTTAACTGAGGACTGGAGGAGGCAGCCATTGCCATCTCTTGATCTGCATACCTAAAAGACGATTGAAGGTAATGGAACTCCTCTAAAACATCTGTGAACGTCTAGGCTATGGAGCTTGTCTTATATTTAACACCAGATAGGGTACATACCCTTTATTTTTGAATCCCTTGATCAACTGGTATACTCAACATGCCTACTCACCAAGAGTATGCTTGTGAACATTTTCTTTTTAATACATATTTTTATAACTTTCCATACTGGAGTGGTTCTCTGTACCACACAGACTTCCACCATCTTGGATATACTATTTTAAAATTGCCAGGAAGATGAGGGGGGAGTTGAAGCCATTGCTCCCTCAATGGCTACTTCCTCAATGGTATACAAGGCAGTAAACTGTCCCCATGATAATCAGATATTGGTCAGCAGAAGACACAGAGACAAGGCCTCAGAGCTTGGAAGGGAAGCTGGAAGTCCTAGTCTCCACAGTGGGCAATTCCTACAAAGGGCAGGTGATGGCAGTGATCGAGCAGAGAGAGAAAGAAGCCCCTCCAGCTGTTGAGAAAACCTTGGAGGGCATGGAAGAATAAGGGCTGCAGTGCAGGACTGTTCTACTACTCAGGGCTTGACATTATTTCAAGAGAGCAAGAATCTTTTTTTCTAGCATTCAAAAGTTTATGTAGTTGATTTTTACCCACTAACTCAACATATCTGAAAGCCATTTCAACTTTATTTGGAAATCCAGAGATTATAAAGTTAAGAGAAATTAATTTCATGAGGAAATGATTGATGTCATCTGTGACCTGGAGACAAGGAGCCTCTACAATAATTTCTACTCTGTCAGACTTACACAATAAATAGGACCACAGAGCTTATGGAGGCCAGAGGAAGTAAAATTTATGCTGTTTTGTTCTGAGAACAGAGCCTCTAGAGAAACGTTTACCTAGTTACAATTTAGCTACTGGCTGTCAGAGAATCTGAACACAGGATAAATGGATAGATGCAAGATGAATTCCCTGGTAATTGCTAAAATGCATTCAGCTTCATGGGAAACATTTTAGGTTACAATCTGAATAAAGACACATTAGCTGACTGCAGTCATTTTAACGACTAAATTAATTAATTGCTACATCTAGATATCATCAGTAAAATAAATCTGAAAGAAAGCATATTTCTCTTATTTTAGATATTTCATGCATATTGCATAGAAATATTGCATATACCATCCCAAAGTATATCACTCCCTATTGTCATGAACCGAGGCTACTCCTTGATTCATGACAGTAGTGAGTGACATTCTTCTTAGGAAAAGGTTCAGAGCATTATTGAGTCAAAGAAGACATATCAGGAAACTTCATGATAGGAAAATCTATTGCTAAGAACAACTGGCATATTTATCTTGGTACCCCATCAACACTTCAGTTTCCCACCATTTGCAATTCCCACTGAGGAAGGGTTTGTATCTTCAAAGATTAGTTAGATAAAATGAAAGTTACACTTTTCACCCGTAGTGGCGAAAAGGTGAAATCATAACATACCAAACTACAAATAACATCACAAGGGACACTCTGCATTTCCTGGGAACAGGCTACCTGCAAGCCGTGAATCCAGCAGGAGGGGGGAAATGAGGGGGAAGCAGGAGAATAAGAGATGAGCCCTGTAGACTCTTGGGACTTTGGTTCATCATTTAGCTACAGTACACAGCAAGGAGTGGGGAGTGACATGATTCCTTCTATATATGCTATCCAGAACTGCAATAAATATTTGTATTTAAAATACATTTAAAATATGCTTCCAGATTAATTGCAGGGACCTGTTAAGTGATCAACAGCTTAATCAATCATAGTTCTGCTCTTTTTGTCATTCAATGTTATAACACTGAAGATGTAATTTTAAGGTTTCTGTTGTTTTTTTTAAATAGAAAATGTTAGTGTTGAAAACAAAGTGCAGCCCAGAAGTTTACGGTCACTTAGTTACCTTCTGATTGCAAAATTTGTTTGCTCTCCATAAGATATATGTTTGGTCTTCTGCATGAAAAACACAGGTTTTAATCTAATATGTTTTTTTTAATTAGCTTATACCTCTTAAACCTTTCAGGAACTTCTTAATAGTTTTAAAGAATACTATAGGGCAGTGGTCCCCAACCCCCGGTCCGGAGACCGGTCCCGGTCCGTAGATCAGTCGGTACCGGGCTGCAGCTCTTCCTCGTCCTCCTCCCCAGGTGCTGCCTTGGGGGCTGCCCAGCTACTCTGCTGCTGGCTCACCTTTGGTACTCTCCAGCGGCCACCATGGCTGGGGCTCCCCCTCAGCATGGCACTGTGCAGCTGCTGCTGGCAGCGCCCCTACTGGGTGGCAGGAAGTCAAGGGCGCTGGCAGGAAAGCAAGCGGAGCAGGGGCTCAAGTGGCAACGTTCCCACTCGGGCCTCAGTAAAATTGTCAAGCGTTGACCGGTCCCCGGTGATAGAAAGGTTGGGGACCACTGCTATAGGGTATGAAACAGAGCTCTCCTGGATGCCAGCTCAATTCAGCAGCAGGATTACCTTCATACATAGAAAAACCTTTCAACTAAAGTGATGGTACAGACATGGTAGTTCTCTTCATTGATCAAAAAAGCACTGGGTCAAAGCATTACAGATTTACAGTCAACAATTAAATTCTAATCCTTTTTATTTTCCTCATGAAATCTTTCCTTTAAAGCATTGCAGATGTTTCCGGGAATTTGCTGGTGCTTTTGAATTAATGACTGGAGAGCGGCCTTTGTCTGAAAATGTAAAAAGAAAAGAAAACACCATCACAACACATTCACTAGTACAGTTCAATGGGCACACAAGGCAATCTGCTAGAAAAGCAATGTGAAATGTTCACTAATATTATAAGGTTTTATGGGATGCTGGCTCCCTCAGAGACACTTGAAGTCCTACCTACAATTTCAGCCTTCTTTTTAAAAAGAAGCTATCTAAGACCAGTGTTTCTCAAATTGGGGTTCACCACAGGTCCTTTTAGAGGGCAAACTCTTCTCACACCCATCCAACTATTGTGAAAACAAGCATTTCCAGCCAGTAAACTGGGAATTGATTTGCTCCAGTCCCTCTTGCATAAAACAAATGGCCAGATTAGATGTGAAAGGAATGCTGCCATCTAATGGGAATGCTGGAAGGAGAAGCCCTATATTTTTGTCTCCAAGATACAGCTTTTTGCCATCTGCAGCTGAAGGAGATAGACACAGTGCTACAGCTTAGTTTCAACAGTGATTTGTTACTTTCTTAGTGAATAGGGAGAGTAAGTTCAAGTCAAGTAGCCCTTATTGGCATATAAATAAACAGTAACATAATATACAATCAGCAATACAGTTACAAAGTTCTGATGTAAAATCATATAGCTAATTATTACTATCTGATTAAATAATTATATCAACATGAAGGAACTTTGCTAGAATTCCTGTTATTTCTTGAGCTGCATTATCAAGAGGAAAAAGAACTTTAGGATAACCAGAGAGTTAGTTGGAATAAAGCATCTGGTAAAAGGAGCACTGAAGAAGAACATTAGAAAGGGTTTCAATATGATCCATTGCACATGGGCAGTACCTATCAGAATAAGTTAGACCCTAATATCATTCAAATAATATGGCTAATAGAATCCAGCCAAAGATAAAGCTCTGTGAAAATTTAGTGCAGGACGTTGAAAGAAATACAGAGCCATGTGGCCCACTCTTGGTGCTATCCCTAAATTGAGGGGACAGCAAGTTTTATTAGAAGCCTTGGAAAGATTTTGTATATCAGAGTCTAGTAAGTTAGTTCCTCTTCACTTTCTGCCATTAGAGTGATATCATCTGCATATCTGAGGTTATTGATATTTCTCCCTGCAATCTTGATCCCAATTTGTGACTCACCTAACCCCGCCTTTCTCATGATATGTTCTGCATACAAATTAAATAGGCAATGCGACAGTATACAGCCTTGCCGAACTCCTTTCTCAATTTTGAACCAATCAGTGATTCCATGCCCAGTTCTCACTGTTGTTCCTTGACCTGTATATAGGTTTCTCAAGAGACAGATAAGATGCTCTGGTATTCCCATAACTTTAAGAACTTGCCACAGTTTGTTGTGCTCCACACAATCAAAGGCTTTAGCATAGTCAATGAAGCAGAAGTAGATGTTCTTCTGGAACTCCCTAGCTTTCTCCATGATCCAGCGTATGTTGGCAATTTGATCTCTAGTTCCTCTGCCTCTTCAAAATCCTGCCTGTACTTCTGGAAGTTCTTGGTCCACATATTGCTGGAGCCTAGCTTATAGAATTTTGAGCATAACTTTGCTAGCATGAGAAATGAGTGCAATAGTGCGGTAGTTTGAACATTCTTTGGCATTGCCCTTCTTTGGGATTGGAATGTAAACTGACCTTTTCCAATCCTGTGGCCACTGTTGATTTTTCCAAATTTGCTGGCATGTTGAGTGTAGCACTTTTACTGCATTGTCTTTTAAGATTTTGAATAGTTCAACTGGAATGCTCTCACCTCCACTAGCTTTATTGTTTCTCAGACTTCCTAAGGCCCATTTGACTTCACATTCCAGGATTTCTGGCTCCAGGTCAGTGACTACCTCCTTGTGGTTATCAGGGATGTTAAACTCGCTCTTGTATAGTTCTTCTGTATAATTTTGCCACCTTTTTTGCCACTTTTTTTTGTAATGGGATGTATATGTTAGCCCATTACAAAATGGATATTCAGAAAGAAACTGATGCACATAACTGGAGGGGTCAGAGTTAAAATGAAGATTTAACCAATATAAAGGTAACATAATGAGCCACATCTTAGTAACCAGAGCATTGGGAGAGTGAGTTATCTGGATTGGTTGTTTAGTTTGTTTTTGGGTCTATTTTGATAGAGTAGTGAGTGCCTGGATTAATGTGCTGCAGGAGGGGGGTGTTACCCTGCTCTCCACTTCTTCAGAAGTCTCTCCACATAGCAGTCTCCCATTATTGTTGGTTTCTTAACCCGCCCCTTTCATCAATTCCCCCTTATCAGGATTTTACCAGTTTCGTATTGCTAGGGTCATACTGCTTCCCCCACCACTATGTCTTCCCACTCCTGAGTTTTGCTGGTGTCATCCAGAGATTGCTCTTCACCATTCTGATCCCCAAGCTGAGCAAAAAAAGGTTGGGGTTGAGGTTGGGCCCTTCTTGTTTGCCGATATGGAGTGTGGAACATGCTCAGTACCGAAACAATGAACTCGAGCCACCGGCTTCCCTGGGACGCCACCGGCTGAGGAGGAAAATGGAGGAGGAAAATGCATGCGTCGGACGAACTGCCTGCCTGCCAGATCCTCCAAAAAGGTGTTTTTTGCTTCAACAGCCAGAGGAAGCAGGAGGCTGACGGGTGGGAACGCGTCTCACTGTTTGTGTTGTTCTGCCCAGTCCTTTGAGTCTCCAGTGGGGAGCAAATCAGAGTAGCAAAACCGGCTCCATTGCCAGGATGCAGTTGGCCCCTCTTGAACTGCTTGTGCAGCTTTAGAAAGCAGAGACTGGTACAGACAAACAGGATTATCAACTCCTCAACTTTCATGCCTGTCTTAATCAGATGCTTCTTAACATGGAAATGTTAACAATTTATTCCTGGAAGTGGGAAACGCTGGTAGGGGCCCTATCAAAGCCCATTCTTATGAGTGGGCTTTGAAGCTAGTTTATAATAAAACAGCAAGTTGTATGGTCATTTGATAATTATAGTTCACTGTAGTTGTTAGGTTTGAAGGTAGCTAATAAAATAAAATATATAAATTAAAAATTATAATACATATTGAGTAAACGGAATTTGCTACTGGCACACCATCATACTTCCTCCTTCTCCAATTGCAGAAATCACTTGGCTGGCTCTTGGCTGGCCTCCCTATTATTCCTCCACCCTCACGTCCTCTCTCTCCACCAATCACAATTTACTATCAATTTCACTCCCCCTATCCCCCACAAACACAATACTAAATAATTAATAACACTAACAATCTCTTAATTCACTTAAAAGATGAAAGGCAGTCACCCTTCCTGATCTCAGTGTTTTTATGAGTGATTCTCCAGATCAAGCATAGAGCTTCATTTCTTATTCAAGACAAGACATAGCTGATGTGCTATCATTTCCAGGAGATCGGATCTGATAACCATCTTCAAGTATTTAAAAGGCTGCCATATAGAGGATGGAGCAGAGTTGTTCTTTCTTTCCCCAGAGGGACGGACCAGAACTAATTAATTCAAAAGAAATTCTGTCTAAACATCTGGAAGAAGTTCCTGACTGAGCGTTTTTTCAGTGGAACAGGCTTCCTCAGGAGGTAGTAGGTTCTCTTTAGAAATTTTAAACAGAGGCTGGATAGCCATCTCATGGAGAGACTGATTCTATGAAGGTTCAAGAAGGTGGCAGGTTACAGTGGATAGGGTTGTGAGTGTCCTTCAGAGTGCAGGGGTCGGACTAGATGACCCAGGAGATCCCCTCCAACTCTATTATTCTATGATTATACAGAGATTAGAAGATCAGGATACTCAGGTTTTAGGTTCCTCTAATAACAGTGTATGTACTCCCAGTTTCTGGGATATTCCTTTTACACACACAACCATGCCCTTGTATCTCCAAATTTTGGAGGCATACCCGTTAAGAACAACATTTCTATTAGTTCACTTAAACATCTTTCCCTCAAACTTCACCCAAGGTAGATTTTTGAAGATCCCTCCTCAGGAGAGATACTGTTTGCATGGGTGTAGTGTTCCCGACGCATTATGACACATACTATTGGTGTGTCCTAAGTTTGCTCTATATTGTCACCCTTTAGCTAATTACTTGAAGAACCTGAGATCCTGCTGTGTTGATGAGAAACGTTGGATTAAAATGATACTATCTGTGAGGGACTGAGCAATTATTGTAAAAGTAGCTAAGTCTTTGCTGGCAATTTTAAATGAAAATCTTTCCCTGATGGAATCTGTAACTGGAATTATTTTAACATTTTAGTTTTATGCTTTGCCATTTTATGCCAATAAAGGTCATCTGACTCTGACTGACATTAGACTACAAATTAGTTTTTGCTGCTTTGCCCTAATTAATCCCTACCCCCCTGCAAAATGCACACCTCACTCTGTTTCAATGAGAATGAAATCAAGTTTAGCTACAGCCCTTAAGGATACTTTTCTGGAGGCCCTATTTAATGACATGAAACTTACTTCTGAGTAAACATGCTTAGGCTTGATCCATGTTTATTAACCTATTGTTGAGACCTGTCTTGATGAGCCGTTGAGTTTCAGACTACTCTGGATGAAGTTGCTTTTAATATGGTGAGATTCCATCATATCACTTTATGTATAAACTAGTAGGAAAGCCCATTTGTAAAAATGGGCTATTCCTGGGCCCGCGGGAAGGCATTGTGGCCCCCCCACCAATGAACGGGTGCACCATGGGCTGGGAGAATGGCACAGCCGCACAGGTGGCACCCCGCCATCCCCGGGGAACATGGCTGCCTCAGCGGTGGCAAAATAAGCCGCACGGTCCTTCGGTGCCTCCCCTCCCCGGGCCCTATGCGTGGGAGGGCGGCGGGAAAGGAGCAGAGCCACTGTGTCTTCGAGGCAGTGGCCCTGCTCCATTCCCAGTGGCGAAGCATCTCCCCCCCGGGTGGCGACTTACCTGAGTGGGCCACAGGGGTGAGGACGGCCGACTCGCCAGAGCGCACAGCCGAGGACGGGCCAAGTGGCTCCCAACTGGCCACTTGGCCCCGGAGTGACACTTGGAGGGTCCAATCAGGAGCTGCACAGCGGCTCCTGATTGGCCCCTCTGAGTTTTTATCACAGACTCGGCCCGCCCCTTTCTCCTTCCCATTAGCCCTTACTGTTTATTTAGACCGCTCCACAGGAGAAAACAGAATATTACTGGGATTTTGTGTATAGGGCTGGCCTTGATTTGATACTGTTACAGTGGCACGGACAGTACTGTACTTGTGCTGCTGTCCTTGCAATCCCCATCCCATGCTGGGGTTGTGATTCTGTGCTGCAGTCCTGTTGAGCTGACACTTGCCTCAATGGGGCACTGGGTTCTGCTGCTGGGCACTAGTAGGTTGGCACTGAGTTCTGCCACTGGGTCTATGGTGGCAATGGCAACTTGGCACTGGGTTTTGCTGTTGGGCACAAGTCCATTGATTGCACCGATTCTTCTGACTTTGCAGAAATCCCCCCCACATTTCTACTTCTCAGAGATTCTCAGATTTGACTTTAGTCCTGTTGGCTTTTGGCACTGCCTCAGTTGCTCTGGTTCAGGGAACATTGCACAGTATTCCCAGATATTTTTGGATTTTTGGTATTGCCTCTATCAGTAGCCAAATACAGAATCTGTATCAGCATGGAAAATACCATATAGTATCCATAAGACATTTTTTTTGGTATTCTTCCCAGTTTAGGTAAACCAAATGCACTTGGCTAATTCTAGAGCATGGCATATGCTCCAGTACCCTAGCAGAATCCTTACATCAGCCTTTTCCAACCTTTTTACTGTTGAGAAACCCCTGAAAATATTTTAGGCTCTGAGAAACCCCAGAAGTTATGTCAGCAGGCCACACCTTCCCGACACGCCCCCAGAAGTCACATATCAACAGAAGTGATATCACCGAGATGCCCCCATCAGATGTGGAATCACCAGGCCACTCCCACACCACAGGAAGTGACAGCACAGAAATATTTTCACTCTGGGCTGGCTACGAGTGGTTCTCCTTCACCAAAGGGAGTCTGCAGAAACAGGGCCATGCTGCTATGTTGCCTGCACCCCCCATGCCAGCAACACAGCTGGGAGAGGCCTACACTGCTCCATCATTTTAATACACACCCCAATGCCAGAAAAGGGCTGAGGTAGGCCTATACCACTCTGTCATTCCCCTCCTCCCATGCCAGAAACAGGACTGCTACTCAGCCACCCCCACCACAACACCAGAAACAGGGCTTGAGCAGGCCTATGCCACTCTGGTGCCCTTCCAATGCCCAAAACAGCTCAGTGGCTACTTCACTGGGCCAGGAACTGGGCTGGGGCAAACCTATGTTGCTCCACACTCCATCCCCACGCAGTTCAGATAAATTGAGAGTTTTTACCACTCTGGACTCCAGTTGCTCTCAAATGCAATAAGCCTCAGCCAGCAAGGATTTGTATGGCCGGGGGTCCTCCCGTTCCAACCCTCTTCAGGCCCATCATTGTCCATTGGGGGGGGGGGTCAATATGACCATATATGGTCATACCAAATTTTTAAATTTTAAATATATTTTTAAAGTTAATTAACTCCCACCCAATCAGCGAAACCCTTCTGTGGCCATCACGAAACCCTGGTTGAGAAAACCTGCCTTACATACGCAAGTTGCATCATTCATTACAAAAGGGGAGGGGAAAATGTAGATATATAGATTACCTTTAATGGGATGAAATTCAAATCAATACAGATAACTACAACACAGAATGGCATGGGTGATATACACTGAAAACCAATGCACAGGCTAGCATTTTTGTACTCTAGATCTGGTTTATCTATATACTAGTAATCAAGCCCGCTTCGCGCCTCTCGCTGCGTCAGGCCGCATGGCTGGGAGCCCCCGGCAGCCGTGCTCTGCGCCCCCGACGTGTCAGGCCGGCGGCAAAGGGAGCAACTGCGAGTTGCGCTGCGTGCGGCTCGCAGTTGCTGAGGCTGGGAAACGGAGGCACCAATCGGCAGGCACGCAGCACCTGCCGATTGGTCCCTCCGATTGTCTGTCCTGAGGAAGGGTCCAATCCGGACCCTTCCTTATCATGGACATATCCTGCCTTAGAACCTCTTAACCATTTATTTAGTCCGTGGCGCCCGCGGCGCCACGGGCGGTTTAAAGATATGGGAATGGTTGTTGTAGCTAGGGAATCCTATGCTCACAACAAATTAAGTCATATAATTCACAGGAAACTGAATTGAGAATGTGGTTTTTAATATTCTGTTTGCCAGGACACCATTTTGTAAGTGTCCTGAATTAGAAGCTAGTACACTATGATCTAGTTCCCATTTTCTTTCATTTTTTTCCTGCAGAGAATCAATTTCATAATAGAATGGTCTGTTTCAAGTGAACTGTGTTGATGTACCTTATTATTATTATATTGTTATATTTTAAGATGTTTTAATTCCTAGTTTTAATGGATGTTTTTGTATCATCTTGTGCTGGTCTATGACCGTAATAAAACTAACTGAACTGTAATTATTACAAATGTGACAGCAGGCTACTATCGAAGGTTAGTTACAGGAACTGTATCACTCCTGTGCTAAAAGATCTACACCCATCTATTTCAGAGCACAATTCAAAATGATGGTTCTTACATTTATAGCCCTAAAGATCTTGGGACTGAGTTTCCTAAAGGATCATCTCCTCCCATACCATCCAGGCTGCCAGTTTTTTTCCAAACCCTGCTTTCTGTGCCCCTGTTTTCAGATGTGAGGCCAGCAACAACAAGAGCTACAACATTTCCAGTTACGGTTCCTTGTCTTTGACATGACCTCCTCTTGGACTTTCTTTGTATCCCTTCTGGCTAGAAATACCCCAAAGAAAACAGACTGGCACAGTTCAGGTACTTAACTTGTTGCCTCTTCAAGAGCCACTCCAAGAGCCAGCTCTGTTTTTGCCCCACCAAAAGCCAGCTTGGTGTAGTGGTTAGGAGTGCCAACTTCTAATATGGCAAGCCAGGTTTGATTCTGCGCTCCCCCACGTTACCAGCTGGATGACCTTGGGCTCACCACAGCACTGATAAAGCTGTTCTGACCAAGAAGTAATATTAGCGTTCTCTGCCTCATCCACCTCATAGGGTGTCTGTTGTAGGGAGAGGCAAGGGAAGGCGATTGTAAGCCGCTTTGAGATTCCTTCTGGTAGATAAAAGTGGCATATAAGAACCAACTCTTCTTCTGACTCAGGCTTACTGAAGCCCAGGAGGTAGATTATTTCCAACAATGCAAACAGTGAACATAGGTGGGGTGGGGGAGAGATTAACCTTTCCTTTTCCAGATCTATGGCTTCAAGTCAAACCCCCCATATGTATAATTGTTTTGCATTTTTATTAAACATTAATATTTTACAAGTAGATCTATAATGACAACTATTCAAGATAATTTAACAAAGGTAATTTAACACCTTACCTTTTTAGCTAATTCCTCAGCAGTTATATTAGGGTCATATGGAATGGGTTCTCCAATATAAGTCCGAAATTTGACAGGCAGTCCACCATACGGTGGAAGGACTGGTATTTTTACATGTTCATATAACCACCTTGTTAATGCTGTTTCATACACAAAAAAAATCAGTTTACATTCTATAAAAATGCAGTTGAATCTAATGTCAAGAAATATGTAAAATATAAAAACACTTTGAAACTAATTACATATTTTGATCCTATCTTGCATTAATAAGAACATGAAAACACAATCCATAATCCACTCTGATACACACAGAGAGATATCCCATTAAAAAACAGCTGTCACACTTCTGTGAGATTTCCATATATATTTCCTTTCATGCATACGAAGTTATCTCTATTGTTAAAATCAGTGGAAAATTCCTCATTTGCTGAAGATCAGCGGAAACTCTGTCTCAAAAGTTCACTATGAAAGGATTGGTTTCATCTAAAAACTGCTATTCCAATGCAAGGCAATGGTTCTTTAGGAACAAAAGGAACATCTGTTTGCACATGTGGAAATTAGCACATGCATGAAGGATTTTCCTTGGCTTTTCTCTGATTTTGAAATCTCCTTTCTGCCAAAGTAAAACCTGGATTTTCTAGCCTTAATGGCAGCCATTTCCCCCTCCCACTGCAGGAGAACTGATTTTTTTTTTAATGCACCAGAATTTCATAATATCAGTATACTACTGTACCAATATGTATAGCAGTTTCTCTGAATTCCCAACTTTCACTTTTTAAAGGAAGTCTTTAGTGCTTCCCTTGCAGAGATATAAGGAAAAATACAAATCTGGAGTGGAAAATACCAGAATCACTCACTAAATCCATACTGAACTTAGAAGGGTGTAACTATTTAGGATTGCACTGATAATCAAGCAAATTTATAATGTTTTTTAGAAATATTTTAAATTAAATTTTGGAGTTAAAAATTAAAATATTAATACAGAAAAAAGTTTCTTACTGATACTTCCAAAAGTCCTAAATCCTTCACGTACATTTTGCGTGTGCATTGGAATTATAGGCTAAGGAAAGAAGGAAAACATGATAATGTAATGTAGCATTCCTGAAGACTATGAAATACACATTCCTGTAAAAAGTTTGTGTAATTTATGTATATCTTTCTTTCAGGACACACTAGACATGACATCACACAAGGAGTGATGCAGTAACATATTTGGGCACCACCCAAAGTGATGGTGTCACCTCCAGATTGTGCTGGAAGCATCTGTCTCCCGCACACATTTTACCAGGGAATTTCTTCCCACCACCCAGCTGAGCTATGGAAGTCAATGGCAGTAGGAGGCAGGATGTCTCCTGTGACAGCAAGCAATCCTGGACATCAAACAATACCTCTCCATAACTGAAGTCAGCTTACTGGCTAAAGTCAGAAGGAAAATATACCTATTAGTTTTTCAGATATCAGCTTGTCTACAATATATATTTTAAAACCCATGAACCAGTAAACCCCATAATTATGAATATACTAGTAATCAAGCCCGCTGTACGTGGAATACAGTGGGTGCTAGCGGGGCCGCGGGCGGCCCCCGAGTGGGCAGTCCGCAAGTGGCGGCGTGGCAGTGGCCTGATGCGCCGGAGGCGCTTTGCGCCTCTTGATGCATCAGGCCGTCGGGCAGGGATCACCCGCCAGCTGTGCTGCGCGCGGCTGACGGGTGCTCCCTTGCCGGCGGGGCGGCAATCGGAGAGCCCAATCGGCAGGCGCGGAAGGGGCCAATAAGCACCCTTCCTCATCACGGACGAAGCATGCCCTAACTCCTCCCTCCAAGGCCTTATCGGATTATTTAGTCTGCGGTGCCCATGGCGCCGTGGCTGGTGTTAGGATTATTTATCTTTTTAATGTTTTCATTGTCTATGATTTTTCACACACATTCTAGGTGGATTCTTAGGCATTACCAAATCTCTGATATGGGCTTAATTATAATATGTAATAAGAGTAATCGGTGTTTGCATTTCTGAATGTCAGCTGAACAAAGTAGGAAAGGTTGATTTCAAAAAGAAATGGAACGAGAAACAATCCTATTTCAGTGAGCCTATGGAGCAACTATATTCAGTATACTTGTTTTATGTGCAGTTTGCTATGTGTAATACATACCTAAGACATCACAACAACCTGTACATGCCTTGTCTAGCCAAATCAATGCTACACTTTCATGTTCAGTCATGCACAGAAAGCCTGTGTAGCTAGTTCTACTTATGTAAAACACTTGGTAGCTGAACCTTTGTATCTTAAAGTTATGATGTAATTCCAAAATTAAGTAATTCAAGATCATACCATTTGAACATTTTAGAAGACATTTATGAAAAAAAAGTTCTATCCCTATTTTCCTTTGTTCTTTACCTCTAGGAAATCAAGACCAATCATGTAGCATCATACGTCTTGATTTGTATACGATAGTACTAGTGAAAAAGCAGGAAATATGAGTCTACTTGCTTTTAGAATTAATCAAGCTTCTTCTTCAGTGCCTAGACCCCACCCAGTTTCCTGGTAGCTTGGGGAAACCCAAAAGGAAAACTGTAGACGCCACAAAGTGCTGGCCAAAGAGAAGAGACGACTGTATGGCAGTGAAATAAAGTTCTGTTTATTACAAGTTCCAAAAAGTCTTCTATGCATGTATTATTTCAATTTAAGTCAAACGGTAAAGATAAGCAGAAGCTTTCCCCAAAAACAATGGAGGAATGCAAAAAATGAGGTACTAGTTTTTTCCCCCATTTTCAGAAAGCTGCTGACTTCATCAGTGGCTAATTCGCAAAGTTCTATAAACAATATCATCATCATCATCATCATCATCATCATATATTAATGATCACACCTAAAGATACAAATGCAAAATTAAAGCTTCACTCACATTATAACATACCTAATTTTATGTGTATCATGGGTTTGATATATTTGGAAACATAAATGTGGGACTTTAGAAATACCAGTCTTTGAGACTATTATTTGTGTGGTTCTCCTATACATATGTGAGCCTCCCGCTCCTCTCCTGGCAGCGAAGCCTCTCGAAGGCTTGCCGCCACCTCCCTCCCTGGCCAAGGTGGCTGCCTTGGCGGTGGGAAAGGAACCTCTTCCCCTGGCCGACTCACCTCACTGCAGAGTTGAGGATGGGCCAATTGACCAATGGGGAGCTGCACTGTGCGCTGCTCCCTATTAGCCACTTGGCCCCAGAGTGACACTCGGAGGGGCCACTTCGCAGCTCCTAAATGGCCCCTCCGAGTTTTTATCATGGACTCAGCCTGCCCCTTTCTCCTCCCACCTTGCCCTTACTTTTTTATTTATACCGCTCCACAGGAGCAGTTTAAAGATGTATAATTGATGGTATATTATGGATAATTATGCAGTGTTATTTTGTTTTGTAGAAAAATCAATTCTGGTAGATTTACAGTGGTACACAGAAAATAATGTGATGTTTTAATTTTGCATTTATATCTTGAGGAGTGATTATTAATAGATGATGATGGTGATGATGATGTTATTGTTTATAGCCTATTGAGTGATAGCCACTGAATAAGGCACCAGCTTTCTGAAAATGAGAGTGGAAACCTAGGACTTAATTTTGGCAATATGCCATTGTTTCTGAGGAAAGCTTCTGCTTCTTATCTTTACAGTTTGCTGTAGTTTGAATTGAAACAATACATGCAAAAAAGACTTTTTGGAACTTGTAATAAATAGAAATTTATTTCGCTGCCATACAATTGTCTCTTCTCTATAATTGTGATGGCAGAAGAAATTCTTCAGAAACAAAGCAGTTACCTAGAAAAATATAAGCAGAGAAATAAGAGGGTACTGTGAACTCTAGAATAAGGCCAGAGAGAAAAAAATTGTACTTATGAAACTTTAGTGGACTCAAAATAGAGTATGAATGTTACTGATCATTTACTGTAATTCATACATATTTTGTCTGGAAAGGTATTGGAAACAATTACAAAAAAAAATTGTATCTAAAATTAAATGGGAAATGAAGTTTTACAGCATGGGCAACTATGTCTCTATTGTTTCATTTTCAGATGTCTTTAATATTATTGCTTGACTCCAGCCAAACTTGAAACTACTAGACTTCATGACAAGGTACAATTAAAAAAAATGATTAGTTATTAAGTGAAACTCCAAGAGGGTGGAGTAGGCAGGTCAAGCAATCATCATTGTGCTGTGGGTGGTTCTGAATTTTTATTTAGCATCTTCTTCCACGATTAGCACTTTCAAAGACCCAATGGGCACAAGCAAGCAGAAATGGAACACTTTAACATCTCACTGTTTCCAGTGGGAAATTCTTAGTTTATGTCTCTTCTGTTGAAATGGGACTCCAAATGCTACCGTTCCACAATGCTGTTTACTGTTATCACTACATTGTTGTTGTTGTTACCACATTGTTGCAAACTGAATTGTCTGTGTCATTTGTTTCACATAAACCACCCTGAGCCTTCAAGGAGGGCGGTATATAAAATAAGTAAGTAAGTAAAGTCAATTTTTGATGGATTCTAACTCGAATAATACTTTCCCTGTCTTCCAAGCATGTAATCACTTAATCATTTGTCTATCAATGCAAAATAAACTCTTTATAAATGACATTAAAAATAATACCAATTGGTCCCTCACCTTTACCCTGAACTGAATAGCCCAGCCTAGCCCAATCTTGTAACAACCTGGAAGTTAATACAGCTAGTCCTAGCTAGCATTTGGATGGAAGAGCTCCAAGGAACCCCAGGGCCATGACTAGGAGGCAGGTGATATAAACCACCTTTGAATTCTCTTGCCTTGAAAGTCCTATGGGATTACCATAAGTCAGCTGTGACTTCATGACACTTTCGACCAGCAACCCTCACCTTCATGGCTTATGCTATTCTGTTTAATTCCTCCTGCGTTGATTTCACTGAAAACATAGGCTGCCATTGTTTCTTTCTCTAAATGTCATAATGGTAGAAAAATCTATAGTGTTTATGTAAAGAAGAAGTAGTAACATTATGGGTGATGAACCCACTGGATTATATATAAACTAAATATTATATAAATATTATATAAAGAGCCTCTTGTGGCGCAGAGTGGTAAGGCAGCCGTCTGAAAGCTTTGCCCATAAGGCTGGGAGTTCAATCCCAGCAGCCGGCTCAAGGTTGACTCAGCCTTCCATCCTTCTGAGGTTGGTAAAATGAGTACCCAGCTTGCTGGGGGGTAAACGGTAATGACTGGGGAAGGCACTGGCAAACCACCCCGTATTGAGTCTGCCATGAAAACGCTGGAGGGCGTCACCCCAAGGGTCAGACATGACTCGGTGCTTGCACAGGGGATACCTTTACCTTTACCTTATTATATAAAGAAATAATGTGCATCACACAACACAGAAGTGGCTGCAAAGACAAATGTTAAGTATGTGACATGTGGCCTCTCTCCTGCAGAGATGCAGAACTGATGCTTCAGATGTTAGATTGTTCACAGTGCTATAGCTTAAATCCTCTGTGGAGTGATGGCATTTCTCTGCCTCTGCTACAATCCAATGTGGACCTAGGAAACATTGCCCCCAGAGTCATAAGAATCTGCAGTGGGAGATTTCATGCTCCAAGGAATAGCAGGAAAGCTTCACTTGAGAGAACAGTTTAAATATAATCCTCATTTCACTTGCTTTTGCTATAAATATGTGATGCAGGTCACTATTATTTGGTTGGATAGATGTTCTTGCTCCTATTAATGAAGACTAAGAATCCATGCATGTGATAATAAATTCAACCAATTTAATATATTTATGCAAAACAATGTAATTGCTCTCATTTTGAACACATCTGGATATATTCTCATGTTGCACAGTACTTACCACTTTAGCATTTAAGGCCACTTCAGCAAAGCCCTTACGTTTACACCACAAAAGGTTGTATGAGTGATCACTGAAGAGGGCTTCTCGAACTCCTCCTGGTGAAAGTCCCACTAAATGACCATTTTTCAGGGCATTTAAACACTCTTCCTTTGTACCAGGCATAATATGCAAAAGATTTAGTAGCGGTTTGAGGCCTGTAAGAATTAAGTACTAATTAAATCATACAATATTATACGTGTTTAACATCTGCATTCAGTGTTGCCGTGACCATTTCTTAGACTTCAGAATAATTATTTTGTTCTGGAAGGAAAGAAGATTCTTCAATTATCTAGACAATATAATTCAGGCTCAAAAATCAATGATGATGGAGAGAAGATGTAGAAGGAATGCTTTAATAGGAAAACCTCTGCCTTTACACATTTATATAATTGGAGGTAGTGGTCAAGATGTCACTTTGTTAAGATTTAATGAAATTTTAAGTAAATGTGTTAAGACTTAAGTAATTTTTTCTCTATATGTTTAAGACTTGATTCTTGAAAGAATCATTAGCCAAATCCCAAGGACTTATATGTGTTTTCTCAGAATAGTTTGTAAAGGTTATGTTATACCATAAAGTTATAACAAATTTGGTAGCAATTTGGTGAACCCATGGGAATCAACACAATTCCATTTTCAAAAGGTAGTATTTTTGAATTCTGGCATTAAGTAGACTCAGGGCCACCACATCTCTCAGCTCATTCTGACCCAAGGGGCTTAGCTAGAGCCACCCCATCTCTCAGCTCATTCTGACCCAAGGGGCTTATAGCTAGAGGGTTCCTTGGCTGAGGACCAAATTTTTGATTGAGAATTTCTCTCCCTTGTTTGGGGGTAGGTGGACTCAGGGCACTAACCCACTTCATTTCTCTGCTCTTGCCAAGCCATGGGGCTTAGTTAATGGATGGTACAGCTGAAGATCAATGTTTTATACTCTCCCACCCCTCCTGATTGTGAAACTCTCTGTGCCATGAGGGTGAAAGTGGGTGCAAATGGTACTCATCATGTGGGGAATCCTCTAACCCCATGAACCAATGGATCCACACCACATGCATCCTGAAAGCACACTGAAATCTGCCTCTAGCAGGGCATCACCAGAGGTCTTCAAGCTTCCTTTTCCTGATCTATTCCTGGAGCTCTCTACAGAGGATAAAGAATTATTACACTGCATAAGGACCAGTAGTTGATAACTCATTGGAAAAGTCTTGACAGCTGTGATTTAGGGGGGAGGGAAACATCATTCTATACATCTCCCTGTTTCTCCTCCTGCCTCCAGTAAACTCTCCATAGTGCCTTCCAATCGAATGCAAGAAAGCTGTCCCTCCTCTTACCTTCTTCAGTCCACACTTCTGAAAACATTTCTGCACCCTTCTAAGTGGCCCCTGTGCGACAGAATGCCAGCTGTCCGGAGGTGGGCAGACTCCCAATACTTTTCCTCTGTTCTCCACAGGCACCTACAAAGGGTGTGTTCCACTACAGTGCCACCAAGGAAAAGAGGTAGCCAGTGGCCAGAAGAAGAAGCCCACTCCCTCTGAGCAGGAAGCAGCTCAGTGGGACCAGGAGCTCCTGCCAAGAAAGGCTCCCTGCACTCAAGGTGCCATGGGTGGGACTTCAAAGCAGGCCACCCTCAAAGAGATCATTCCCCAGGGACAGCAACGGTGACATCCACAAGTGCTATGTAGCGGCCCCTAGAAGCAGTCACTCACCTTGTCAGCAATCAATATTTATTTACGGTCATTCAGACCAAAATTCTAATACATGCAATACACCTTGTCAGCAAGATGATTGCTCTGAATGGCCAACCCTTCTCTTTCATGGAAGACAGTCTTTCACTAGCTGCTGCGAAACCTGGCTCCTTCATACTCCATCCCCTTATAGAGAGTCAGCTTGGTGTAGCGGTTAGGAGTGCAGACTTTTACCCATGCCAGCCGTTGTACTGCTAACACGAGAACCAGCAGACCTTTAGAAGTCACTTTCTCACCTCATGAACCCCATTCCTATCCCCAAAATAATGCCAGCCTGCCAAGAGCTTTATTGCTCTATTTACCTAGATATTAGAATTTCAAACCAGGTCCAAAGTTTTCAGAGCCCCCTCTTTTATCTTTGCCATCCTAATTGAATTAAATCTTTTTGTCATCGCAATCAAAAGGGCCTCTTGTCTAAAGCCCACCTCAGCCTACATGATTTTTTAGCACATACCTGGCTAGGTAAAGGGTCTAAAAACCCTTCATTTGGGCTCCCCCAAGTGCCTCTCTAGTGGTCAGTCTCCTGGTACGGATCCCAGCCAGACACTCAACTTGGATGCTGGCTTATTTGTGTTGCTCTGACTCCTTCCATCTACTCACCTGGCTCCCTCAATCTGCACACCCCACGCCCTGATCAGTAACTGTATAACCCCTGCTGCCCCCTTTCCCCTGAAACCTGGCTATTTCCTACCTTATTTCTCTTTGCATACATGTGTTAGTGTAATTGCATAGTGTTTGTCTTGTGTCTTATTTCTGAATAGAGCTATTTTCTTTATTTTTAAATACTAATAAATAGTTGTGTGCCTTAGGTTCTTCAAAGGGTGTAAGGCATCTTGTAAAAACTAGCAAAATATTATTTGCTAGTTACCCCCCTCTTACATAGCAAATTCCACACATTTCTTTTGAGCATTTGGGGTAAACATCTCTTTTCTTATCATATTTCTGCTGTTGGGAGGAACATTTCATGGCCTTACTTGCCACATTATCTGCTTATAATAGTGATGGAACAGAAAGGGAGAGTGATTGAATGAGTCATAGAAAGAGAAAGAGGGAGAGTGACGGGAGCAGAAAGAGAAAGTAAGTGACATGCGTGGAGGAGAGAGAGAATAAGAAAAGGGGTGGCAGAAGAGGTATGAGGAGAGAAGAGGAAGCAAAGTTGGGGGTAAATGGGATAGCTACCCCACAAGTTTCTTGCAGGTTTCCTCTTGTTATCTAGTAGTCTTTTCTTACTAGCAAACTGACCCTATGAAAGGCTGCGCTAAAATTTCCTACAACCTGGGGAAGTGGAGGGGGGAAGAAACAATACATTATATCTCACAAATCATTCAATATATTATCTCACTCACCATTCAATATCTGTAATAATTTTCTATTAACAAAAAATATATCACCTGGTACTTTGAAGAAAAATTCATCAGCCACTGAGTAGCAAAGTCTGCGCTTCAGAATAAATAATCTATTTAAAAAGTAGAAATAGTCCACAGGAATTGCTCCATGATAATAAATAATTAGACCTGGTCCATCTGGAAGGTTTTCTGTGCCATGTAGCTCATAACCTATTTAGAATACAAAACACAAAAATGTTATTGTTTCAAAATATGGTTTCAAAAGTGGTTGATTATATTAGAATATGTTCAGTCCATTTTACAATTGTCAGACATGACAATTTCTGACTATTTTTATTCCAAAATCTTATATATTAGGTCCAGTTAATAATAAGCTTGAAATAAACTATATAGATCAGGCTTTCTCAATCAGGGTTTCCCAATAGCCCCAGAAGGGATTTGCCAAATGGATGGGAATTATTTTTTTATATTTTTTAAAATTAAGAATTATTGGGTGATATTGCCATATGTGGTCAGGTCAATCTGCCCCCCCCAAAAAAAATGGCTAATGATGGGTCTGGGGAGGGTTAGAAGGAGAATGGTCCCTGCTATACAAATCCTTTCTGACTGTGGGTCATGGCACTTGGGGTGACATGTGACTTCTGGAGGCATGGCAGGAAGGTGTGGCCTGCTGGCATCACTTCCAGGGGTTCTTGAAATGTGAAGAATGTTTCAGGAGTGTCTCAGCAATTAAAAGGTTGAGAAAGGCTGGTATAGATTAAAGATGTCTTGTTTCATAAATTGAAGCATTTCCTATAAAGGAAAACAATTACACCTGGGAGCAGTAGCAGAATAAGTAATAAACAGTAAGAAGGAGGTGTCAGTGTTAAAGTGAATCTTTCCCATAACCCACACGTCTTCTATGTTCTTATAATTATCCACGCATGTATTAAATAGAATATTAATGAAAATAATGTGATGATAATAATCAATTAAAAAACAATAAATTTGGTGTCCCACATGAGGGTGTTGTAATTCACTGGCTAAATCCTAAGTTATGGGACATCCTACAAATAGGATAGGCTATAACATTTAAGAATGATAAATATGAATCAAATCTGGCTAGCCACCTCTCCTTTCTCTTCTAGATCATTGGGGTACAGTACGAGTGGTAGATTTCTAGTTCAGTCAGATATGCAATGGCAATATGAGCACCAATGTGGACCAGGAGCTCCCAACCAACTTCTCTAAAAGAAACAACAAGGAAAGAAGAAGGGAACCCAGACAAGCATACTGAAAAAGAACTAGATTAAGACAATTCTAATCAGACGTGAACATAGCTGCTTAAAACAAATGAACAGAGGGGGAATGCAAACAACTTCAGACTGAACTTTATAGAATGTAATGTGAATTGCAAATATGTATGACTATTCTGAAAATTTATATTTTTAAAAAATAGCCGTACAAAGTATCCCTGACCCCTACTAATTTATGGTCTTACCAATTTAACATACCACACAGTAAAAATATAGATATTAGCCCTATAACAAGAGACCCAGTCAGGGGGTACCAGCCAAGCCAAGCATACTTTAGGGACAATATTCTCTGCGACTGGCTTTAACCACTTTAATCAGGGAAGAGGTGATCCATCAGACAGATTTTCTTCCCTTCTGTTCAGGTAGCCTAAAATAGTCAGGCACAGTCAGATGGATTAATGGCAACAAAACTGAAATGAAGTAGACATCTAGAGAGCTTTATGGACTAACTCTTTCCAAGCGCAAATCTATCTTAAGTTTCCTATTTCTGAGACCGTAGAAGGGTTATTATGTGGGTTCTGAACTGAATATATGTTTATTTAATAAATGTTATTTATATCTCAAGGTTACAAGGTGATGTAGTTTCTGTTTTAATTTCAAGTTTTATATCAGTAAGAGGTAGTTTATCATTCCACACCATTCTCTCTTGAGAGGAGTACTAGACAGGTTTGCCCTTTTTTTCCTCTTATTTTTAATTTATGTTTCGAACCTCTAGCTTGTACTATTAAACAAAGTAATAGTAATAATAATAATGGCTTTATACATCATTGTTTTCAATTTTAAATTATTCTTTATGAGGAAGATCTATTATTTATTTTAGCACCTCAATCTTCAGTTCCTGCATTAATTAATATGATTAATACTTTGGGAGACTTGTCTGGATATATGATTAAATGGGAAAAATCTGAGTTGATGCCACTAGGAGACAATGTATCATGAAACACATTTTACTATGGACATTTTCAGGGGTGCTCATATGTCATTACTTAACTAGAAATACTTACCTTGAAATACTAATTCCTAGAGATATTACACAAATGACTATGCTAAATTACTTTTTTGATATATCTTTGGATTTGAACAGATGGAACACTTAAGCCTGTCTATAGAACAAGGTAAATATGCTCAAAATGAATATTATGCCTATAGTTTATGCAAAATTCCTTTCTGTATACCTTGCATAAAAAGGTAAAGGTAAAGGTATCCTCTGTGCAAGCACCGAGTCATGTCTGACCCTTGGGGTGACGCCCTCCAGCGTTTTCTTGGCAGACTCAATACAGGGTGGTTTGCCAGTGCCTTCCCCAGTCATTACCGTTTACCCCCCAGCAAGCTGGGTACTCATTTTACCGACCTCGGAAGGATGGAAGGCTGAGTCAACCTTGAGCCGGCTGCTGGGATTGAACTCCCAGCCTCACGGGCAAAGCTTTCAGACGGCTGCCTTACCACTCTACGCCACAAGAGGCTCTATACCTTGCATATATATTAAGCCTTCACATAATCAGCCTCTCTGTCAGATGGCTATCTAGCCTCTGTTTAAAAATTTCCAAAGATGGAGAACCCACCACCTCCCAAGGAAGCCACATGGAACCCCA
Source organism: Paroedura picta (assembly GCF_049243985.1). Classification (NCBI taxonomy): domain Eukaryota; kingdom Metazoa; phylum Chordata; class Lepidosauria; order Squamata; family Gekkonidae; genus Paroedura; species Paroedura picta. The sequence goes on along the minus strand of NC_135377.1, from coordinate 37,084,905 downwards.
CATACATTTCTAAAACAGCATATTAATTTTATCAATACCTTGCATATATATTGATAAAATTAATATGCTGTTTTAGAAATGTATGTGGCGTTCCATGTGGCTTCCTTGGGAGGTGGTGGGTTCTCCATCTTTGGAAATTTTTAAACAGAGCCTAGATAGCCATCTGACAGAGAGGCTGATTATGTGAAGGCTTAAGTGGGTGGCAGGTTACAGTAGATGAGCGATAGGGATGTGAGTGTCCTGCATAGTGCAGGGGGTTTTACTAGATGACCCATGCGGTCCCCTCCAACTCTGTTATTCTATGATTCTGTGTCACCTCAGATTTTCTTCAAGATGGTGCAACTTCCATTAAGTGAAGGAGGATCTGCTTTCCCTGATAGTTTATATAATCAGGCATACTTGTTAACTTGTACTAATAATTGGGACCACTCCTTGCAGTCGGACTATCCATCTTGGGGGCTTTTGGAATCCTCTTTTCTGGTGCCCCTGTCAAAGTGAGATGCATTAGAGTCTACCTATACTAGAGTGGATCTCATTCCTCCTGCAATTTCTACAGCTAGAAAACAAAGGAGTATATTGGCATGACAATAATAATTTGATCCATTTTCACATTCTACATTAACATTAGTTCAAAAATTGTGGAAGATGTTTATATTGGATCATTGGACAGATTCCGAGGATGAGTTTTTCATCATTTTCTCAGCTGAGATCTAGATATAATTGGCCATTTTCTGTTAAATGGCTATACTTAACAGTTGCAACATTTGTTGGTATCTAAACGTGGCCCCGCAGCATTAGGTGTTTTAGAATTTCCTTTGTTTCTGGAAACTCTAATCAGATCAAGGCAGAAAAACAAACCAACAATATTTGTTTATAAATATGCAATGTAAGCAGAATAAGGTGCTAGATCACTCTGTTTTGCTAAAGCAATGTGATACGGCCTTAAATTCTGTACATAGTCTCTCTCTCTCTGGAACTTAAGTTGAGAGTTATAAAACAAAAATTATATTTATAATATACTGGACACCACAGTGACTTTTTATCATACTATACCATCAAATTGTATGTGTTGTAACTCATAGGAAACATCCATTAAACATATGCTTTGGGCATGTCCAGTCACTTGGGTTTTTGAAAAAGTTATTATTCATATCAATTTTGTATTAGATTTTTTTAGGATTCTTATGTACTTTTAAACCATCTGTCCACCTTCTGGAGTCTAACCAATGGTCAATGGAAACAGACCCTGTGTACCCTTACTACAGCTAAAAGATTCCTATCAGTACAGTGGAAAGATAAAAGCCCCCCTTGTAAATCAATGGATCAAGGAAATTAGAACTATCAACATTTGAATACACAGCATATAGACAACACATCCATGTTGGCTGGCAATTTCAAAAACCAATACTATATATAATTAGCAGCAATACAGAGTTGGCAGCTAGCACAGTGTACGGCAGCAAAATAATGCTGGCAACCAGTATGGTAGGGTAAAAATGTTGACTAGCAAGTGGGGCTGGTTGCTAGTCCCTTTTAACTCTCACTATGGAGCAGTTTTGACAAACTGTCTAGACCTGCATATGCTGTTAAAAATAACATCAAGTAGATGTAAATACAATGAACTTCAAACCATTAAAATTAACTAACAATTTTCTATAGAAGGGATTCAGTGAACCTTCTTCCGTCAAATTCTTGGTGCTCCCATGTGTGTGCCCTATGTGTTGTGTGCTGAGCTTGGCCAACATTTTTTAGAAACCAAGGCTTGGCTGATAATTTTAAAATTTTGGCTTAAAATACTTTTCAGAGTGGAGTCACATAGCTTACTCTTTTACTTAAAGATGGACCCACAATGCAGCTCATGGTTTCTCAGTATTGAATCTTAAATTGTAGGATTTTCAACAGATTTTTTCCTTATGTTTAACGAGTCTGAAATCTTTAATATTTTGAAACAAAGATTAGTGGTGGCCGAACAGTCCAAAATGTTTCTAGCACAACCCTGTGTATGTTCTCCTGCTGCCCTGGGGATTCAATCAAATCAAGGGGAAACTGTTAATTATTTTTATAATCTTCCTAATACTACCCTCCGGAGAGTTTTAGAATCATAGAATCATAGAGTTGGAAGGGGCCATACAGGCCATCTAGTCCAACCCCCTACTCAATGCAGGATCAGCCCAAAGCATCCTAAAGCATCAAAGAAAAGTGTGTATCCAACCTTTGTTTGAAGACTGCCAGTGAGGGGAAGCTCACTACCTCCTTAGGCAGCCTATTCCACTGCTGAACTACTCTGACTGTGAATGTTTTTTTCCTGATATCTAGCCTATATCATTGTACTTGTAGTTTAAACCCATTACTGCGCGTTCTTTCCTCTGCAGCCAACGGGAACAGCATCCTGTCCTCCTCCAAGTAACAACCTTTCAAATACTTAAAGAGGGCTATCATGTCCCCTCTCAACCTCCTTTTCTCCAGGCTGAACATTCCCAAGTCCCTCAACCTATCTTCATAGGGCTTGGCCCCAGATTATCCTCATCGCTCTCCTCTGTACCCTTTCAATTTTATCTACGTCCTTCTTGAAGAGAGGCCTCCAGAACTGCACACAGTACTCCAGGTGTGGTCTGACCAGTGCCATATACAATGGGACTATGACATCTTGTGATTTTGATGTGATGCCCCTGTTGATACAGCCCAAAATGGCATTCGCCTTTTTTACCGCTGCATCACACTGCCTGCTCATGTTTAGCTTACAAGTACCCCAAGGTCTCATTCACACAGTATTACCTAGAAGCGTATCCCCCATCCGGTAGGCATGCTTTTCATTTTTCTGACCCAGATGCAGAACTTTACACTTATCTTTATTAAATTGCATCTTGTTCTCATTTGCCCATTTTTCCATTGTGTTCAGATCTCGTTGAACTCTGTCTCTATCTTCCGGAGTATTTGTCAGTCCTTCCAATTTGGTGTCATCTGCAAACTCGATAAGTAGTCCCTCCACCCCCTCATCTAGTCTAGATCATTAATAAATATGTTAAAAAGTACCGGACCGAGCCCCGAGCCCTGAGGTAACCCGCTACACACCTCCCTCCAGTCTGATGAAACATGCTGGCAAGAATGAGTTGTCTTCCCTCAAGCATCCTTGCAGGAAGATACCAGAATGTCCCAAGGGGGGAAAGATTGTGTCCATATTCTGCGAACTGCCCGGATTCAACCTCACATATTATTGTAGATTGTGAACTTCATGTAAGTCTTTGCAGAAAACTTCTGGATCCTCTACCTTGTCCCAGGGGTCTAGTAAATGATGAAACTACACTCCAGTTTCTGCTTTCTGGAAAGGAACAACTGAATTATAAAATGTAAATTATATTATGATGAGTCTTTTCTTCCCTTTCTTCTTAAAAGCTGTCTTCTAGAAAAAGATTCTTTCCTATGTTTTGTATTTTAAAATGCTAAATGTTTTAAAGAAATAACTGTTCTATAATATGCAGTTTTTTATTCTTAAATTAAAAAATATATTTTAAAAACCCTTACTGAAATCCAGGTAAACAACATGAACTGAGTTTTTATGATCTAGTAAGCCCATCACTCAAAGAAGGAAACCATACTGGTATAGGGATTAAGAACTGTGGTTTCTAATCTGGAGAGCAAAATTTGATTCCCCAGTTCTCCACATGCAGCCAGCTGGGTGACCTTGGGCTAGTCACAGCTCATATAGCACTGTTCTTACAGAACCATCCTGTCAGAACTCTCTGAGCCCCACCTACCTCACAGGGTGTCTGCTGTGGCAGGATAAGCAATTGTAAGCCACTGAGACTCCTTCAAGTAGTAAAAAGCAGGGTATAAAAACCAACTCATCTTTTGCCTGGTCTGGCAGGAACTGTTGGAGATAAATCCATGCTGACTTTCCTGGATCAACAAATTGTCCTTCAGGTGCTTGCAGATCGCTCCCTTTAATATCTGCTCCATTATCTTCCCTGGAATTGTTAGAGTCACTGGCCATCTCTCCTTCCTTATTATATGTGAAAGTGAGTGAGTTAGTACATCCTGGAATCTTATCTTATAAAGAAGATATCAAGGTTTTTTTTAATTATAGACTTGATGGTGTTGTGCTGGTTGCCAACTCTGCACTGCTATCTTTGTTTTACATATAGAATTGTTTTTTGAAATTGCCAGCCAACATTTTTGCCTGCCACGCTGGTTGCCAACTCTTTACTGTTGATAAGTACTTCTGTTCACTTAGCAAATAGAACTGTTCTTTTGAAATAGTTGCATACCAATCCAGTATTGCTTTACTGATTGTTTCACAATCTGTATCATACATTGAATTGTTTTTGGACATTTCTGGAACATGCAACAAATATTCTCATCAACAATTAAGTTTTGTAATTTTTCTTTCAGATAAATATTAAGAGTTATAATGTCTGTGTTGTTTGGGTACACTGTGGGAACCTATGGTCCCCCCTCTTTTTTTTTTACTTTGTTTCAAAGTATACTTCTTTCTTGTGCTTAATATGAACCATGGCTTAGATGCTCTAGTTTTTGCTGTCTCTAGTAGCTTCAGTTTGACACTAATCAGTTTGCCACAATAGCTTGATTAATAACTTATATGTACTTTCTCTTCAAACAAGAACTAGAAATCATGATTTCCAGACAATTCTGGTTAGAAAGCCAAGTGCCAATAATCGTAAGATGGAAATAATAGAATTCCACACATACCAAGTACTGTGACGCATCCCCCAAAAAAGCCTTACCACCCTGCACCGCAAGAGGCTCTAGACCCCATGTAGTACAACCTAAATCTAAATGTACTTACCATTCCAAAATCTTGCAAATACATCCCACTTATTTGCTACCATTAGTCGCGCACTATCCCATCTATTACTGGAATAATCTTCTTGCAGTTTATGAGTCCTCTGATAGATGATGAGGAAGAAAGAAGAAGTGTAAAGGAAGAAGAGGATGCATAAAGGAATGAAAAAAAGAATCAGGATCACTGTAAGTAGCATTGTTGAATAGATGAGCACATATAAAAAGTATTTCTCCAGGTATTCAAAAATAATCCATTCTCCCAACTGGGAAGCAAAATAGGTTGAAGAAATCATAGATGCCTGATCAGTGTCCGGCATTCATTCATGTTATCAGTACCTGTTTAAAAAGATAATAAAAGCAGAATAAATTATTTCCATGCAAATTCCAGCATTTAATTTTACAACACTCTATGCCAGGCTACAGTCTGACTGAAAGTATTCAGTGAGTCTTATTTCCAAATAAAAATGGAACACTGCATTGTGACATATTATTCTATGTTCTATGACATATTATTTACCAATAAACTAAGCTGATTAAGGTGCTCTGCCAAAGTTTATACTCAGTATGTGAAGTCCTGTTGATGAAAATCATTGTACCCAGACACACCTACATCTAAACCAGCTGGGTCAACATCTCATCATAATAGTGTCTGCAAAAGATGCTCCACTTGTATGGGTAATTGTGGATTTGGATGTGGAAGGCAGGTCCATGGAATGAGCAAGCCCAGTATGCACTCACACTGCATGATTTTTCTGTGGGGGAAACTCTAGTTTGGGCAACATTAGAGGGAATTATCAGTGTGGTATATATAATTGCTATTTTCTGTCTGGTAATGCAAACAACCACTGAAAGGCTAGGGCCTAGCCACCTCCAGTGGTTTTTGTACCTCTAATAAACTGGTCAGTGTGGTCAGACACTGCAGTGTTAAAGTTCAATCTGAAAGCAAAAAAATTGCAATACAGAAATTAAAATTGTTTATGCACTGGGGGGGGCTGGAGAGGAAGAATTGAACTAATAGCACATCAGTGCTCTCCGAAGCAGAGTTAAACTCTTCTAAGCCCACTAACTTCTACGTACTCTGAAGGACGTTACATTGGAGATGTGGGTTGGATTTTGCATAGTTAGAACAGGAACTTCGTGACGTTTTTCAAATAGTCTCCTCCAGTGTCCTGATTGACACAGTGCCTTGAGCACAATATGTCCTTCCCAACTGCAACAATAAATTGATTTTGCTATTGAAGCATCCCACTAGAGAGCAGCCTTGTCCCTCACTGCAGCAGGGCAGGGTATCCACATGCCTCACTGGGAGAGGTATGGCTGGGCAGCCCGCACCTCCCCCCAGCCCTCTCCACTGCCAAGCTGAATGAGGCAGCAAGGCTGCAGCAGGGGGGTCCATACTACCCCCCCACCAAAGCAGGTGGAGTCAAGTGAAATGGCACTGTCCCTGGCCAATGCAGGATCAACCCAACCTTCACGGGGAGAGGTGAGCCTGGATGTGGTGGTCCCTCTTGCACTGTACTGAGGCTGGACAGAGCTGCCCTGCCCCTCACTAGGAAAAGTGAGGCTAGGTCTTGTGATCTTGTACCATCCCTCACTGTGGCGACTGAACGGGGGGGAGGGTCCTATCCCTTTACAGTGAGGCTAGGCTGACCAGCTCTATTTTGCTCCCTGATTAGAGAGGTGAAGCTGGTTGGGGTGGCCCCCTACCATAGAATTAACAAGCAGGGTGGCCCCATTCTGATCCATGCTAGGATAGGTCAGGCCAGGTAGTGTGGCCTGCCCTAGCCCTCAGTAAGACTAGGATGGCGGCCCTCTTTTGTACCCCACTGAAGAAGGTCAGGCAGGGTGGCTCCATTACTCCAGCACTAAAGACAGGCAGGGTAGCCCTGTCCCTCACCAGCAGAAGTGAGATTAGACAAAGCAGCCCTGTTCCATCTACACTGTGCAAGGCTGAAAGGCAGCCCCATCCCTTGATGCATGAGAAAAGGTGAACCCAGGTGGTGTGACCCCATCCCAGCCTTTGCTGAGCCAGGCCATAATGAGGCCAGGCACCCCTATTCTTTGCCATAGTGAGGCTGAGTAGGGCCTTTTGTCCTTTGCCTGGTGAAGAAAGGCTTATTGTGTAGGAGGTCCTGTCCATGGTGGCAGCAAGGCTGGTCCATGTGAAAACGGGCTATGGCAGCCCTGTCCCGTCCCTTGAGTGGATGAGCAGTACTGCCCTATCCTTTGTCATGGCAAGGTCAGGGAGCTCCATCCCATCCCTTGGCAGGAAATGGTGGGCCCTCCCCATCCCTCAAAGCAGCCAGGGCAGCCCCATCCTCCTACCCCTATTTTGGGGCTGGGGTTACTGGGGGGGGAGGGGATAAACCCCAGTGCTGGGTAGCCCCAGTGGGCTCTTTCTGGTGGCTATTATGGACACACCAATGTGCATTATGCCATTTACAAAATATATAAAGTGTCCAGATTTCACGTTAAACTCATGGAGCTGTTATGCCATTTCCAAAACAGAAGTGTTTAGCATTGTTCTAAACTGTAGGGGTTTGAAGGCATGTATATATAAGCACGAGTCTCTTGTGGCGCAGAGCGGTAAGGCAGCAGACATGCAGTCTGAAAGCTCTGTCCATGAGGCTGGGAGTTCAATCCCAGCAGCCGGCTCAAGGTTGACTCAGCCTTCCATCCCTCCGAGGTCGGTAAAATGAGTACCTAGCTTGCTGGGGGGGTAAACGGTAAAGACTGGGGAAGGCACTGGCAAACCACCCCGTAGTGAGTCTGCCAAGGGTCAGACATGACCCAGTGCTTGCACAGGGGATACCTTTACCTTTTTTAGATATAAGCATTACTGTACCAGCACAAACTACAATTAAGGACTGGCTTGCAAATTATCTCACACCCATCAACTACAGAGAATGAACTTTTAGGTATTCAGCATCTCCTATTTGTATTTCAGCACTTGGGGCACTTATGGCTTTGAAAACCATATAAAGAAAGCAGAAGCATCACTGCCCACTGCCTACCCACTGGACCACTTGCTACAGAAGAAAGGGCGGGGGGAGGTGGTGTGGCATCGCCTGCTCTCCTCAGATCCCAGAGGCGAAGCAGCAGATGTACTTGGACGGGAAAGCCCCCTGCTGGTATCGCCATCAGTTGGGGTGAATTGATGCTCCCCATATATGTTAAGGGTGAGTTTAAAACACCTGAAAACGTTGCTTTTCAAGCAATCTCGTTCACGCGCAGGCACACACGAGACACGCGACTCCCAATTGCAAGGCCAGTCCTCCAGACGAAGACTGGCGTTTGCCTAGAGCTCCTCAGCCATTCCGACCCGAACCCTGTCTGTTGGGTCGGGGGTCCCGCGCGGGCGCCGCTCCGAGATGGTCCTCGGCCGGCCAATGGCCCATCGGTACCACCTCCCTCCGGTTCTGCACCCGCGCCGCCTTCCCTTTGCGGACGAGGCCGCGACTCCCACAGCGCTCGGCACCTTCTCCCCGCCTGGCCAGCCCTGAGAACTCCCCGCGTCCCGCCCTCGAAAACGAGCCCAAACATCTCGGGCGCGCGTCGTCTTGCTTCACCGGGCAACTCTCCCAGGGACCTTCCGCCGCGCCTCGCCTCACCGCGCCGCGCGGACGACGAGGGAAAGGGCGCTTACCAGCACTGGACGGCTGAAGGCAGCGGAGTGGATCCTCCCAGCGCCGCGCTCGAAGCCAGCCTGCGCTCCGCGGTGGCGGCCCTTTTCTCAAGTACGCAAACGCAACTCGCTGCGCCCCGAGCGCCGATTGGCCAATTCGGCCTTGCGTATGGGAAATGGGTCGGGAAGCAGCGGGCTTCGCGCAAGGACTTCTGGCGTAACCCCAGGCGGGTCTGGGAAGATCCTTGTCAGGCTCAGCAGTCGGAAAGTTACCGCGGCTGGACCAGCGCGCTTGACGTTGAAACAGAGCCAGCGTTTCGGTGGGCGAACCGTCTCCTCTTGAACTGGTACTGTGTCTTTCCATTGAATGACGTGCTCCCCTCCCCCAATCCAGTTATCCCTGAAATTATAGAATTTCAATATACTCCCAGGGAGGGATCTCGTGGCACCTTAAAGACTAACCAAAAGTATCCCTGCATGGGCTTCCGTGAGTCTGCGCTCACTGGGGGTGGGAGATATTTTGCCCCTCCAAGCTATTTTGCACTGCCTCCTGCTCTGGTCCTTGTCTTGGGCAGTGGACCCAAGTGGCAGAGGTCAAGGAATGGGCACCTTTTGCCTTCTTTAATGGTGCTGCCTGGCTCGAAGAAAATAGTTTCTTTGTCGTTGTGTCAACTGGCTCCAAAGTAATAGAATCATAGAATGCTAGCGTTGGAAAGGGGCTACACAGGCCATCTAGTCCAACCCCCTGCTCAATGCAAGATCCATGGTTCCCAGACTTTTTCAGGCTGCTGCCCCCTTGGCTCCCAGGCCATATTCCTAGTGCCCCCCCATGCCCACACATATGTACACGCCCCTTTTTCCTGGTGTTAGGTCTACTACAAATTCTAAACACACTACATTGCCTACATACAAATTTCTTTTGGGGTTGGTATGTGGCAGCCATATTTTAGTTGGGACAAAAATATATAAGTTCTTTGTAAAAGTCATTTGTAAAAACTACTTTAGGTCCTAACTGGGGAGAAAGACAGACAGGGAAAGAAAGTCACACAGCTAAGCAAGTAATGGAAGATCCCATGGTCAGGAGGAAGCAGCAGAAGGCTTTTTATCCTCCCAAAGGTGGAGGCCTTTGGGGAAGGGTTGGCCACCCTGGGTTAAGAAATTCCTGGAGATCTGGGGGAGCCTGGGAAGGAGGGGAAGAAGCTCAGGAGGAATATGATCCCATCCAGCCCATCTTCTGAATCTGTTGTTTTCTTCAGGAACCTAAGCAGGGTTGACCTTGGTCAGCACTGGGATGGGAGACCACCAAGGAAGTCCAAGGTCACCACTACCCAGAGGCAGGCAATGGAAAGCCACCTTGGAATGTCTCTTGCTAGGAAAACACATCTGCAGCAGGAAGAGTCAGACTGCTGCCCCCAAATTCCTCACCGCCCCCTGGATTCTTCCAACACTTCCAGTGGAGGCATAACACCCATTTTGCGAACCCCTAACCTAAAGCATCCATGAAAAGTCTCTGTCCAGCCACTGCTTAACAATCACTAATGAAGGGGAGTTCACCATCTCCTTAGGAGGCTGATTCCACTGCTGAACTACTTTGACCGAAATTCTCCTTAGGTGCTGAATGTCAGGTTCTTTGGTACTCAACTTCAAAACTGTATCAGGGTGATATTGGCATGGGAGTGTGAACATGCCTTTCCCATCAACTTATCCCACCTCACAATCCAATCAACCCTCACCCCACAGTCAAATCATAAATCAACCCATTCCAGAAGCCCCAAACAGTATATCAGTGACCTCCTAAAGTGATGCAGCCACAACCCTTTTGGAGGCCATTTGGATATGACCAGAAGCCGTCTGGATGGAGGCAATGGCCATCTCCCAAGCCATGCAGTGGCCACCATCCATGATGAATATGAGATGCTCTGGCAGCTAGAGCCTCTGGCCTGCAATAGGATGACTGAAAAATAGTTTGGTCCTCTTGGGAGAGTTATGGACTCTGAGCCACCCAGTGCAGACCTGGTTGGATCTGAGAAGTACCGACTGTCTTCTCCCTTGCTGCTGTAGACTTGCTCTATGAAGCATTCTGCGGGTGCTGGCAAAACCTCTGGAGTGTGGCTTGGATGGGGTGAATTCATGTAACAGAGGCAAGGGAAGGGAAGCCAGCATAACACATAAGCTATATCCATCACTATGTTGCTGCCACCTGGGAGCAAAACAACAACCCCCTGTAGTGTGCTGATGCTCCTGTTGCCCACAAGTACCCCCTAGGTCACATGGGTAGTAAACCAGTTCTGCTTCTAATTACATATCCTTTTGGATTAAGTTGTATATTTGTGTCCAAACAATGCTTTTACATTTCTTCTGGTGAATGTTTAATTCAAGACTTTAAAGAGCAAAGTTGTCTGAAATATAGTGTACTTTTCAACATCTGTCAATGCTATATTTTTTAATACAAGGGTAATAGTAAAGATGAAAACTGTCACATATTAGAATATGCGCTTTATGTATTAGCTGTTCTTGTTGGTTGCTGAATTTAAGTGGGAGCAGGATATGCAATGCTAACATGGAACGAATAACTGTTAGCAGTTTGAAAGTGAGATGTGCTTTAAGTACAAGTACAAACAGTACAAGTAAATTAATATTCCACCAGAAAATATGACATGTGCCACCAGACTCCATTGAAGTGCTTCATAATTTGGACTTGTTCATTAATCATCCTTCTGAAACAGCCTTTCTTAACTTTTTTACCATTGAGAAACCACTGAAACATTCTTCAGGCTTCAAGGACCCCCAGAAGTGGTGCAATCATGCAGAATATGGTTGGGAAGCGTAGCTGTGTACATGACCTAGAGCAGGGTTAGTCAACCTGTGGTCCTCCAGATGTCCATGGACTACAACTCCCATGAGACCCTGCCAGCAAATGCGGTAGGAGGTAGAATGTAGAGCTCTTCTGGGGGTATAGGCAGGGAGGCGGTCTCTCGGATACACTAGGAGTGTATCATGTGCCAGTGTCTAGAAATAATATTCTTAATTTTGTGTGAATAAGGAGAAAAGTCAAATACACAAACCATCTTATTAAGTGGCACAAGTTCTTTGTAAGTTAACAAGGCACTTCGTAAATTAACAAGGCACATTAACAAGGTCAATTCCACTCTGTCTTTTGCTCTGGTAATTACTGCCTGAGGATAGTTTCACTCTCATAAAGAGTTTCTAGCAGCTGAGTTATAGTCCCTTTCACCGGTGGTTATGCAGCGGTGCCGTAAAAAACTGTCCTATTGGCAGATTTTCTTTAAGTTGTCTAGGGTGATAAGAATTAATTTCTAATAAAGTATTACAGTCTGTGGATTTTTTATAAGTAAAAACAAATAGTACCTTATTATTAAATAATATCTTATTATTTATTATTTAATAAGAATGATTATTATTCTTAAGAGCCTCTTATGGCGCAGAGTGGTAAGGCAGCCGTCTGAAAGCTTTGCCCATGAGGCTGGGAGTTCAATCCCAGCAGCCGGCTCAAGGTTGACTCAGCCTTCCATCCTTCCGAGGTCGGTAAAATGAGTACCCAGCTTGCTGGGGGGTAAACGGTAATGACTGGGGAAGGCACTGGCAAACCACCCCGTATTGAGTCTGCCATGAAAACGCTGGAGGGCGTCACCCCAAGGGTCAGACATGACTCGGTGCTTGCACAGGGGATACCTTTACCTTTACCTATTATTATCCTTACGTCTATACATGTCCAAAAATGAAATCTTAAACTGATGAAAATTACATTCAAGTTTTATAGTCTCGTGTATTGAATTTGCCCATGAGATAAATTCCTGGTGTGTCTGGATCTTTGTATATAAAAAAATGTCATCTAAGAATCGAGTTAAGAATGCTATATTCCTCAAATAAGGATTCGTATATTCATTTCTGAGCCATTTCATTTCTCATTCATACATGAACAATGTTGCTAGGTTTGGAGACAAGGCAGAGCTCATAGAAAACACATGGACTTGTAAATATAATTTTCCAACAAATTGGGGGGAAAGGGTCTAACAAGAAATTTGTGGGAGGTTGTTTGATGTCCCTGATATCTATTTTCTGGCTACCTCCCTCGCTTCATCCAACGGGATGTTTGTATACAATGCCTTAACATCACAGGTAACCAATAAAGCATGTTGTTCTACTTCAGGATTCTCTGAGTGTAATGAATTGTGTAGAATCCTTCAAAATAACAGGTGTTAATGGGATCATTAAAAAAAGTCAATGAATTTTGAAAGAGATTCTAATGCCAAACATGTCTGTGCAATTATAGGTCTGGCTGGGGGTTTATTCAAATTTTTATGGATTTTCTGTAACATGTAAAAGTATGGAATTACTGGATATTTATTAATTAAGAAATCCGCTTCCTGGTTGGAAATAAAGTATTGACCCAGTCTATCATGTATCACCACCCGTATTAATTTCATTAATGTGTCTTGAAAACTATAAAGTACATTTTTTTAAATTTATTATCTGACTAGCTTCAAAGCCCGTTCCTAAGAACAGGCCTTGAAAGGGCCCCCTCCCCTGGCCAGGCAGCTTAAAGTGGCTTTGGGCTGCAGCTTGCAGCCAAATCAAATGGGGCAGGTGGGGGCTGGGCAGCTCCTTAGGAGGCCTGGGACAGAGCTCCTTAGCAGGCAGTCAGCAGGCCGGGAGGCCCTCATCAGCAGGCCCAGCCTAGCAGGCCAGGAAGCCCCTGTTAGCAAGCCCTCCACCACAACCCTTTGCTCAGGGCCCTCTCACCTGACATGCTGCTGGCTCCAGGCACTGAGTCCTCTGAGAGCAAAGAGGCTAGAATCCAGGGCAGGAGGGCAGGAGCTGCAGGGGCAGGGCCAATCAGGGCAAAGTTTGATTGGCCCTGATTGGCCCTATTCCAACTTGGACAGCCGGACATGTCCCACCCCCTAGGCTGTTTCATAAATATATAGAGGAACAACAATGGATAAGGATAGCTGTTTCATGGCTTCTTGCTCAAAATCCCTAGTGTTCATTACCACAATACCTCCTGCCTTATCCGCAGCCTTAATAGTGATGGAGGAATCATTTTTAATTGGTATAGAGCCTTAAATTCTTCTAAAGAAAGACTATTAGGTGCTAACTTATGTTTCTTTTCCATTGACACTATGTACCTGTTAACTACTCTTTCAAACATAATTATTTCAAGTGTTTCAGTAAGAGGGTTGTATGTGGATTTAATTCTTAATTTTTCAATATCTAAATTGTTACTGTCTTTAGAAAAAATATATCTCAATTTCAAAGTTCTAGTGATCTTAAATAAGTCTATTCTTGTTCTGAGAGCGTTGTATTTATACATGGGTACAAAACTTAAGCCTTTTGAAAGTACAGATTCTTCAATAACCATAAGTGGTCTATCAGAAAGATTATGTATGATTTTATTTTGAGGGGGTGAGAATGGAACTGAAAATCTGGATGATATCTGTCTGGTCTTCATTCCTGAAATAAGTACGTTTGAAAGCGTTTCTTCATCTCCCAGCACTTCTTGGTAATTATTTTGAGCCCCGACTATAGGGTCCGTACATGCCTTAAAATATAAAGAGCTTCTCTGTAGCAGATATTACATGTTGGGATGAGTGCAAAAGACCTCACTACTACAAGTATCATGTGCATATTATCAGGCTGTGTAAACTGAAGATTATCTACAGAAACTAGATTTTGGAGCTTGAGGCATGACCACATACAGAGCAGTAAAATGAATGATAACTCTGATGCTCTAACCTGGCCTGATCTTGGAAGCTAAGCAGAATTGGATGGGAGACCACCAAGGTAGTCCAGGATCCCTCAAGGATCTGGGAATTGTGTTTATGTATAAATGAAAGAGATAGTCGTGCATGGAGCTGGGTCCCCCTCCGCCATCCTGCTTGGTAAATTCCTAATCTCCCCTTGTAAAATCAGGTGGGAACTGTCCATTAATGCTAGCATGTTAAGGAACAAAAAGTACAATGTACCATTCTACTATAAGACAACTCTCACTTTATGGCAGCTAGCTACAGAGGAATATCAACATGGTCTCAAGTTTTTTGTTTTGTTTTTTAATGATGGGCTATTTTCAGGGATAATAACAGTAACTCAGGGGGAGAAAGGAAGTCGCTCAGAACTGGGGTAGAGAAATGGTTGAATGGGACAGGATATTTTTTTTAATTTAGGAAAACAGTAGGGGTACCAAATAAAGGGGTGAAGGGCGGGCATAATTGCATTTGTTGAAGACAATAGTGTAATACAAAATGTATAGAATATTTTCCCTCATCTTCCATCATTATAATTTAAAGTATTATCTATAATGTACAATAGCTTTTATTTCTTTTGAGATACTGTTATATTAATTATTTAAGCTTTAATTTCATCATCACTATGTACTGAATATAACATATTTATCATTTTTACATATTTATAAAGTCTATTATATATCTCATACCAAGAACCCTCTTATATTCCAGATATTATATCTGGAACAGATTTTAATTGTACTTTTATTTCATTACCATACATTTGTATATGATATGATTAAGTTTGTCTCCTGCTAGTATAATATACATTATACACACTCAGTCCCTCATAAAATTTTCTAACAGATCTGCTTGTGGCCATTTCCAAATCGCCGTTGTATTCTAATAATTGGTTGCTAGCAGAATTTATTTACCTGTTCATATAGACTTGCTTGCACCAGATTAGCAAAGTGTGGATGAGCTGCTTTTGAGATAAACTGCTTGCTTCTGATGTTCACCTCTTCAGTGCACTTGTGAATCACTGTGGTGTAATGTTTAAAAAGTCCATAGTGTTTCCGGTAATGCTTTTTTCTGCGTGACCTTTATTGCACATTCTAACTGGCGCTGCTATAGCACTAAACCAGTATAGCACTTCAATGCTATAGCAGCACCATTAAGATGCCATTGAGTCAATGGAGTCAAGGCATTTCAATGGGGCCGCTACAGCCCAAAAATGCTATATTGCTTTCTCACTATATAGAAACCATTTAGAATGTTTTAAAAACCTGCAAGAAAGATCACGTGGGGAAAAGGTCAGTGGGAGGTAGGAGGACAGCGACACTGTTTGTAATGACCATCATCCTTCAGAGACAGCTCATTAATGTAAGGAAATTCATTATATGAAACCCTTGTCCTTGTATCATTTTGCTCAAAATCAGACCAAAAACTAATAATATCTGGTATGGAACAGTAATATAAAAATCCCCTATGTCTTGATACTCCCAGCATTTTCCGTTGTGATTTTTATCTGCTTTCTCAATGCCCTTTTTAAATTATTTATATACTATTTTAAAATAATGTCTATCAATTTTCTCTTTGTGTCTGGCTAACTATAAATCTTATATGTTTTCTCTATAGTCATTATTGCATAGATATCTGTTCTTCAAGGTTTTAAATCCACTTAATCATACATCTTTTCATTTTCTCATCTTCTGTTTCCAGCTGGAATAAAATCTTATATAACTAATCTTATATATACATTTTACATGTACCTCTTTGGTACAATACGTATTTGACCTTTTTCTTAATCTTTCTGTCAGAATTGCAACAAATTATTCAGTAGTAAGTAGTTTTAAAAAATGTGGTAGTAATACTTCACAAACCTCTTTATGTCTTAGCATTATATATGTGTCTTGCCACATTGGGAGTATAGTCTTTTTTTCATTTATCTTTCCATAAATGTTTATGAAAACCCATATGGATCTGGTACTTTATTTTTCTTACTAATCTTTATTGTTTAAAATTATATCTGGAACAGATTTTAATTGTACTTTTATTTCATTACCATGCATTTGTATATGATATGATTTCTGGAATTATTATTGTTTGATTTAATATTTTTTATGTTCTGATGTAAACTTTGCAACTGGGATGTCTTTTAAAGGTGCTCTTATTTTTTCTTCTGAAACAAACTTCTTTTTGCATAATCCTGAGAGAACACTGAAACTGTTCTGGATGGGGCAGGACTTTTAATGCAGCAAACTGAATGGACTCTTTCAAAAACACTTCATGTGCTTTTTTCCAGAAATATCAGCCCAAAGGTATACTGAAAACAGATTGGGGGGGGGGGAGAGTGACGACTGGTAAATGACAGGGTAAGGCTAAGAATAACCCAGTGTATTTAAGAGGCCAACCTGGAACAAAAACTCCACATAAAAATGACTAGTATGCAAGAAAGCAAACAGGTGAGGAGGGGCTGGGGGACACGATAATATTTAGCGCTACACCATTCAGCTGGCCTAACGCTATTGCTACCGATGTATTGAAATGCCATTAATTTCTCCCTCATTCGCTGTTTACTTTGACACCCAGGGAACTGCAAAAGCCCAAACCCATAACATCCAGCATCCTAAAACAATGAGTCTGAACTTCTTGTTTTTTAGAGTTAGAAGTGTTTGTCAGGTGTTATAACTTTTTGATCAACAATCAGCAGTACATTCTGGAGCTTTCCATGATGAAAGGCTGGTTATTCTTGAGTCATATGATTGTGCATGCTAACATTTTGGAGGGAGGGTCTTTATCATGTGCAAAACTTTGTCCTGGCCAATCATAGAATCATAGAGTTGGAAGGGATCCCCTGGGGCATCTAGTCCAGCCCCCTGCACTTTGCAGGACACTCACAACCCTATCACTCATCCACTGTCATCTGCCACCCCTTTGAACGTTCACAGAATCAGCCTCTCTGTCAGATGGCTATCCAGCCTCTGTTTAAAATTCTCCAAAGATGGAGAACCCACCATGTTCTGAGGAAGCCTGTTCCACTGAGAAACCGTTCTGTCAGGAACTTCTTCCAGATGTTTAGACAGAATTTCTTTTGCATTAATTTCATTCCATTGATTCTGGTCCATCCCTCTGGGGCAAGAGAGAACAACTCTGCTCCATTCTCTATATGGCAGCCTTTTAAATACTTGAAGATGGTTATCACATCTCCTCTCAGTCATCTTCTCTCCAGGCTAAACAGACCAAGCTCCCCCAACTTTTCCTCAAAAGGTCTCCAAACCGTTCACCATCTTTGTTGCCCTCCTCTGGACACGCTCCAGTTTGTCTACATCCATCTTCAACTGTAGTGTCCAAAACTGAACACAGTACTCCAAGTAAGGCCTAATCCGAGCAGAATAAATGGTCTACTAAGACTCCTAGATCCTTTTCGCACATGCTACTGCCAAGACGAGCCTCCCCCATTCTATATGGTTTTTCCTACCTAAATGTAGAATTTTACATTTGTCCCTATTGAATTTCATTTTATTTAGTTTAGCCCACTTCTCAAGCTTATCAAGATCATCCTGTATTCTGATTCGATGTTCAGTTGTGTTTGCTACCCCTCCCAGTTTAGTATCATCTGCAAATTTAATAAGTACCCCCTCTAATCCCTCATCCAAATCATTTATAAATATGTTGAACAACACAGACCCCAGGACAGATCCCTGGGGCACTCCACTTGTCACTCTTCTCCAAGAGGAAGCTGAACCATTTACAAGTACTCTTTGGGTATGATCTGTCAAATGAGCTCCCATATCTCAGAAGCTGTTATTTTAGCTTAGTTGACAAAGTTAGTGTTCCAACTGACACATCAAATTTTCGGCTCCTTGAGTGGAATCCACAGATTATCCCAAAGCCTTTGGAAAAGCCACACAAAAAAAGATAAAAAATCCAGCAATCCATATTTCTCATCCTCATCCCATAATATCATGTAGGGTCATCTGGTTGGTCTTCTGATGCGAAAATCCACTTGGACAATCTTCAGACAACAACAAGAAGAGCCAGTTTTTTATACCCCACTTTTCACTACCCAATGGAGTCCTAAAGCAGTTTACAAGCACCTTTCCCTTCCTCTCCCCACAACAGACACCCTGTGAGGTAGGTAGGACTGAGAGAGTTCTAACTGCTGAGAAAACTTCTACATTGCACACAATATCACTACACTCAGTGACACCTAACTCATGGAAATAAGCAGAGTGCATAATCTCAAATTTCTACAAGCACTCCTCCTTGATAATTGAATGGTGCTGCAGGAATTTTCTGCTCAGGAATGCTATTTGGTGCAGCCCCATTTCCCCTCTGAGATCCCAGCTTGATGTGTTGGTTTGCAGCACAAATGTATTTTGGGAGTTAGGAGTCTTTAACATTGACACAGCTACAAGCTTGGATTTAGGAGCCTCAAAAGATTCCTGGAATGTGTTGGTCCAGACTATATCTGGCTGTAAATTCCTGCACAAGCCAGTTAAAGGAGCTATACTGTGGCACAGACTTCCTATGGTACCTGCCAACCCAAGGAATGATTTTTACCTGCTTCTTTGTGTCCCAAGTACATTGTGTCCCAAATACGTAATTTCAGCATGCTCAGTCTGGCATTACCAGATTTCCATCACAAGCCCAGCATTTCTCATGCATTGCAAGCATGCTCTACACATACCCAGATACTCATTCCATAAGTTAGGTAACAGAGCCAGAGCATCCATTTAGGTTGTGATAAACAACTGGAATCCCCGTAGCAAGTCACTGAAATTTCATCAGGGCATTTCTAAGTCCAAATAGCTTGGAATTCCTATAAGGTGAACTCATACAAGTGGATAATGATTACTGCTTGGGTTGATTCTTGGCTTGTCACTAGATCTGAGAGATCTAAAATGCTGATAAAATGTTCCCTCCAGCTGATCTATCAGTACATCTGCCCTTGACATGGAATAGATATTAGGCTCAGTTTCAGTTGAAGCATCTCCAGGCACTTGGCTCTTTCCTCACTGGCTTGTGGCTAAATGGAGAGTACTGGAGAGATAATGTTTTGACCCCGCTGGGATGAGAACTCTCAGTGAGGCTTGCTCTGTCTCTGTATCCTACTCCAGAAGGCTGTGGCATCTACTGTGCCTGGATTCCTTGTCTAGATGTGATTTCTCAGCCACCCCAAGAGGAGATCAAACAACTTCTCTCTTACCAACAGCTCCAGCAGCTGTGATACAGAAGTGATTTTCTCCCCATCCATCTGTCTTTTCAGAAATCACAAAACCCTCACTGTCAGATGACCTCAGGACTCCCCAGGACTTCTGTGTAAAATGTGAAATGTTCTCACACAGTGAGGTGCTGAATTAAAACCTGCCCCTTACCCTTTCTTTGAACAAAGCACAGTCTGCCAGTTTTCCTGGCTCCATTGCTCCCCAAAGTTCTGACAATAGGCCTGATTCCTGTGGAGCCAGTGCTCAAAGGAAATCTGCTTTTGAGTGCTGTTGGATTTTGCATATTCATTTGAAGTTCACCAGGAAGAGTTCCACATCTTGGCAGGGATTTATGGTTGACTAGAGGCAAAGCCCGTTGTATCCAGGAATACAACGGTTACTAGAGCTTGGCAGTGGGAAGAGGAAGGGAAGGAGTTGTCCAGTCTGTAAGGGCATGGGGTTGAATGTGTGTCATAGAATCATAGAATTATAGAGTTGGAAGGGGCCATACAGGCCATCTAGTCCAACCCCCTGCTCAACCCAGGATTAGCCCTAAGCATCCTAAAGCATCCAAGAAAAGTGTGTATCCAACCTTTGCTTCAAGACTGCCAGTGAGGGGGAGCTCACAACCTCCTTAGGCAGCCTATTCCACTGCTGAACTACTCTGACTGTGAAAATTTTTTTCCTGATATCTAGCCTATATCATTGTACTTGAAGTTTAAACCCATTACTGCGTGTCCTCTCCTCTGCAGCCAACAGAAACAGCATCCTGCCCTCCTACAAGTGACAACCTTTCAAATATTTAAAGAGGGCTATCATGTCCCCTCTCAACCTCCTTTTCTCCAAGCTGAACATTCCCAAGTCCCTCAACCTATCTTCAAAGGGCTTGGTCCCTTGGCCCCAGATCATCTTCGTCGCTCTCCTCTGTACCCTTTCAATTTTATCTACGTCCTTCTTGAAGTGAGGCCTCCAGAACTGTGTGTGTTGTGTGGGAGGTTGTGGTTGTGTGGAGACAAATGAGGGCATGGGTGTAGAGAGATGGGTGTCAAGAACCTATGGTGTGGAATGTTCATTGAGTATGGGAGAGGACTGACCTTTGGGAATTGTGGCATAGTGGTTACAGATGAGCTTTCCAGAGCCATATCTTCAGATATGTGAAGGGGAAATCAGACTGGAGACTATTCTTAGGGGGAGATTACATGGAAACCAATTCTTCCCAGTTCTGCATTCAACATTATTTCCCTTCTTGTCCCCCTGTCCTAATACACATGGGGTAGTCACAGTACACAGGTGTCCACCCTGCTTCTTCTGTCTCCATTTTTTTTACTGTTGCTAAAATATTATGTGCCCAAATGCTTATTTCATGGTTGCTCCTTAGAAGAGGAAGAGCTGGATTTTTGTACCCTGCTGTTTACTACTTAAAGGAGTCTCAAAGTGGTTTACAAACACCTTTTTCCTTCGTCTCCCCAGAATAGACAACCTGTGAGGGATGTGGGGCTGTGAGAGGTGTGAGAGAATTGGGAATGGGCCACAGTGACCCAGCAGGCTTCAGGTGTCTCAAAGCAGTTTCCAATCACCTTCCTTTCCTATCCCCCATAGCAGACACTCTGTGGGGTAAAGAGCCTCACTTGGAAGATGGCAACCCTAAGACCCATTATGCACGGGGATTTTAGCGCACATTCGGGGTGGAATGGCGGCGACTAAAATCACCGATAACACACGGTGCCGGCTGCAACCGGCCACAGCTTCGGTGCATGCCGCCGAAAAAGCCGCATTCATGAAACGCGGAAGAAAGCGCAGCTTCCGGGTGACCGGGGCACAACCAGAAGCGGCGCCCGGATCGCCGTGTGCATAATCGGTTACTCTGGGTTTTGCCGCCATTGCGCCCCGCCCCGTGCATAACCGGTGTGCGTCGCGTCTTCCCCCTCCGCGTTTTCCATGTGACCCGAAATCGCCGTTTCGGCGGCCGTGCATAATGGGCCTAAGAGGAGGTCCCTCTGTGCACAGCAGTCTTGACCTTAGTCAGGTTTATGCACACTTAGGTAGTATGGAATTCCAAAAGATGAATCTACACCAATCTGGCAACCTTACCTCCTCTTTGCAATGTTTTCTTGACCTAAAATAGGTCAGGGGATGCTAGGTAGCTGTGGGGGCATTACACACTTTTGAGGCCCCACTTTCAGACTTCAAGGAATATGTTCAGACCAGGGACAGACGACCTCCAGGTGGGGCCTGGAATTGCTGCTCATCTCCAGACTATACAAATCCTCTGGATGAGTTCAAATCCCCTGGGCCGGATGGAATGCTCCCGAGAGTGCTCAAAGAACTTTCTGGAGAACCCTTGTCCATCATCTTCGGGACCCATTTAAGACCCATTTAAGGACTGGAGATGTCCCGGAGGACTGGAAGAGAGCAAACATTATTCCGATCTTCAAAAAAGGGAGGAGGGATGACCCATGAAACTACAGACCAGTGAGCCTGACCTCTGTTGTGGGGAAGATAATGGAGCAGATATTAAAGGGAGTGATCTGCAAACATCTGGAGGACAATTTGGTGATCCAAGGAAGTCAGCATGGATTTGTCTCCAACAGGTCCTGTCAGATCAACCTGGTTTCCTTTTTTGACCAAGTAACAGGGGTGCTGGATCGTGGAAATTCGGTTGATGTCGTTTACTTGGATTTTAGTAAAGCTTTTGATAAGGTTCCCCATCATGTTCTGATGGATAAATTGAAGGACTGCAATCTGGATTTTCAGATAGTTAGGTGGATAGGAAATTGGTTAGAGAACCGCACTCAAAGAGTTGTTGTCAATGGTGTTTCATCAGACTGGAGAGAGGTGAGTAGCGGGGTACCTCAGGGCTCGGGGCTCGGCCCGGTACTTTTTAACATATTTATTAATGATCTAGATGAGGGAGTGGAGGGACTACTCATCAAGTTTGCAGATGACACCAAATTAGAAGGACTGGCAAATACTCCAGAAGATAGAGACAGAGTTCAACGAGATCTGAACACAATGGAAAAATGGGCAAATGAGAACAAGATGCAATTTAATAAAGATAAGTGTAAAGTTCTGCATCTGGGTCAGAAAAATTAAAAGCATGCCTACTGGATGTGGGATACGCTTCTAGGTAATACTGTGTGTGAACGAGACCTTGGGGTACTTGTGGATTGTAAACTTAACATAAGCAGGCAGTGTGATGCAGCGGTAAAAAAGGCAAATGCCATTTTGGGCTGTATCAACACATCAAAATCACAAGATGTCATCATCCCATTGTATACAGCACTGGTCAGACCACACCTGGAGTACTGTGTGCAGTTCTGGAGGCCTCACTTCAAGTGGATAAAATTGAAAGGATACAGAGGAGAGCAACAAGGATGATCTGGGGCCAAGGGACCAAGCCCTATGAAGATAGGTTGAGGGACTTGGGAATGTTCAGCCTGGAGAAAAGGAGGTTGAGAGCGGACATGATAGCCCTCTTTAAGTATCTGAAAGCTTATTGCTTAGAGGAGGGCAGGATGCTGTTTCTGTTGGCTGCAGAGGAAAGGACACCCAGTAATGGGTTTAAACTACAAGTACAACGATATAGGCTAGATATCAGGGGGGGAAATTTCACAGTCAGAGTAGTTCAGCAGTGGAATAGGCTGCCTAAGGAGGTGGTGAGCTCCCCCTCACTGGCAGTCTTCAAACAAAGGTTGGATACACACTTTTCTTGGATGCTTTAGGATGCTTTGGGCTGATCCTGAGCAGGGGGTTGGACTAGATGGCCTGTATGGCCCCTTCCAATTCTATGATTCTGGGATACAGACCCGCTCTGCAGGCAAAAATGGCTACTTTGGAGGAGTGACTGTGTAGCATTGTATCCCGCTGAGATTTAGGGATGCCAGCCTCCAGGTAGGGTCCGAGAATCCCCTGGAACTGCTCCTCTCTCGGCAGTTAGGCTGAAGGGAAAGCTCTTTCTCCTCATATGCATCCCTTCAAAAGGAATGCACGTGGCCCCAGAATCCACGTGTTTGCTTGGCTGGTGACGTCTGCCCTTCTGAAGCCGGAGTCCTACTGCTTGTAATGATATATACAATGAGTAAATGCAATTTCTTATTCATCTTTTATATACCAGAAGGAACAACCATAACGGCTTCTAGATCAATTCCATTTTCATTGGCTTCATCAGTGGTTGAAACTTCCAATCCTCCAAAAACAGTTTGTAGTATTAAAGGTTGCAAAATCCTATCGCCTTTCCTTATATTACTATTGTTAATATTTTAGTATCAATTGGCCATAGGCTCTCTAGGGTACTGCGGGGAATGCTAGTCAAAGACCACTCTCAATCAATTTGCCTTTGGTGTTCTATTTTTGCAAGGATTCTGGGGGGACAGTAAGTTTTCCTACTTTTTTCCTCACCTCAGCCCCATCAGGATCTTTCAGCTAATGTCTGTTCCGAAACCCCATGTTTGCTGTGTGATGTGTGTTTCTTACCTCAGCTGAAGGAATGTTGTGGCAGAGGTTATTAGGGACCAAACTAATAGAAGACCTGTCTCTAATTTATTTAATTTATTATTTAAATTTATAAGCCATCTCTCTCAAGCCCATCATCTCGAGGCAGTATACAGCATTATAAATAGGACCAATAAAACATATAAATACAATAAATTACAGTAAAAACAACTAAAGTTAACAATAAATATCCTGTGCTGAGTCATTGCTTATTGAGTTCCCATAAGAGGGAGGATGCAGGAGGAGCCCCTGAACTGGTAGAGGAGGCCCATATGATGTTCTGATCTTCTGGGCATATTGGCCTCAACCATATGCCTGCTGGAAAAGTTCTATCTTGAAAGCCCTGTGGAACTGTACTAGTTCTTTCAGGGCCCTGATTTTCTCTGGGAGCAAATTCCACCAGGCAGGGGCCCTGGTTCTGGTCAAGGCCAGCTGCACTTCTTTGGGTCCAGGGACAACCAATTGGTTAGCTATAGCTGACCACAGCCTTCTCCAGGAGGCATATTCAGACAGGCATCCTGGGTTGTCATCTGATCATAGCTATACCCCAATTTGCCTGCTTGCCTATGTGTTAACACACCACAGTATTTATGTTCAGATCACAAATGTTGTGTTCATGCAAGTTCTTTCTTAGACCCTGCCATCTACCTAAAAGACCCAACATAGATATGCAGGTCATTCCATTATGAGTGAACTGCCTCACCTGAAAAATACTGTCTGAACAGATCTATCCAGACTAACACAAGCTAATTTCCATTTGATTCATATTTCTGACCAGCATTGTTGTTAGTGCAGTCCACTAGTCTTCATTATTCCTTATCGCTGATTTCAAACATTGATTCAGAGCCTCTGTGCTTTCCTAGGATTTGATGAAAGGATCATTAGAAATGGTTGTCAGTTATATTTTGAACTGTTTATTTGATCACCCCTCTGTTTAGATTGAAAGTTGTAATCAGAACATATGGAAAAATGTGTTTTTTAAACATTCAAAATTGGTTTGAATTGGACAGTATATATGTAGAGCACATGTAATCTTACAATACTTCCCCCTATTCCCAAACCTTCTCCCCCCTGTATGTATGTTGTACATTAAAAAACAATCAAAGACATTTTGAGTTTGTTGAGCCTGTGGCAGAAGCTAATTGGGTTGTCAATTGATTATAGCTATACTCCAGTTTGCCTTAATGCACCAGAGGATCCATGTTCAGATTGCAAATGTTATGTTCATGCATGCTCTTTCTTTGTTTTCACCCTGACATCTACTTTAAAAACCCAACATAAAAAAGTATTATTAAAAAGGTAGCTGCATAGTTAAGGTTTAAGGTTTCATTCATTATGGACTGATCTCCAATCTAGTTTCAGAATTTTGGGATTTACTGCCTCTGATCAGTGGAGAGGGGAGAAATGCATTATAGATACCATGAGCATAGAATGGAACATACCAGAATCAGATTTTTGTCTCAAATTTTCAAACTATCTCAGTTCAAGACCTCTTTTTCCTCCCTCTCTTTCCATTTCAGCTATTTATATTGCCTCATTGCTCTATTTTCTGTTTTTTCCCGTTATTTGGATTGCTCAAATGTTTTAATTTTTGTATGATTTTGTAATCTTCTAAAGTGTGGTTGTATCTTTCTTTGACTTTTCCTTTCTGGGATATGATTTGAGGTTGGCCTGATAAAAAGATTCCATTGAGGAGCTTAGAAGAATAGCTTATGCAAACTGCTTTAGGTTAACTCATAGTTTTCTTGATTTTCAGTTCATAATGGTGTTTTATAGACCAATGGATTTTTTTCATTACCTGTTAGTAACTGTCATGTGTGGGAGAGGAGGTACGTGTAATTCATCAGATTGTGGACTGCCTGATCTTTCACTTGTGGGTTTTCATTTGCTTTCATCTGTAAACTGCCCGTGGCGCCGCGGGCGCCACGGACTAAATAAAACAGTAAGGGGTCCTGGGGCGGGATGAGTCCGGGATGAGGAAGGGTCCAGATTGGACCCTTCCTCATGACAGACAATCGGAGGGACCAATCAGCAGGCGCAAAGCGCCTGCCGATTGGTCCCTCCGATTCCCAGCCCCAGGAACTGCGAGCCGCGCACAGCGCGGCTCGCAGTTGCTCCCGGCCTGATGCGGCGAGAGGCGCAAAGCGCCTCTCGCCACGTCAGGCCACCGCCTGAGGGAGCCCACAGTGGCCTGACATGAGGGAGGCCCCGGGAGTCGTGCGGAGCGCGGCTGCCGGGGGCTCCCTGCCCAGCGGCCTGACGGAGCCCACGGCGGCCTGACGTGAGGGAGGCCCTGGGAGTCGCGCGGAGCGCGACTGCCGGGGGCTCCCTGCCCGGCGGCCTGACGCGGCGAGAGGCGCAAAGCGCCTCTCGCCGTGTCAGGCCGCCGCCTGGGGGAACCCACGGACTCCTCGAAGAAAAAAAAAGACCCGCTGCTCGGGCCGCCGCCTGGGAGAACTCCCGGACTCCAAAAAAAAAAACACACACAGACCCGCCGCTCAGGCCGCCGCCTGGGTGAACTCCCGGACTCCAAAAAAAAAAAAAAAAAACACAGACCCGCCGCTCGGGCCGCCGCCTGGGAGAACTCCCGGACTCCAAAAAAAAAAAAGAAACACAGACCCGCCGCTCGGGCCGCCGCCTGGGAGAACTCCCGGACTCCAAAAAAAAAAAACATACAGACCCGCCGCTCGGGCCGCCGCCTGGGAGAACTCCCGGACTGTGGGTGGATCAAGCAATGCGGGAGGGAAGTCCGTCCAGGGCTGGGAAGGGGAAAAGAACCGCTGCTCGGGGGAGGCCCCGCCACCCAACGGAGCCCCACGAACCAGCAAGTGCGATGGCCGAAGACAAACAGCAGAGACTAGCCAGGACCAGCGCGAGGGCGGTGAGTGGACCTGGGGTTTTGACTCGCCTTGGGAGGGAGGGCCGTGGCGCCACTTTTTTGGGGGGGGTTCTGAGAGAGGGGGTGGCTGGGGGGGTGGGAGCGTGTCCCTTCCCCTTCCCCTTCCCCCTTCTCCCCTTTCAAAGCCCGCCCAAACACTGCAGGTAGTCCCCCCCCCCAAACCACTCTCACTGCTAGCGCCCATTGCATTTCGAACTGCAATGGGCTTGATTACTAGTTTAATATAAACATTCTCCGAGATTCCTAGAGAGGAATGACATCACTTTTATAACACCATCACTGATGCCCACCTCTTCAGGATCTATGCAGATGTCTCATGCTCTCTCTCTCTCTCTCTATCGTTGCTTTGCTCCTTTATTAAATTTATTATTTTATTTATATACTGCCCTCACCGAAGGCTCATAGCAGTTTGCATGAAACCTGACTGGGATGGGTCTAGGACCGAAACTTCTTCTAAGTATGCTGATAGTTGGAGTGTGACAGCTTTTTCAAGCATCTTCCCCAGAAATGCTAAATACGAGACGGGGCAGTAGTTGAATGGCTGTTGCGGGCCAGAGAAGGTTTTTCAGTAGCAGGTGAACCACTGCCACTTTGGGAATTTTTGCCATTATATCTCTACATTATATCTCTACATATATCTCTACATCCCCTTCAAGGATCGCTTCCTTGACGTGGCAAAGGGGCTTGCATAGCTCAGTGAAGCTATGAGCTATGCCGTGCACGGACACCCAAGACAGACAGGTCATAGCTGAGAGCTCTGACAAAAGGTGATCCACTGGAGAAGGAAATGGCAAACCACTCCAGTAACTTTGCCATGAAAACTGTTTAGACAGTTTCAAAAGGCAAAATGATATGATGCCGGAAGATGAGCCCCTCAGGTCGGAAGGTGTCTAATATGCTACTGGGGATGAGCAGACGGCTAGTACGAGTAGCACCAAAATGAATGAAGCGACTGGGCCAAAGCCAAAAGGACACTCAGTTGTGGAGGGAACTGGTGGTAAAAAGACAGTCCGATGCTGTAAAGACTTTTATTCCATAGGAACCTGGAACATCAGATCTATGAATCAAGGCAAGCTGGATGTGGTCAAACAAGAGATGACAAGACTGAACATTGACAATTTAGGAATCAGTGAACTAAAATGGACAGGAATGGATGAATTTAATTCAGATGACCATCAGGTATACTACTGTGGGCAAGAATCTCTCAGTGAAAATTTAAATGGACTTCTAGGAATGGTAGAGGACAGTAAGGCCCGGAGGATCATTGTCCATGGGGACGCGATGGGTCGGACACGACTTCACACCTAACAACAACAACATATCTACTTATCTATTCACTTGGATACTCCCCTCTGAATTTTTAATCTCTTGATGCCTTATTAGACAGAATCTTCATAATCCAGAACTGGGCAACTTCTCAATCTTAGCCGAAATGTGATATACTTAATCATTTTTTATTTTTAAGTGGAATTACGCAAAGTTTTCATTTTAGAGGAAAATGGTCAGCATTTCTAATAGGAGATCCTTCTATCATAAGTATTTGGGACATCAAGGGGAGAAACTAATTTACTACTTTACAGCACAATAAGAGCAAGTCTCTTGAACCTCATGGGAGGGTGGTACACAAATGCCATAAATAAATAAATACATACATACATACATACATACATACATACATACATACATACATACATACATACATACATACATAAATACATAAATAAATAAATAAATACATAAATAAATACATAAATAAATACATAAATAAATACATAAATAAATACATAAATAAATAAATAAATCTAAGGCTACAGCTTTGATCTCACCTGCATCAGAAGTAGAGATGTAACCTCCCCACTTTCTCCTCCTAATTCAGCCCAATCACCCAGATGCTGTTTCTGGGGAATGGGGAAACCTAGGAATAGCCAGGGGAGGGGACGAGGTCTACCATGGAGGAGCACAGCTTATTTATTTACATTATATACAGTCCATCTTGATCACCAAGATCCTAAGCGGAATGCACATCCTATGTCAAATGTGATTAACAGGCTGGGATGCCCAATAATCAGCAAAAATCACTCCTCCTTTCCATCCCTACAAGTGAATATATTTGAATCACAACAAACTGGCTCCAGATTGATTTATGGCTGTCATATTCTTGTAAGCCAGCAGATGTCACCAAAATATAAGTGCAAAAGGAAAACTAACTGCAGTTAAAAGAATACATGCTTAATTGGTATGGATGATATTATTGTGAAACTGCCACAGCTGTCCTGTAATCCTTATCCAGTTTCAACATAAAGATGAAGCAATCTTGGGTGAAACAAACATTTTTATAACCAAATGTGGAATGTGGATGGACACTGGGCGAACCTAGACATAAACTTTAGACTACATAACACTGGGAGCTAGTTATGAGACTAAAGCTCCAAGCATATGAAACAAGGTAAATAGTAACTCACTGGCCCAATTTAGATTGGATCTTAAGCTGCTCTTCCCTCACACGATGATTCTGATATAAATGGACCCACTGCTCACCAGCAGCTATTCAAAGAACAGACCTCAAAAGTCCAGTCTCACTGTTGAGTCTGGTCAGTTCCTCGTATCTCAAATCATATTTTAGTAGCATTTAAAAAAAATTGATTTTATTATTACCTGCGTTGTTTGTTTGTTTTTACCTTTGTCTGGTTTCTGTTGCTTAACAAATCTAGCCAAGACAGCTCTTATTAAGTTTCCAGGAGTTCTTTGGTGCTTGCGTATTAGAGTTTTTATTGCAATTTTTGTCTACAAAGAGAAAAAAAGAAAAGAAAAGAACATATTTTATACATCTTTCTTAATAAAATGAACTGATCACTTCATTAAAACAGTTATTCCAACGAGTCCAGAGTATCATTACGCTGTAGCTCTGGGTTGGGAAATACCTATAGACTCTGGGGTTGGCGCTGGAAATGGATGGGGCTTGGGATGAGGAGGGACTGGAGTGTTGTATGCAATGAAGCCCACCCTCCAAAGCAGCTGTTTTCTCTGGGAGAACTGATCTCTTTAGTCGGGAGATGAGCTATAATTCCAAGGAAACTGGCAGCCTTATAATGCTGCAGTCTGCCCCTCATTTAATGCTCCTGCTTGAACAAAGGTAAAGAGTAAGTGACCCTTTTACTTGGACTGTCTCCACAGCCACTAACTACAGTGTAATGGTCACCTAAATGTTCTGTGGAATCACAAGCATTATACACTGAAATCTCGCCATTCAGGAGGATATCTGAATGCACTCCCTGTTTACCACATGGTTAAAACCAGATTCTTCCCCTTTCCCTGGGAGGAAATTCACATTTACCCAATGAGGAAACTCAAGAGTCAAGTTGTCTTTCTCTTCCATTTCCTGCCTCAAAAGATGATGTATGAACTCTGCCCAATAGTCTGCCTCTTCTCCTGCCCTTTCACCTCCCCTCCCTCTGTATTTTTATTAAATTTTGAACATGAGCGTGTAACAATGCTAATCTGCAGTTACATAAGTACTGGCTTTCTGGGGGCACTCAAGAAAGTTGAAAGTCAACTTCACACACCCCTGAACATACTCCATACATCCCCTGTCCTCCTCTCCAGCATCTAAAAGCACCTTATGAATTAAGGTGCAATGGGGCACTTTGTAAATTTTGTGCAGGAAAACATTGTGTAATGGTGGCTGACATGATTTTCTTCCTGCATGCATGGTGACTGCATGCCAAAAATGCCCCTCCCCCTTGCTTGGATGATTTGAGTGCCATGGGAATCAAGGGATGGATGGGTGTGTGTTTTTCTTTTTCTTTATTTTGATTGTGTTACAGTGCATGTTCACTATTGCAGCCACACTCACTTTTGCCTTACCTTTCCTCTCCCCACAACAGATACCCTATGAGGCTGAGAGAGCCCTGATATTATTGCTTGGTCAGAACAGCTTTATCAATGCTGTGGGGAGCCCAAGGTCACCCAGCTGGTTGCATGTGGGGGAGTAGTGAATCAAACCTGGCTCACCAGATTAGAAGTCCACATTCCTAACCACTACACTAAGCTGGCTATAGGAAGCACAATATAGGGTTGCAGTCTCCACCTGAAGCCTGGAGGTCTCCTGGAATTACAAGTGATCTCCAGACTACAGAGATCACTTCCAGGGTGGGGAATGTCTGCTTTGGAGAGTTGACTCTATAGTGTTATACTCCTCTGAGGTCCTGTGGCCCCAAACCCCAGACTTCACTCCTAAATGTCCAGGAATTTCCCAACCCAAAGTGTGCAGCCCTAGCACGGTAGGCCATTGATTGGAAGTTTTGAGGACCAGAAAAAAATGGCTTCAACTCCCTCTTCTCATACACTATGATTGGAATTCAGCTCCCACATGTCTGCTATTTGAATAAAAGGGGGGAAATTCCAGAAGTTGTGCTCAAAAACTCTGTGTCGCATCTTATTTGGCCCTAATATGCCTAGCGTTCCTCATCAAATGGCTGTATCTGAACCATTTGTGTCTGGTCCTTGAAAACAACATCTGGATAACTTGGCTTATAAAATATAGTTGTGTATGCTCTGACTACTTTGGATAATGAATGCTAATAGTGCTTTGGAAATGTGCAGAAGAGGGCCTTGCCTCAATCACACCCACTTGTAGCTAAGTCAGCACTATAAGATCCTGCAGAACAGCAGTCTCAAAGTTGGTGGCAGAGATGTTCTTGCCAATCAGATAAATCTTCTTCCACCTGTACCACAGATATGTTGGCTTCTGACAAACACTGTAAAACTACATATTAACTTAATAGCTGCAAAGTCTATTCATAAGAACAGGCTTTGAAAGGGTCCTCCACGTCAGCACTGAGGGCGAGGGGGGTGGGGGTGGGGGAGACGGAGAGCCTCCTGGGAGCCTGGCAAGCAGAACCGGTGGCTCTATGAGGCCCCGGGTGTGCTTTCCAGACCTTTGAGAAGCACCCCATCTCCCCCCCCCCAAACTCCTCAGCTGGATGGCTCCCCAAAGGGCTGGAAAGCACACCCAGGGCACTGTGCATGCCTTTGGGAAGTGCCCTGTCTCTCCCCCCCCCCCAGGTGGATGGCTCCCCAAAGGCCTGGAAAGCACACCCGGGGCGCTTTGCAGGGCTTTCAGAAGTGCTCTCCTTCCCCCCACCCACCCACCGGCCAGATGGCTCCTCATAGGCCTGGAAAGCACATCCGGGGTCCTTTGCAGGTCTTTGGGAAGTGCTCTGTTTCCCCACCACCAGCTCCCTCGGCTAGATGGCTGCCCTGGGGCCTGGAAAGCACACCCACAGCATTTTGCAGGCCTTTGGAAAGTGCTCTCCGCCCCCCCCCCCCAGATGGCTCCCCAAAGGCCTGCAAAGCACATGATTCCATGATTCTATGATTCTAACTCAGACAGGGATTCTATGATTCTAACTCGGACAGGGAGGGCAGGAACTGTAGGGGCAGGGCCAATAAGAATGCAGCTGGCTGCACCCTGTTTGGCCCTGGAGAGGCCGGACAGTTAGTCCCCCAAGGCTCTTTCACAATTATTAAGAAGCACCGAATAGATAAGATTGTGTGGGGAAAGTTCCAGTATCTAGAACTTCATGCTTTTGAAAAATGATAAATGTGATTTATTTAGTGTCACTTTAACTGCTTTATTGCCAGTTATTTTGTTCTACCTATTAAAGGTTGGATACACACTTTTCTTGGATGCTTTAGGATGCTTAGGGCTAATCCTGCGTAGAGCAGGGGGTTGGACTAGATGGCCTGTATGGCCCCTTCCAACTCTATGATTCTATGATTCTATGTGTCTGTAGAAGTTCTGCAGGCTAGTTATTAATTATATTGTGACCTAAGGACAGAATGTGAAAGAATACCCTCAGAGGAAGAAGTTGAAATATGTGGTCCTTTGTAGTCACTCTTCCATAGAAAGAGACGGGGTAGCAGCTTAAAACTGTGGGCCAGCTATGGACCCACTATACCTTCTCACTGTCTGCTGTTTAGTACAGATCCCACAGAGTAATCTTTAGAAAAGTAAATTTCAACAGTCCCTAGCCAGAATGCCTTGCTCATCTTAGTTCTTTTCCTTCAGAAGGATCCTTAAATTCTGTTATAGCTAAGGCAGCGGGAAGGGAAGGATCCATATAGTCAGAACTGGGTCTCCAGTTTCAGCCTTTTCCATATGTATTCTTGATGGCTAGTGTCTCAGCTCCATAGTTTAGATTGTTAGCTTGTTGCCAAGATACAGGCAGCCAGACATAGCCATTTGAGTAAAAGGTTTTCAGTGCCCTAGACAGGGCAGGCAGAATGCCTTGCCGATCAATGTGTACTTCAAGCTCATGATCGAGCAACTTGGAACTTGCCACTGATGCAGCAAGATAAAAGAGAAGGAATTGCATGGGAATCCAGAAGAGACACTTCTTCTGGGTTAAGCTTTAGGAACCTGTAAAATCTTAATTTTAAAGAAATCTCAGTGGGGAGGCATCCTTCCAACACAGTTTACCCACACTTTCCCCTACTGCATTGGTGAACAATTGAAGCCAGGGCCCAGTGGTTGGCTTGAGAGACATCTGACTGGGGACTCTTCTGAGCCACTGACCAGAGAGTGGAGTTGGGGGTCCCCCTGGTGATCTAGGCATTAACTGTGGGCTACTTAGCTGGTGGGCTACCACATCTGAGGACTCCCTTTACATCCAGGCACTAAGGTAAAGGTAAAGGTATCCCCTGTGCAAGCACCAAGTCACGTCTGACCCTTGGGGTGACGCCCTCTAGCGTTTTCATGGCAGACTCAATACGGGGTGGTTTGCCAGTGCCTTCCCCAGTCATTACCGTTTACCCCCCAGCAAGCTGGGTACTCATTTTACCGACCTCGGAAGGATGGAAGGCTGAGTCAACCTTGAGCCGGCTGCTGGGATTGAACTCCCAACCTAATGGGCAAAGCTTTCAGACGGCTGCCTTACCACTCTGCGCCACAAGAGGCACGAGAATAATGCAATTCTAGACAACTAATAAGCCATATGCATATCAGTTGTTGGCATGCACCCATGAAACTAGGCTGCCAGTCATAAAGTAGCACTAGAAATGTATCTAGGACTTTGGGCCCTACAGACCAGATATATTATTAACCTTTATTATAATTGGGACACTGCTACTGCAATGTCTTTGTTTCCTGGCTTTTCAACTAAAAAAAACCCTGCCAGATGAGGTCTTCTGCGTAAGAACCTTGCCTTCTGTATCTTGGCTCCTAGTCTTACTGATCTTGGCTGCAGAAGGCAACTTTAGCACCTGAAGAAGCAAGAAGAACATAGTGTCACATCCTGTACTCAGCTTGCTTCCTGATCACCACAGTGACCCTACTTTTGCTTTGTGTCTATTTGGTATTCTTGCTTCTATGCTATTTATTGTTTATTCATTCATTTGATTTATATACCACCCCTCACTGTGACGTCTCAGGGTGGAGTACATGGAACAGCAGAACTAGTACATTTTAAACATTTTAACACAAGCCCGTGGCGCCGCGGGTGCCGCGGACTAAATAAAACAGTAAGCCCTTGGAAGGTAGGCTGTGTCTGGGATGAGGAAGGGTGCCGATTGGCCCCTTCCTCCGGACAGATTATCGGAGGGACCAATCGCGCCTGCCGATTGGTCCCTCCGATTCCCTGCCAGAGCAACTGCGAGCCGCGCGCAGTGCGGTTCGCAGTTGCTCCTTGGCCGCCGGCCAGGGAGCCCCCGCCAGCCGCCCTGCGCGCGGCTGGCGGGGACTTCCGTGCCTAGCGACAACGGAGCTCCAAAAAACCCGCCCGCAATTGAAGATGGCCGCCGAGGAGCCGAGGACACCCCACCGCCGCCGCCCGCCCTCGACAACATCTCCTCTATAAGGTGCGCTTCCTTCCCGCGCACTGCCCTGTCCCTCCCTCTGCCCCCACATTCTAGCGCCCATTGTATTTTATTTACAATGGGCTCTTTTCCTAGTGTATAACAATATAAACAGAGGGTGTAATAAGCAAGAACAGGCAAACAGCAGTCAAAACATGGGACTTAGTCAAAGGGGGGAGGGGCAAAGGCAGCAGCTGGGCAGCAGCTTTAGGTTGGTGTGTGTGGAGTGTCAGAGTCGCTTGACAGGGTTTGAGGGAGGCTTATCCATTTAAAAAATGCATTACCATTCAAATGCAGTAGGTATTCCACTCGTGGTCTTTGGCTATTTTGTAGATGTTACAGTAGGCTCTATAGCACAGTTTGTAGCAACAAGTATGTGGAATAGAATTGGTCTCCACCTATTATCTGCAAGAGTAGTCTGAGTCTTGAACCTTGTAATCTACTTGTTCATTTTCTTTAAAGGGTTAAAAGTCATGGTTCACTGTTTTATCTGGAAAATTTACTGCAGTAGAATGCCACTCTCAACTATAATCAAGCTGCTGCATTTCTTCCATTGTGATGCTACTGGTAATTGATGAAACTAATAATACACATGGAAACACCAATTATGAAAGCAGGAATTCTTTCTCTTACTTTCTACATGGAATGCCCAACATGTTAAGATAGCTGACACCTCTGAATTCATTAAAAAAAACCAAAACCTTTACCTTCATAGCCAGTTCTTCAGAAGTTATGTTTGGATCATAAGGTATGGGCTCTCCTATATATGTGCGAAACTTGACAGGAAAAAATCCATAAATAGGAACAAGTGGTAATCGAGTGTGTTCATACAGATATCTCAGTGGCCCTGTGTAATGAATTGCAATTTGAGATATATTTTGAGAGCTCAGGACATAAGGAACATACCAAGAAAATAAGGAAGAAAACATTCTAAGAGACGCTTTAGATGTCAACAGATATTGCTCAATCAAAATGTTAATTCTCCAAGTCTTAATGTGGGATAGGAAGATGTAACCGATGTTTACACCCAATACCCAGTCCTGTGGATACTCACTTAATTTTTACATTGTTATATTAACATCTGATAGCTGTGAATGCAAAAGAGAATGAAGAGGAGTGCATTTGTAATGTACATTAACATTTCAGCCATCCTATTATTGTGTTGTTCTTCTGATTGCTTTAGGAAATAGGAGGTATTTAAGTGACGTGAAGAAAAGTTGGTTTCAATATCCTGCTTTTCACTACCCAAAGAAGTCTCAAAGTGGCTTACAATTGTCTTCCCTTCCTCCTCCAAGAAGAAGAAGAGTTGGTTCTTATATGCCACTTTACCTGAAGGAGGCGCAAAGCGGCTTACAGTCGCCTTCCCTTTCCTCTCCCCACAATAGACACCCTGTGGGGTGGGTGAGGCTGAGAGAGCCCTGATATCACTGCTTGGTCAGAACAGTTTTATCAGTGCCATGGCGAGCCCAAGGTCACCCAGCTGGCTACATGTGGGGGAGCGCAGAATCGAACCCAGCATGCCAGATTAGAAGTCCGCACTCCTAACCACTACACCAAACTGGCTCTCAGACAACCCCATGAGCTAGGTGGAGTTGAAAGAGCTTTGAGAACTGTGAGTAACCCAGCTGGCTATATGTGGAGGAGTGAGGAACCCAACCTGGTTCCCAAGATTAGAAGTCACCACTCTTAACGACTGCTACACCATGCTGGTGACCCAGAAGTGACATAGGCATGTTGAGGATGAGGCTCTGGATTTGGGGCAAAAAATAATTGCAGAAGCTTCTATCATAGAGTTTTTGCCCAAAAATCAGCGCATCACCCTAAAGTCCCTAACATACCTATGTCACTTCCAGATCATGTAGGCATGTCACTGAAATGCGGAGCATTCTACCCTTTTATGGAGAGTAATTCTACCCTTTTTTGGAAGTCACATCTCTAGGGACAATGGTATTCCTACATATGTATATTTGAGATTATAGTTTTCTCAGGTGTTTACTATTAAATGTGTGCGTGTGTGTATGATATTATCTTAAATTATGTTATAGTAAAAACAATAAGCCATTTATTAATGCGTGAAAATGAATATAACTTCAATCTGATTACTTTTATTAATTTTGTAGAAGAAGTTGGACTCTACATATCTTTGGTATCCATTTGAAAAATAAATAAATAAAATGCCTTAGAAATCAGCTGTGTAGCAGTTGCTCCTGGCCTAGTGAAATTGAAATGCAAATGCAACATGTAAAAAACTTTAAGTCCTAGAAAAAAACAAATAATCAAGCAAGAAAAACAACAAAAAATTCTAAACAAAATATTTAAAATAAAACTGAGAAAAAATGAATATTAGTCAATGCCAAGATTCTTAAAAGTTAAGAAACTCTATATGGAACACTTACATATATCTCCAAATGTCCTATACCCATCACGAACATTTTCTGTAAATAATGGGATGATGGCCTAAAATGATAAATTAGAAAACTCTTAAATTCTTCTTGATCTAAGTTTTACTGTACTACTATGCCCAAACTAATTTCCTGTTATTTTCATTGTGAAGTAGACCGATCACGAAGTTTGACTGGTAGTCTATATATAAACTGAATGATCTGTGTATAGTAATGACAAAATGAGCCTGGAACAGTTTCGGCAATTAGCATTTTCTAAACCAAGCAGTTCACAAGAACATCCATTTCTCCCACATAACTCAGGACTTTATCCGGATATATACTGTATGCTAATATTCTCTGTGCCCACATGTTACATCCTTTTTTCATCAGAAAGTGAATAGAATATTTTAGGTCTCAGTACAATTTCTGCACTGCATAATAAATGTGTCTTGGTTCCCCTGGAGAACTGGTTGCCTTGGCAGGTGGATTCTATGGCATTATACATAAGAACCTAATATCAAACCAGTTGTCTATCTAGTCCAGCATCTAGTCTCACACAGTGGCCAACCAGTTCCTCTGGGTGGCCAAACACAGAACTTAGAAGTTGTGGTCTGCCCTTGATATTGCCTCCTGGCTCAGAGGTTTAGGCTGCATCTGTGCCTACACCAGAAGCTTTGCTGCCAGACCCCTCAGAGCATGAAGATGAGGAGGAGCTGGGGCAAAGCAGCTAGATGTTGCTGAATGAGAAAAGCCCTGATAGGGACACACAGCCAGGTCCCAGCCAGGTAGACACCATGCCCTCTGCGCCAGCATCACCTCAGCCAGAATCAACACCCTTTCCCAGCCCAGACTCATCACCAGAGCACAGGAGAGAACTCAGAAGGAGCGATTGAACAGCACGCCATCGAAGTGCCAGGCTCAGAGCACGGTATGAAGCCAGATGGGGCCCAGCTAGGGCTGACTTAATGGACAGCGACTGAGCTCCCAGGTGCAGCCACATAACTCCTTAGCTCAGACTGCACTTAAGCAAGGCAGAGACGGCTCTCAGCATGGGTGCAACCTCTGCACAAGCCCACTCATCGCCTTGACCCTGGTTCCTGACCAGCCTGTGCTTCAGCGAAACTCTGCCCGACTGTTTCTCGGCTTTGTGACCTCGGATACAGCTTCTTGGACTGCAATTTTGGTATTTGGACTTGGTTTGGCTTTGACTCTGCTCCTCTGGTTGTTGACCTCGGCTTGCTTATTGACTTCCCCTTCGGTTCTCCCTTGGAATTTGTCTGCCACAGCTACTGCAAAGACCCAGACTCGACTATTGACCCTGCTTTCTGGTATGCAATTTGAACTTGGCTTAATGGCCAAGGGTGTGTTTATCTGGACAGTCCCTGCATGTGCCCAGCTAGGGCAGCACACTCTGAATTAGGGTTGTGCACTTCAGCCACCAAAGCAGCAGTTGGAGCCTGAAGTAGTCAGCACCATGGCGTGGGGGGGGGGTGCCGGTGATGGTGCATGACCTGGTGCCCACGTGCAGACATAGAGCTCCGCGCCTGTGTGCGTGCGTCGACTGGTGTGCCAGTGCCACCCCTCCCCCCACACCACGGCACTGGCTACTTCGGGAAGTACACAACCCTACTCTAAATCTCAAAGTGAAAAGACAGCATCAGGAGAAGGCTATTCTTATTATAATGCCAAGGCAGCTGCTTTCTCCAGAGGAATTCTTCTTTGTAGTCTGGAGATCAGCTGTAATTCTGGGAGATTTCCAGGTCTGACAATCTTATCTATGCTCTTGTAAACATTTCAAAACTCTGCCTGTTACAACCATTCCATAGCTTGAGCTTCTTTCACTTTGCACCTCTCTGCTGAGGTGCTTCCTCCTTGGGTTTCACACCCAAGTGTCCAGGCTGGAATTTTCCAACCCAGAGCTGTCAGCCCCAAGTATAGACTAATCAAAGTGTAGTCCAGAAGTGTTAACAGCCTCCAAAATTTCTGAGGTTTTCAAGTTTCTAAGTCCTATGGAATCTCTACCACAAATACATAAATTGCTGTATTTGGAACAAAGCCCTAAGCTTCTGAACATCCATGAAGTGCAGGGAAAAGATATCTTGACTGACAGCTGATGCAACATAAAATAGCCCTCCAAACAGGATTGCCAGACTTCTTCATGGAGACTTGGGTCCCCTGCTGCGAAGTCCCACCTCCCTACCACCAATCAGCTGGCCAGGTAGAGAGACCCATCTGCTATGCAACAATATATCTATATCACTGTCCGTGTGAACTGGAAGTTGTGTCATTACATCTGGGATGCTGTGAGCTCGTCAGAGTGTAATGCCATAGAGTCCATCTTCTAAAGTAGTGATCCCCAACCTGTGGGCCGCGGACCACATGTGGTCCGTCGACTAATTGGAGGTGGGCCCGGAAGGACGCCTTCTCTTCCCCCCCCCCCCGGCCCTTTACTTCATCTCCCCCCGGCCCTTTACAACACACTTTGGGTGTCATTGTCTCCCATCACTCCCAGATGGGACTATCTCGTTGCAGAGAAACAAATTCAGGGTTCCCATTGATTTGTCATCGTCATGAGTTAAAATTTCCATGATAATAAAATGTTCCTTATGTTCATTGTTGTGGCGTGTCTGTGTCTTATTTTGAAGGGATGTTTAAACATTACCATAGCGATCAGAGAGCGTTAGGACAGTGGTTGAGAGTAGAGGAGTAAACTACCCCCCCCCCACCGGGCCTCAGTAAAATTGTCAAGTGTTGAGTGGTCCCCGGTGATAAAAAGGTTGGGGACCACTGTTCTAAAGCAACCACTTTCTCAAACGGAAGTGATCTCTGTAATCTAGATCACAGTTATAATTCTAGTATGTTTTCAGGACTCAACTAAAGATTAGCAACCCTACTTCCACCTACCAAGACTGTCTCTGGATCTAAGTTATTGCAGTTATGATTTTTGTTTTGGTCATTAAGAAGAAGGAGCTGTTTTTCGTACCCCTCTTTTTACTACCCAAAGGAATCTCAAAGAGGCTTATGATTGCCTACCCTTCCTGTCTCCACAGCAGGCACCCTGTGAGGTAGGTGAGGCTGAGAGAACTGTGACTGGCCCAAGTTCTCCCAGCTGGCTGCATGTGGAGGAGAATTCTCCAGATTAGAGGCCGTCACTCTCAACCACTACATCAAGCACTACTGTCATGGGTGAGGTACCTTCAACCAGCCCTGTAATAATTTTAACGTGTAGGGAGGTGCACACTGGATTATTCTGTGGAATGCAACTGTGTAGGTATCACAGGTGCCTATTGAATGGGTGGTTATTTGCAATTGTTAGTGATGAACAACACAGCAGTGTCTGCCAATCTGCTCTTGCAAATATTTTGTCCCTTTTTAAATCTGGAAATACTCACCTAGCCATTATCAATAAAATAAATATGTGATATTTTGTTATTTATGTTCTGTTCACTCTTCAAACATGTGTATTTTCTATCCAGTAGCTTGGGATATCACATTATTGTAATTTAAAGGGGACTTGTAAAAGTAATGCACAAAGGCCAACATAAAATTAGGATCCTGTTTTTCCTGCCTGTTTAGATTAGCACCTCTAGTCAGTAGACAACAGTGAATGCTGCAATCCTTTCATTTGTATTCAGAGTGAGATTAATTCTTTTGCAATTTCTATGCTCTTTGCATACTAGTAGTAAAGTTGGTCAAATCTAAAAGTACCTAAATCTAGTGACTAGAGTTGTGAATGGTCAAGGTACATTTTTCTACAAACAGGAATAATATGCCAGGATTGCAGAAAAATGTGAAATCAAAATATACATATTGAGGGGTTTGAAAAACTTGAAATTGATAAAGGGAATGCCTTTAGCTTTAAGCAATGAATTCTCTCTGTGACTGTTGCTAGGTAACCACAGTATTCCAGGCTATGTTTCCGTATGAAGGTAGGTGGAGTGGGCATGGTCCTTATTTTGTCCTTTGAAAAAAGACTTAGTAGGGCCCGGCCTAACTAGGGTTGCAGCTTTGGGTGGGGAAGTTCCTGGAGATTTTTGTGTTGGAGTTTGAGGTGGGATCGGAGGAGCTTCAGCAAGATATAATGCCACTCTTCATTTTCTCCAGGAGGTTATGGTAAATTTCTGCCACCCGTGTTCAGTTGTAATTCTCAGAGATCGCCAAGACTCTCCCAACTAGAGGTTGGCAGCCCTAGGCCAAGCAGCAACCTCTTGGAGACTTGATGCCACCCAACTTTCATTACTCAATTAGGCATGGCTGCTTGCTACTATCCAATGACAGCCACCCTATAAAAACCAGTGTGGTGTAGCTTTGTGAGACCCAGGCTTGATTCCTCTACTTGCTGAAGAAGCTTACTGGGTGATTTTGGACCAGACATACTTTCTGCTTCACAGGGCTGTTGTTAGGAGAACAAAGGGGAAGATGGTTGTGGAGAAAGGTTAGGTATTAATGAATATAGGTGAAGATGGAAGGCAAATAAAGAGTACATTTGTGAATGGCTGAGAAGAAGAGAATGAGGCAGAAAAATAGGAGTAGATATGAGGGTTGTGAGGAAGAGGAAAAGATAAAATAGTCTGGGAAAGTGGATTCAAGAGAAAGAGAAGTGCCCCCATAAGGATGTAGTCTCCAGGTGGGGGCTGAGGATCTGCCAGTTTTACAGCTCATCCCCAGGTGACAGAGATCAGTTTCTCTGGAGAAAATGACTACTTTGGAGGTTATGCCATTGAGGTCCCTTCCTGCCCCAAATTCTGTCCACTCCCAGCTCTAACTCAAAGTCTCCAGGTATTCCCAACTCAGGGTTGGTAACCCTAGTCCCCCACATATGCTTAAATTTCCCTACTAGGCAATTGGACCCATCCTAGTGGCCAGCACTACCCAACTGGGCCACAGTTTCCATAGGGAAAGGCTTTGGGGGCGGACTAGACAGAAGGACAGATAAATGTAGGTTGATGGTTGGGTAGGAAGAAGATAGGGTTACCAACATTAGGTTAGGAAATATCTGAAATTTTTGAGGGTATGGAACATGGGGAGAATAAGGTTTAAGGAGAAAAGGGACCCAGAGTGTATTATGTCAAGACTCCACACTCCATAGCAGCCATTTCCTCCATGGGAACAATGGTTCCTAGGTTCCAGGTGAGAGTTGGAGATCACCCAGAATTACAGCTGCTCTCCAGATGTCAGAGATCAGTTTCTCTGGAGAAAATGGCTACTTTGGAGGGTGGACTCAATGATATTTTACCACCTGAAGTTGCTTCCCTCTGTAAACCTCACCAGCCCAAGGCTCCACCCCCATATTTCCAGGAATTTCCCAACCTGGAGTTGGCAGTCCTAAGGGGGACCTGATCTGTGTAGCTGGGTGAACT
This sequence comes from Paroedura picta, assembly GCF_049243985.1. Classification (NCBI taxonomy): domain Eukaryota; kingdom Metazoa; phylum Chordata; class Lepidosauria; order Squamata; family Gekkonidae; genus Paroedura; species Paroedura picta. The sequence goes on along the minus strand of NC_135377.1, from coordinate 37,042,538 downwards.
GTTGTGATTCCACATCTCCAGACTCCACCTTGAGGTTAGCAACCCAAGAAGGGAAGCAGGAAAGGGGTATGGCGGTTTTCAGGTTAGCAACCCAAGAAGGGAAGCAGGAAAGGGGTATGGCGGTTTTCAGGAAAGAGAAAGAGGAAACAATGGAGAGAAAAATGAGATGCTTCCTGCAAGTCCTTGCGGGTTCCCACTTGTACTAATATAATTTTGCTTTAGCCAGTGCCAAATGCATCACCTCCTGCAAGGCAATTTGTTGTTACATTATGCCCTTCCTCTAATGTGATTGGGACAATACATCCTCACAAAACCCCTGTGAGATAGACCAGTCATTCTTTCTCAGCCTATGTTGAACTTCATATCTGAGTGGGGCTTTTAGTGTTGGAATATGCAAAATGTGTAGTGTACATGTTTCGAATGGACATGAAGGATATTCCACAGGAGGCTCCAGAACAGATACGTAGCTAGTGGATATAGTTTAGGAGATTCCTGCTGTTTTTCAAATAGTCTCCTCCAGTGTCCTGGAAACTTCCTGCTATTCTAAGCATACTTCCTCCCTGCTTCAGAATGGACAGTCTGAATGAATGCAAAACAAGTTAGACTCTTAGCTAGGACCCTCTATCTCTTCTCTCTTTCTATACAAAGTTTTTCTGTTCATGATAATCTTTTAAGCAGCTTGGTGTTTCATCTTCTTTGCATATTTAAACTCTGCCAACATCAAGGATCCACAAAGAGGGTTGCTTGGTGTAGTGGCTAGGAGCAATGGTTTCTAATCTGGTGAGCTGGGTTTGATTCCCTGCTCTCCTCCACATGCAGGCAGCTGGGTGACCTTGGGCTCGCCATGGCACTGATAAAGCTGTTCTGGCCAAGCAGTGATATCAGGGCTCTCTCAGCCTCACCATCTCCTTACAGGGTGTCTGTTGTGGGGAGAGGAAAGGGAAAGCAAATGTAAGCCTCTTGGAGACTCCTTCCGGTAGAGAAAAGCAGCATATGAGAACCAACTCTCTTCTTCTTAAACGACCTTGCAATTCTACTGAACTGCAGGGAAAGCTTGCATTATACCTTGGCCAAGGGAATAAAAAATCATTAAAGGTATCATCATCACTGATACAAATTCGAGGGGAGACATTAGTACTAACCTCCTCAACATTGTTTCTTGTTTCTCCCCAGTAAGACCTTCTAGCCAGACAATGAGTATATATGAGACAGTCTGCTTCTGTACTTGCTTTAATGAGTGTGTTGCTTTAATGAGTGTGTAAGCTTGCAAAGTGCAAACGTTAATCAAATTATGGTTTGGGAGGGGTCAGTGGAGAAATTTTCTGAATAGAGTATTAGCCAGTGGTCGCTCTAAAAGATTACACCTGACCACATGATTACTTAGGACTTAATGCCCAGTCCAGTTTAAATTAATAAATTAAGAAACGTTTAAGCATGCTAAATTTACTTGGGGGCTTTCCGCACCGGGATCTTTGTAGCAAATTGGTTGCTGAATGAAAAATCGCCATTTAAAATAGTGGAATTCGTCGTTATGCATACCTGCCTTTGTAGTGGAATCCAGTTGCGTTTTGTAGCGTTTCCCACAGGCTTCCGGTCTCGGCAAAAATCGCTAGAAAGGAAGCGCTGTTGCCAAGCTCGTCCCGCCCCTGGCCGTCAAGCAGCCAATGGGCAGCCGTTAGCATGCTCCCAAACAGCCCCTTTCCCTTTAAGAAAGTTTAAAAAAAAAAAACAGACCCATTGCAACGAATCTGTGTTGATTTGTTGCAACGGAGAGACCCATCCAGCTGCCTGGTGTGTTTGAGCTGTCATTTCATCGTTGCCATGCTCCCTCCGAGTGAAAAAAAAAATCCCCCCCCCCCTCTCACGGGCCCGATTTTCGGCTGAAAATCCAATGGGCAGCCGTTAGCATGCTCCCAAACAGCCCCTGGGGAAAAGGGAAAATACATCAGCAAACGGGCTTTTCTGTTCTTTGTGCTTAGTGACTGAAGGGGAGGGACTGAAGCCGGGGAAGCCTCTAAACAGAAAGAGGCTCGCTGGTGCGTTTATCCCCGCTCGCTCGGAGAAAAAAAAATGGCGTTCGCTTCGCCGGAAGATCAGAGGAGAGAGCCAGGGGGAGGGACTTTGTAGAAACCGCAACAATGTTAACGCACAGGTCTTTTTTGCTAGTGTTGCAGATTGGTTGCAGGAGTGTATCGCTTTCCGGAGGGTGAATCCACTTTTGGGGATTTCCCTGAAAGCGCTACAAGGAAGCGCTTTTTGCAGATCGGTTTCAGGTGTGTGGCAGATTGTCAACGACGTTGTGCATAACGGCAAATCAGTAGCGTTTTCATTTGGCAACCATTGTGCGATTTTGAAGGCATGCGAAAAGCCCCTTAGTATTTTGCTATTTCAGCTTGACTTATGATACCTACCACCACCCCCGACTGCCAAGTAGGGTTTGCCAGGCCAGGGTATGGCCTGAGTGGGGGCTCAGAATTTTCTGTGCTTTCAGACTTATGATGCTGTCTTTGTTTTCCTGTATCCACAATACTCCCTTCTGTTCTTGCTAATAGTGCTGATTGCTTAACTAGGCTCTTATCTTGGATGTTGCACCACAGGCTGAAACAGAATGTGGTCTGAACTGAATATATCATGCCTCCTACAAAATGTTTTAATATTTGTGCATGTCGTATAGTAACAAGAAAGATGTCCATAAAGACTTACAAGAGAGGAAAAAATCTAACATGCCTCCTAATTTTCTCTTTTGTTCTGGCTGCCATCTCTTCTCCCTTCCCACCCATTATCTCCCTTCTTGTCTTCTTTCTGCTCTTTGTCTTTGCCAGGGCTACTTCTGAGACCTTTGAGATGAAATTTATAGCAGGTGCTGTTGATGATGCCAAATTATTCAGGGTGATGAAAAACAAGAGCCACAGGAAGGTTCCTCTAAGGTGGGTGAGTGGGCACCAACGTGGAAAATGAAGCTATATGCTGATGGGGGCTGAACTTGCTGAGACTGAGATGGAAAGAAAACTTAGGATTGCAATGGCTAATGAAAATTTTGACTCAGTAGGCCACAGCAGTGAAAAAGACAAACTCCATGCCTGGGGATTATTAGGAAAGGAACTGAAAATAAAGCTGCCAATATTGTAACCCCTTTAAATAGATCTATGGAGAGGCCTCATTTGGACTACTGGCCAGTACTTGCAGAACTGAAAACTACAGAGGATGACAACCAGGATGATTAAAGGGCTGAAGCACCTTTTCTATGAGGAAAAGATAAAGAGTCGGGGACAGAAAATGATCTGAAGGGACCCTAACAGAGGTTTATAAAATTATGTATTGGGTAGAAAAAGCTAAAGGGGAGAATTTCTCCCTTTCCTGAAATGACAATAGCACTTGGGACACCCAGTGATGTTCAGGACAGACAAAAGGAAATACTATTTTACTCAATGAGTAATAAAATTATGGAATGCATTGCCAATGGATTAATGGAAGATAGGTCTATGAATGGCTACTAAAGGGAACCTCCAGTGAGGTTCCTCTGAAGACCAGTGATATAGGGCAGCATCACAGCAAGAGCTCCAGCCCTTTTTGTTGGCCCACAGGGCAACTGGTTGGCTACAATGTGAAACAAGTTGCTGGATTAGATGAAACAAATTGCTGGATTAGATGAATCACTGGTTTGATCCAGCAGGCTCTCCTTATTTTCTTATGCAATTGCTATGGCAACCCATAGCACTGGCCAAAGTCTGATTTGTTTTTGCATTTATTATTTATTTATTAGATTTTCATATTGTTCATCCTAGTAGCCTGGGTCTGGGCAGTATACAACATATCATATAAATACCGATTAGAATATATATATTTATGCATATAGTTGCAATGCAACTGTGCTTATTTTTATAAGGACATCTTAGATTTTTCTGCAAACCCAAGGGATCCCCATTATCCCCATCCCCAGGGGATAATAACACTGCTCTTTGTATTCCTTCTATTCTTCACTGTCTTAGTATATTTTTTGATTATATTAGAATCGAACAATACACTATTTGCCTGCTTGCTCATACTCTTTCACAGGCTGGCTGTAATTTTTAGATTGATATTGCAAAGCACCTCCAATTTTTCTTTTAGTGCTGCTAAAACCGTAGTTCTGTTTCTTTTAATGAGTCTGGTATTTATTCTTATTGATCTCACAATTTATTTTACTTCAGTCCTCAGTTCCCTCTCTTCTTTATGATTATCTACCACAAATATACCTGACCTTGTACTCATGAAGGATGCTGGGTTAGTCAGTTTGTCCCAGCAGAGCTCCATTATACTGCTGTTTTGGGGTTAAAACAGATATGCTTGTTAGATTCACCATATCCCTGAGCTAAATGAAAGTAATCCTTGATATCCCTTCCTCTCCAAAGTACATTTTTGTCACATTCTCTTCTTATTCACCATCAGTATTTCCCCAATAATTTAGCTAATATTTTATGCTGTCTTGATCTTTTTAGCTCTTGTCCTTTGTCATCCTCATATTCTCAAGTTAATCTTCTGACTTGGACTCTTAGTTCCCTAGTGTTCAATTTTGGTTATGTGCTCTATTTCTTCCTAAATGTAGCATTTTGTGGCTAATGTTTGCAGCCTGAAATCAGTGTTGTGCACTGTTAGTTTGATAAAAGATATTAAATATTGATAGGTTCCTTTTTCTTAGCTGGGACTACAAATGTTGTGGTGCAGGGTTACATAAAGGGTGTGCTTATGGTTATAGACCCTGGCAAATGGAGGCCTTAAATGCAGCCAGAGACTTTCAGACTAGGATCAGCAGCCATTTCAATTTCTGGAACATGAGAAGAAACTGTGTGTATCTGAATATATACTGCTCATATCCATCACATAATCTTGCCTTCAGATTTCATTGGGGATGGCAGACAGGATAAAGATTAGTGTGAAATTTAGTGTCATCCTAAGCTAGCCTACTTAGGTCAATTAAACGGGACTTAGTCTAATGAAAGTATTTTTAAGATTGCACTGCTAATTTCTAGATGAAGTTTAACTTTCCTTGTGCAATGTTCTACTATAAGATGTTTATTTAAGGAAACTAGGAGTTCTAAAATAGGGATGGGTTACTTTAAATGGAAGATGATCTTTGGGCTATAGCTCTTGTCTTGGGCACAATTTCATTTTGTTTTTTCCAGCCAAATGACAGTAGATATGAAATAAAATATAATATATGTATTGCAAGAATGTGTCTTTATGCAAAGGTACTCACCACTTTAGCATCAATAGCTAGCTGAGCAAAACCTGTACGATTACCCCATAGAAGTCTGTAGTTGTTGTCACTAAACAAAGCTTCTCGAAGTCCTCCTGGTGAAATACCTAATAAATTGCCATTTTTGAGAATTTTCAGGCATTCCTCTCTTGAGCCTGTTGTGAAATTCATTATCCTTAATAATGTTTTTAAACCTAAAAGAAATAAATACAACATAAATTTGTATAATACAAAAATAATATATTACATAGATAAGAAACAAAACATACTTAGACCAGAGGTTCTTATATAATGCAATACTAAGCAGTTATTCCTTTCCAATTCAGTAGAAATAAATGGAGGAGGAGGAGCAGGAGCAGGAGGAGGAGCAGGGGAATATAACTCTGTTTTGAATTGTACTGCTAGTTCTGCGGTGTTTTTAAAAGTTCAGGGCACATTGTTCATTTTATTCCCCCTTTTCAACTGCTGTTAAGGCTGTTCAGTATAATTTATATTTTGTATTTAGTTCCATTGTTTTCAATGGGAAAGGCATGCCTGGCATTTTTTTTAACCAAACATTTTGGATGTAAAGGTATATTTTTAAATCAAAAATCAAACATACTTGGCAAGGAATGGTAAACATTGCCTTCCACAGCCATCTTGCCTTGCTGTTAGGGTTGTCACTTTTCAGGTTGGGCATGAAGTTTAAAATTTTAAAAAGGTTTGCTATTCCATCTCAAGGATAGTTGTTCAAAATATCAATTCTTCCAAAATTATATGTTTCGTTTTATGTGCTACCACTTCATATTTCAGATAAGATTTTGAAGGACTGGCAATTAAAATTTGATCAATATGTTTTTTACTTTTTAAAAAACGGCCAAAATTCTAAGATATAATTCTATTCATGAAGGAAGGCGAGGCATCCCAAAGATGTCTTTGTTTTATGATGCTTATCAATTGAGACATTTAATTCCTTGCCTTATAAGGAAACTTATAAGGAAACAGGCTGGCTAGATTTAGAAAGACTTAATCTCAAAGAAATGGGGGGATAGTATGTAATATTTGATAATGCTCTTACTAAAAAACTAAAAGTGAATTCGTTGCTAATGCTTCATGCCCCCCTGTTGGTAAGAAGGAAATGAAAAAGAGATTTCTCCTTTGACTCCCATTCTATATCATCCAAAATTGGTCTCTGTTAAAAAATTATAATTCATGGTGTAGAGTTCCCTTTCTTAACCAGTTAACTTAACAAATGCAACAGTTATCCGATTAAACAATAATAGTCAGTTCTGGATTTAAAGAGTTTCTGAAGGCATAAATGGCTGTCGAGGCATCAAATCCTAAATTTTCTCCAAATGAAAGAAACCAGAAATCAGAAAAACTGACCATTAACCAAATTTGAAGAATTAATTCAAAATACATATATAAAGAATAAAGTAATTACTAAAATATACAAGATATTGTTAAATAACAGACAAACACCATTGCAGGTGATGAAAAAGAACTAGGAAATAGAATTAGGGATATTTATACATAGGTGGTCCTATCCAATTATAGCCAAATTTGGAGGATTAGTATTTATAGAGATCGCTAAAATCATCCAAAAACAAATAAGACCTCATGCTGAATTGGCCCCGCTCAGCATATATATTAATGAAAGCTCCCAGTCTAAACAAGCACTGGTTAATTATCTTGTAGTTGTGGCTAGATTGCTTATTAGCCGATGCTGGAAGAATACTGTAGGGCTCTTTTTACAGGTGGTATGCACAAATTAGAAATATAGTAGTATTTGAAAAATGAACAAATAAAACTAGATTAATTCAAGGGAGGGAAAAAACAGATGACTTTATGTTAATTTAGAATATTTTTAATAAAAAAATCTGATATACTTTCCAGAGTATGTCTCATTTAAAAATTTTCTTTAATCAGATGAAGGCCTTTTGTTGTCATTTTTTATACTGGATTAAGGTGATGTATATAAATGTGTTTAGAACTGTATTGAATAATTTTATGTAGAAAGAATGCCAAACCTACATAGAAGCACCGCCCCACCCTTAGTTCCTTTTGTTTTGGGTTTCTGTTTTTCTTTTAGATTTTTTTACACAATTTGTGTCTTTCTTTATTGGTTGGAACAATAATGTATTATGGTGATTTCTTTCCTTATGTGTAGTCAGATGTTTTTCTTCTGTTTTGTTTTTTTCTGTTCTGTTTTTGTGTTTGTATATAATAAAACCTTTACAAAAAAGCAAAAAAAAAAAAAGCTTAAATTTCTCCTGACTAGATTTAATTGGTACAAGCCAGATTTCCTTTATGGAGATGTAGGAGTTCCCTCCTGAAAACTGACAAACTACCAGATAACCTCAAGGAAAAGTTGTCTCATAATACCTGCCTTCCCTAAACCTTAGAAAGCCATAGTTAATCTAGGCCAGGGGTAGTCAAACTGCGGCCCTCCAGATGTCCATGGACTACAATTCCCATGAGCCCCTGCCAGCAAATGCTGGCAGGGGCTCATGGGAATTGAAGTCCATGGACATCTGGAGGGCCGCAGTTTGACTACCCCTGGCCTAGGCTATTATACCACTATTTTGAAGACACCCCAATCTTGCCTCTTTTAATATCCCCCTAGCACTGGCCTAGTTAGGGAAAATGTAAAGCCCTATGCTGAATTTTAAGTAAAAGTGTTTAAAAGTTAAACAGTTCCCAAAACAGCTCCTCATTACTAAAAACCTCATTACTAAAAGCTGCACTGAAGTATTGTGGCTCAATAACCCTTGAAACCTGGAGCAAACACTTAAAACAATGACTAAACCATGAAGCAAAACCCCAGTGCACAGTCTCCAATCCAGTCTCAAAAGCAATGAAGTCTATCTTAGCCAGTCCCTTGCTTATATACTCTCTGGTCATGCACAGAAGAATTTCCAAAAAGAACAAACTTCTGTGAGCAATGTGAGCTAAAGAGCAATGTTTCTCCTAACTTGAAATCCTATTTGCCAAATCCTCCTCCCTGGTGTTTCCTGGGAAATGGATGTGGAATTGGGCTTATATTTGAAACCAGTGACAGCCTTGCTCCTTGCAAACCTGCAATGCAATGCCTTTTGCAAAAGCTCTCACTCCCACTAAGGTGCTTTTGTCATGGAACTGCAGACATACCTCTTCCTCCTCTCTCCTGTTGCCATGGAAACCATAGTAATGGGTAGGAGAGGTTCCTAGAGGAGATACTTGAAAAGAAACATTGTAGCTCTTTAGTTGAAACCTCTCCACCAGTAATTATTTACTATAGTTGAATATATTTGCATAAAAGCCAAATATCTGGGGCTTTATTTGGTGTCATCTTTACCAATAGCCAAAAAGATTCTCTAAACCATATTCAGATTTGGGGAGGGGGGGAATCCAATAAGGTATTTGGGGATTTTTTTGGCCCAGAATATTCAATTGCATATCTCTAATATGTGGTATTGGATATTATGTACTTGGCTATGAGGAATCAGGACATTTGTCCAGTATTGGAGATGCCTTATGAAATATCATGATCTTTTAATTCAGTTCAGAAGAGCCATGTATTCTGCAGAAGTCCTACATTCTATCAGAACTGTATTGAAAGACTTCTATAAGTCCTATGACTCAGTACTGGCCAATGGTAACTTTATGTGGCAAGAACAATTTTCATAACCCCTCCACCCATTCATAGCTATGTTTCTAGACATTTTCTGCCTACGTATATAATGAGCATAAGAGCCTCTTGTGGCGCAGAGTGGTAAGGCAGTAGACATGCAGTCTGAAAGCTCTGCCCATGAGGCTGGGAGTTCAGTCCCAGCAGCCGGCTCAAGGTTGACTCAGCCTTCCATTCTTCCGAGGTCAGTAAAATGAATACCCAGCTTGCTAGGGGGTAAACAGTAATGACTGGGGAAGGTACTGGCAAACCACCCCGTATTGAATCTGCCATGAAAATGCTGGAGGGTGTCACCTCAAGGGTCAGAAATGACTCGGTGCTTGCACTGGGGATACCATTTCCTTTTATATAATAATAATAATTATTATTATAATAAATCGCATAATAATAATAATAATGAGCAAGGTAGTTCTTTACCTACGGATGGGTATAGTTTCTGTAGAATTCAGTGTTGCCTAAACTTTTTAGTTATTTTTTCCTTGGTTAAACTTCTTTTGTTGGTATTTTTTTTTTTAATCTCTAAGGAGAAAAAACACAAAACCTTGTTTATTTTGTGATTCTTTGGCAGTAAATGCTCACCTGGTGCCATAAAGAGAAAGTGATCAACTACAGAATAACAGCGTTGTCCATGTGAAAAAATTCGATTAGCTAAGAAAAATGAGTAATCAATTGGGATTGCTCCATGGTAGTAAACAATGAGACCTGGCCCATGTGGTATATTTTCTGTTCCATGAATCTCATATCCTGTTAAAAGAATAATGTAAAATGTTGTAACCAGTAACTCTGACACTGATATTTAACAATAAGTAGAAAATATTTTAAAATGAACCCCATCACCTTGCCTAATATCCCTCCTTCCTACATTCCACAACTTTGTGCATGCAGATCTAATGAACCACAACATAGCCTTTTTGACTGGTCAAAGGGAACTCCGTCTTCCTTTTTCCCTGGCAGAAAATCTGAATGTGTCTAGTGCACAGTCTCTAAAAGGTCTTCATAAAAAGAATGATAAAATACTTAAGTCCAATAGTTACTTTGATGAACAGCCATTTGAGGGGTGGAGGACAATTCCTCTGCTGCAAACACTGGGTTGCCACTAGCTTAACCCTGTCATCAACAGTGTTCCTAGTGCCACCAGAATAAAAATAATGAGTTTATAAGTGCACATTTTCTCTTTCTGGTGTAGAGAAGTGAATGGCAATTCTTTTTCCCAAAGGAGGGGGGGAAGGAACATACTTGGAAATATCTGAAAGCAGATGAAAATACCCAATCCCCACTGAAAGGAATTCTTCAAGGAAAGTTGAGCCCATAGCAATATTTTAACGTTCTCATAAACATTTTCTTACTACTCTATATTGGAAAGCAAAAGATGGTGTGGGGAATTATGGGCCTAGAACATTTTATCTGGAAATTACTATTAGCTCTAACTTAAAACAGGAGTTTAAAGATTTAAAACTTTACCATGCAGTATTCTTCCAAGTCCAGTGAGGATGTAAGCAATAACTAGTCTGGCATTGTCCCATGATGTACTAGAGTAATCACTGTTTAGTTTGTTAACTTTTTGATATATTAGTACCATAAGTGCACAACTATAACAAACGCCAGTTAGAATAATGGGGACACTAATTGTAAAGATGATTATGAACATTGCCAAATGTACAGCCATACGAAGAATCAGGAAATCCTCACTATTTGTCCATTCTCCTAATAGATAGGACGTGAAAACTGGCACTGAAGTAATAGTTTCATTGCTGCTTATCATTTCCTGTTCAAAAGAGAAGAAAATGAATTTAACATATATTAATATTATCATAGTGTTAATAATGTTATTAATTTTAAAACAGGCACGTCGTTTACAAATCCTGAAGCTTGGTCTCTTCCTATAGCCTCTGCATCACCATCAACTTATAAAGACATGAAAAACACTTTACTAGACTAGTTTATGGAAGTTTGTTTCTCTTCTTCCATTTTTGTTGCTAATTTCAAAAGGGACTTTTCCATTTTTGGATTGTTTCATATTGTATTGTATCTTTTGTTTTCATTTTGCTTTTGTAAATATTTTCCATTGGTTTCAGTGGGAAGCCCTGCCTCTTCTTGAATGTAATTTGTCCAGCATACAAAACTCTATGGGAGGGCAGTATAGACATTTAAGAAATAAATATAATTTTTTGTCGTAGTTGTCTCACATGGACACTGCACATATGCAGACCTAGAACAGAAAGCTTTTTGAAGCTCAAAATTACAAAATGAAGTAGAATTGGAGTTTAAAGCTCTACGTGTCTTGAGGCTAGTAAATTTAATAAACATTGGGGAGTGTTATGCTTTGGAATCAGAAAATAACAGAAAACTTATTCTTTTAAAAATTAATTTAAATGTTTGTATTACTGTGCTGCTGTGTTTAAGTGTGTTATATATTTTATTAATAAGAATGTAATAAAAGACACTGATGTAAGTTCCTTGAGCGTCCATTTTTTTTTTGAATGAATCTTATGAAGGCATCCTGTAGAGTTACAATAACCCTCCATTAGTATAGATTCAAATAAGTAGCCATGTTGGTCTGAAGTAGCACAATAAAAGCAGAGTCCAGGTGCTACTGGATTCTGATTTTATTGTCCTCCATTAGTATAGAAGAGAAAAAAGAGAAATAATTTTTTTTGTCTTTTCTTCATCTATAAAACATGCTTGGTAGGGAATAATAACAAAAACATGTTTAATATGCATAGAAGTAATGTGAAGATCAAAGATTTTAGTAGCTTTAGTAGTATCTGCAACAGCCTTATTAAGATGCTATAGGGGCATTATTTTCACCCTAGAGCAGGGGTAGTCAACCTGTGGTCCTCCAGATGTCCATGGACTACAATTCCCATGAGCCCCTGCCAGCATTTGCTGGCAGGGGCTCATGGGAATTGTAGTCCATGGATATTTGGAGGGCCACAGGTTGACTACCCCTGCCCTAGAGATTTAACAAGCATGCAAAAGTGGAATGTGTCATTTATAAATTACTGCAAAAACTTAGGATACTGAGGAAGCGAGTAAAGGCAAGTATTCCTATATACTTCAAGGTTTGGGAAATATAGATACACTGGATTATTTTTTAATTGCTTTATACCAAAGGGAAGAATGCTACTATGTTAAGAGTGATCTTACAGTACAATCCTAAACAGAATCACACTCTTCTAAACCCTTTAATTTCAATGGATCTAAGTAGGCTATCTCTAATAGTCATCCTCCAAATTTACTAGGACGTGGGCCACATGATCTTTTCTTGCTGGAAAATTGAAGAAGTAAGAGCATTTTATCCACTGTGGTAGACTTATTGGTTTGACGATAACAGAACAAATGATAAAGTACAGCAATATTTGTACATCTTGAACCTTTGACATTTGTATTGGTTAGTATGAACACCAGATATAGAAATCACTGAAAACCTTGATAATGTGTGATAAAGGCAGTAAAGATTTTGCATGATGAGAGAACCCACAGAGAATAGAAAAGTAAGATGCAGCAAATTAGTAAAAAAAATATGTGAAAAATGACTATTATTATCTAAGAGAACAAAGCAGCCCAGTCTTCTATAAATGTTAATTAGGCATAAAGCTGATATAACTGATAAAACTATTTATTCAATAACTGCCAAATTTATTTGTCATTTTAATGTAATGTGAAAATATTTTCAGAATTCTAACGGTTCATACCTGGCTAGACATTTCTTCCACCTTTTCTCTTTAAAACTGTTCTTTATGTTGAAGGGGCTGTTGAAGAAGTCCATGTAAGGGTCTAAGTTTCTAAAAGTGATGGATATTGAAATACTGGAAGCATGTGATTTGACTTTAGGATTGGGCACTGATGTCCACCATATTGTCCCTGGTCTATTTTCATTGAGTTTAGGATTTGCTATTTATAGTTCACCTTTCTCATTGGGAATCAAGGTGGATTATACAGAGTAAGTCCATACAGTCAACTGGATGGGACATCCAATAAACAGTGCAATATGATTTGAATTGTACAAACCCAAAACCAAACAGAAATCTGAAAAAGAGGTGAAAAAATGCACAAGCATTAGCATGACAGTGACAGCACATTAAACAATACAAATATTACATTCTAGGATTCTATTTATAGGTCAATAATATGAGTGATACGTAGAAGTTTAGGCCACAGTTCCTAATTCTTTAGCCAAGTAGCTTTCTGAGCCATTGTGTTACAGATAATTCTGCTTGGTATAGTTTGGAGAAAGCCAGGGGGCTGGGAGCCTTTCTCACCTCATCAGTTAACATAGAATCATAGAATCATAGAGAATCATAGGCCATCTAGTCCAACCCCCTGCTCAACGCAGGACTAGCCCTAAGCATCCTAAAGCATCCAAGAAAAGTGTGTATCCAACCTTTGCTTGAAGACTTCCAGTGAGGGGGAGCTCACCACCTCCTTAGGCAGCCTATTCCACTGCTGAACTACTCTGACTGTGAAAAACTTTTTCCTGATATCTAGCCTATATCGTTGTACTTGAAGTTTAAACCCATTACTGCGTGTCCTCTCCTCTGCAGCCAGCAGAAACAGCATCCTGCCCTCCTCCAAGTGACAAGTTCTTGCCATTCAATGAGGTGGGGCCACAACAGAAAATGCACATGCACAGGAAGCTGTTTGTTTTGCCCATTTATAAGTTGGCAAAAGGCCTTAGTTCATCAAAACTGCTGTGGCGAAGTATAGGGGATGGACAGTTCTGCTGGCATTAGGAATATAGTTCATTAAGGATTTTGCATGTGATAGCCAATACTGTAAATTGAGCTCAGTAAATAATAGGCCGGCAGTGGAGTGCCTGCACGATGGGAATAATGTGTGCAGTTTGACTAAGTGCCAACAATGGAGTACATTACAGTAGTCTAGTATTGTTACTACTATGGCATGGATCCAGGTGACCAGATTGGCTGTATCAAGGATGGGAGCCATTTTCTGAACAACTATATAAACTTGCTTCTCCATCAGTAATGTTGGATCCAGTATAACCTCAAGGTTCCTAACTCACTCAGTAAGTGTCAGCTGAATCCCAATGAAAGCAGAATGCCCAACGGCCTATCCTTTAAGACCTCCACCTTCACAACCAGCATTACTTCTGTCTTTAGCTTTGATTTGGTTATTTTTAGTCACTTAACCACAATAGGCAGGACCTCTATCACATCACCAGGAGATTTGGATAAGGATAGAGTAGAATGTTTAATGTCTATACCACTCCTCTCCAACTCCTCTGGGCCGTTCACAAGAATAAAACACATTCAATAAAATATAATAATAAAATTTACAACAAAATACAGTTTCGAAACTTATCCTCACCCTATGGCATATATAAACAATTGTGCATCATCAGCATATTGATGACAGCCATCTCCAAAATTATGAATAATTTATCCTCGGGACTTTACATAGAGATTGAAAAGCACGGGAGATAGGACTGAGTCCTGTATAACCCTCCAGGATACAATGATGGTGTCCAGTGATAACCCATGAGGCATGATTCAAACCAGTCTAATGCACATCCCCAGATACCCTTGTCTGCCTCCAAGTGCCCACCAAAACAAAGCTTGCAGATAAATCCAGTAGTATCAACAACAACAACAACAACAACAAAACATAGCCGTTGTCTGAATTCAGCTATCAACTAAAGCCAACAAGGCCATCTCTGTTCCATAGTCCAGTCTGAAGCCAAACTGAAAAGGGACCAGAGTAGATGAGTTGACCAAGAAGGCATGGAGTTATTAAACTTTTATATCATAAATATATATGACTTGCAGGCATGCTGTTGGGCTAAGGATGATTCTCATCACCTTTTGATTTGGTAAACAGGGCACAGCTTTATTATTTCAACAACAGAGTGTTGGCCAACAAGGGGATAAACTTATTTCCTGGGTCATCCAACCCTGAGCTACCCCAAACGACACCCTGGGCATCCTGTCCCTGCTGGGCCACGGGATCCCTTGCCATGTGTGTGCTTGAGCATAGGTAACATGGGATGCTTCAGGAGGCATAGACCTCCCTCAGCTCATTCCAGTCTACCTGAACTTGAGCATTTGCTTGGTGTTATTGCCTCTTCCCAAGGCCACACAATCAGGGGAGTCCTATCCCTCTCTCTTTGCTCTCACCTTCCCTGTTAGGCTCCTTTCACTTGTCCTCCACCAGCTGTGACAATGAACATATGCATTAAACCCCAACTCAAAACAAACATAGGAGCACCAACACAATATGTGATTTCCTTAATATATGGAGAGGGGGGACGGGAAGCTGCCTGCTAGGCTGGCCAGGGAGGGAAAGTGGCCCAGCAAGCATGTGGTGCCTTATAAAGCACCACGCTCTCACTCCTCCCCCGTTCCTTCAGATGCAGTACATCAGTGCCACGCATGCCCTAATCCCCACAAGGGATGTGCCTAGTGCCATCGTCCATTGCCCCGCCTCACCACTTCATCAATGGAGGCCACGTTCAGTCATGGCTGCTCTTAATGCAAAATTTAAAATGGCAGCTGATTTGGCATTAGGCTTAAGGTGATGAACCTGGCAAGTGTCCAGATTCTTGCTCAGCTATGATGTTCACTGAGTTTACTGAGTCAGCCACATGTAGTCTCAGGGTTGCAGTGAGACAATATGTTGGGAGACTACCAATATTTATGAGCTCCTTGTAGGAAGGGTGGGATAAAAATGTATTGATGTGTATTTTCTCTCTGCTTCTATATAGATTAAGAGGTTTGCGCTCTAACTCCCCCCCCCACACACACACACACAAGTTTCTGTGGCTGGTGCTGTTAATAACAGTGTTCCATGTGCAGGGTGTATTTATCCTATAAAAAGGTAAAGGTAAAGGTATCCCCTGTGCAAGCACCGAGTCATGTCTGACCCTTGGGGTGATGCCCTCTAGCGTTTTCATGGCAGACTCAATACGGAGTGGTTTGCCAGTGCCTTCCCCAGTCATTACCATTTACCCCCCAGCAAGCTGGGTACTCATTTTACCGACCTTGGAAGGATGGAAGGCTGAGTCAACCTTGAGCCGGCTGCTGGGATTGAACTCCCAGCCTCATGCGCAAAGCTTTCAGATGGCTGCCTTACCACTCTGCGCCACAAGAGGCTCTTTATTTACCCTATATACTCGTATATAAGCCTAGTTTTTCAGCACCTTTTTCACACTGAAAGGCCTCTTCGGCTTATACGCAGGTATATACAGTAATGGAAATAAAAGCCTACTCCAGACAGCCAATCATTGCTCTGGCAGCTTGTAGATCTTTTTTTTCCTTTTGCCTTCACTTCTTCTTCTTAATCATTCCAAACTATTCTTTGGGTTTCTGTGGGTAAAAAGCAGGGTACAAAAACCATCAGCTATTCATCCTCTTGCCTTTTCTGCATTTGTTGGGGGGGGGCTGGATGGGAGAGCCTGTGATGATGGAGCATTTCCCACCCTCAGCTTATATGCGAGTCAATAAGTTTGGTGTAGTGGTTAGGAGTGCGGACTTCTAATCTGGCATGCCAGGTTCGATTTTGCGCTCCCCCGCATGCAACCAGTTGGGTGACCTTGGGCTCACCATGGCACTGATAAAACTGTTCTGACCGGGCAGTGATATCAAGGCTCTCTCAGCCTCACCTACCGCACAGGGTGTCTGTTGTGGGGAGAGGAATGGGAAGGCGACTGTAAGCCGCTTTGAGCCTCCTTCGGGTAAGGAAAAGTGGCATATAAGAACCAACTCTTCTTCTTCTTTGCCCAGATTTTGTGGTAAAATTGGGTACCTCAGCTTATATGCCGGTCGGCTTATATGCAAGTATATACAATATGCCTTGGGACCTGTCAGAAGGCAGTATTCCCCAGGTACAATAAAGCTACTGTTAACGGCCCTAGCAGCTCAGACCATTTATAGAGGCATTTGGGGATTGTTTTGGTTTATATTTTATTAATCCCTAGGCTTGTCTTATTTGCCTCTGGCTTGATGGAGAGGTTTTCTGCTATAGAAGAAGACCGTCAGTTCCAGCTAAAAAAGTGGCAATAGTCTACTTTAGTTAGGGAACGCTCCATTGCTTTTGCTATTGATTCCCAATCAATCTGTCACATCCATTAACACTGTATCAGGATTTATGCATTCATTTCTCAAGGAAGGCAGTTGTGGACTCTTGGGTATATAAAACTGACACATATTTGAGTATTGGGGAAGTGGTGCTAAGGTGTAATAATTCATTGTCTTCTGTGGCATTTCTCTTAAGCAAGAAACCCTAATATTGAAACATACCACTGCACCCAAATTTACATCAAAACTGTATGTGTCTGTAACAAGAGTCTGGAAAGCTTACTGTTTCTAGGTAGAGTCTTTTCTTCAGAAATTGTACTTCATTAAATCTGCAGCTGGGAAGGTTTGATGGCATCAAGTTATGATTCTGCATTTCCCCATACATTTTTTTTAATTGACAGAAAAATTCTAAACCTGCCTAGCTGCAATTTAAACCTGAAGACAGATATTACTTTAAGTACTTTTAAGTAACACACTCACAGTTAATTCCCTAACACAGCCTGAGTTGTTCTGAAGCTTTCATCTGGTTAAATCAGACTCCACTTCAATCTTCAATCATATGTCACAGCTTCAGAGCCTATCTCTAGAAAGCCTTGAAAGCGGACAAAGGAATTCTGTTCTTAGTTTTACAAGGTGGGTATATAAAGCTTTATCCTACTGAGGGCTCTGCTATCAAAAAACACCAACCTACAAGCTAAAAAAATAATTCCTTTCTTAAACAGCTGAGCAGATGAGCTTATTGTCATCTGCATGAAGCTTTTATGTACCTTCTCATAAAGAAACTTGCTCTAGCCACACCAGAGAATAACTTGTTAAGAATCACTTACAGACTTAAATCAGTCAACTATATCAAAAGCCTGATCCATTATAAATCATATTGTCCTTTAATAGTTAGAGACCTCACAGGAACTTGATTTCTTATAGATTTGTAATCATACCCATTCATATACAACAGTTAATATCTAGATTAAAATTAAGATCATGAGAAGTTACAGTCTATAGTCTAAAAAAGCATTCTAACACCCCTTTCCCTTGTGCATGATAAATTATCATAATTACCTCAGTTCAGTGAATGCTCTTGTATTTTGTCAACCAAAACATGTTTCTTCTGTAGGAACACAGCAAACAAATGTGCTTCCATTATCATTTTCTTAAATGTACAGCAGTAGAAGTCCAAGGAATATAAGCCCTTTTCCAAACATATAACGATCTACATAGATGTGTAATTACAGGGAACGTATAATTACAACGTATTCTCAGACAGTTGGAAACATGATGTAATTGAAACCTACTCTGATCTTGCAGTTGTTCAAAGCACCCACTGTCCAAAGATAAAGAGTAAATGTAACATTTTCCACATTTGAGACTTCCTAACACATGAGCAATATGAGCAAAAAAACCCAAACAATATGAGCAATATGAGCAAGAAAACCCACATGCACTAAAATTCTTTGTTCTAAACCCCTTCCATGGTTTAACATAGTGCTGTTCCTTGGTATTTATGATGTCTCCTATGTAAACATCAATTAGCCAAGTGAGGGCGTGTGAAAAAGATATCTATGGAAATGAAAAATGTTAATTGGAGTAAACAAAAATGGGAGCTCAAATTATGGATCACCTGTGGATCATCTCAGAAAAGGGTAGTTGCTTAATAGATTAGGGTAGTACAATTAGATGCAGAAAAGATCTAGTTAGGATTTGGGCTTGGAATATGATAAACTAATCCTTGAAATTTAGATTACGATGGTATACCTGACAATGACTGGTAATGCATGGGGGGGGGGGGAAGGCCTGCATGGTGCCTGCATGGCAGTGGGTTAAATCCCCTCTTATGTATGAGGTTGCCACCAGCACAGCCCCCTCCTGGCCTTGGCCCATTTTAGGCCTCCAATGCCCCACATTAAAGAAATACTGATTTTTCTGTGTTCCCTTTTTTAACATGGGTGCCATCAGCAGCCTGGCCCTTGCATAAAGGGAACAGCTGGGCCTCCCCCCACATACAGTATCCCATGAGGGACACAAAATGCCCCATTTGGCTCATGGCACTTCGCAGCACTGCAGAGCCAAACAGGGCATTTTTTTCCCACCCCCACAATGGTGGGATAGCGTTGTGACACTATCCCACCTTCATGCTGTAAAAAATAAACCCTGTCCCCCTACCACCGCCGCAGTGAGGCACAGCCGACCCTTTCTGCCCCAGAGTTGTTTGTCCTCATGCACAACTCCGAGGCAGATTATGTGCACTGGGGGGATTTCTTCCCCTGTTAGTACACGGGAAGTGGTCGGGCATGCTACCCCACTGCAAGAAACAACCAGTGGCACAGTGCAATAGATCTTTTTAATGGCCTTTGTCCACTTTCTTCCCTCAGAGGCAAAATCTCCCCTCTATTTTCTTTCCTTTCTGTGACTGAGCCACCCTAACTATCTGTCTTTTCCTTTCCTGAAGAATTATGGCTGCCCCACCTGGTCACAGTACAATATATTTGGCTGAGGGACCTGAGGAGAGGAATAGGAGCACCCTTTAATTTATATGTTTTCAATGGTTTTCAAGAAGTTTTTATATTCCAAATTAACAAAATATTTTATTCAATATTACCATTCTTACCCAAATGTTATTAGTTGTTGGCTTGATTTTGTGTACAGAAATACCAAGATGGCGGTTTTATACAGAGAATTTCCTTCTGTTAATGAGATGACTCTGAAGCACTATGGTCATTTCAAACAATGCCCCCCTCTCCCCCCCTCCTTTTTCATCCTGTGATCTTCCATTGACATTTTTAACAGTTTAAGTGGAGTGTAAAAGGTAAAGGTCTCCCCTATGCAAGGACTGGGTCATGTCTGACCCTTAGGGTGACGCCCTCTAGCGTTTTCATGGCAGACTCAATACAGGGTGGTTTGCCAGTGCCTTCCCCAGTCATGACCGTTTACCCCCCAGCAAGCTGGGTACTCATTTTACCGACCTCGGAAGGATGGAAGGCTGAGTCAACCTTGAGCCGGCTGCTGGGATTGCACTCCCCTTGGCCACAGACTCACAAGTCGGGAGGCACGCAGTGCCTCCTGACCTGCCCACACCCCCTGCTCCATTACACGCCTGCCCGGGGATACGCCATGTAGGCGGCCAGGCGGGGGAACCTTCTGTGCAGGCCTTGGAGCTCCGAAGCCTGCATGGAAGCCGGGGGATCGCCAGGGAGGGAGGCGGCCGGGAGAGGCTTCCTGCGGACCTCAGAGAGGGGTGCCCCAGCCCCTTCAAAACCCGGCCTATGGACGGGCTTTGCAGCCTAGTGTTTTTATTAATACAAAAAATGTCTCAGTTTTGCAGATTTTTAAAACAAAAGCAACAATACTGTGAAGATAAAATGGAAGAGAATGATGCAAGCTGTTTTGAGTCTCCAGTGTGGAGAAGGGGGAAGGGTGTAGTAAGTAATAAGCACAGCTGAAGATGGGAGCAGATGAAATGTAAATTGGTCAGTGGGTGGTGATAAGAGAAGGAATCAGGGAAAGGTGAGAATATTATATATATATAGGAGGAGGAAGACATGAAATAGTGTCATGTATTTATTTATTTCTATCCCACCATGATTGAGACCATCTTGCGGTGGGTTACAATCAGATCATAAACATCCCACAGAGATAATTAAAATTATTAATTAAAATGAATGTCTTTGTTCTTTTAAAATATACTTATTAGCCACCTTTGTACTTCTAGAACTCAAGGGAGCTTAAACAGATTAAAAATATAGAGAAATACTTAAAGTACTCATTCAGCCCAATGGCCTTGAGCAGTATCATACTAATAAATTTAGTATGACTCAAGCCTGGCTGAGACTCATTTTTTAATTCATATTATTGTATCTTGCTATAGTTTGAAAAAAGAACTTTGCACTAGGCAAAATGGCTTTGTGCTCAGTACCTGCTGGGCATATTCTCAGTTTTTCTCCAATAGATATATTTTCCCTCCCAAACTGCAACATAGAAACACATTAAATAACTTAAAACCTGAATTAAAATAACAGTTTGCAATAAACAGGAAGAAAAACTAATGCAGTCCTTAATAAAACCTACTTAATTTGTCTCCCAAAGAACAAAAGTGAGGGTGCCAGGAGCCACTGAAAAAGTCCAATGAATTTCTCTGGTTGATGGGATAATCAGGAAGACCTCTCACTGTGATCCTAAATTCCAGGCAAGAATGCATGGGAGAAAATGATCCTTTATACACTGTGGTCCCAAGCCATGTATAGCTATAATGGACAAAATCAGTGTTTTGAATTGGGCTCTGGACTGGATCAGTAGCCGTGTAATTGCTGTATAATTATGGTCACATGCTCTCACAAATTGCCCCCAACCATAGTCAAACTGTTGTGTTCTGCCATAGCTGCAACTAGAGAATGGTCTTTAAGAGCAGCCTCAAGTAGAGTACATTGCAGTAGTCTAGTCTAAATGTAACTAAGGCATTGATCGATATGGCTAGTTCTTACTGAATCAGGAACTGGCTAAGGGGATATACCAGCTGAAGCTGAGCAAAGGCACTCCAGACCACAACAGCCACCTAGTTTATAAGGTGTCAAGCTGTGAACCAACCTTTTCAAGGAGAATGTATCCCATCCAAGACATGGGAGATCTTAAGTTCCTTGTCTACCTTTCTACTAATCCAGATAACTTCTGTTTTGTTAGGACTAAATTTCTGCTTCTTTGTCCTTATCCAAGCCATTATTCACCTAAAGTATCAGTTCAAAGCATCAACAGCATCCTCAGAAAGATGGAAAAGAAAGGCAGAGCTGTGTAGCATCTCTGGGAAATAATCAAAGATAAAGCTGTGCATCATCTCCGGGACATACCTCCTCTGGAACATAATCAACCTCTCCCTCTCAATGAGAGAACTCCTGGAGAGGTAAGAAGAAGAAGAAGAAGAAGAAGAAGAAGAAGAAGAAGAGTTGCCTTCCCTTTCCTCTCCCCACAACAGACACCCTCTGAGATGGGTGGAGCTGAGAGAGCCCTGATATCACTGCTCGGTCAGAACAGTTTTATCAGTGCCGTGGCGAGCCCATGATCACCCAGCTGGCTGCATGTGGGGGAGTGCAGAATCAAACCTGGCATGCCACATCCATGCACAGAAGTCCGTGCTATGCTGATGATGCAGTTTGTACTTTAGAGCGGGGGTCATCAACCTCCGGTCAGTGGCTCCCTCTCCCCGCCCCCTCCCTCAGCAAGAAGCTTGCCAGTCCGCGAGCATATCGGCCGCCAAAGCAGCTTCTATAGCAACAATCGGCCAAAGCGGCCGATCAACTCGCAGCCCAGCAAGCTTCTTGTTGAGGGAGGGGGGAGAGGGAAGTGTAGCCGCTGGCACGCCGCCGGTGCAAACGTGCATGTGTGGACCTGCCATGCATGCGTGTTTGTGCCTGGTGGGCATGTGCCTCATGCGCATCAGGTCCGTGCATTCGCATTTGCACAGGGCTGTCGCGCATGCCTGGGGGCCTGGGTCGCCCTCTCCCCCCACCCCTTGACAACGGTCGTGGACTGCTACTTTAGAGAAACCAATTACATCAATCCCGCCTCTATTAGACTTACTAAAAGATTTTGGCATATACTCAGGATATAAAATAAATAAAGCTAAAACTAAAATTTTATTATAAGGTGTTTTGGATTCAGAGACAAAACTAAAAGAGTTCACAGGCTGTGAAGTTAACACAAAATGTGTTAAATACCTTGGGATCTACTTAGATAAAGATTTTCAAAAGCTTTTCAAGGGTAACTATGAAAGACTTTGGAATACAATTCAGTCTGATATTAAGAATTGGGTTGAGCTAAAACTGTCTTGAAACTCAAATACTTTGGCTACCTCATGAGAAGGAAGGACTCCCTGGAGAAGAGCCTAATGCTGGGAGCAATCGAGGGCAAAAGAAGAAGGGGACGACAGAGAATGAGGTGGCTGGATGGAGTCACTGAAGCAGTAGGTGCAAACTTAAATGACTCCGGGGAATGGTAGAGGACAGGAAGGCCTGGAGGATCATTGTCCATGGGGTCGCGATGGGTCGGACACGACTTCGCACCTCACAACAACAACAAAACTGTCTCGCTCTGCTCGAATAGCAACAATTAAAATGAGTGTATTGCCAAACATTAATTTTTTATTCCAAATGCTGCCTATGGAAATCTCAGAGAGAACATGGAAAAAGTGGCAATCTGCAATTAATAAATTTATATGGAGTGGAGAAAGACCAAGAATAGCTTTTAAGATATTGCAAGATGAGAAGAAGAGAGGGAGACAAAGTGTACCTAATCTAAAATCATACTATCTTGCAGCAGTATTGTTGTACATATCAGATTGGATAGGAGAACCATCATTGAGAGAACTGCTATTTGAAAAGAAAGCTGGAGGGGGCAGCTTTCATGAGAAACTGTGGCCATTAGAAAAACAAAGAAAAGTACTGAATTCCTGGACTGCCAGACATTTAAAGGTGTGGGAGAAGTACAAAGGAAGACTGTCTCCGATTCCATCTATATTAAAATCCCCAATTGAAGCACACTTTAGCAAAGCTCAACAAAAAAGAATAGCCTGGCTTAGTTACAAAGACCTGCTGGCTAAAAGTGGAAAGTTTAAAGAAAGACAAGTATTAGAAAAAGAAGTAGAAATGTATTTGTTAGAATATAACCAATTGTTATCCAGATTTAAAGCTGAATTCAGCCAACCGCTAGATCTAAGGGCTTCTATACCAGAATTTGAGAATTTATTGATTCAAGAGAAACCCCACCTACAAGGACAAATATACAAAGTGTTACTAAAATATGAGACCAAGATTAAACCATGCATGATTAAATGGATGCAAAATATAGAGATGAATGTGACAATTGAACAATGGGAATATATATGGTCTAGATTTCCTAAGTTAACTAATAGCCAAATTCTCAGGGAAAACTGGTATAAAATGTTTTATAGGTGGTATGTAACTCCGAAAGTGATTGCCAAAATTGCAAAAAATAGTAATAACAAATATTGAAAATGTTCAGACAAAGTGGGTTCGTTTTGTCATATGTGGTAGAAATGTGATAAAGCAGTGGTCCACAACCTTTTTCCGGTTGCGGACTGCTGCCAAGGGGTGGGGGGAGAGGGCGACCCGGGGCCCGCGTAAACGCACATGCACGGACCTGGTGCGCATGTGCATTCGCACCCGGCAGGGCCACAAATGTGCACATGTGGCAGTTTTGCGTATGCGTGTTTGTGCTCCCGGTGGGGGTGCAAATGTGTATGCATGGCGGCTCTGTGCATGCGTGCCTGCATGAAACTGACACGCATGCGTGTTTGCGCCCCTGTCGGGTGCAAACACATGTGTGCAGCAGGTCCGCTCATGCGTGTTTGCGCCACTGGCATTTCGGCGGCCACGCTTCCCTCTTCCCCCCTCCCACAGTAAGAAGCTTGCTGGGCCGCAAGGTAATTGGCTGCTTTGATGGCTGATTTGCTTGCGGCTTGGCGAGCTTCTCGCTTCGGGGGGGGGCAGGAAGAGGGAGCTGCGGCCTGCTACTGAGGCTCTCGCAGGCTGGCACCGGGCCGCAGACCTGGGGTTGGGGACCACTGTGATAAAGTATATAAATTTTGGCCCAAAATTCATACTATTATGCAGAAAATGTGGGGGTCTTAATTTCCCAATGAAGCCAGAGTATATGTTATTAAGTTTACCACTGCAGTGCCTCCCAACATGTATCAGAGGAGTATTTTTTTTACGTGACAGCAGCCTGATTAGTAATGGCTAGAAAATGGAAGGTACAAGAATTACCATCGATAGAAGACTGAATAAGCTGGCGGATCTGGCCAAAATGGCAAAATTGACACGGATGGTCAACCGGAAAACTGAAGAAGCCTTTCAAGAACAATGGGGCCCCTATTTGAACTATTTAAAGAGATAGCTGAAATTGAATTAGAAGAAGGTTATTCTTAATATCTTGTTATTATAGTGTGTAAAAGTAATATGATGTACTAACGATAATAATTTTATTTCTTTCTGTTCTTTTTTGAAAAATAAATATCTATTATATTAAAAAAAAAGAAATCTGTGTGCCTAACCACTACACCAAACTGGTGTAGGCAGTGGTATGTCCACTGCTGAAAACACCATCCCTGGATCCACAGGAACCCACTAACTATTGCCTAGTCTCACACAGCATTTTTGAAAAAACTGGTAGAAAGGGCTGCTGAGAACCAAATATCAGCATTTCTGGATGAAGCTTCAGACCTATATCTATCCCAGTCAGGTTTCCACCCTGGCCATGGGGTAGAAACAATGCTGGTCACCGTGATGGATGACCTCCATCACCAGCTGGACCAAGGCGAGTCAGCGCTGCTTGTACTACTTGACCATACACAACAGCGTTTGACCTGGTTGATCATGAGCTCTTAGCTTGCTGCCTCACTGATGCTGGAATACAAGAGGCAGCCCTTCAATGGCTGATCTCCTTTTTCTGGGGTTGCAGACAGAGGGTAGCAATTGAAGAGAACATTCAAATTGCTGCCAACTCACATGTGGAGTTCCACAGGAGTTGGTCCTATCTCGAATTTTATTTAACATCTTTATGTGCCTTCTTAGCCAGCTGGCGCCGAGGCTCGGGTGCCATCAATATGCAGATGACACTCATCTCTTCCTCCTTATGGATAGCCACCCTGATTCTCCCCCAGAAGCTTTAGCTGGATGCCTGGAAGCTGTGACGAGCTTGCTTAAGCACAACCATCTGAAGTTAAACCCTTCAATGATGGAGTCCTATGGCTAGGTAGAAAGGGTTCAAGTGAGGAAACATGACTACCCAACCTGGATGGATTGGAGCTATCAGTGTCCCACTCTGCCAAAAATCTGGGCATGATCTTAGATGCCTCCCTTTCTATGGAGGCACAGGTCACAAGAGTAGCACAGCTGGTGTTTTTCCATCTCTGCCAAGCCAAACAACTAGCATCCTACTTGGCCCCGGAACACCTAACCACAATGATCCAAGTGACTGTCACCTCTAGACTGGACATAAGCAACTCGATCTATGTGGGCCTACCCTTAACCTTGATCTGGAAACTACAACTGGTCAAGAATGCAACAGCCAGGGTTCTCATGGGAACACTTTGGAGGGCCCACTCCAGACCATACTACAAGAGCTGCAATGGTTACCAATTGAATACTAGATCAAGCTTATGGTCCTGTTAATCACCTTTAAGGACATATGCAGTTTGGGTCCAGTATACCTGATAGACTGTCTCTCAGCCCATGCCCCCCCCCCCAAAGCACTATGCTCAGCCAACATCAACTAGCTAATGATCCCTGGCCCCAAAAAAACATGCTTGGCCTAATCCAGGCCAGGTTGTTGTCTGTCCTGGCCCCCACCTGGTGGAATGAGCTCTCAGAAGAGACTTAGGCCCTGTCAGAGCTACCACAGCTCCACAGGGCCTGCAAAATGGAGCTCTTCCACCAGGCATTAGGTTAAGGCCAATAGCAATATCTATTGGGCTCCCAGGATCCCCCTCCCATCCAGATACACTCATCTTCTTCTTTAGAATATTATATCAAAAATATTAAGGTTGGCAACCTCCAGAAGGGATCTGGAAGTCTCCCAGAATTATAATTTATCAGTAAATTAGAAAGATTAATTCCCTGGGATAAAAATATCTACTTTGGAGAGTGAGCTCTTGGCATTATACCATGCTGAAGTCCTCCCCCCCCTTCCCCAGGATCCACATCCAAATTTCCAGTAATTTTCCAGTCCAGCGTTGGCATCCTTAAGGAGCATGGAGAGGCAGTTTGGTGGATGTGTAGGTACCCCTTGTAAGCCCTCTTAAATTCTCCACTATGAAATTGGGCCCAGCTTGTTGGCCAAATATTTTATAGGGAGAGTCTGCCACCAACAAGGAAGGAGGGAGAAGAGAAGATGGGTGGGGGGCAGATAAAGTCAATCAGGCTGGTAGATGGGATGGACAGAAGACAGCAGGAAAAGGGTAAAGGCTATGGGAACATTCAGCAATGAGTAAGAGGAAACAATGAAAATGAGATGTCTTCTCCAAGTTCTTATGGGTCCAGCTATTGTTGCCTATAAAAAAATTTGTACTCTGCATTTTGAGTAAAAACAGGCCTTAAAATATTTTACTCATTCCAAAATTTTTCAGTGTCCCCTCCCCCCAAATTTCCCCACTAGAGAAATAGAAAAAGTTATCAAGCCATTTGGCGCAAGTAAATCCTTGAGTTAAAAAGCATTTCATTCATTCCAAAAGATAAAATATTTCAAAGGAATTTTTAGTGTTCTTCCAAACTTCCCAACGTTTCCACTAGATAAACTGAACAAGTCCTTTTCATGCTATACATTTTAAATGAAAAAAATAAGAAACATGTCACTCATTCCATAGGAGAAAATAGTTCACAAAAGGGTTTTTTCCTCAGTAATCCCCCAAATTTCCTTATGGAAAAAACAATATTTTCCTCCAAATTTTCTCCCCCCCCCCCAATCCTCCACATATCTGCAGGTGGCAAAGCCTTGAGTTACCAATTAATATATCAGTTATTAAACTACTTCGTTCTAGAAGATCCTAAACTTCAGGGTGTCCTCCAAGTCATAGGGAACAAAACTTGATTATCCCCACACTAAATGCAATGGATTGTGTGGGGCATCTTGCATCAGGCCACTTCCATTGTTCTCTTGTCAAGCTTGTGTGCAATTGCTTCAGGGTGGCCAAATTGTGGCTCTCCAGATGCCCATGGACTACAGCAGGGGTAGTCAAACTGCGGTCCTACATATGTCCATGGACTACAATTCCCATGAGCCCCTGCCAGTATGAGCTGCCAGGTGCTCATGCAAATTGTAGTCCATGGGCATCTGGAGAGCCACAGTTTGGCCACCCCTGCAACTTGCCTACAGTTACAGCAGTCAGCCAGTGGAGGTCAGCAGAAGCTCTCACCTTCACTGTGACACTGTCTATGTGCTCTCATTCCTTTTATCACTACCAGTTGTCAGGTGATATAATAATGTGGTTGTGATGGACTGCACTTGTAAAAGATTAGAAGTGACAGGTAAACAGGAAAAGGACTATGAGTGGCGTTCTGTTCCAGGAGACCTGATTAGTTTGCATCTGCTAAGCAGAGAAAGACTTCTGAACTGGATGCTGTGGAGAAGATTTCATTCAGAAATAAGTCCTGACTGAGGTCAGTTTAACACAGACAGGAGAACTGGGGAAAGCTGGCAAGACATGACAGTCTTGAGGACAACTATAAGAGAAGTATAGTTTGGAGAACTGGGGAAAGTACCATAAGGAGAATACCACTTGGGCCAAGGAAAGGGGATAGATCTTCTAGAGCAGTGGTCCCCAACCTTTTTATCACCGGGGACCACTCAACGCCGGGGACCACTCGATGCCTTTTACTGAGGCCCGGTGGGGGGGTAGTTTACTCCTCTACTCTCAACCACTGCCCTAACGCTCTCTGATCACTATGGTAATGTTTAAACATCCCTTCTAAATAACATACAGACACACCACAACAATGAAGTGTGTTATAAAGGGCTGGGGGGGGGGATGAAGTAAAGGGCCGGGGGGGGGGAGAAGGCGTCCTTCGGGGCCCACCTCCAATTAGTCAAAGGACCACATGTGAAGAAGAAAATTCCCTACCCAGTCAAACAGGGAGTTAGCTCTGAAGAGTGCAGAGTTCCCTGGTGTGGTTAGAAACTACCTGTAGAAACCTAAAGAGTCTGTTAAAAACTTGAGATGAGTGCTGGTATTTCAAAAGAAGGTGTACCAGAAGGTATATCAGGTTCTGGAAAACAAAAATGTCAGAGAATACTAAAGAAAGTGTGCTGTGTTTGGGAAACACTTGAACAAAATCATTCAACATAAAGATTTTAAATAATTGTAAATAACTCTAATGAAACTGATACAAGAATTAAAGTCTGTAAATAGAGCAGGTTAGCAAATGTATATATTTTGGGGCTTTCTTTCATTCCTCAGGATCCCCAGCCATGCACTGTAGCTCTCTGACCAACAGCACTGAAAATGTCAGTACATTCCATCCTCAAGTTTACAGATCTAAAGGGGGCCTCCACATTCCAGCGGCCTTAAAGCGATATCAAACTAAGATACTGGCTCAACTTCCCTATGTCATCCAATCTGGCTTACCTACCTCTTGAATACACTCACTAGAAAAGATACAGTCCAAATTCCTCTGAGCCGTTCTACCAGTCACTTCCTGCATATCTAATGCTATGATCAGACTTCAGACGGGCTGTATACAAATTGAGGCTAGGATTTTTCTGCTTTCTTTCTATCAATAGCTTAAAGTCCATCAGAGTCCAAGAGGTCTATTCCTGCTAATTGCTCAAGACTCTTATCAACCTAAATGGATTGATATGGTTAGGCGTCACCTAAATAGGTCTCTCACCCAGTTAAATTACGAACAAGCCAAATGCATAGTCAAATAGAGAGTGGTTGATATAGAAAGACAGCAAAACCTAAGTAAGTTGCCCTGTTTTACAGCCCTGGTGGAAAGAAGGCATATTATGTCACCAGCCCCTTATCTATCGTTCACTGAGCTCCATCCCAGTAGAAGGGCTTTAACGCTAGCTGGATGTGAAGCCCTTCCTACACCCATTCTTGAGGGCAAGTATAAGAGAACCCCTTATTTTGAAAGATTATGCCTATGTACAATGGAGAGATAGAATTTATAAGGCATGTTCTCCTTCTCTGTCCATACTATAAAGAACAAAGGATTAAGTTTATTCTCCCAATTCTAGGTGAACTCCATGATTGCTTAGAGGAGACGTAGAATCATAGAGGTGGAAGGGATCCCCAGAGTCATCCAGTCCAACCCCTGCACAATGCAGGAATTCACAACTACCTGCCCATGCACAGTGACCCCAATTACATGCCCAAGTGAACCCCCCCTACACACACACACACACCATAAATCTCCAGAATCCAGCCTGGCCTGGAGGAAATTCATCTACCATCCCACAATGGTGATTAGCAAATTCCTGCATAAGCAAGGAAGGGCCACAAGAGACAAATACTGACACATCCTTCCTGCCCACCCGCTGACAATCTGCCTAAGGTGTTTCTGTCAGATGGATATCTAGTTTCTGCTTCAAAACTTCCAAAGAAGGAGAGCCCACCACTTCCCAAGTAATCCTGTTCTACTGAGGAATCGCTCTAACTGTCAGGAACTTCTTCCAGATGTTTAGCAGAAAATTCTTTTGAATTAATTTCAGCCCATTGGTTCTGGTCTGACCTGGGGCAACAGAAAACAACTCTGCTCCATCTTCTATATGACAGCCCTTCAAGTATTTGAAGAGGGTTATCATATCACCTCTTAGTCTTCTTCTCTTCAGGCTAAACCAACCAAGCTCCCTGGAATCCAAACCCCTCACTAACTTCATAGCCCTCCTCTTAGACTAGCTTAGACAAAATTTTAAAGTCAAGTGGCCAAATTCTGTGCTTATTTGTGCAGAGCCCAGAATAATATAACTGATGGTAATAGTGGCTATATTATGTTTTATGCTTAAGTTTCATATTGTTTTATGTGATTTTAGTTTATTCAGATGGATTTTTACTGTTTTTATCTTTGATATTTGATGGTCTATGACTGCAGTAATAAACAACTACTACAAATGTACTGTGCATGTGCTAGTTTGACCTCAGAGTTATTTATATTGGCCATTTTCAAACTGCCTTTGTATACTGTTTTAGTAACTGGTCGCTATTGGGGGGGGGGGGGTCAGGTCAGATAGACCTGTTTCAGTAACCAGCTGCCAGCAGAATTTATTACCCATTCATACAAACCCACTTATATCAGGTTAGCAAAGAGTGATTAAGCTTCTTTGAGGGGAAACTGCTTTATCTCATTTTCTACCTCTTTGCTTCACTTCTGAATTGCTGTGTGCTGCTGAATCCCAACGTAAATCTTTACTTCACTGCTATTTTTTTATTATTATTATTTCTTAGTTTTCTAAACTGGCCTCCCATTGAGCCAGCTCAAGGCGGTATACAAAGTGGTATGTAAATTAGTTTTAAAGTCGATAATAAACATAAACAGCAACAGTTTCTCCACAGCAGCTATTGCGGTTATTCCAAATAGGTTAGGCTGGTCTGAGGATGCATAGATAGATAGATGGACAAATGGGACCATAGATAGGTCAGTGGGTAGATGTCAGGGCCATTCCACACAATTACCAATGTTGGTACAAGTTTGCAGTATGCAGAAATCCTATATTTAATAGTGGAATACCTTCAATTCTAGTGGAATATTGAAGTCCCACTAGCGGTCTATTCATTCCCCACAGGTTTCCGGTCTCACCAGAATCGCAACAAAGGAGGTGATATCTTTCCGTGCTTCTTCCCGCCCCTGGCCATCAATCAAACAGAACAGCCAATGAACTGTTGTGTTCGTGTTCCCGAAAACCCCCTTTCCCTTTAAAAAACTGTTTTTTAAAAACCTGAAAACACCAGTAGCAATGAGTATTTGTTCATTCAATGTCTCTAGACCTTTTTTGCTGGCGTTGGAGCTGGCACTTAATTGTTTATATGCTCTTCAAGTAACCCCCCCCCCATGGGTTCAATTTCTGGCCAAAATTACGGGCAGTGTTGAACAGGGGGCTGTTTTGTGCTCGAGAACTTTAAGACAATTGCAGAAGTGAGCTTTGTATTATTGTGAAACACTTCTGAATTGCTTGTGGAGGGACTTCAGCTGGAGAAGCCTCGCTTATTCGTTGCTTTTGCCGGTTTAAGGGGGGGGACATGGCGATCTCGTCTCCGGAGGCTCGGGGGCAGGAGCTAGGGAGGAACATTCTTTCTACCGCTATTTTGAGAGTGCACATATCTTTTGATGATGTGTTGCAGATTGTACTCAGGAGTGGAGTGGTTTTTTCAGGGGAAATCTACTTTTTGCGATTCCCCCCCAAAGCACTATAAAATTCTGAATGTTGCTGGAGTTTGTCGGGAGTTTTGTGGATTGTTGACGACGTCATGCAGAACGTCAAAATAACAGCGTTTACAAACTGTAAGACTTCAGCTATAGTTTTGTGCAGAATGGCCCTCAATTTTGGCCCCAACCAAAAGCCTGGTGGCAACTCCGACAGTGTCTGGATGTGCTCTGAGAGTTCATTCCACCAGGTAGGGGCCAGGACAGAACATTTCCTGGTTATGGTGGAGGCCAGATGTACCTCCTTGGTGCCAGGGACCACCAACTAGTTGGTATCCAAGAATGAAGTATTCTTCATGGGATGTATAGAGAGGTGAAAGCTCAGTGGGTTGCAGTGAGAAACAGAAAACAGAAACATTCCAGTATGTTAACAGCTTTGCTGATGGCGTCCTGGATCAAACCTACAATTTGGTATAGGCAATGTGATGGAACCAAATAGTCCATACCTGTTTTTAATATTGTAGATTCCTGTCAGAATTCTGGAAGTTTTCTCAAAATGGCTGTTGAATCTGTGCTTTACATCAGCTGTTCTTTTCTAGGGTGTTCAGTTATTCACCCATGAAGATTTGTATAAAACATATTGCCCGTGGAACTGTGACCTCTTCCCATCTGACATATCAACACTATTATTTTATGGAGCCATTCTTCTTCCTGTGACAAAATGGAGGAAAGCCAAAGTTGCAGATTTTCAACTAAGATTTATTTCTTAAATGGGTAAGGAAAGCAAAAATTGTTAAGTTTGGATAGACTTGTAAGTATTTGTTACAAGATAAAGAGCACAAGAATTGTTAAATTTGAATAGGTTTATAAGCATTCTAGTGCTTCCTTTTCTAATAATTAATCTGAATTAAATTCTGTACTTAGCAGTAAAATTTTGAGATTCATGCCATCAAATAAAGCAGGTATATAATGTAGTGGTCGTGTGTGTTTTGGAAAGGCCCTAATTTAACCGTTGCTCTTTCTGTCAGATTACAAGATACTCTTGGGAAAGCTACTGCCTCTTATCACTCACCTACAATGTGAGGTAATATTGAGTCTGTTTCATCAGACTGGAG